>NC_136354.1:0-1200000 GCF_964198595.1 Lampetra fluviatilis | reverse complement strand
CCCCCTCCGCCTTTAGGAAATGGAGATGCGTTCCCTGGACTTCGACCCGCCCATTGGCCAGATCGATTTTCATTGGCATCCGCCTCAGAAAGTCCGTCCCCAACAGGCAGGGTACGGGCAACGTTGCGGAGACAAGGATGGGTCCTGCTACCGAAAGCTGCCCAATCTGTATCGGGGCTTCAACCTGGCCCAGGAAGCCCATGCTGCCTCCATTTGCTGCAATGAACGTTGTCTTGACGGGGACTAAAGGTCGGATTTTATCCGGCAGCATCTCATGCATGGTGCTCGAGATGATCGTGGTTGATGCCCCCGTATCCACCAGGATACGTGCCGACACTCCCGCGATTTCACTGACCAGAACCAAGGTTCCTGACGTGGCCGCTACCACCCGCCTTGCCAGCTTCCTCCATTGTGTGGCTGAGTCCGGCCACTGACCAGGCGGCGTCTCATTATCCTGTGGTGCAAGGTGAGATGATGGGGGATGGATGTGAATGGACCGAAGATGGGGTTCCTCCCTTTGGAGTGCGTCGCAGCAGGGTGAGCGCGCTCTTGTTACATAGTGTGGGCTTACCCCTGGGTTGCGGGCTGGGCTCTCTATGTGGTGCAAATTGCCCCCCCTTGGTGACGTAGGGTGGGCCCCCCTTGTGGTGTGGGGGGGGGGCCCCAATTGTAGGGGGTGGTGGGGACTGGGGGGTGGGCCTTCCCGTGAGCCCCTCCCTTCTCCCCTCCCTTCTCCCCTCCCTTTCCTTTGTCACGGGGGCGTGGTCCCCCTGGTTCCGCCTCGCTCCGCCGCAAAGCGGTGGTGAGGCGGGCCGTGGAACTGCTCCAGGGCGCAATGTCAATTTTGTGTGCCGCCTCAGCACACGGGCCGTTGCCCCTGGCAACTCGCCGGCGTCGCAGGTAACAGGTGACGTCATGCCCGCCCGCGACGTCACGCCCGCCTGCGAAACCACGCCCGCCCGCGACGTCACGCCCGCCCGCGAAACCACGCCCGCCCGCGACGTCACGCCCACCCGCGACGCCACGCCCGCCCGCGACGTCATGCCCGCCCGCGAAACCACGCCCGCCCGCGACGTCATGCCCGCCCGCGAAACCATGCCCGCCCGCGACGTCACGCCCGCCCGCGACGCCTCGCCCGGCATCGACGTCACCGCCGGCCGCGACGCCACCCCCGGCCGCGACGTCACTTCCGCCCGCGACGTCACCTCCGCCCGCGACGTCACGTCCGCCCGCGACGTCACCTCCGCCCGCGACGTCCCTCCCGGCCTCGGCGCGATCCCCAACACGGTCCACGGCCTCGGCGCGATTCCCGGCGCGGTCCACGGCCCCGGCGCAATTCCCGGCGCAATCCGCGACACCACTTTCGGCCGCGACGTCACTTCCGGATGCAACGTCACGTCCGTTCGCGACGCCACTACGGGTCGCGACGCCACTTCTGGTCACGACGCGATCACAGGCCCCGGCGCTATTCCCGGCGCGATCCCCTTCCCCCGACCAGGACAGTGGGGACCGGGAAACGACACCGCCGGCGCCCACCCCGAGGAGACTCCAGGTGAGTTCGCGGCATCGGAATTGTAATTGCTCGGCCCGACCGAGAGGCCGGGCGGGACGGCGTCACTCGCCTGGATCCTGTCGGCGTTCGGCCCCGGCGGGTTCCAGGTGACGTTGGCGGCCTCCGGCTCCGTGCGGCACCCCCTCGCCACATGCCCCTCTCGACCACAATGGTGGCAGACCCACGGGGCGTTCCGTCGGGGGGGCTCGGCGTGATGTTGTAGAGGCGGCTGCCAGCGACGCGGCGGCTGGTCGCGCCCCTGGTCCCTCTGCTCCGCCAGTCCCCGGATCGCCGCGTACACCTCCCGCAGCGATGGCTCCGTCTCAGACGTCGGGGGTCCGTTCCCAGCTGCCCCACAGGCAGCCTGTGGCGACGGTGCAGGTTCGGCGGTTGGTGTCGCTGGACCCAGTAGCGCCGCGGCAATGGCTCGGCTGTTCCCCCCCGCCGCGCCAGCCACCGGGCCCACGGGTGGCGCCCGGCCCATGACCTGCTCGTGGGCTTGGATGGTCCGGCAGCCCACAGCGAGGTGCGTTCCCCCGGCGTCACCACGGGCATTACAACGCCGGCGCGGCAAGCGTAGGTGATGAGGTGCTCGACCACGAGGTCCTCGAGCGCTTCTTCAGCCAGGCGAGGGAAAGCTCTCCTCGCCAACACGAGTAGCGCACCCCTGTAGGCTTAAGGGGATTCTTTAGCCCCTCGCTGGCGATCCTGGAACTGTTTAAAGGCTCCTTCCGCAGGGCAATAGATCTCCCCCAAAGCCTTGTAGGCCGCCTGTAGCGTGGACTTGCTGTGCGAGGGAAGGGAGGTGTAAGAGGAGAGTGCTTCTTCGCCCAGAATGGATGGCAGCGCTCGTAGTGCCTCTTCGTCTGTCCACTCGAGAGCATGAAAGGCAGCCTCGAATCGGTGGACAAACCCCTCCCAATCTTCTTCCTCAGCCACGAACTTGTCGACGGGCCCCAGCCGACGCGGCCGTCCGGCCACCTGCTCTCCATGATGGGTGTTTAGTCCTGGGGGTTTTGGCGGGAGCGGCGGCGGCTGGCATGACGAGGTTGGTTGCGGCTCCTACCCGGCCGGCTGGTCGGCCTCCGGGTCCCGTGGCCTCTCCTCCCGTAGTACGCGTGGGGTTGGGGGTCCCGGTGCTGGCGGGCCCCCCATAGGGAGCCTCTGCAGTAGCTCCTGGAGTGCCCTCTCCACGCGGGCCATGCGGTCCTCCATGGGGTCCTCCAGGCGATCCGGGCCCCCTGCTGCTGCTTCTGATAGCAGGCCCCCTTGTTACCCGGGATGGGAAGGATCCCCGGCCCCTGCTTCCTCTTCCCTTGGCTCTTTTCCGCGGGGATTCTTCTTTGTAGCCATTGTGATCCCACCGCTGCCACCAGATGTAAAGGGGAGCCGACACAAGATTGCAGGGGTCTCGTCCTTTAATCCTTTTCTTCCATCCACACCTGTCCCCAGCCGTCCCAATATCGTTCCCGCCAAAGGCCCCCTCTTCCCGCCCGTTCTCTCCTTATATCTCCTCGATCACCCCTCCCACTAACCCCCCTATTGGTGGGAATCTTTCCCCTGACACCCCTACAAATACATAGCCTCAGCTGAAACTTTCGCACCTCCCTACAGCCACTGAAAGTATTACGGTAAACAAAGGGCGCCCACATCAAACATTGTCGTTAAATTGTACAAACAATTCGAATAATTTTAAACGTGATAACACGTGCATTTTAGTGTGAGTGGTTTATTCAGAAGTGCTTAAGTCAAAGGTAAGTATTGCATAGTGGATAGTCCTACCATGAAAAAAAATTTAACGAGTCATGACATGTCACACGTGTAAAATATTTGCGGGATAGCCCTCACCTCCATATACCCCACAGAGTCTTGTTTAGTTTGTAAAAATTGGTATACCCCGCGGGTTATATGCGGGGAAATACGGTAGTTCATCCAACTTCATTGTGAAATCAAATAAAAGTAAAATGTGTGTTAAAGTCTGAAACAAAAGGTCTAAACATTGTTATTATTTGTGTAGTGGAACAACGTGCATGGGAGTTTGCAAGAGGGGTGCACGCGGGAATGTGCGAGCTGCAGACAGTGAGGTCGCATTGGGATGAACACCTGCGGAGGAAGAGCAACGGAAAGGAGACAGCTATTAAGGTGTTTAGCAGTGATTGGCTGGCTGCAAATGCAGACGTCGAACAGGCGCCAGGCTGGCGGCAGATTAGGGCGATAACAGCTGAAGCCACGGGCATGGGGCGACAGGGGGGGGGTCGCCAGCTTAATTAATGAGAAGTTAATAGGGAGGAGGATGAATACGGGGGCGTGTGAGAGGGATTTCAGTTGGTTGGAGCGAAAACACGGGGAGAGACAAGAGAAGTCCAAGGCACCACTCTCCACACCCCGCCCTCTCCAGCGGTGATGGCTTAACCCCCACAGGGGGCAAGGGCAGGTTGGAGAGACGAGGGTAGAATAGGCTAGCAGTGGAAAAGCTAGCGCAATCCTAAGTGTGAGCGTGAGAAGAATAGCAGTGGAGAAGCTAGCAGAGGATATATCGAGAGGCTAAACAGTGGAAAAGCTAGTGGAATATATAATGAGGCTAGTGGTGGAGAAGCTACCCGAGTGTATAGCAATAGGCTGGCAGTCGAGAGGCTAGCAGAGGGTAAGGTGCGAGCTACCAGAATGTATAGTAGTAGACTAGCAGTGGAGAGGCTAGCGGAGCGAGAGAGAGCAATCCAGCCGTGGAGAGGCAGGGGGAGTGAGAGAGAGAAAGCCAGGAGTGGAGAGTCCGAGAAAGAGATTGGAGTGAGGGAGCGGAGCGTGGCGGGCGAGCGTCGCAGATCTACGTGGTGTTGAACTTAGAGATTGTTCAATTAAAGTGACACATAAGAAAAATAAGTTGTCCGCGTGAAATAACAATTCTATATTAGCATCGGCACGCTGACAAACTGGAGGACTGTCGAGGACCACCGTCGTTCACCAATAAGTGCACCTAGCATGGCACAAGCATCGTGGTCACTTCAAGGCCGCAGTACCCTGGGTCACATAGCCTAATGCACGCTGCTGAGGCATCAAGTGCGCATGCCTTGCAATAGGTGTGTCTACTTGGTGTTTAAACATCTTTATACCTCCTGTGTTATTACCAGAAATGGTAAAAAAATAATGTATTGTGTCATAAGTGCGTGTAGCCATTCGCTGTTCGACCAGTGTAGAGTTTGCACGTAAGTAACAGAAGCTAACATTCATCACGGACAATCGCTATTCTGTTCAAGACGTCAAAGTCCTTCCATCTTTCAGCCACTAAGACCTGGTACACAATCTGTGCTAATGTTGCATGACCGAGTAACAGCATGCATAGAGAATATATGAGTAACATAGAAATAAAAAAAACTTGTTTACCGGATAACCGCACGCAGGGCCCTCCATAAGGTGGTGCGGGGCCCGGGGCAAATTCCACTGTGGACCCCCCAATGCCATCAAACTAAACCCTGAAATTTCGATTTAAAGTTTTCGTGACTGCAGGGATACATCTTCTTGGTTCTTTCGGTAAAGTTACGTGACTTTACCGAAAGAACCAAGAAGATAAACCCTGAAAGTTTGACATCTGACACCTTGACGTCGAAGCGTGCACCCCCCATGCTTCAACGTAAAGGTGGTGTAGTTCAGTGGTGTGTGGCAGAGAGCATTTTTGTGGTGTAGTTGTAATTGAGGGTGTATTCTCAAACGAGAGACAAGACAAAAAGAGAGAAACAGACTGAGACAGACAGAAAGACAGAAGTAGAAAGGATCACAGAGAGAGAAAGACAGAAGCCTACTCCCATGACTGCCGAAACACGCATAAACACTCTCAAATGCACACAGTGACACACATGCTATGATAACAATCTCAGGCACGCCATGTAGGGTGTAACCCCGGTCTAAAATGTCACCAAGCTTTTCAGTTCCAATCATCGAATCTGTCAATAATGAGCAAAAAAAATGCAACAAGACGCACACATTATTTTCTTTAAAAGCAATCGGCCATTTGTGGATACGCAGCATTACCTGAATATGTGCATTGCGGTCCTCTTGCCTGAGGTATTTTCAACCCAACATTGAGTAAATGTGACCGACTGACTGCAGCAGCAGTAATAGACAATCTGTGGACTGGTTCTGTACTAATTCACGAGAGGTCTCAACGCATATTCCAAAGAACACAGGATGAGATGTTACTATCCTTTATGCAAGCACTTCCAAGAGTTCATGAACAGTGAGCCTGGTGAAATTTGGGGAGCGCATCGTCAGTAGTGACCCTTTGGTTCCTAGGGTGTTTCGGCCTTTCATACTATACACCCTCCCCAAAGGTGGCCAGCGACAGGGTGATCAATCCTACGCTTGCGTCCCATTCCCAATTAGTCATAGGAGTTGCCTTGTTGTTGATAGCCAACATCCCATGGGACTATGCATGGCAGGGGCGTCCTTCTCCCTGAGTCAAGCATTGTTGACTGCATACCTCCTGGCCCTCTCACTTTGGGGCCCAGCTGGGGTCTTTCCTCTTCATCCAGAGCCACTGACTGCTGCCTTCTGCCGCCTCCGATACAGCTCTGATTGCCGAACGCTGGCTCTGGCCCTTAATTCCCAGGTCTCTAAGCAGTCTGGTTGTAGATGTTGCCACAAAACCTCTGCAGCCCACCTCCACTGGTCGGACTTCTGTGTTCCAGCCATGATGCCGTGCTTCGGCAGCTAGATCGGCATAGCGCAGATGTTTTCGCTCATAAGCCTCATCTACTGAGTCCTCCCAGGGTACTGTGAGCTCAATGATGAAGACCTTCTTGAGCGAACGGGACCAGAGCACCATGTCAGGTCTTAGGGTGGTGGTTGCGATCTCCGGAGGAAACACAAGTTGCCGGCCAATGTCAGCTAGCATTTTCCAGTCGCGGGCCAAGCGCAGCTGGTCTCGCTCTATTGGTGTAGAGCCGCTCTTCGGTGGTTTAGCCCCTTCGCGGACAAAGGTAGTCCGTAAGGGGTGTGATGCTGCTGGGGGTGGTAGGGAGTTGGTGGCAGCTCGCTTGTCCTCCAGGGCGGACGCAAGGTTTTTAAGGACTTGGTTGTGACGCCAAGTGTAGCGTCCTTGGGTGAGGCTTGTTTTACACCCTGTGAGAATGTGCCTGAGGTTGGCTGGCATGGAACAGAGGGCACAGTCCGGATCTTCACCATACCATTGGTGAAGATTAACTGGTGTTGGAAGGATGTCATATGTTGCTCTGATGGAAAAGCTCAACCGCCTCGCTTCCATGGCCCACAGATCCTTCCAGCTGATCTTCCTCTTCTCCACACTGTCCCATCGAGTCCACTGTCCTTGTTTGGCAAGAGAGACTGCCTTGGCCCACCTTGCAGCCTCCTCCTGATGGCGTACTTCCTGCACTACCATCTTCCGCCGCTCTGGTGCAGTGGCCTTACTCCAAGCAGCACGGCTAGTTAGCCCAAGGCCTCCTCTCCCTTGCTGAACATGACCCACAATGTCAGCATGTCTGAGGGCTGCTGTTGCCTCCTGGACTGCTTTTCCTGGCCTCCATTTGCGCCCAGTTGCCAAGGTCGGCGCGTTGTTGCTCACCACTGGGTCTCGAGATTCATTCAGTGTCATCTGGAGCCTGGTTTTTGCACACTTGAATTCCTCGGTTAGACTGGTGAGGGGCAGCTTGAGGACACCATCTCCATAGAGGCCTATGGTGGTAAGGCATCGTGGAACTCCGAGCCACTTCTTTAAGTAGCTCGTGGCTCCTCTTTCCATCTTCTCCACTGTTGAGATTGGAACCTCATACACTGCTAGGGGCCACAACTCCCGGGGTAGGAGACCAAACTGCAGACACCAGGCCTTTAACTTTCCAGGTAGCTGGGTGTTGTCGATGGACTGTAGGCTACTACTGATGTCTTTGCGCAGCTGTTGCACCTGGTCTTTGTCCTTCAGGCTTGCATCATACCACCTTCCAAGGCTTTTTACGCACAACAAAGTAACTTTTACTTTTCTTTCAGATCCCCATCATCTACTGAGCAGTGACGATGGGTCTGACCTGTGGTCTACCAACCTGTCTACTAATTATTCTCCCAATCGTTCATCACCAATGCCCTCTGTTCTTCATCTTGCTCTACTTTCTCAATCTAACACATTTTCTGTGCCTCTATTTCTCAATCATGGTATTTTAATCCCCATATCTGGTACTCTGTCTATCTCCATTATTAAGACATGTCAAAACTACTTCATCCTTTTAGCCTGTTGGTTTGTTAATACATTACAATGTTCTCGTCTTCATTTGCTTATATTTGATTTATTACTGCCTCTCTCTCTCTTTAGTGCTGTCTAACGGCGTGTGCGACTTCACGATGTTATTGGTCCCGGTCTAGTACGGCGTGTAGAGTTTGTACTGTTGTTAATTGTAGCCATGTTTTGATTTTACTGAGCCATGTCGTTTTTGGCCGTCCTGGTCGTTTTTTCCCTTCGATTTTTCCTTGCAGGATTTGCTTTAATAGCTGGTATTTGTGGTCGTTTCGGGCAATGTGGCCTAGGTAGTAACACTTCCTGCTAATGATGGTCTTCAGCAATTGCCTGTCAGTGCCCATATCTTGCAGAACTTGTGTATTGGTGGTTTCCGCTGTCCATGGGATTTTCAGCATTCTTCGATACAGCCACATTTCGAAAGCTTCGAGCCTTTTTGTTGCTGTTGTTGTTAGTGTCCACGTCTCTACTCCGTACAGCAAAATTGACCAGACGTCATGTGCGCAGTTTCAGTGATGTACTCAAGTTGCGGTCTGCAAGGAGTGTTTTCCATTTAATACATGCTTGCCTTGCTTGTTCAATTCTGCTCTTGATTTCGACTTCATGGTTCAACTGATCGTCAATGATTACACCAAGGTATTTAAATCAGTGTAATTGTTCCAATTTTTCGCTGCCCAGCTTGATTGTTGTTTCGCTTGTAGTTCGGCTGACCTTCATAACCTTTGTTTTCTTTTTGTTAATTCGTAAGCCCCATATTTGACTCTCTGCGGCAACCGCGTCCAAGATTTGTTGTAGGTCTTGTTCCGAATCGTCCAGCAGTGCAGTGTCGTCGGCATACCTGATGTTGTTGATGTATTGTCCATTGACTTTAATACCAATGTTTTTGTCTGCTAGTGTTCGATCAAAAATCTGCTCCGAGTAGATGTTTAAAAGAATCGGTGACAGTGGGCAGCCTTGTCGTACACCTTTTTGTATTGGTGTTGGGTCTGTCAATTCGTTGTCATATCGGAGTTGGGCTGTTTGCTTCCAATAAAGAGCAATGATGAAGTCGATGTCGTTTTTATCTAGTCCCAGTTATTTTAATAGAGCTTCTAGTCGGTCGTGGTCTACTGAGTCAAAGGCTTTCTCGTAATCTATGAAGCAGATGTACACTTCTTTCTGATGTTCGTAGCATCGCTGTAGTAGTATCTGTAGACAGAAGATTGCTTCTCTTGTGCCTAGTCCTTTGCAGAAGCCAAACTGTGTGTTCTTCAATGCATTTTCGCATGTGGAGCGTATGCGCTGTTGGATCACCTTCAGGAAGACTTTCAGCACGTGGCTCATCAAGCTTATCAGTCTGTAGTCCTCGCATTTCCGGCTTGTTGCTTTCTTTGGTATGGCCACAAAGATGGATTGTAGCCAGTCGGATGGAATTCTATTGCCATTGTATATTTGATTGTACCAATTAGTCAGTTGTCGTATGTTGTTACTGTCTAATAGTTTGAGCAATTCTACATGGATTGTGTCGGGCCCGCACGCTTTGCCTGACTTAGCTGTTTTGATTGCATGTTCTACTTCTGATGTTAAAATGTGTAGAGCGTCTTTCGACATCTGTTGGTCTTTTTCTGCAGGTGTTCTCATGGCGCCATAAAGCTTGTGTATATAGTTTGTCCAGGTGTCCATTTTTTCTTGTTTATTTAGGATTGGTTGGTTGTTGTCCGCATACAAGTGTAATGCGGGCGTAAGCGACCTTCCGGATGTGACGTCACGGGGGGTGGAGTCATGTGACGTGGGGGGAAGGTTCGGGGCCTTAAGCGGGTAAACCGGAAGGGGAAGGCAGTCGGGGTGTGAGCGGAAAAGAGTGAGGCCACGCGGGCGAGTGTGGAGAGGGGGGGGCGCCGACGGCCATCGGGAGCCAACCCCGAAGATAAGAGGAAGCTGCGGAGTGGTGTGCAGCTGCAGAGGAGACAGCCAGGAGGGCTGCGTGTTAGAGGCAGCGGTGTGGCTGCCAGGAGGAGCTGCGGGAAGAGAGAGAGAGGGGGCTGCTTGTTAGAGGCAGCGGTGTGGCTGCCAGGAGGAGCTGCGGAGAGAGAGAGAGAGAGCAAGAAGCTGTCAGAGCTGCGGAGGGAGAAGAGCAGCAGCGAGTACAGCCAAGGGGGGCTGTGTGAGAGAAACAGCAGCGGAGCTGCTGTTGTGGATCGGGCCGACATTGGAGTCAGCACCGTGGAGAAGCTACAGAGTAAAGACAGCCGTGTGGGTGTACAGCACGAACCGAATAATAAAGGACACTGAGCCAGACATCGTGGTCCAGTCGTTTATTACACTGGTGTCGGAAGTGCAACGGCATGTCGAAACAAGTGAGGAAGAAAGTTAATCCGGCGCCTGCATCGGCTTCTTCGTCCGACGACGACGAACTCCCTCCAACCACGGATCCTGTTGGGGTGGTGGAGGAGAGCCCGGCTGAGGCGACCCCGGGAACGGGAGTGGAGGATGTTGGCGCGGTGGCGGGTCCGTCGACATCATCAGACGCGGATCAACGATGGCAAGCGATGGCGGTACAACTGGAGGCACTTAAGGACGTCCTGGCGCATCTATGCCATCTCGTCGCGCCAGGGACGATGGATGATGCAAGTGGTGCTCCGCGGGCCGCCACGTTGCCTGTCCTGCCGCCGCCATTGCCCACGCGGCAAGAGGCCGCCATTTTGCGCGCTCCGTGGCGCCAAACCGCCATCTTGGCCACGCCGCGGGCCGACGCCATTTTGAATTTGCCATCACAACCACCACCATTGGAAGACGGCGGGAAGAGGAGTCGGAGTCGCCACCTTACAACGGTTAAAGAATTTTCCGTCGGTGGGGACTGGAGCGCGTTCGCCTGCCGCTTCTTGGCGGCGGTACGCACAGCAAGATGGACCGATGCGGAGGCTTTGGAGGTGTTGCCGACTCTCCTGGACGACGAATCTGTCCGATTCTTCCGTTCCATAACGACCGATAAGAAGGCAACTTTATGTGGTGTTTTTCAAGAAATGGCCGATGCTTATGAGCCACCAGATGATGCGCATCGGCGATTCGCTCAACGACAACGAGCACCAGAGGAGTCGCCCGTGGCGTTCAGGGGTGCGGTGCTGGAGCTGGCCATGGCAGCTTATCCTGAGACGCCACAGGACCTGCTCGAGCCTCTCATATTAGGGAAAATGTTGGAGCTGTCTCGGGATCTAGGGATCCCCATGCCTGTGTGTGGGCATGAGAAGCTAACTTCCCGGACGGCTGCTAAGTGTCTCGATGCGCAATTCAACCTCCGTCGCTGGAAACAAGTGACGGCGTGGACGGGGGGGCCCGTCAAAGAAGGGGATGCGCTGGGGTGGAACCCTGCGCAGGCCGTCTATGTTCCGGATGACCGGGGCCCTCAACAACTGACGGCCGCCTCCGCTCCATGGACGGGACGCGGCGGGCCGAGACCGCGCGCGGTGCTACCAGAACGGGGCCGTCAGGAGGCGAGGCCTGCGCTTCGGCGCAACGAGGCCGAATGTTTCCGCTGCGGGCGTAGGGGCCACTACGCCAGAGACTGCTGGGCCCGCTTCCCGGCTCCGCCGCAGCAGGAGGCCTCGGCACCGGTCAAGTCGGCTAAAGATCCTCCGAAACAGGCATGTCGGCACGCACCAGACACTCGGCAAGGCTTTCCACCTCACCCACCACCTGTGTTGCGCGATCCTATTGTTGTTGTTAAAGAAAGGCCATCGACGGGGCCTTGTCATTCAGTTACGCAGTGGCGCAAATTGGCACGGAGAGTTGTCGCGGCCGCTACGGGTTCGTCCACTGTACCGGGGTCCATACAAGGTGTGGACCTGCGCATTTTGGTCGACTCGGGGGCGTCTGCGACTATTATATCGGATGTCATTTTCCATCTGTTGGGCATTCCGTCGGGGGCTGTGCGTCCGGTTTATGGGTCGTGCGTCGCTGCGAACGGGGGTAGCATGGGTATCGTGGGTCAGGTGGATGCTAAGATATCTATTGGGGATGTGTCGGCCTCGGGTGTTGTGTTGATATCGAGATCTTTGGCGGTTCCTTGTTTGTTAGGCACCGATTTTTTGGCTAAGATGCCCATTTTGATCAAAATCAATGAGAATTGTATTGAACTGCCGGGGGGCCGTCAAATCTCGTTTCTGCCGTCGCCCTGGGGGCGACCTGCTTCGGCCGTACAAGTGCAGGCGCTGTCCGTCGCATCTGTGGACATCCCACCTGGTACACAGATGCTTATACCCTTGCGGTATCGGAAGCCCCTGCCTGATCGGCTAGGAGCAGTAGGGGTCTTGTTGTCACCGTCCGCCACGATAACAACCGGGTTGGCGTTAGTGGGGGCACAGACCATCGTCCGGCCGGATCAATTACCGTTTTTACAGGTGCTTAATGCGGGGGGAGAAAACGTCCGTGTCCCGGCCGGTACGGTTGTGGCACATGCCACTACGGCGTTTGCGACCCATGATTGTCCACATAGCCGGGGAGTTGTTGCTGGGGTTTCCGAGCCAAGGAGTTCGGATGATCGTTGGGTTGCTCATTTATGTGACGAAAATTCTTCCCTGTCCATGGAGCAACGTGGTGCGCTGCGTAAATTGTTGTTGACATATTCCGATGTGTTCAGCTCCGATGATTTGGATTTGGGCCGCACTTCCTTGCTTTACCATCACATTGAGACGGGCGATGCTGCCCCTATTCGATTAAATTCGCATCGGATGAGTCCTGCGGAGCGAGAACACGTACGGGGGGCAGTGGAAGACATGTTGGCTGCGGACATTATATCGCCATCTAACAGCCCATGGGGCGCTCCAGTCGTCTTGGTTAAGAAGAAGGATGGCAAATTGCGATTTTGTGTTGATTTCCGCAAATTGAATAAGATATCGGTGGCAGATGCGTACCCCCTGCCGCGTATGGATGACTCCCTCGACGCATTGTCGGGGGCTAAGTTCTTTTCCACACTGGACCTCTCTTCGGGATTTTGGCAGCTTCCCCTTGACGAGTCCTCACGGGAGAAAACCGCATTCCGTACGCCGCAGGGGTTATTTCAATTCAACTGTCTCCCGATGGGATTGAATGCGGCCCCTGCTACATTTCAAAGATTGATGGAGCTCGTTTTGACGGGGTTGCAGTGGGAGACATGTCTTATATATTTGGACGATATCATTGTCTTCAGCCGCACATTCGATGAAGATTTGACGCGGCTGGAGACAGTGTTCACGAGGATGCGTTCTGCCAAATTGAAATTCAAACCAAAGAAATGTCACCTACTGCAACGGTCCGTCCGCTATTTGGGGCACATTGTGAGCGCTGAGGGAGTGTCCACGGATCCGGAAAAGACGGCGTGCGTCCGGGATTGGCCGACTCCGGCCACCGTGGGGGATGTTCGGCGGTTTTTGGGATTTGCCTCGTATTACCGAAGATTCGTGCCGGGTTTTGCGACGATTGCGAGGCCTTTGCATCTCCTTACGGGTAAAGGACGGAAGTTTGTTTGGGGACAGCCGGAGGAGGCGGCCTTTCGGAGTCTGCGTGATCTATTGGCCACGGCCCCAACATTGGATTATCCCGATTTCGATCACCCATTCATTCTTGATACGGACGCGAGTGACACAGGTATTGGGGCGGTGTTATCACAGTCTAAAGGGGGTGTAGAGCGTGTCGTGGCGTATGGTAGCCGAGTCTTGTCTCCTGCGGAAACCCGCTACTGTGTCACTCGCAGAGAACTATTGGCGGTTGTTTTTTTCCTACGGCAATTTCGACCATACCTCTACGGTCGTTCTTTTATTGTGCGTACGGATCATGCGGCCTTGCAATATGCCCTTAAAATTGACCAGCCATCCGGACAGTTGGCACGTTGGTTGGACACGCTACAGGAATTTTCCTTCCAAATTCAACATCGGAAGGGAGTGCGCCATGCGAACGCTGACGCACTTTCCAGATTACCGCGGCGCGCCCCTTGTAAATGTGAGTCGGGGACGCATAGGTGTTCGCCGATTCCAAACCCCCCTCAGCCGCTCACGTTGGCCGTCGAGAAGTCGGACACTCCGATGGAACCGGGACCGGCTGACGGGGTTTTGAATCTGCCGCGGTCTGTCTGGATCCGGGAACAGATGATGGATGAGTCATTGGTGTCCTTGCGGAAGCGGTCTGCTAAGGACAATGGGAGTCCGAGTACGGCTGTGGGGCCGCAAACCGCTCTCCGAGATGGTCTGCTTATGTGGCGGGAGGGGTTCCAGGAACGTTGGCGCCTGGTGGTACCAACGTCCTTGCGGTTCGAGTTGATTAGAACCCTCCATTGTGACACTCTCTTACATTTAGGGGTGCAGAAGACCTTGTTGACGTTGCAACGTCATTATTTTTGGCACGGCATGGCGACAGATGTCGTAGGGCACGTGCGCGCGTGCCCTGCGTGTGCACAACGTAAGCCACCGAAACATCCTTACGTGCCGCCTCTCCAGTCGATTCAGGTGTCTCGAGTCAATGAATTGGTGGCACTGGACATATTGGGACCTTTTCCACCATCGGCGAGGGGTAATAAATATTTGCTGGTAGGGGTTGAGTACCTCTCCCGTTGGCCGATGGCCTGGCCGTTGCCCGATCAGTCGGCCGCGGCCATTACCGACGCCTTTTTGTTTGGGTATATTATGGATAAGGGGGCGCCTGAGAGACTCCTCACTGACCAGGGCAGGAATTTCTCTTCTAAATTATTGGCGGAAGTGTGCGCGGGCCTTGGGACTAAGAAAGTACGGACATCCCCATACCATCCGCAGACGGATGGTATGGTTGAACGGCTGAACAGGACATTGTCTGCCATGCTTTGCCATACCGTGAGTGAACAACAATCAGATTGGGATCTGCACATCCCCGGGGTGCTTTCGGCGTACAGGATGACGCCTCATGCGGCTACAGGATATTCGCCGTTTTACCTTATGTATGGTCGGGAAAACGTGCCGCCGGTGGATGTGCAATTGGGAACTGGGGTGAAGGGACCTCGGAAACCACTTCCTGAATACATTCAGGACACGGTTCGCCGAGTCACGGAGGCACGGGAGAATGCCCGCGTGGCTACGGCCAAAGCCCAGGCCCGGAACGAGCGATATGCGCGACGGTCTGAGGGGGAGTGCCCTTGGAAGGTTGGGGACCTAGCCTGGCTTCATTGTCCACAGGTACGTCCGGGGACCTCGCCGAAATTGCACAAACCCTGGCATGGTCCCGTACGCCTCATTGCGGTTCCCAACCCACAGTCAGCACGCGTCCAGATTGGGTCTCGTCGCTGGGTTGTGCATACGTCGCGCTTGAAACCATATGTTGCTCCCTTACATGATGCGTCATCCCCCAATGTTGCCTTGCCGGGGTCTGTTGCTGCTGACTCTCCCCTGCCTGCGTCCATTGATCTTGCTAGAGCGCCTGTCGTACCTGTTCCAGACAGGCCGGCCGTGACATTGCGGGGGCCGAGGGGCCCTGCTCGGAGGACGCCTGCCAGGTCTGCGGGACCTTCGAGCCCTGCAGCCCTTCCGACCCAGCTGCGGGCACGGTCACAGGACAAGCCCAAGACTAACTCTTTAGAGACACGGGACGGCGGTGGACTTCCAGCTGCGACAGGGGGATTACCCCCTGTCGTTCCTCGACTTTCATCGCGTTCCCGTTCTGCGAGTGGGCCGCCGACCGTCCGGGACGGGCCGGCGACCCGCACACGTTCCAAATCGCTTACGTTTCGTTGATTGTTGTTGTCTTGTTATTTTCTTCTTACAGTTGTATTTATTGCATGCTTTTTGTACGTTCGTTGATGTTAATTGCGTTGCTGTTGTTGTTCTTGCTGTTACATTGTATGCTTAGTGTCCTTTAGGGGGGGAAGCTCGGTTCGCCGCATTACGATTTGCTATTGGTCAGCCGAGGTCGGCTGGGATTTTTCTACGGGGGAGGGTGGTGTAATGCGGGCGTAAGCGACCTTCCGGATGTGACGTCACGGGGGGTGGAGTCATGTGACGTGGGGGGAAGGTTCGGGGCCTTAAGCGGGTAAACCGGAAGGGGAAGGCAGTCGGGGTGTGAGCGGAAAAGAGTGAGGCCACGCGGGCGAGTGTGGAGAGGGGGGGGCGCCGACGGCCATCGGGAGCCAACCCCGAAGATAAGAGGAAGCTGCGGAGTGGTGTGCAGCTGCAGAGGAGACAGCCAGGAGGGCTGCGTGTTAGAGGCAGCGGTGTGGCTGCCAGGAGGAGCTGCGGGAAGAGAGAGAGAGGGTGCTGCTTGTTAGAGGCAGCGGTGTGGCTGCCAGGAGGAGCTGCGGAGAGAGAGAGAGAGAGCAAGAAGCTGTCAGAGCTGCGGAGGGAGAAGAGCAGCAGCGAGTACAGCCAAGGGGGGCTGTGTGAGAGAAACAGCAGCGGAGCTGCTGTTGTGGATCGGGCCGACATTGGAGTCAGCACCGTGGAGAAGCTACAGAGTAAAGACAGCCGTGTGGGTGTACAGCACGAACCGAATAATAAAGGACACTGAGCCAGACATCGTGGTCCAGTCGTTTATTACACAAGGTAGCTGTTGGGGCTGGTCTGTAGATGTTACCAGCTTCTTTGAGCTTCTTGTGCAGAGTAAAATTGTCATGTTTTTTAATTAGTTCTTCAATCTCGGCGCATTGTTCTTCCATCCACTTTTCTTTTGCCTGTCGGATTGCTTCTCTGATCTTCTGTTGCATTTGTTTGTACTTCTCCAAGTTGTTGTTTTTGTACATTCTTCGTTGGCTCATTAGATCGAGAATACAATGTGTCATCCATCGTTGTTTCTTTTTCGGTGGCTGATGTCCCAGCATGACTTCTGTTGTTTCTGTGATGCATTGTTTGAACGAGCGCCAGTACTCCTGAACATCTGCTGTTTCTGTTGTTATTGAGCGGATGCTATCGTTGAGATGTTGCTGTACTTGTCTTTTATCGGCGCTGTTCTTCAGTTTCTCCAGGTCTGCTCGTCTCGTCTTTGTACATTGTATTGATCGCAATTTGAGTCTTATTGTAGCTGTTACTGGGTTATGATCTGACGATATATCGGCTCCAGGGTAGGTTTTTGCTGTAATCACACTGGACTTAAACCTGATGTTAATTAGGATATAATCGATTTGGTTCCTGACGATGTTGTTGTCGGAGTCTTGCGGCGAGGTCCACGTGTACAGTCGTCGAGGTGGTAATTGGAACCACGTGTTAGCAATACTGAAACGTTCTTCTTGGCAGAATTGAACCAGTCTGTCGCCTCGTTCATTCCTTGTTCCTAGTCCGTGTTCTCCGACAATGTTCTGCATTCGACCGTGGCCAACCTTGGCATTGAAATCGCCGAGGATTATAGTGATGTCTTGCTTCTTCAGCGGCTTCAGCGTGTTGGTTAGTTGCTCATAGAACGATTCGATTTCATGATCTTGTTTATCTGTTGTTGGAGCATAAACCTGTAGAATGTTCACGTTGACTTTGTTGCCTGCTAATTGTAGTAGTGCTATTCGTTCTGATACTGGGGTAAAGTTGTTGACTTTATTCGCTAATTTCTTGTGTACTATAAAGGCGACACCGTATGTTTGTTTGGTGTTTTCTTCTCCTCCGGAGCAGAAGATGTGGTGTTCGCTCGATATAAACTTTTTTGTTCCAGGCCATTTAGTTTCGCTTAGACCGATTATGTTGATTTTAAGTCGATCCATTTCTTGTATGACATTGGCTAGTTTTCCTGCTTGAAGTAAACTTCTAACGTTCCAAGTTGCTACTTTGAAAGGGTTCTTTGACACAAGCTCGGAGATTCTTAGCACCCCTGTCCTATTTAAAGGACGCCGATACTCAGGGCCTTTGTTGATTTTGCTTGTCATCATTGAAGTTTTCAAGGGAGCAATAATCCAAGTAGTTTCCCGTTGCTTTCTTGGATCACCATTTATTTGAAAAGGTCATGTGGGGACCTTTCGAAACGGGTTTTGTCTGACGTCTCCACTGAAGTCTTCCCGCCTTGGGTGACCCTTCTGAGAGCACTAGGCTCTCGACGGTATAGCGATCAGCTTCTCAGACTTACACAAACTCTCTCGCCGCGTTAAGGCACCGTTTCTCGAGAGAGGCATTTTCCCTAAATATGCTAAATTCCTCTTGATTTACAAATTATTTTGTCAAGGCGCCCTTCCCCCCTTTCCAACCCAGCTTAAATATACGCTCCAAGCATGGTGCTGTTTCATTCAGACGCTGTCTCCCCGACAGACCTGTTCTTCACCTGAGGACGGCTGCGTGCGTTGTGGCTGAAACGTCGTGAGAATTATTTTATTACGTTTATTTTTTTATTCTTTCCCTTCTACGTGACTTTACCGAAAGAAGCAAGAAGATGAATCTCTGCAGTCACGAAAGCTTTCAATCGAAATCGTTGTTACCGCTCAGAGACCCGGCATCCGGTCTGGCGGCCGCCCGCAAGCGGACGTCCCCTTACTTCCAGACCCTCGCCGTGGCCGACTCGCAGCGCCAGCGCCCCGAGCCAGCCTCCCTGAGCTCGCCGGAGGATCTCGACCTTATTACAGTTGGCCAACTCGGAATTGGAGCTGGGGCAAACGTCTCCAAGTCAGCAGCCTCTCACCACCGGTGTGACGGTTCAGAACTGGTTTCTACTGCATTGCACACAATACCCGCTTGACCACTCGATGTCCGATCACGGCCACGATGCACCACTCCGCTACTGCTTATGCAATCATCTGGCTCGACCACCTCTATCCAATCAGAGCGGTCTACATCGGCCGCTTGTACTGCCACCCATGCACCCACCACTCGCTCTGCCTGCCTGTCGATTGCCTTCAACCCAATGGCTTTGAATACACCACACAATCTCATTGGCTCTGAGAGAGTAAGCAGACCTGAGATTAGTGCTTAGATGGGAGACTCCCTGGGAATACCGGGTGTTGTGGGCTTAGGCCACAAGGTGACTAGTCGAAGGCATACATGGATGGATTCTTGATTCCATATATCCTTGTCATTGAGGTGCATCCTCGTCGTATTCATGACATTCTACTTGGTACCGTTTCCTCCCACATGCACAACTAAATGCAATTGGCCAAACATTCCAATGTAGCAGGAGCCTCCTGATAATGTCTTGAGACTCAGTAAGGCTCTCCTGCTTGGTTTACACCACGCGAACGACTGCGGCTGTTGATCGCGCAGCTCCCCCCGCGACGATCCCCTCCACGCTGTCCGTGGCTCCCCCTCTCACCGCAGCCTTGCCCAACCGCAAGGTGAGCTGTTCGACTGCTGCCAGTAGTTGGTCAGCCATCCCATCACCTCGCTCCACCCCTCCATGATTTGTAGCTGCTGTCGGTCGCCTGCACCCCCCCCTCCCCTAGTTGCCACCGCAGCTTCCTCTTCACTTAGAGGGTTGTTGACCAGGACCCCGCCTCCCGGGGCTGACTGAAGGCGGGTCTCCCCTCGTCCTTTCCTTCGTCAAAGGTCGTCTCGGGTGGGTTCTTCCCTCGGTTATACCGTGACATGATGGTACCCCACTTCTGACACCAGTTGTAATGACACCAGGAGACACGTTTCTTGTCGGTGATCTTCATTGAAGGCACGAACACTTGACAGGCGAATACCCCGGCTTCAGCAGCCCCGAGCCTCTCGTTTTCGACACGTTTTATCCTATGCGTGGCCATCCCTTAACCCGTGACCACGCCCCCTCTCTAGAACCTTCTCGATGGCTCTTGGTCCCTGATCCACACCTGCTCCCTTCTGTCACTTGGCCACAGCCTTATTCTCGATCCTTCTCATAGACCGCAGATCGTTCACCCTGTCTATTCATTAACCTGTAATTACCCATTGTGGCCCCTAGTCTCTTCCATTGCTAATTCCCCTGTCATTACCCCCTGTGACCGCTAGTCCCCTGTACTGCATTTACACATGCACCCATCCACCCAATCACTAAAAAACTCACCAACTCAATCATCCACTCACTGATCCATTCACTCACCGACTCACTCAGAAATTCACTGACCAACCCACTCATTCACATCCACTCTCTCAGGTACTCATTTGAAACTGGTGTTGACTGTGAGAGGGAATCAAGCCTGGGTCACCAGGCTCGTAGCGCAGCACACTCACCGCTACACTACACTCGTTCGCATAAACTTACTCTCACAAACTGACTTGCGCACACAAACTCACTCGCACACGCAAACTCTCACAAACTCGCACACAAAGACATACATTCCATGTATGGGATTCATTGTATAGCCTGAAGAGACTGTTGAGGTAAGTGCTGTTAGCAATCACCTATGAAGACCGAATCAGCACACTAAGGGGTGAGTAGGTTTCGATTTAAAGCTTTCGTGACTGCAGGGATTCATCTTCTTGGTTCTTTCGGTAAAGTCACGTAGAAGGGAAGTAAAAAATAATAACAAAACAATTCTCACGACGTTTCGGCCACAACGCAAGCAGCCGTCCTCAGGTGAAGAACAGGTCTGTCGGAAAGACAGCGTCATTCAGACGCTGTCGCCTCGACAGACCTGGTTTTCTCCTGAGGACGGCTGCTTGCGTTGTGGCCGAAACGTCGTGAGAATTGTTTTATTATGTTTCATTTTTATTATTTTATTACTTCCCTTCTACGTGACTTTACCGAAAGAACTAAGAAGAGTGAGTAGGTGGCTTTAGAGTTCAGTTGTATTCACTGGGTCTCCCGTAGGGTTCAGTGTTACTCACTGGGTCTCCTATATAGGGTTCAGTGTTACTCACTGACACTCCAATAGGGTTCGGTGTTACTCACTGGAGCTTCCATAGAGTTCAGAATTCGTCACTGACGCTCCCTTCGGGTTCAATGTTACTCACTGACACTTCCATAAGGTTCAGTGTTACTCACTGGAGCTCGTTTAAGGTTTCTGTGTTACTGGAGCTCCCTAAGGGTTCAGTGTTACTCACTGGTGTTCCCTTAGGGTTCAGTGTTACTCACTGAGGCTCCCATAAGGTTCCCATAGGGTTCATTGTTCATCACTGGGTGTTCCATAGGGTTGTTGTCACATTATAAGTACAAGTACATATTTTTGTTATCAAATTACAAGTAGAAGTTATTATCGTTACTATCAAGTTACAACTAAAATGATTATTATGTCGTAAGTACAAGTAATTATTGTCACGTTACAAATAGAAATGAGTATTATTGTTATCACTTTATAAATTAGTATTGTTCTTATCATTCACACAGTGCTAGATTACAGGCACACTCCTGTAATCTGGCACTGTGGAAGGTAGAGAGGGTTGGTGGATCCCCGCACAGTGAATGTTGTGAAACCCTCTTCCCTTGGGCGTCTAGGTGCCATCACCTGTCTCGCCAGGAGAAGACAGTACAGCAAGTGGGATGGTCGCCATCTTCACCTATACAGTTTACAGTGTTTCCCCATCGTAAGTGTGGAGTTTCTCCGGGTGCTCCGGTTTCCCTCCACTTGTATAAGTGCTCGTCATTCATTGGGCGAAATATCTTAAAATAAAAACTCAATTCAGAACCTTACTATGACTCAGTGTGGCTTTCCTGGAATAAGTCTATTATTATAAAACATTACAGGAACTTAATATTCAATTCTGATTCCGCAACCCTCAATGCCCTTTTTAAGTTCAATTTGTGCATGTCTAAAGACATGATGACACCTGCTGGTTAGAAAAGGAAAGCACGGGTACAGGCACCGCTGTAGCAACATCCAATCCGAAAGGGAGAGGTATCTGGGCCAAAGGTAATGGGTGGGGCTGGCCGGGATGCTCCGGGAACCCGCTCGAAGGTTCCACAATAGGGCGTGGCCAGAGGCGGAGCCTAGCCGCGCTTGCGGTGATATAAGCGGGGCGGAGGAGGGCTCGGGGGTTCGTGTGTGGAGTCTTGTGTCCGGACTGCGTCGCTGCTCGCCGTCATCTCTCTCCATCGTCCGAGCACGTGGAAGATCTCCTGCGGCTTCCATCACCCTCCCCAGCTCGCCGTCAACCAATGGCGTGGCCGAGTGCGGATGGTGGAACCACGCTCAGTGATCGACCGTGTGTGTGTAGCCCGTAGAGACGCTAACATCCAGTGTTGTGAGAGATAAGCTGTTGTGCCCGTATATGAATGAAAGAAATACCCTCTACACGACGTGTTGCGGAAGTCGCTCATTATGCATGCAAGACTCACACAAACATCCATACTCAGAGACCCATAGATTCCAACAGACATCCATAGACTCCAACACACACACACATAGACTCACACAGCGACCTTATTAGGCTCACACAGAGACCCATAGCCTCACACAGAGATCCATACATTCAAAGAGACCCAAAAACTCACACCGAAATCCATAGATTCGTACAGAGGCCAATGAGATTAAAAATAAAAAAAAGTATTTATTTTGTACTGAAGGACGAGCAATAAATATCTTTTTCACAGATGTGCAGTCAGGCGGGTCAAAATTTAACAACAAAAATAGAATACAAAACACGACAGGAGAGGTAAACAAATTATTTACATATATACAAATGAAACTAAACAATGTTTTATCTTACCACGGCTAAACCTCGAAACACTTAACCCTCTAAACCTACAAACCTCTAAACCCATAACCTTCAAAACCATAAAACTCTACCCTTAACCCTCTCATCCTCAAAACCGTAACGTTCTAAAACTCTCAATTCCTAACCTAAATCCCAAACCATCTAAACCCCAACCCTCTTAAACACCTAACCTTCTAAACCCCTAACTCTCTAAACCCGTATACCCTAACATACCAACCCTCTTAACATCTAACTCTTTAAACCCTCTAAACACCTAACCCTCTAATCCCATAATAAAGGGTTTTGGGGGTAAGTTCATGTAAATGTCAATGCGTCATTACACCCGTCACCACCCGACAGCCAATTAATACATTTTATCACCTGACCAAAAAATGCCAATTTGTTTCTACTTTAGGACACCGCTGTGTTGGAGACTAACAAAAAACACCTTTTATTACAGATAATATTAAGTGTAGGTGTTAAACCCTCTCATCCCTGGCCCTCTAACCCCTTAACCCTTGAAAATCCTCAAATCCATAACCTTCTAAATCCCGAAATCTCTAAACTCCTAAACCCATAACCTTATAAACGACTAAACTCCTAAACCTCTAACAATCGAAATCCATAAACCCTCGACACCTCTAAACACCTAACTTTCTAAACCCCCTAACCATCTAAAACACGAACCCTCATAACACCAAACCCTCTAAACCCCTTTACCCTGAAAACTCTAACCCTGTAAACCCCTAACCCTCTAAACCCCGAACCATCTAAACCCCTAACTCTTTCAACCCCTAACCTTATAAACCTTTAAAAACCAACCTTCTAAACCCTCTAAACACCTAACCATCTAAACCCCTAACCTTATAAATTCTAACCTTCTAAAACGCTAAATCCCAAACCTAAATCCCAACCCATCTAAACTCCAATCCTCTAAACCAGAGGTCCCCAACCTCTGGGCCACGGACCGCTACCGGTCTGAGGCATGTTAGGAACCGGGCCGCACAGCAGTCGGTGAGCGGTGGGCGAGGGAGCGAAGCTTCATCTGTATTTACAGCCGCTCCTCATCACTCGCATTACTGTCTGAGCTCTGCCTCCTGTCAGATCAGCGGCGGCATTAGATTATCATAGGAGCGCGAACCCTACTGTAAACTGCGCATGCGAGGGATCTAGGTTGCACACTCATGAGAAGTCAGAATCTGACACTTATTTAAGTCCGCGCATGGCCCGCCCACTTCCGTCTGCGCCTCTTTCCCGCACTGCGCAGTTTTGGTAAGCTCACAAGCTAACCCTAGCCAAAATGAGTAAAAAACAAACATCGCTGCAGAGCTTCTTTGAAAAGGGGGAAAGACCCAATGGTGACCCCCCCCCCCCCTCCAGTCCGTGAAAAAATTACCTTCCACGAAACCGGTCCCTGGTGCCAAAAAGGTTGACGACTGCTCCTCTTAACCACTCACCCTCTAAACCCCAAAACCACTAAAACCATAACCCTTTACAACCCTAACCCTCTCATACCATAATAAAGGCTTGTTGGGTTAGATTGTGTAAATATAAATGTGTCGTTAAACCCGCCACCATCCGACAGCCAATTAGTGAATCTTGATTTGAAGCTTTCGTGGCTGCAGGAATCCATACTCTTTGGTTCTTTCGGTAAAGTCACGTAGGTAGAAATAAAATAAATCACGACGTTTCGATCGCAACACAAGCGGTCGTCATCAGGCAAAGGAGTCAGCCTCTAAAGGCAAACAGTTTATAAGGGTTGGGGATGGGCGTAGCCCAAGTGTACCGACAGCACCAGGAGCATGGGCGGTGCACGAGTGCCAATGCAGAAACAATGCCAATGCAGCAACAATCCCAATGCAGCAACAATGCCAATGCAGCAACAATGTCAATGCAGCAACAATGCCAATGCAGAAACAATGCCAATGCAGCAACAATGTCAATGCAGCAACAATGCCAATGCAGCAACAATGTCAATGCAGCAACAATGCCAATGCAGAAACAATGCCCATGCAGCAACAATGCAGCAACAATGCCAATGCAGCAACAATGCCAATGCAGAAACAATGCCAATGCAGAAACAATGCCAATGCAGAAACAATGCCCATGCAGCAACAATGCCAATGCAGTGGGTGAGAGAGCTGCCGTGGCAAGAGGTTATATAGGTAAGAAAGGGGGGGAGGAGCAAGGGGGGAGAGAGAGAGAGAGAGAGGGGGGGGGAGTGGGGTAGGGGGATGGGGCTGCGTGAGCGCTAAGGGAATAGAGGACGTGAAGCCTGGGGGGGGGGGGGGGAGTGGGCGGGGATGCAAGTGGGAGGCTGGGAACGCTGGGGATGAGGGGGGAAATTAACTCGGAAAAATAGACTAGTACCCGGCAGATATGATGGAACAACCATAAATAGTAAAGGTTTTACCTGGTTAATAACATCCTTCCAATGATTGCTCAATTTGTATCCATCTTCTCGGTTGAAGTTATGTCTATATTTATAAATCTGAATGGCTTCATGAACAAACCTTTGAAAAAAACTATATCATGCGAGCGCACAGCGTTATAAAATTGGTCAGCCACGGCAGAGGTATTGGTTCTGCCGTGTTTCAGATCTCTCTTGTGTTCGCGAACACGGTCCGAGACATGTCGTTTCGTTTCCTCAATGTAGCTGCTACCGCAGGTACATGTCAGTTTGTAGACTCCAGATGGGATTAGATCATGGATTAAGAAGGTACTCCACTTCGGCCAATCGTTTCCACTATCAACTTACCTACCTACAAACTGGCCCCGTTTTCTGTCTGATACCTTGCTTTCATTCATGGGCAAGACTACCTTAGTAGTACGTAACAGCTCACTTGGTCTCTCTAATAAAGGGCATTTCACTGTCCCCAGATTATTTGCTCGTCAGCTTTGATGTAGTTCCTCTGTTGTTCAAGGTTCCTGTACCTGACACTTTAGCAATAATTGAAGATTTAGTCCAACATGGACTGAATCTTGATGTACCTAATCTGGTTAGGCACTGCCTTACCAACACTTACTTCACCTGGAATGGTACTTTCTACAAACAAAATGAAGGTACCCCCATGGGTTCCCCCTCATCACCAGTGATAGCGAATGTTTTCCTGGAGAAATTTGAAACAGATGCCATCCAGACATCCACCCTATGTCCTTCCTTGTGGAAGAGATATGTAGATGACACTTTCGTCATTTGGCCACATGGCCTGCCAGCATTGAACCAATTTCTCAACCACATCAATTCCATACACCCATCCATCAAATTCACCATGGCAGTGGAGAAGGATGGTAAGCTACCATTCCTGTATGTTTTGTTTGAGAAGAGACCTGACAGCTCGTTGGGACACTGTCTATAGGAAAGCCACCCACACATATTCCTTTCTGAAACCTGATTCCCACCACCATCCGGCACAGAATAATTTCCTCATCAAAACACTACACCATAGGGCCCACTGCATTTCCGACCAACACCACCTAGCCAGTGAACTGGAACACGTACACCAGGCCCTCAAGATGAATGGGTACTCGGACCGCATTATTCGCAAAGCTGTTTCTCCAACCATGGAGAAACAACCCCCTGAGAAGCCAATCAAAACCATCACGTTACCATACATAGCAGGTGTTACCAAAAAGATTTCCAAAATCTTAAACAAACACAAGATCCAGGTCCAATTCAATACAGTACACAAAATCCGTGATCTAATCCCATCTGGAGTCTACAAACTGATTTGTACCTGCGGTAGCAGTTACATTGGGGAAACGAAACGACATGTCTCGGACCGTGTTCGCGAACACAAGGGAGATCTGAAACACGGCAGAACCAATACCTCTGCCGTGGCTGAACATTGTTATAATGCTGTGGGCTCGCATGATATTGTTTCTTCTGAGACCAAGGTACTCTGCAAACCTTGGGGCTACTATCAAAGGTTTGTTCATGAAGCCATCCAGATATATAAACATAGACATAACTTTAACCGAGAAGATGGACACAAATTGAGCAATCATTGGAAGGATGTTATTAACCAGGTAAAACCTTAATTGTTCATGGTTGTTCCATTATATCTGCCGGGTACTAGTCTATTTTTTCGAGTTATTTTCCCCCCGCATCCCCAGCGTTCCCGGCCTCCCACTTGCAGCCCCGCCCACTTCCCCCCCAGCTTCACGTCCTCTCTCCCCTTAGTGCTCACGCAGCGCCCCCTCATGCCCCCATCCCCCCGCTCTCTCCCCCCCCTGCTCCTCTCCTCTTTCTTACCAATATAACCTCTTGCCACAGCAGCTCTCTCGCCCACTCTATTGGCATTGTTGCTGCATTGTCACTCGTGCACCGCCCATGCTCCTGGTGCTATTGATAAACTTGGGCTACGCCCATCCCAAACCCTTATAAACTGTTTGCCTTCAAAGGCTGACCCCTTTGCTTGATGACGACCGCGTGTGTTGCGATCGAAACGTCGTGATTTGTTTTATTTCTAACTACGTGACTTTACCAAAAGAACCAAAAACCAATTAGTAAAGTTCGTCACATGAACAAAACGTGCCAATTCGTTTCTCCTTTAGCACACCGGTGTGTTGGAGACTAACCCAAAAATACCTTTATTATGGATAATATTAGTTGTGAAAGTCAAGGTGTTAAATCCTCTACACTCCTAACCCCTAAACCTCATGACCCTATAAATCTCTAACCCTCAAAACCTCCAAACTTCGAAAACCCAAATCTCCTAAACCCCAAACATCTAAACCCATAAACTTATAACCTTCTAAAATCCAAACCCTCCAAACCAATAAACATCTAACAATCAAAACCCATAAACTCTCTAAACTTCTTAAACACCTAACTCTCTAAACTCATAATCTTCTAAACCCTAACCCAATGAACTCCTAACCCTCTAAACCCCTCACCCTCTAAGCACCTATACCAAAAACCCTAAACCTCTGAACCCCTAAACTAAACCCCTAAAAACCCCCTAAACTCTAAAATCTATAACCTTATAAACTTCTAACCCTCTAAACCACTACATATCGAAACCCATAAAGCCTCTAAACCTCTAAACACCTAACTATCTAAATCTCTTAACCCATAATATTCTAAACCCTAACCTTCTAAAACCCTAACCCTCTAAACCCCTAACCCTTTAAGTCCCTAAACACCTAAAACAATAGCCATCTAAACACCTAACCCTCTAAACCCCTTACCCTTTAAAACCCTCCCTCTAAACCCTTAAACCCATCATCCTCTAAACCTGTCAACCCATAAACTCTTAGTCCAATAAATATCGAACCCTCTAAACTTCCAACCCTCTAAACCCATCACCCTCTAAACCCCTATACCCCTAAATCCCTATACCCCTAACCCTCTTAAACCACTAACCCTCTGTGTGGAGTATGTTGGGTAGTGGGTATCACGTTGTGGGTGGGTGCAGGGTGTGTGTGGTGGGTGGAGGGTATCACAGGGTGGGTGGGTGCAGGGTGTGTGTGGTGGGTGCAGGGTGTGTGTGGTGGGTGCAGGGTGTGTGTGGTGGGTTGCAGGGTGTGTGTGGTGGGTGCAGGGTGTGTGTGGTGGGTGGAGGGTATCACAGGGTGGGTGGGTGCAGGGTGCAGGGTGTGGGTGGTGGGTGCAGGGTGTGTGTTGTGGGTGCAGGGTGTGTGTGGTGGGTGCAGGGTATCACAGGGTGGGTGGATGCAGGGTGTGTGTGGTGGGTGCAGGGTGTGTGTGGTGGGTGCAGGGTGTGTGTGGTGGGTGCAGGGTGTGTGTTGTGGGTGCAGGGTGTGTGTGGTGGGTGCAGGGTATCACAGGGTGGGTGGGTGCAGGGTGTGTGTGGCGGGTGCAGGGTGTGTGTTGTGGGTGCAGGGTGTGTGTGGTGGGTGCAGGGTGTGGGTGGTGGGTGCAGGGTGTGTGTTGTGGGTGCAGGGTGTGTGTGGTGGGTGCAGGGTGTGTGTGGTGGGTGCAGGGTATCACAGGGTGGGTGGGTGCAGGGTGTGTGTGGTGGGTGCAGGGTGTGTGTGGTGGGTGCAGGGTGTGTGTGGTGGGTGCAGGGTGTGGGTGGTGGGTGCAGGATGTGTGTGGTGGGTGGAGGGTATCACAGGGTGTGTGGGTGCAGGGTGTGGGTGGTGGGTGCAGGGTGTGTGTGGTGGGTGCAGGGTGTGTGTGGTGGGTGGAGGGTATCACGGACTGGGTGGGTGCAGGATGTGTGTGGTGGGTGCAGGGTGTGTGTGGTGGGTTCAGGGTGTGTGTGGTGGATGCAGGGTGTGTGTGGTGGGTGGAGGGTATCACAGGGTGGGTGGGTGCAGGGTGAGTGTGGTGAGTGTGGTCAAAGTGGTCAGGGTTCACACCAATCCACCACCTCTACCACCCCTACTGTGCAGTGGACCGGCCACCACAAAGCAGCAGGCATCGGAGGAGTGAGCGGATGGCTCTCCCTATGCGGGCCAGGCTCCCTTGCTTTCTCTTCTGCTGTACCACCAACTCCTCCACCAGCGTCTCCTGTACCACCAACTCCTCCACCAGGGTCTCCTGTACCACCAACTCCTCCACCAGGGTCTCCTGTACCACCAACTCCTCCACCAGGGTCTCCTGTACCACCAACTCCTCCACCAGGGTCTCCTCAAGTACCACCAACTCCTCCACCAGAGTCTCCTGTACCACCAACTCCTCCACCAGCGTCTCCTCCTGTACCACCAACTCCTCCACCAGGGTTTCCTCAAGTACCAACAACTCCTCCACCAGAGTATCCTCCTCCTCCTGTACCACCAACTCCTCCACGAGAGTCTCCTCTTCCTCCAGCACCACCAGCTCCTCCACCATGATCTCTTCCTCCACAACCTTCAACTTCTCTTTAGAGGCCTGGGCGAGCAAGGAGGATGGGCGCTGTGCCGGCTCCACTCTGTGAAGAGATGCGCACGACACCGTTACAACTTCCTGCTCCAGCAGAAATCAGTCCCCCCCATCCCCCCCATCGTCTATGGGTGGACTAACTGTGTGCCGCAGAAGATTAACCCAGCTAATTAACAGTGCCGCAATAATGCAGCATACCTTTGTCCACCATGAGTCTGGTTACGAAATGGGCATTAGTCTGGCGGTGTCTTAGTGGATGAAGGGGAACTTGGGAAAGATGTTGCCGCTTCATTATCTGTCCTCACCCAGAAACCATTTATGGAAAAATAAATCCGTATATAACCGAATCTACACGTTCTCTTTGGCTGGAACCCACAGCCAGAGAGGACCTGGGTTTGAGTCCCATACGTGGGCCACTTTCTCTGTGTGGAGTGTGGAGTGTGTTCTACCAACCACCCTACCATGCCCGCCCCCCCCCCCCGCCCCCCCCTGCATGGGTTTCCAGAATCAGAATCTTTATTTAAACTGGATGAAGAGGAGTCTGATGAGCTATGAAGCTCTTCTTTCACAGATGTCCAGTCAAGTCACAGGGTCAGCAGGTTACAATAACAAACAAAACAAAAGGAGTACAAAGTATACAAAAACAAATAAAGCGTATAAATACAAATGGCATAAGTAAATAAAATCCTGTCAGTTTTTCAACACTAAATGCAAGCTTGGGCAACGCAGCGAAACAGCAACAAAAACAGCCTCACACCACACCAAGACAACACGATCCTTCAATAAAATTGCACATTAAAATGTAACTTCCATTCCTCTGGGTTTGGCAACTGAACCCTCACAAACACGCCGTGCAACCAGTGTTGGATGGACATCTCCACCAGTGTTGTAAGAGCAGTACATTTGTTTTGTACTGCAAAAAACTTGGCAGGACCCTCCTGAAACAAAGTCTTGAGACTGAGTGAGGCTCATGCTGGCTAAATAAGCGTAGAAGTAGTAGCAATGAAGATAAATCGATATTAAACACACACACACACACAGGAGCAGAGTCGTCCCCTGGGTACGGTGTATGGGGGGTGACCACCCCGGGCCCCGCGCTTTGGGGGGCCCTGCGCTTCGATGTCACGGTGTCAGACGTAATACTTCCGTTTAACACGTAGGCTATCGCTCCGGATTGGCTCACAAGTGATGACATCACATTTATCGCTCTATTTAAGACTGAAAGAGGAGGATTTCTCCACGATTCGAAAGCCCACACCGTGTAACTTGCCCCAGGCCCCGCACCCCCCTATAGACTGCCTTGACCACTGGACAAGCAAATGGTGGCTTACCGTCGCTCAGCAGCTCCAGAGCGCTTCACACTGCCAGGAGCAGCAACGGTGGTGGTGGTGGCTTTGCTGGCCGTGGTGGTGCTGGTGGCCGCGGTCCGGAGCCAGTTATGAGCCAGCGCCTGCGCTGGCGTCATACGACAATTCGGATCCCATCTGTTGAGAGACGCACGAGGGACACACGCGGCCACGTGGTGAGAGAGGCATGGTGAGAGCTCTGATGTTCCTTCCCTTCTCCCACGAGGTCCAGGAACGCACAGCAGCAGCGGAAGCCACAGTAGCAGTGGCAGTCCTCTGATGACCAGCAGCGGCTTGGACAGACGTCCCACTCCTCCACAGAGGGCTAACTCCACAGAGGGCCAGTGGTACCGCTTATTGGCAGGTCCACTCAGCGCCACATCTTCCTGGTGATCGGTGGAGAGCGTTCGCCGATCAATTGGAGGGGGGAATCCTCGTGGGGAGGGGAGGAGGTGGGAGTGGTGGGTGGTTCTTACCGCAAACAGGAGCTGATGAATTCGACAAACTCCGGGTGATCGCTTTTGAGCACCTTGTGAAGTGGGAAGCTTCCCGGAACCCTTTTCTTGCCTGGGCAGAACATCTTCCCCCGATGGTCTGCAGGAGCCATGCACAGCGGAAGAGACGAAGTCACCAACCACCACATCGCCCATCTACCCACTTACTGACCGATTCATCAACCCACTCATCCACCTACCCACCCAAACACTCTTCCACCTACCCAATCGCTCACTCACCTATCCACTTACCCACTCACCCACCCGCTCATCTACCCACCCACCCACCCACCCTCTCACTGACCCGCTCACCCACCCACTCACCCATTCGCCCAATTACCCACCAACCTACTCGCCTACTCACCCACATACCCATCCACTTGCCCACACACCCATTTACCCACCCACACACCCAAGTAATGTAAAATACAAAGACGCCCCCTCCAAAACAAAATAACAACAGCCTGAGGCCACTCCCTAAAACTGAATCCGGTCTGTCATTCACCCCACGCTTCAACTCACCAAAGAACTGCGTTCTGTCGGGTGCTCCATTCACCATGTACCTTGGAGGCATCCCCAGAATCTGCACATGGTTGACATGAAGACAAAGGTCACCGTATAGCTTCGGCACACTGTAGGGACAAGTGCTGTCAGATCGAGTAGCAAAATTTGCAGCGTTTGTTGAGGGCCAGCACTGTGGCACACAGAGACAGGAGTGGCGGGCCACATTGACCCAGGTACTTTACACACTCCACCAGGTACTCAGTTGAGGCTGTCTCGAACTAGAGGAGGCCCAGGACCAGTTCAGACAATCGTCACTGGTGTTGCCCATGAGCTGAAATCAAACTCAGTTTCTAGCACAGCAGGCTGACCCCTACACTACCGCTCCCCCACACAAACAAGACACACACGTGTACACGCAACATACGACGGCCGTTATTCACAGATCACCAAGTGGCCACCCCCCCTCCTGCCACCCCCATAGCCCACGACTCCAAAGAAAGAGAGGGGGATCACGAGCGGACAGACGCCGTGTGGAAAATACCTCTATGCAGCGCGGGAGGTGATCTTCGTGGCTGTTGGACCGGAATAATTCCCTGCCCGTCGCCAACTCCGCCACCGTGCAGCCCAGCGCCCACATATCCACTCCACATGTCAAGCTATAGCCCAGCAACAGCTCCGGAGCCAAGTATTCTAGGGTGCCACCAACATTCATAGCTGTACAAAAATCACAAGGACAACAAACATATGTGCGTGTGTACACACTGTGTCTTAAACAGCATCATCATCAAACACATAAAAAGTCACATGTACAGACACTCAGATACTCACACACAGACACACTCAGACAGACACTGACATATAGACACTCACACGGACGCAGAGAGACCCATGCATAAAGACAGCCATACAGACACCCACACGCAGACACTCACACACCCAGGTGAGGTCACTCACGTTGACTTTCCACGAAAAAGCTCGTGCCAAAGTCCGTGATCCTCACGGTGCCAGTCACGGTGTCTTTGACGAGAACATTTTCCTGGAGGAGGGGTAGAATGAATTCAAACTCAGAGGTTATGCCGATATCATTCAGCCAGCAGTGGATCAATCACATACCACGACACACGCTAAACAGGGGAACTAGATGAGGCATAGCGCTGTCGACAAGCGTCAGTCAAGTGCAATATTCGCTGTTTTCTGACAGCTGTCACTCGGCGGTGCCCCTTTCAAATGTATCAAAATTAAATTTCGATTTAAAGCTTTCGTGACTGCAGGGATTCATCTTCTTGGTTCTTTCGGTAAAGTCATCACGTAGAAGGGAAGTAATACAATAATAAAAATAAAACATAATAAAAAACATTTAAAAAAAAGGTGAAGACCAGGTCAACTGAGGACGGCTGCTTGCGTTGTGGCCGAAACGTCGTGAGAATTGTTTTATTTTTATTATTGTATTACTTCCCTTCTACGTGACTTTACCGAAAGAACCAAGAAGATGTGTCAAAACTGGAGATGTGAGTAGAGGCGTGTCACGTTCAAAGCACTCTCAGGCACCATCAAAGTGAAGGGGGGTGGCTCTATTGACAACCGATTGCCGTTGCTCCAACAGGAGAGCTGCATGGAGCTCACAGCTCGATGAGTGCCCGTTAACGAGTTAGAGACAAAAAGCCACGCACAAGAGAGTGCACGGATTCCGTGACGCTTTCCACTGCACCTTTGTCTTTGGACGTTTTCAATTTGCAGATTGAAATTCGATAACGAGCAGTTGTCAGGCCAAAATGCACATTTCGCACGTTTTAAAAAAATTACGTTTGACTGTTTCATGTCTCCCAGGGTTTGGGGCAACGCTGATCAACGTTGCCGGTTATCTCTCTGGTGAGTCCCCAAGAGCGACACGACTCTACACGATAGTTTAATTCATACCAGATCACATTCACCAGAGGAGCATGGCCCTGCCTCCTTCCAGTGAGATGGGCAGAGCTTACATATCGACCCTGTGACCAACATGGCCGGTTTTCTCTGTGCAACGAGTCCCCAATAAAGATACACCTCTGCAATCTTAATTTGTAGCTTTCGTGACTGCAGGAATTACTATTTGGTTCTTTCGGTAAAGTCACGTATAAAGCTTGCGTACTTTGTCACCCGTCCTACTCATTGACATGCTAATTGTTTCTCTAACCCCTCCCTCTCTCCGCCCCCACCCCCCTCTCTCTATTTAAGACCTCGCCACAGAGACGTTCTCTCTCTGTGTGCCGATGTGTGTTCTCTTTCTATGTATCTTTCCGATATCTGTCTGCATATATGTCTGTCTATAGTTTTCTGGTTAGATTTGTGTTGCTATTTCTTTTATACCTGTTGATGATTGCTTGTGTTGCAATCGAAACGTCGTATGCTATTATTTAATTAATTATTTTATCTTTATACGTGACTTTACCGAAAGAACCAAAGAGTGATACACTTCTGCACCAAAGTAAAAGCTGAACGGTGTGTCCACTCACTGGCTTGATGTCCGCGTGGACGATTTTCCTGGAATTGATGTGGCGCAAGAACTTGAGGATACCCCTGGTGTAGGTTTTCACCATCGCCATGTCCAACCGCCGGAGCCCTGCATTTCTAATCACTTCATGAAGGCTCTCCCTGTGAGAGAGGCAGAAGCAGCAACAAAAACACGGCATCAGTACCATCCCCTACAATGCTGCACTGATTCTGATAACGGTAATCATGTTCATATTGTACGTTCACATGCACGTTTATGACCAATATTAAGAGTTATAGTTCCGTGTGGGTTGAGGTCGTCAATTTGCCGATAAACCAAATCAGTTGGCATATCTGCCCACTTGACAACTTGATTTCATTGGCTTTGTTGCAGGGTAGTGGAGGGTTATCCATTGGGAGAAGATAAAAACTCAACACAGAACAGAAGCTCGGGATTTTCGCCGAGAGGTACAAGCATCACCACTGCCATGCAGCCACCCTGCTGATTGAGTGGAGGCGTGGGTTGGTGAAAGTCGCAGGGCTAATGGAGAAAAGAGAAGTGGTCTCCAATGCACCCGTGGCACATGGCAGCTCCACAGGATTACAATGCATGGGTGGCGTGGGCATCTCAAAATTAACAGCTTGCCGCGGTGGCGAGATGACATCTCACCCGCCTGGTATGGAGGAGGTCGTAGGTTTGATCCCGACCGTGATGCCTGTACATTTGGAGATTGCATGTTCTCCCCGTGGGCACGTAGATTTTTCTGTGAGTCCACTGGTTTTCCCCTCCACATTTATAATCAAAATGCTACTTTGTTAAGCTTTTATTAGTGGTATGGTCGCTACTAAAAAATAACGAAAGTTTGTTAAGTTAGTTAACCACGTTATTGGCGGAGGGGGGGGGCATGCAGTACATACTTCAACAGCTCCATGACGATACAGTAGTGTCCTCTGAAATTAAATATGTTCAGGACTTTGATGACGTTGAAATCTTCATCACTGCCCTCGTCCTAAAGTTCCAGAGCTATCTGGAGCTCCATCTTCTGGTATGTTTCTTGCTTGGAGCTGCACAGAGGAAGTCCACAAATGAAGAGACTGCATTTGCTTAAGGGATATCCAGAGCCAGATTAAATTCAGAATAAAATAATTAAATATGAATTCACCAGGTCTAACGGTACCATAAGCTCCAGTAGCACACTCGACTAACATTGGTGAGGAGCTCCCACAGAGGGAGCAGGAGCCGACGTAGGGCACCCAATAGGATTTTAAAGTGAAGAACCATTCAAATCGGATTGGTCATTTGAGAAATCTAAATGCAAACGCATGTTAACACAACGCATTCTCACTTCAATGTGGCTCTTCCATTCGGGCACACTTTTCGCATAACGCGGAATGTGCCCGTAATAACACGAACGCGCCCATTGCAACACGGAACGCTTCTCGTTATAACGTAGAACACGCCTGTTAAAGCACGGAACCCGCCTGTTATAACACGATCTGTGAGTAGTCGACAACAGACTACTTTCTTGAGCTGCAATGATACATTACTCGCAATGATAAAGTAACGTGACGGCATACCCTCAGTTATTGGTCTCGTCATCTCAAGGTGTACGAGTGCATTGTATCCCGACAAACATTATTATTACATTATTTATGGGAAAATTATTTTCGCTCAATACTTTTTTACTGAACGCGGAACTTTTCAGGAATGTATCTACAGCATTAAATGAGGAATTACCGTAATGTGCAGGTAATCTTTCAGCAATGGGATGTTTTCCCCAATATTAGTTTACACTGTGTGTGTGTATTTTAAGCTTTAGAGAGGAAAAATCTGAGAACCCAGAAGGAACTGATGCAGAACAGGGGTAGAACATGCAAACTCCATACAGGAGGGCACCCGAATCAGGAGTCGAACCCAGGCCCCCCTTCTCACTTTGATGCACGAGTGTCATCACTGCCAATTTTGGAGCTTTCGTGACTGCAGGAATTATTCTATGGTTCTTTCGGTTAAGTCACGTATAAAGATAAAATAATAAAAATAATACATTACATTTCGATATTTTACTAGGTTATTTAATTTTAGTGTGCCTATCTTCTAATTATCATTGACATGCTAATTTTTTCTCTGCCCCCTCCCTCTCTCCGCCCCCTCTCTATATTTAAGGCCTCGTCACAGAGACGACCTCTCTCTTTCTGCCGATACGTGTTCTCTCTCTCTGTGTGTCTTTGTGATGTCGGTCTGCTTGTGTGTCTGTCTACAGTTTTCTGGTTAGATTTTTGTTGCTATTTCTTTTATACCTGATGACGATTGCATGGGTTGCAATCGAAACGTCGTAGTATGCTGTTATTTAATTTATTATTTTATCTTCATACGTCACTTAACCGAAAGAACCAAAGAATAATGTCATCACTGCATCGCACGGCTGCCCGTGGCAACGGACTGAACAACAACATCGGCCTCGTGACGGCGCGGCTCTGAAGTCTTACCTCGATGGTGACACTAGGATCTTGATGGCCACCAGGATGTTCCTTTTGTGATCAAGGCACTGGATCACCTGGCCTTGACCTCCTTCTCCAATCTTCTTCAGCACCTCATAGCGATAGCGGAGGTGCTCATGCCGGAACTGCACAAAAGGTACAATCATTTAAAGTGAATATAATTAAAATCACAAAGTTTAAGAAGTGAGAATGTATATTCTTTGGGATATGCAAATTCCTTTGTCAAGGCGATCTTCCCCCTCCAACCCAGCTTAAATATACGCTGCCAAGCGTGGTGGTGTTCATTCAGACGCTGTCTCCCCGACAGACCTGTTCTTCACCTGAGGACGGCTGCTTGCGTTGTGGCCGAAACGTCGTGAGAATTATTTTATTATGTTTTATTTTTATTATTTTATTATTTCCTTTCTACACGTACATAGATTGAAAGAAAATAACAAAAAACTAAAAACAATCAAAGGGTTTCCGGGTGAAAATTATCATGTTAATGACAGATTAGTATTCTTTGCTTCTTTCGGTAAAGTCACGTATAAAGTTAAATAATAAATTAAATAATAGCATACTACGACGTTTCGATTGCAACACAAGCAATCATCATCAGGTATAAAAGAAATAGCAACAAAAATCTAACCAGAAAACTATAGACAGACATATAAGCAGACAGACATCACACAGACACACAGAGAGAGAGAACACGTATCGGCACAAAGAGAGAGGGATCGTCTCTGTGACGAGGCCTTAAATATAGAGAGGGGGCGGGGGCGGAGAGAGGGAGGGGGCAGAGAAAAAATTTGCATGTCAATGAGTGGACGACGACGTGGTACGGTATTGCATAGCCGCAACCGATGGGTCGGCACGCAAAGTGGCTGTGTTAGTGTGAAAGCGCAAGTTTGAAATGGGCATAAAGCACGACTATCATCAGAAGGTGGTAGGATGGGAAGATCATAGCCAGTTATGACTTAAACTGGTTGATGACGTCCTTCCAATGATTACTCAGTTTGTACCCATCTTCTCGGTTTAAATTGTGTCTGTGTCGATAAAAATGGATGGCTTCATGAATGAATCTTTGTTCATAGACAAGTGGGTTTGCAAAGTACCTTCGTCATAGAGAAATAAATTCCGTGTGAGCCCACCGCATTAAAACAATGATCAGCCACGGCTGAGGTATTGGTCCTACCGTGTTTCAGATCCTACCTAGTTTCGGATCTGCCTTATGTTCACGAACATAAGGCAGATCTGAAACTGTCGGGTTGGCTGTCCACCACTTGCATTAATATTGGCTACTGACATTTGGGCTATGCCCATTTCAAACCCTAATAAACAGTTTGCCTTTGGAAGCTAACCCCCCTTTTCCTGAAGACGACCGATTTTGTTGCGATTGAAACGTTGTATTTCGATTTAAAGCTTTCGTGACTGCAGGTATTCATCTTTTTGGTTCTTTCGGTAAAGTTACGTAGAATGGAAACAATAAAAATAATAAAATAAAACATAAAAAAATTATTCTCACGTTTCGGCTACAACGCAAGACGGCTGATTGCGTTGTAGCCGAAACGTCTTGAAAATTCTTTTATTATGTTTTATTTTATTATTTTTATTGTTTACATTCTACGTTACTTTACCGAAAGAACCAAGAAGATGAAACGTTGTAGTTTTAGTTTTTGTTATTTTCTTTGAACCTATCTACTTGACTTTACCGAAAGACCCAAAAAATATTAATTCTTGCAGTCACGAAAGCTTTAAGTCAAGATTTAAGTGAGAATGTAATTTTCTAATATATTTTCTGTAATGATTACGTTTTTTAAATCCTTTATATTAAGTTCACTTGCTTGCTTGCTTGCGCGCTTACGACCATCCAAATCTTTCGGTCGTATTTTAACCCACTTGCCGTGATCCAATCGAGCTGACATGTTGCACACAGGCTCGTTGTGCGTGACAATTTATTTTCGTGAAATTTTTTTTCCAAAATTTTCCACTTTTTAGGGAATTTATTTTTTCATATTTAATTTAAAATACCAATGTGATAAAGATGAAACTCTTACTCAAGAAAAACAGAAATGAATAATAAAATAAAACCGATGCCATGCATATAAAAGATTTATAGTGAAAAATCTTTGTTTTTAAATCCTTTATTTAAATCTGTCATTGTGGAATGTTCTGATGTCTGCTGGCTGAGTCACCCTTCAAAATAGAGCTTCTTAGCTCAATGGGATTTACTCGCGATAAAAAAAAAATCCTGATTCTGAAGTGCATTGGTGTGTGTGATAGCCTTGGTTGGTACTTCAGGTGCAATGACAAGAAGCCACAAACCCCGCTACCGATGGGCCCTGTGACCGCCCCCACAGCCGGTGTTTTGTTGCGAGCCTCACCAGAATGTAATTTCGTTCTTGGTCGTCGTATCCATCATTGTTGCATCCCTCAGATTTGTTGTAGAGTGCAAAGTACCACACTTCCTGCATGGCTGCGAGTTCTAGTTTCTCACGGTGGGTCAAGTGAGGGCCAAAGAGAGCCATGATTTCTGCAGACATGAGAATAACAACAACATCTGTGTGATCCCAAAGTTGAGCAATTTGTAGGAAAATATTACAGGATTGGGATGTTTTGGCCAATACCAGTTATGTCTGTATGTATGTTGAACTTCTTTTGCACCGTACGTAGGCAATGGTGCCAAATGGATACGCGGAGGAAGGAAAATTATTCTAAACATGAAAAGTTCTAAAGAAAGTAGTTTTCAATCTAGATGATTTAAAAGTGTATAGCTCCAGTGGCTTCCTAATATCGGAAGTGCATCTGAAAGCGTGTGATGTGCTGAGGCCAGAGCACAGATAATCATCCCCATGCAACATGGCCACCATGATGCAGTCCCCCATGCAACATGGCTACCATTAAGTCCCGCATGCAACACTGCCAACATGAAGTCCCTCACACAACGTGGCCACCTGGATATCACCCATGCATCATGGCCGCTATGAAATCTCCAATGCATCACGGCCACTGTGACATGCACCATGTAACATGGCCATTGTGATGTTCCACCATTCACCATGGCCCTCTGTGACGTCCCTCATTACTGTCCTTACCTTGCGGTGATTTGCTGCAGATGGAGGCGGTGCCCTCTGAGGACAGCGCACTCCACGTGGTGCAAGATTCGCCCTTACTCCTCGCCTCTCCAGCTCGGCTCATCTACACACACACAAAGGTCCACCATGTAAACTTTAGCAAGATGTTGGGGAAAGCGCAGGAGGCGAGCACTGAGCCAGGATCTCTGAGATCCTGGGCTCCACAATCAGGAGGGTCCTGCCAAGATGTTGTGTCAGTTCTCAGCGTTGGGATATTTGGCCAATATCTGATGTCACACTTGGATTTACAATGAGACACGTGTGGAATTAGAGGACACACACAGGTTAATGGCATCCTTCAAACTGTTAAGAGAAGAGGGGCTGGGCCAGGACATGCCACGGCCAGGAGGAACAACGATGGCCGATGGTCAAGAAGAATAACGGAGCTGCAGCCAAGTATCGGAGCACGTTTGACGTTTGAGAGGACAGCTTCCAGAAAGATGGTGCGACAAAATCGGTGCTTGGTGGATTATGCCATCGCAGGATCGTGAGGGGTAGCAGGAACTCAGGGAAGGAGGCCTTCATCCAGTAGTGGATAGATAAAAGTACTGTAGATTCTACGGGAACCTCATTTACCAGTAAAAATATGATAATTGGTTTTTTACCCTTCTATCTGGCAACAAAACTGACACCTTTTTACAAGGAGTCATGTTTGCATAGACCACAATACCTGCAGTCATAATACAAACAAAAAAACATAACTCTGATAACGTGCACTGTCCTTGAAGTTGATTGGTCCACAATAAACTTCACATTATCAGAGTTATGTCTTTTGTTTGTATTATGACTGCAGGTATTGCGGTCTATGCAAACATGACTCCTTGTAAAAAGGTGTCAGTTTTGTTGCCAGATAGAAGGGTAAAAAACCAATTATCAGTACTGTAGATTATTCACATGTAGACAGGCAGGTACACAGACAGGATCTCAGGGGAGATACTCTGATAGATGCACACACACTCAGGCAGGCAAGTAGATGCACACTCAGGTATATGGATAGGCAACAGGTAGCCACACGCAGAGTGGAGAGCACACGTCCATCCATACTTCACCACACGAGTCGAAGAGCCACACGTACCTCCATGGCAGCAACTTGCAGAGCAGGGTGCACAGAACTCACAGCGTCTCTCGTACAGTCCGGGTCTCTGCGTGCGGGGCAGGAGACGAAGGCGATGATCACAAAGAGTCGAGGGGGCGTGAGTGCTCCCAGATCTCAACATGAGTCAAGTCACAACGCGGGCTTACATCCTCACCATGAGCCCACATCATCAACACAGACTCACATCATCACCACTCACTCACAACACGAAATACAAAAACAACCGACATTCGCCACTAAGTAGGGGTGATGACACCACGGCGCATGTGCCGGGCCAGGTGCACTTTTAGTCCACGTGAAGTGTCGAAGGCTGACAAGACGTCACGGGATAGACCCAGGTTCCAAAGGTTGGCTGAGATGACTGGTAGATACACCAGCTGTATCCCAAATGTGCCAACTTGTTGAATTTTATCCGCTACTCGTTGTGAGCGTCACTCCTCTGTCCTCAGTTGTTGTTGGAAGGCGACTGCCTCCTACTGCCCGGTAGGATCCTTCACGAGCTTCCTCGTGAAGGATGCTATCCACACCGCTGATACCAGTCTTCTGCAAGTCCACTCAGCTCCACATCCTCCCATACAGCATCAGTCCATATTTTTGACAGCCCATGTCGTGCCCGTTTAGCCCCCTTTATGCAACCAAAAGAAACTGCAACACCACAATCAACAACATCACCAAGACCACCACCAACACCAACAATACCACCACCATCAGCACCACCACCACTAACAACAAAGATAAAGATCCCCCTTATAGCTGATATAGACTGTTGGGGCAAGTGCTGTTTGCCAGCAGCACCTATGAAGGGCAGAACGGCACACGAGGGGGTGGGTGGCCAGCACCACGCCCGGCCGTCTTTGTGTTTACACACACACAGACTCACACACACACAGACTCACACACACACAGACTCACACACAGACTCACACACACACAGACTCACACACACACAGACTCACACACAGACTCACACACACACAGACTCACACACAGACTCACACACACACAGACTCACACACACACAGACTCACACACACACAGACTCACACACAGACTCACACACACACAGACTCACACACAGACTCACACACACACAGACTCACACACACACAGACTCACACCATTTCTCACATTCGCCAGATGCTCCCCCCGACTCTCTAACGGACAAACTGCCTGAGGGAGACACGAGGGGGCGGTACCAAGTGACCACGCCCACCGTGACGTCGCAGACCTGAGCCCCTCCCCCCCACCGGAGCTCCTCCCCCCCACCGGAGCCCCTCCCCCCCACCGGAGTCCCTCCCCCCACCGGAGCTCCTCCCCCCCACCGGAGCTCCTCCCCCCCACCGGAGCTCCTCCCCCCCACCGGAGCTCCTCCCCCCCATGCCCAACCCCTCGCCCCGCCCCTTCACCCCCCTCGCCCCGCCCCTCCCCCCGCTGCTACTTCCGCTGAGGTCGGGGCGAGTGGTGGCGGCGCTGTGCATTGTGGGTGGCGAGCGGACGATTTGGATTCCCGCTCGCGGCCACCGTCGGTGGCTCGCGAGCTTCTGAAGCGGCGGCTCGCTGGCTGGGCCTCCTCTACGTCGACTCAGCCCGAACAAGGCGAGCACCTTGCACGCTGTGGACGCAGCAGCAGCAGTGGCGGTGGTGAGGGGGGCAGAGGAGGCGCCTGTTGAGGTCACGGCCCTGCTGCTGCTGATGATGATGATGAGAGGCACTGACAGATTGTGGCTGATGGGATGAGTTACATTTAGTTGTTTGTGTCTCTGGAGGGGCGGATTTGTTGTCGTGGCAGAAATGGCCTCGACTAGAGGCCGCGATGTGGAGTATTTGGTCTACTCTCCCACGCTGGGCGTGCCCGCACTTTACCCCGATACACACGCGGGGCGTGAGCTCACTGGGCTTGCAATGCAGAGGTGCAGGTTCGCGTCCATTTTTCACTCACCCACTCAGCCACTCACCCACTCAGCCACTCACTCACCCACTCAGCCACTCACTCACCCACTCAGCCACTCACCCACCCACACACCCACTCAGTCACTCACCCACCCACTCAGCCACCCACTCAGCCACTCACCCACAGAGGGATAAAGACCCTTTATGCAGTGGTATTGTAGTATCTGCGTCAATTTTTTGTTGTTTGGTTATGTTGGTGGTTGTGGTGGTGGTTGTGGTGGTGGTTGTGGTGGTGGTTGTGATGATGGTTGTGGTTGTGATGATGGTGGTGGTTGTGGTTATGATCATGGCTTTAGTTTTTGTTTTATAGGTGGTTGTGGTGGAGGTTACAGGTGGTTATGTTGGTTGTTATGGTAGTTGTGACTCTGGTTGTGGTGGTTTAGGTTGTGGTTATAATTGTGGTTGTGTAACTTGTGGTTATATGTGTGTTTGTGGTTATATTTGTTATAATTGTGTAGGTTGTGGTTGTAGTGGACATAGTTGTGGTGTAGGTGGTTATGATGGTTGTTATGGTAGTCGTATGTATTTTGAACTTCAATTGCACCCTACCCAGCCAACCATACTAATTGGAGGTATGATTATCGTTGTGGTTATTTTATGGTTGTTTTGGTTTTAGTTGTGGTGGTGATTGTGGTTGGTGCAGGTGCTGGGTTGAAAGATGCGTTCCATGTCCTCTGCCCATGCGGCTCCAACAACGATTGCTCCAGCCAGCACTGCCGCCCCTATGGTCACATGACCTTGCCTCCCAGCATACCTTGCAGTCGTCATTGATTCTGGGCCATCTTTACCTCCTGCATCTCTATAGGAGCTCTCGCTTCCTCCACACACTCTCCTCCTACCTCTGCTCTCTCTCCCCGTGTCTCCATCCCCCCTCTTATTTCTGGGTGGTCCAGGTTAAAGGGTTAGGAGTTGACTGGCTGCACTCCGACCTTTGACCTTGGCTGTCATCCGAGTGGGATTGTCGCACATCAGTCAACCCATAGTATCAGGATCTGTCCCATGACCTCATCCTATACCTAGCCTGGAACAGCAGTTAACCTGTGGCACCTACATCTGTCCCGTGACCTCCTGCTGCACCTAGCCTGGCACAGCAGTAAACCCATGGCGCCTGGGTCTGTCCCATGACCTCATCCTGCAACTAGCATGGCACATCAGCAAACCCATGGCACCTGGGTCTGTCCCGTGTCCTACTGCTCCTGCACCTAGTCTGGCACAGCAGTCAACCCATGGCACCTGGTTTGTTGTGATGACATTACCGCCACGTAGTGGCGAATGACGGCCATTGTCGTTGTGAGTTTGTGGGCTTGTGTGTGAGTAATGGTGATTGAGTGTGTGACTATCATGTCGTGTCTGTGTGAGTTGGATGGTAGGGGTGTGTTTATGAGGGTGAGTGTGTGTGTGGGTGTGTGAGTATCATGGTGAGTATGTGAGTGATGGTATGTGACAGTGTGAGTTTGATGGTGATTGTATCATGTTGAGTGCAAGCAATACTGTGAGCTTGACTTATTTCCCCCCCCCCCTCCCTTTACCCACTCTTCCTCCCTCTCCCTGCCCTCCCCTCACTCTCCCCCAACCCTCTACTTCCCTCTCCTTCCCTGCCTCTATCCCTCTCGGCGTGGCCGAGTGGTTACTTCTAAAGAATTATGGAACTATCCCTCTCCTTTCTCCCATAACTACCTCGCCTGTTATACAGGAGGTCGTGGGTTCGATCCCTACCCTCACACCTGCTATATATTTCGAGTTTGCGTGTCTCCCTCTCTCCCCGTGGTCGCGTTCAGAGTGTTTGGTTTTTATAAATGTCGACGTGATGATAGGCCACTTTGTTGACCTATCATTTGTGGCATTTTCCCTTCTGAAGAAGAGCTGTGTAGCTCGGTGGGCATTACCTAGAAAAATTGAAATAGTTTAGTTTCCTCTTTTCCTCCTCCCTTCCTCCCTCTCCACACCCCCTCCCCCCCAGCACAACAAGAAGAAGCAGGAGGAGGATGGGTTGTCTCCCAAGCTGAGCGCTTCCGGGTCCACCTTCATGATCCTCCCTCTGCCCCGGGGGGGGGGGGGGGGGGAAGATCCCCTCACACAGGGTTACGGTACCCCACCCACATACACACGGGGTTACAGTGCCCCCGCCACACATACGCACAGGGGTACGGTACCCCCCACTCACATGCCAGGCTATGTGCACCACACAGAGACCCAAAGACTCGCACATAGATCCATAGACTCGCATAGACCCATTGACTCACACAAACCAATTAACTCAAACAAAGACCCATGGAAACACGGACAATATACTTACACAAAGACACATAGACTCACACAGACTCATCCACTCGTGCACCCACCCACTCAACGACTCACAGGCTTACTCGCTCACCCAATCCCTCACCTACTCACTCAGCCGCTCACTCAGAAACTCACTCAAGAACTCGCTCACCCATTTACCCACCCACTTGCTCACCCACTCGTGCATCCACTAACAGAATCGCTCATAAACTCACCCACTCACACGCTCAGAAACTGACTCACAAAATAATTCACCCACTCAATCGTACACTCACTCGCCCACTTACCCATGCACGCACAGATTCACCCACTTACTTACTCGCTCACAGACTCCCTCTCTGATAGACTCGCTCATAGACTCACTCGCTCACAGACTCAATCACTCACAGACTCACTTAGAAGCTCTCACCCACTAACTTATTCAGAAACTCACTCAACTACCGACCCACTTACTTAAAAACTACCTCACTTATCCGCACCCACTCGCTGACCTACTTATTCATCCACTCGCTCAGCCACTCACTGACCAACTCACTCACTCACAGACTCAGTCGCTCACTCATCCACTCCGAAATTCATTCATCCACCCACCACTCAATAATTTCATCCATTCACTCATCCACTCACTCAACCACTCACTCATTCAACAACCCACTCACCCACTCACTTGGAGACTCTCACCCACTCACTCACCCAGTCTATTAGACACTCATTCAGAAACTCACTCACCTACTCACTCACCCACACAATCGATCAATCACTCATATACTAAATCACGCACCCACCCACACACTCACTCACCCACTTTTCCACTCACTTAAGAACCCACTCCCTCAACCACCAACTCAGAATATCACTCCTCCACTCACTCACCCATTTACTCACCCACTCGCTCACCCACTCATTCAACAACTTTCTCACTCGTGGACTCACTTGCTTATCCACTCACTCATCCACTCACTCATCCATTCACTCATCCACTCGCTCATCCAATCTCTCACCCACTCGCTCACCCACTCACTCACAGACTGACTCAGAAACTCACTCACCCATTCACTCACCCATTCACTCTCAGACTCTCAGACTCACTCGCTCACAGACTCACTCACTCACAGACGCACGAAGAAGCTCACTAACCCACTAACCGATTCAGAAACTCGGTCAATCACCAAACCACCCACTCAAAAACTCCTTTACTCATCCACACTCAATCACTAACCTATCTACTCATTTACTCAATCAGCCACGCTTACTCACTAACTCGCTCACTCATGCACTCAGAAAATCACTCATCCACTCACTTAAAAACTCCTACAACCACCGACCCACTCGCTCAAAAACTCACGCATCTACTCTCTCGCTCACTTTCTTATTTACTCACCCACTCCCTCACCAATTCACTCGTTTCCCCACTCATTCCTTCAGTCACTCACTCATTCAGCAACTCGGTCAATCATTATCTAATTCAATCACTCGCCCATTCACTCGGAGACTCACTCGCTCACTCAACCTCCACTCACTCACCCACTAACCGACTCATAAACTCACTCAGCTACTCACCACTCATTCACCCACTCATCCACTCATTGAATAAATCACCTACTCGCCCACTTTCTCAGCCACTCAATCAGAAACTCATTCACCTACTCACCCACACAATCACTCACCCACTTACACTCGGGAGTGGGTGGTTTTAGAGTTCAATGTTAATCATTGGGACTCCCATCGGGTTCAGTGTTGCTCACTGGGTCTCCCATAGGGTTGAGTGTTATTCAATGGGTCTCCCATAGAGTTCAGTGTGACTCACTTGGGCTCCCATCGGGTTCAGTGTTAATCACTGGGTCTCCTATAGGGTTCGTGTTAATCACAGACCCATAGATTCCTAAAGCCCTAACCCTATAAACACCTAAGCCTCTATACCCCTAACCCTCTAACCCTCCAAACCCCTATACTCCGAAAACTATAACCCTCTAATCCCCTTCACCCTTAACACCCTAACTTTTTAATCCCCTTAACCCTTAAACCCCTCACCCTCTAAACCCCTCACCCTCTAAACCCCTATGCCTCTAAATCCAACCCCCTAACCCTTTGAACCCCTAACTTTCTCCAATCCCATAATAAAGGTTTTTTTTTTTGCGGTAAGATCGTGTGAATATAAATGTGTCTTAAAACCCGTCACCACCCAACACAGCCAATTAATAAAGTTTGTCACGTGAACAAAAAGTGCCACTTAGTTTATACTTTAGCACATCGGTGTGTTGGAGACTAACCCAAATTAACCTTTATTATGAATAACCCCTCAACCCCATAACTCCCCCTGCGTCACCCCCCATGTCCCCCCTCACCCCCCTCACCCCCCTCACCCCCTTCACCCCCCTCACCCCCCTCACCCCCCTCGCCTCCCCCAGCTGCTACTTCCGCTGAGGCCGGGGCGAGTGGAGGCGGCGCTGTGCATTGTGGGTGGCGAGAGGCTGATTTGGATTCCCTCTCACGGCCACCGTCGGTGGCTCGCGAGCTTCTGAAGTGGCGGCTCGCTGGCTGGGCCTCCTCTACGTCGACTCAGCCAGGAGAAGGTGAGCACCAAGCGCGGTGTCGACACATCAGAAGTGGCGGTGGTGGGGGGGGGAGACAAAGGAGGCACCTGGCCCACAGGTGCCTGCTTTGTCTCACTCTCTCTCCCCGTGTCTCCATCCTCTCTCTCCCCGTGTCTCCCTTCTCTCCCCGTGTCTCCCTCCTCTCTCTCCCCGTGTCTCCCTCCTCTCTCTCCCCGTGTCTCCCTCCTCTCTCTCCCCGTGTCTCCCTCCTCTCTCTCCCCGTGTCTCCCTCCTCTCTCTCCCCGTGTCTCCCTCCTCTCTCTCCCCGTGTCTCCCTCCTCTCTCTCCCGTGTCTCCCTCCTCTCTCTCCCCATGTCTCCCTCCTCTCTCTCCCCGTGTCTCTCTCCTCTCTCTCCCCGTGTCTCCCTCCTCTCTCTCCCCGTGTCTCCCTCCTCTCTCTCCCCGTGTCTCCCTCCTCTCTCTCCCCGTGTCTCCCTCCTCTCTCTCCCCGTGTCTCCCTCCTCTCTCTCCCCGTGTCTCCATCCTCTCTCTCCCCGTGTCTCCATCCTCTCTCTCCCCGTGTCTCCCTCCTCTCTCTCTCCCCGTGTCTCCCTCCTCTCTCTCTCCCCGTGTCTCCCTCCTCTCTCTCTCCCCGTGTCTCCATCCTCTCTCTCCCCGTGTCTCCATCCTCTCTCTCCCCGTGTCTCCATCCTCTCTCTCCCCGTGTCTCCCTCCTCTCTCTCCCCGTGTCTCCATCCTCTCTCTCCCCGTGTCTCCCTCCTCTCTCCCCCCGTGTCTCCCTCCTCTCTCTCCCCGTGTCTCCCTTCTCTCCCCGTGTCTCCATCCTCTCTCTCCCCGTGTCTCCCTCCTCTCTCTCCCCGTGTCTCCATCCTCTCTCTCCCCGTGTCTCCATCCTCTCTCTCCCCGTGTCTCCCTCCTCTCTCTCCCCGTGTCTCCCTCCTCTCTCTCCCCGTGTCTCCCTTCTCTCCCCGTGTTTCCATCCTCTCTCTCCCCGTGTCTCCCTCCTCTCTCTCCCCGTGTCTCCATCCTCTCTCTCCCCGTGTCTCCATCCTCTCTCTCCCCGTGTCTCCATCCTCTCTCTCCCCGTGTCTCCCTCCTCTCTCTCCCCGTGTCTCCATCCTCTCTCTCCCCGTGTCTCCCTCCTCTCTCTCCCCGTGTCTCCATCCTCTCTCTCCCCGTGTCTCCATCCTCTCTCTCCCCGTGTCTCCCTCCTCTCTCTCCCCGTGTCTCCCTCCTCTCTCTCCCCGTGTCTCCCTTCTCTCCCCGTGTCTCCCTCCTCTCTCTCCCCGTGTCTCCCTTCTCTCCCCGTGTCTCCCTCCTCTCTCTCCCCATGTCTCCATCCTCTCTCTCCCCGTGTCTCCATCCTCTCTCTCCCCGTGTCTCCCTCCTCTCTCTCCCCGTGTCTCCCTCCTCTCTCTCCCCGTATCTCCCTTCTCTCCCCGTGTCTCCATCCTCTCTCTCCCCGTGTCTCCATCCTCTGTCTCCCCGTGTCTCCATCCTCTCTCTCCCCGTGTCTCCCTCCTCTCTCTCCCCGTGTCTCCCTTCTCTCTCTCCCCGTGTCTCCCTCCTCTCTCTCCCCGTGTCTCCCTTCTCTCCCCGTGTCTCCCTCCTCTCTCTCCCCGTGTCTCCCTCCTCTCTCTCCCCGTGTCTCCCTCCTCTCTCTCCCCATGTCTCCATCCTCTCTCTCCCCATGTCTCCATGTCCCCTTCTCTCTAGGTGGTGCAGGTTCAGGAGTTTACTGGCTGCACTCCGACCTTTGGCCTTGGCTGTCGCCCAAGTGGGATTGTCGCACAGCAGTCAACCCACAGCATCAGTATCTGTCCCATGACCTCCTCCTGCACCTAGCCTGGCACAGCAGTCAACCCATGACACCTGGCTCTGTCCCGTGACCTCCTCCTGCACCTAGCCTGGCACAGCAGTCAGCCCATGGCACCTGGGTTGTTGTGATGATATCACCATCATGCCGTGGCAAATTACGGCTGTTGTCGTTGTGAGTTTGTAGGTTTGTGTGTGAGTAATGGTGCGTGTGTGACTTTCATGACGTGTGTGAGAGTAGGATGGTCGGGGTGTGTGAGTATCATGGTGAGTGTGTGGGTGTGTGTTAGATGGCTGGCAATGTTGATGGGTGGTGATGATGATGCAAGCCTTGTGCTCGAGAATGGCACACTGAAACTAATATCACGTAGCTACTTCTGAGTACCCTTCAAGTGCTGTCTGGTCCACATCGTAAAGGGCAGGACTTTCCCACCTGTTCTTTATTTAAGGGCAACGTTGGTCACAACAATGTTATTACTTCTTACAGCTGGAATTTATCCTAAGTACATGGAGAACCACATTGCAGCCATGTGATAGTTGATGTTGTGCAGTGAATGATGACCGGGCTGAGACCATTGACTCGCTAGACTTGAGAATCTGCTTTGATCACAGGTGACTGCCTGGATTCAATCCCAGGTACTCCGTGGTGCCAATTCAGTGCTATGACCTCAAGGTCCATGGGCCACCTCTAAACACCCCCCACGATAAAGACATAAGCAGCAACCTGTTTAGTGAGCAGCAGCATTCTTTGAATATGTTTCCAAAGCAATTGGGATTGTGGAGCAGTGGCACAGTCCTGCATTTCCTTTCTCTTTAATCCACCAAACGCAACTTTCCGCTAGATTGTGGCGCACCCATTTTTACACTTGTTTCAACTGCTGTGGCAGATGGTGGAGCAGAGGGGCAGTGGAGCAGAGGGGCAGTGGAGCAATGAGGCAGTGCAGCAAAGGAGCAGTGGGGCATTGGAGCAGTGGATCAGTGGGGCAGATGAGGGGTGGATTTGTCGTGAAGAAGGCGAATCACCTGAATATGTGCTCTGAAGAAGAACCATTTCCCAAAACGTTTCTTTTTATCTATGTCCTTGTCCCACCGCACACACAGCCGGGACACCGCACACACGAGCCAAGGCACATTTAACCAACCCAGGCAGCACTCGCAAGCAATGCAACGTTACGTTGTGTCCTCATGAGTTGATTTCACAAAGTTTATAGTAACAACAACAACAAAAATATTGATCCTAATTCTTAACCGGGTGGCCTTGAGACTTGGCATGTGCAGGTTTTGTTCATTGTCTGCACCAGACCCCTGCAGCTGTCTCATTCTGGGTCCGCTGCCCCTTACATGTCCTGGAAACCATTGCAAGGTCATCGCATGAGGACCGCCTGGATGAAAACCAGCATGGAAGGAGCCCAGTGTGGGGCCGGCTATGCTAATGAAATAGCCCCATGTGTGTGTGATGTGAGGTCTCCTGGCAGCAGACATTCTCCGCTGCAGTGCTGGCATCTGCTGCTCAGTTTCATTCCCCAGCTGTGGTCCCAGTGGCATCTTGGGTTGTGTGGTGATAGCGGTCACGGTTGGCACCGATCCACGACCACCACCCCTACTGGGCGGTGGACCTGCCTCCACAAAGTAGCATGTGGCAGAGGAGTGAGGTGAACGCTCTCGCCATGCGAGCGAGGCACCCTCGCTTCCTCTTCTTTTCGTGCATCTCCACCTGCACCTCCTCCATCTTCTCCTCTGTCTCATCCTCTTCCATCCCCTCTTCTTCATCCTCCACCGCCATCTTCTCCTCTACCTCTTCTTCCTGTGCCATCTCTGTCTTCTTCTCCATCTTCTCCACTAGCACCATCTCTTCCTCCTTCATCTTCTCCTCACCCTCCTGCACCACCATCTCCTCCACCCTCTTCTCTTCCTCCTCCGCCATTACCATTGTTTCCCCTTTGTCCGTAGTCTCCATCTCCTCCACCACGACCATCTGTTCATCCTTTGTTGTCTTCTTGTCCTCCATCTCCGTATTGTCTTTATCCTCTCCCTCCGTGCTCTCCTCCATTGTCACCATCACAATCTCGTCCTCCTTTGCCTTCTCTTCCTTTGATTTCTCCTCCTCCGTCTCTACTTCATCCTCCATCATCTCCTTCACCTCTTCCTTCGTCTCCTTCTCCACAACCTCTGACTTCGCTTCAAAGGCCTGGAGGAGTGAGGAGGAGGGCTGCTTTAGCTCAGATCTGTTAAGAGACAAACACGACACCGTTCCACTTTCCTGCTACGGCAGACATCGCCATCTACTCAACGTCCGGGGGTGGAATGTGTGGCGGATTCATTCGAGCTTAATATGAACAGCAATAACGACATGGCCAGTGAGTGTGCTTCATATTGGCACTGTCATTCTCATGGGGCAAGGCTATCCTTGAGATAGGTTCAGCTGTGTCTCACACAGACTGTTGTGGTTTCACAGTAGTGGGTGACGTTGCTGTGTCAATTTAGCCGAATCATTTTTAGTGACATTTTTATGTGTATTCTAATTGATCCCTTGGACATAATGGTCTACACATTAAAAATGACATCGGTGGAGATCATGAATGTCCACTGTGATGGAATGGGTGTGTATCTTTGTGGTCAATGCAGCGGCAGTAATAACCAGGGCAGGAAGCAAGATCTGAACTGTAAGTGGTGAGCGATGAGTGTGCGACCCTTTGGCTGCTTCAACCGATCCACGATTTCTATCAAATATCCGACAGTGATTTGAGGTCGACAGAGCCGCCTCCCTTGACGTCGAAGGCATCTCAGAGTGCATTGAGCACGATGAGCCACTCACATCTCGCATCTCAACGCATTTGAAATTGGACACCCCTCCCAGTGGTCGCTGTCTCTGCATTACAAGGCAACTTGGCAGCTGGCCTGGAAACAGGCAATTATTACGGTGGATGGAAGGTTAAATGGAGAAATATGGCCGCATCGTTATCTGGTCTCACTCAGAAACCAATTATGGAAAGTAAATCTGTCCACAGTATAGCGGAATGTACACGTGGGGTTTGCAGTGTCTGTATATTTTGTGAGTGCAGCAGGGCTGGAGCACCTGTGCCTCAGCAGCAGAAGGGACCTGGGTTTGATTTCCACGTTGGGCCACGTTATCTGTGTGGAATGTGCTGCCCCCTGTTCTGGGAGGATTCTGCAGCTTTCTCCCTGTAACTGAACCCACACAATGCAAATCACTCAATTTGGATCACAAACAGCAGCAACTTTGTTACCAACTGCGAGCAAACTTGACAGGACCCTCCTGAAAAAAAGTCTTGAGACTTAGTGAGGCTCATCCTGCGTAAACAAGCATGATAATAAATAAATAAATGAAAATAAACACACACTGGACACACGCAGAGTGGTTTACCGTTGCTCAGCGGCTCCAGAGTTTGCTTTCTCTTCTTGGAAGCCTTCTTCTCCAAAGCTCGGAGCAATCGGGCCCTGCACAGGAGTGGCGGCGGTGGTGGTGGTGGCGACGGTGGTGCTGGCGGTGTTGGCAGAGGCGGTGTCAGTGGTGGTGGTGGTGGTGTTGCTGGTGGTAGCGGTCTGGAGCCAGTGTTGCTCGATCTTGGCGAGGCGCTGCTCCTTCTCGAGGCGCTTTTCCTCCATGAGGCACTTTTGCTCCACTAGACGCTTCTCCTCCATCAAGTGCTCCTGAAGTTTTACCTCAATGAGGCGCTTCTCCTGCATGAGACGTTTCTCCTCGACAAGCTTCACCTTGCAAAGGCAACTCTCAAGATGCTTCTTCTTCTCGAGATGCTTCAGCTCTACGAGACGCTTCACCTCAAAGAGGCGATTGTGTTCCTCCACCCGCCTCTCCTCTGAGACACTTCTCCTCTGAGGCACTTCTCTTCCTCCACCCGCTTCTCCTCTATGAGGCGTTTTTCCTCCATGAGGCGCTTGTCTTCCTTGACCCGCTTAGCTTCTATGAGGCGCTTCTCCTCATCGACACACTTCACAATGGCGAGACGCTTCTCCACCTCCAGATGCTTCTCCTCGAGACGCTTCACGTCGCGAAGGTGCTTTTCCTCCATGAAGCGCATTTCCTCAAGGAGGCGCTTTTCCATGACGCGTTTCACGTCATTGAGGATCTTGTTTCTAAGGCACTTCTGCTCCGCGAGGTGCTTCAGCTTGGCGAGGCGCTTCACTTCAATGGGGCGCTTCTCTTCCATGATGCGCTCCTCCGCAAAGCGCTTCTCCTTGAGGTGCTTTTCCTCCTGGAGACGCTTCACTTCTGCGAGGTACTTCACTCTGGAGAGACGCTTCTCCATATGCTTCTCCTCGAGACACTTCACCTCACGGAGCCGCTTCTCCTCCATGAAGCGCTTCTCCATGGAGCGCTTCTCAATGACGCGCTTCTCCATGGAGCGCTTCTCCTCAATGACGCGCTTCTCCATGAGGCGGTTCTTGAGGAGATTGTCTCGAAGGCATTTCTCCTCTGGGATGTGCGTCACCCTGGCAAGGCGCTTCATCTCAATGAGGCGGTCCTCTTCCATGGTGCGTTTCTCCTTCGCAAGGTGCTTGTTCTCCTGGAGACGCTTCACCCCACTGAAGTTCTTCACCTCCCCAATGCTGCTCTGTTCACGCGAAGAAAAGCACAGGACCATTCAGACATGCACACGCAGGACAAAATTCATACTCGCAGGCACGCAAACATGGACGGGCACGTACACGAACAAAAATGCATACTCGCACATCTATGTACGAATGCAAACATGAACATTTACTCGTGCAAACATGCTAGAACACGTGAATATACACCACCTAATGTTATAAAAAAAATACATGTTACATCATATATTCTCACAAGTTCCATAAATGTACTTAAGGCTGTGATAGTCTGCGACGAGTTCATAGCCATTGTTGGCAACAATCATTACGGGCAAAACATTTCCACAATATTCGATTGTAAAGATCTGGATGCCCATAATCTGGACAAATTTTACTGCAGCATCCATAGTAGACAACTGGAATGGCAACTTCCAGTCAGCTCACAAACGGAATTCATGAGATTGCATGATATTCTGTCTTCATTGGCAAAATAAATGGCAACGTGAAGTGCTTGCACGAGTGGAAATGGCAGGACGTGATGGAGAGATGGAGTGATGGTGTCTGGAGATGGTGTTGTGATATGGAGGTGAAATTGTGGAATGTTCTGGAGAAATGGTGTCTTGTGATGGTACAGTGAGGGGAAAAAGTCATAACGTTTTTGGGTTTAGATCGCGTTATTTATAAATGTGTCGTAACCCTCCACCACCCGACACGGCCAATCAGTAAAAAAGTGTCACGTTGACAAAAGACAAATAGTTCACTGCTTTAGCCCACCGGTGTGTTGAAGCGTGAAACCACAACATTTACAATTTGAGTACGACGTTTCTCTGGTAATTGTAAATGTTGTGGTTTCACGCTTCAACACACCGGTGGGCTAAAGCAGTGAACTATTTGTCTTTTGTCAACGTGACACTTTTTTACTGATTGGCCGTGTCGGGTGGTGGAGGGTTACGACACATTTATAAATAACGCGATCTAAACCCAAAAACGTTGATTATGAATAATATTGGTCGCGAAAGCCTACGTGTTAAACTGAGGGAAAAAAGTATTTGATCCCCTGCTGATTGTGTACGTTTGCCCACTGAAAAAGAAATGATCAGTCTATAATTTTAATGGTAGCTTTATTTGAACATGGAGAGACAGAATAACAAAAGAAATCCAGAAAAACGCATGTCAAAAATGTTATAAATAGATTTGCATTTTAATGAGGGAAATAAGTATTTGACCCCTCTGCAAAACATGACTTAGTACTTGGAGGCAAAACCCTTGTTGGCAATCACAGAGGTCAGACGTTTCTTGTAGTTGGCCACCAGGTTTGCACACATCTCAGGAGGGATTTTGTCCCACTCCTCTTTGCAGATCTTCTCCAAGTCATTAAGGTTTCGAGGCTGACGTTTGGCAACTCGAACCTTCAGCTCCCTCCACAGATTTTCTATGGGATTAAGGTCTGGAGACTGGCTATGCCACTCCACGACCTTAATGTGCTTCATCTTGAGCCACTCCTTTGTTGCCTTGGCCGTGTGTTTTGGGTCATTGTCATGCTGGAATACCCATCCAAGACCCATTTTCAATGCCCTGGCTGAGCGAAGGAGGTTCTCACCCAAGATTTGACAGTACATGGCCCCATCCATCGTCCCTTTGATGCGGTGAAGTTGTCATGTCCCCTTAGCAGAAAAACACCCCCAAAGCATAATGTTTCCACCTCCATGTTTGACGGTGGGGATGGTGTTCTTGGGGTCATAGGCAGCATTCCTCTTCCTCCAAACACGGCGAGTTGAGTTGATGCCAAAGAGCTCCATTTTGGTCTCATCTGACCACAACACTTTCACCCAGTTGTCTTCTGAATCATTCAGATGTTCATTGGCAAACTTCAGACGGGCATGTATATGTGCTTTCTTGAGAGGGGGGCCTTGCGGGCGCTGCAGGATTTCAGTCCTTCACGGCGTAGTGTGTTACCAACTGTTTTCTTGGTGACTATGGTCCCAGCTGCCTTGAGATCATTGACAAGATCCTGCCGTGTAGTTCTGGGCTGATTCCTCACCGTTCTCATGATCACTGCAACTCCACGAGGTGAGATCTTGCATGAAGCCCCAGGCCGAGGGAGATTGACAGTTCGTTTGTGTTTCTTCCATTTGCGAATAATCGTACCAACTTTTGTCACCTCACAAGCTGCTTGGCGATGGTCTTGTAGTTCATTCCAGCCTTGTGTAGGTCTACAATCTTGTCCCTGACATCCTTGGAGAGCTCTTTGGTCTTGGCCATGGTGGAGAGTTTGGAATCTGATTTATTCCTTCTGTGAACAGGTGTCTTTTATACAGGTAATACGCTGAGATTAGGAGCACTCCCTTTAAGAGTGTGCTCCTAATCTCAGCTCGTTACCTGTATAAAAGACACCTGGGAGCCAGAAATCTTTGTGATTGAGAGGGGGTCAAATACTTAATTCCCTCATTAAAATGCAAATCAATTTATAACATTTTTGACATGCGTTTTTCTGGATTTTTTTGTTGCTGTTCTGTCTCTCACGGTTCAAATAAACCTACCATTAAAATTATAGACTGATTATTTCTTTGTCAGTGGGCAAATGTACAAAATCAGCAGGGGATCAAATACTTTTTTCCTCACTGTACATAAGCAGCAGCCTATATCGTGAGCAGCAGCATACTTTGAATACTCTGTAAAAAAAATAGATTTTTGAGTGGTGCCACAATTCTTCAATTGCTTTATCATACCTCTGGTAGCAGGAATAATTTCTACAAGACCGAGTTCTAGAGAGCCCCTTTAGACGATATTTTGGTCTACTCTTCCACATTGGGCAGTTGTTTTAGAAGAGGAAGGAGTACCCAAACCTAAACCCTCCACACGCACCTTGCTGTTCGATTGTGGCGTACCCATTTCTACTGCTAGGTGGACAGAGGCAGGGGGGTTTAAGAAACTCAACTATTTGTTTCAACTACTGTGGCAGAAGGGGAACAGAGGGGCAGAGGTGCAGTGGAGAAGAAGGGCAGTGGAGCATTGGACCTGAGGAGAAGTTGGACAGTGGAGCAGAGGGACAGTGGAGCAGAGGGGGCAGTGCGGCAAAGGGGCAGAGGGAAAGAGGTCAATGGGGCAGTGGGGTAGTGGAGTAGAGTGGCATTCAGACACTGTCTTTCCGACAGACCTGTTCTTCACCTGAGGACGGCTGCTTGCGTTGTGGCCGAAACGTCGCGAGAATTGTATTTTATTATGTTTTATTTTTATTATTCTATTATTTCACTTCTAAGTGACTTTACCGAAAGAACCAAGAAGATAGAGTGGCAGTGTTGTGCAGGAGGCGATTCACCTAAATATATTTTCCCACCACTATTTGTATTTGCTCTGAAGAAGGACCATTTCCCAAAACGTCTCTCATATGTTTGTCCTTGTGTAATGACAGAGTTACACCTGTTGACATGACAAAGTGACACGTGCTGTCCTGGGAAGGCATTTACGGGTACAGGCACAGAAGTAACAGCCAATCAGGGAAGGAGGCGTATCTGGGGCAAAGGAAACAGGTGGGGTTAGCCAAAATGCTCCGGGAACCTGCTTGAAGGTTCCACGAGAGGGCGTGGCTGGAGGCGGGGCTTAGCCACACCTGGGGGAATATAATGGGGAGCGGACCCGGAGTTCAGGGCTCGTGTGGGGTCCTGGCTGTGTCGCTGTTCACCGAAAACTCTCTCCGTCGTCTGGCCACGTGGAAGATCTCCTGAATGGTTCCATCGCCGTCATCATCATGCCGCCAGCCAGCGGCGAGATGAGTGAGGGCGAGGGGACCACGCTGAGTGATTGGCTCTGCGTGCAGCCAGTAGAGGTGTTATTGCCTAGAGTTATATTCAGTGAGAGGAAGAACCAGTGTTGGCCTGAATTGTGCCCACTGTGAGAAATAAAGAAGAAGTACCCTCTACGTGACGTGTCGAAGAAATCGCTCATTACACTTGTACTGCCACACACACAGCTGGGACACCTCACATCCGAGCCAAGACACATTTACCCAACACAGACAGCACTTGCAAGCAATTCAACGTTATGTTGTGTCATCATGGGTTTATTTCACAAAGTTTATATAGTACCAGCAACAACAATGGTATTGAATCTTATTCTTTACATGAGTGGCCCTGGGGCTTGCCACGTGGCAGGTTCCGTCAATTGTCTGTACCAGACCCCTCTAGCTCTCTAATCCTGGGTCAGCTGCCCCTTCCATGTCCTGGAAACCATGGCAAGGTCACCCCATGAGGACTGCCTGGATGAAAACCAGCATGGAAGGGGCCCAGGATAGGGACGGCTATGTTTTTTGGCTAGTCCCGTGTGTGTTTGTTGTGTGAGGTGTCTTGATAGCAGTCGTTCTCCACTGTAGTCCTGGCATCTGCTGCTCAGATTCCTTCCACAGCTGTGGTCCCAGTGGCACCGTCTCTCCGGCGAACCATGTGGTGTGTGTGTGACGAGTATCACAGGGTGTGTGGGTGGGTGGGTGGCATGTATCACTGGGTGGGTGGGTAGTCTGGTGATAGTGGTCATGGTTGGCAGCGATCCACGACCACAACAACCACCCCTACTGTGTGGTGGACATGCCACCACAAAGCAGCACGCGGCGGAGGAGGGAGGTGATCGCTCTCGCCACGCGAGCAAGGCCCCCTCGCTTCCTCTTCTTTCCCTGCATCACCACCTCCACCACCTGCACCTCCTCCACCTCCTGCTTTGGCTCGTCCTCCATCTCCTCCTCTGTCTCGTCCTCCACCACCATCTTCTTTCCATTCTCTGTCTTCTCCATTCTCTCCTCTTGTTCCTCCTCAACCTCCTCGTCCTCCACCACCTCCACCTTCTCCTCTTCCTGTTCCACCTCTGTCTTCTTCTCTATCTTCTCTGTTTGGAAGCACTCTTCTCCAAAGCTTGGAGCAATCAGGCCCTGCACAGGAATGTCAGAGGTGGATGCGGGGGCGGTGGTGATGGCAGCGGTGGTGGTGGCGGTCATGGCGTTGGTGGCGGTAGCGGTCGTGGCGGCGGCAGCGGTGGTGGTTACTGCGGTGGTTGTGGTGGCGGAAGTGGTGGCGGTGGTGGTGGCGGCGGCGGTGGTGGCGGCGGCGGTGGCGGCGGCGGTGGTGGCGGCGGCGGCGGTGGTGGTGGCGGTGGCAGTGGCGGTGGCAGTGGTGGCGGTGGTGGTGGCAGTGATGGCGGTGGATGCGGTGGCGGCAGCAGCGGTTGCGGTGGTGGTTACTGTGGTGGTGGCGGTGGTGGTGGCGGCGGTGGTGGTGGCGGTGGTGGCGTTGGCGATGGTGGCGTTGGCAGGGGAGGTTGTGGTGGTGGTGGCAGTGGTGGTGGCAGTGGTGACGGCGGTGGTGGCGGCGGGGGCGGTGGTGGTGACGGCGGTGATGGCGGTGGTGGTGGCAGTGGTGGCGGTGATGGCGGTGGTGGCGGTGGTAGCATTGCTGGCGAGGTGCTGCTCCTGCTCAAGGCGCTTATCCTCCTCGACGCGTTTCACGTTGGCGAGACACTCCTCCTCCTCCATATTCTTCTCCTCAGGACACTTCATCTCGAGATGATGCTTCCCATCAATGAAGTACTTCACTTTAATGAGGCGCTTCTTGAGGAGATAGTCTCGGAAGTACTTCTCCTCTGTGCGGCACTTCGCCCTGGCAATGCGCTGCACCTCAAAGAGGCGCTCCTCTTCCATGGTGCATCTTTCTTTGCCAAGGTTCTTTTCCTGGAGATGCTTCACCCCGCTGACGTCCTTCAACTCCCCAATTATCCTCTGATCCAGCAAAAATAAAAAAGGAACATTCAGACATACACATGCAAGCAAACAATAAAACATACTCACACATGTATGTACAGATGCAGCCATCCACATTCAGTCATTCAAACTTGCTTAGTACACACAGACATAATTCATGTGACTGCCTGATATCATTATGTCTTCATTGGTAATAAATGGCCTCTTCAAGTGCCTGCATGAGTGGGTCTGTGAAGAGATGGGGTGATGGTGTCGGGACATGGTGTTGTGATATGGAAAGGAGAAGTAGTGGAATGTTATCGAGAGATGGTGTATTGTGATGGTATAGAGCAGGGGTCGGCAACCGGAGCCGCATGCGGCTCTTTTGAACCTTGACCGCGGCTCCGGGGCGGATGCTAGCGAGGGGAGGAGGCGCACTGTGACACCTGCTCTGGCGTTGCCGCTGCTGACAGGTCGCCGCTCCGCTCCACACTGCCCGCCCGGTGACAGGCAATAACGTTGCCGTTGCTTTGTCACATGTTTGGAAGAAGTAAAAACCTTCCTGGGCAGCAAAGAGCTCACCTTTGCTGAGCTGGAACAGCCAGAGTGGCTGGAAAAATTACATTTTATGGTAGACATGACAGCACATCTAAACACGCTAAATACAACCCTTCAGGGGAAAGGAGGCACAGCCCTGCACATGCTGGAGGAGGTTTTGGCATTCGAGCGCAAGTTGACAGTGTTTGTCAAAGATTTACAGAGAGGTACACTGTCTCACTTTCCCTCTTTGAGAGAGTTCAAACAAAGTCATGATACGATAAATTTGGAATATTTCAAGTCTGCAATCACCACAATGCAAAGTTCGTTTGGGAAACGATTCTGTGAATTCAGAGAGGAAAAAACGACATTATCCTTCCCTGTCACTCCCCTGGCGATCGATCCATCCCTATTGAATATGACTGCATTTGCAGGTGTAAGTCAACCTGATCTTGAGATGGAACTGGCCGATATAGCCGACAAAGATATATGGGTGTCCAAGTTCAAATGCTTGACCGCTACTCTTCAGGATGTTGCCCGTCAGAAGGCCATTCTGGCTCAGAATCATAAATGGAGTGATATTGAAAACCTTCCCAAACAGGACAAACTTGTATTCGAAACATGGAATGCCATCCCCAACACTTATATAAACATGAAAAAGTATGCATTTGGAGTCCTGTCGATCTTCGGCTCCACATATGTATGTGAGCAGGTCTTCTCCAACATGAACTATATTAAAAACAAACATCGATCACGCCTCACAGATGACAGCTTGCAAGCCTGTGTGAAAATGAAGGTGACGTCTTACAGCCCTGATGTGCAGACACTGTGCACTGAGGTTCAGGAGCAAAAATCCCATTAACCAGGTAATTTAGCTATTAATTTGCAAAAATATATTTTACATTGTTAAGTGAAAAAGTCCTTTTTTTATTCAGATTGACAGCTGACTGCACGATCCTGTATATAGCAATAAGGTAAGAAACAATATATGCAGTGTTATATTTGTTTTAAATGTTGCAATGGTTTTGCGGCTCCCAGTTTATTTTTTCCTTCGGAAACGGGTCCAAGTGGCTCTTTATGTCTTAAAGGTTGCAGACCCCTGGTATAGAGGCATGATGAGGCTCTAATATGGTGTATTGAATTGGTGGTCGTGTAGTGTGATGAGAAAAGTGATGGGGAGAGTTGGTGTCGTGATATTTTGGTGTGATGGTGTGGTGACATGGTGTGCTAGTTTTCGAGACAATGTCGTGTGTTTTAACCCTACAGACCCCATACACATCGTGCTCTCTTTTAGCCCCGCACCCCCTCCCAATACGTTCCATTCATTGGCTACCACATTCTGATAAGCTTCTCCCCCCTCCTCCCTCCTTAACTTGTATTTAAGAACTTGCATCTTGGAATCCCTGCCTCACTTGATACAGCAAATTCAGCTGTGACGGTCCCACCTGGGATGGAGACTTGTGTTGCCTCCGAAACGTGATTTTTATTTTATTTTTATTAATTTTTATTTCATTTTATACCTACGTGACTTTACCGAAATAACTAAGTATGAATCATTGCAGTCACGAAAGCTTCAAATCTAGACCCCATACACACCTTTGGGGAGCGATTCTTGTAACTTTGGCCTGGGAAAGGGTCCACCTTATCCATAACGTCCCCCCACGTGGTCGACTGGCACGCCGACTCCCGGGCTATGAAGAACAGAAAATGCATTCAAAGTACGAGTAATGAATTAGAGAACGAAGGACATGGAGTCTCACAGAACTAATTTTGAAATGCCAGTAATTACCTCTTACCACACAACAGGACCTGCTATTGAGAAATAGTCATCACATGGCAGTAAAACTTTACAAGTCATGTTTTTGTCGGCATTTTGAGACCGTAAATTACATAAGCTTGAGACCCCAGTTTGAACAAAGATGGCAGAAACTCAAATTTAAACCCATCCTCTTTGCCACACTCGATCAATACGTCTTCTCATTACCACCAAGCCATGTCTACGAAAAGTAATTTATCAAGGAGCCTCCTCCTCCGCATATAATCCATGTGATGCAGGTATCTGGGACTTACCCTCATAGTCATCCAAGATCTCAGCCCACGTGATTTGTCTGTCCATGTTGTTGCGAAGGAGTAGATTTTGTTTGAAGTTGGATGGCCTGGGGAGGTTGGAACAATGCTCAGATTTAGCAACCTTTTGAATCACTCATCCTCTTAATTAATACATATTTGACCACTCATTGTATCAATCCAATCACTATCGTGACTCTACTCTTGGGTTTTTCGGTAAAGTCAGGTAGGTAAAATAGATAAATAATACAAATAAATAATAACAATTATATAAATAATAATAATAGAAATAAAATAATATATCACGACGTTTTGGAGGCAACACAAGCTTCCTTCATCAGGTGTAAAAAGGCACCGCAAAATAACTGTAGTTATTATATAAATAACTAGTTATTTTTCTGTGCCTTTTAACACCTGATGAATGAAGCTTGTGTTTCCTCCGAAACGTCATGATTTATTATTTTATTTCTATTATTATTTATATGATTTCTATAATAGAATCTTTATTAATTAATTATTTTGCCTACGTGACTTTACCGAAAAAAACTTAAGAGTATGAATCCTTACAGTCACGAAAGCTTCAAATCTAAAACACTATCGTTACTTTTCTTTTGTTGCTGCTAATCCTACATAATGCACGGGCATAATATGACTTTAAGACCCCCCACCTCCTACGCATTTCACAAGTAGTGACTAATCCCATATCTGAATTTTCCAGAAATATGCTAAATTCATCTGTTGATATGCAAATTCCTTTGTCAAGGCGCCCTTCCCCCTCTAACCCAGCTTAAATATACGCTGCCAAGCTTGGTGGTGTTCATTCAGACGCTGTCTTTTCGACAGCCCTGTTCTTCACCTGAGGACGGCTGCTTGCGTTGTGGCCGAAACGTCGTGAGAATTGTATTTTAATATGTTTTATTTTTATTATTTTATTATTTCCCTTCTGCGTGACTTTACCGAAAGAACCAAGAAGACTATCGTGACTGTTGCTTTAAAAGCCCACTAACTCGCTTGTTTGCCCACTCATGTGTGCGCCCGATCACTCACTCATCCACCCACACGAACATGTTTATTTCAACTGCCTATTCCATTAAACATAATCACCAGACTTAACAATGATATTTCACCTCTAATCCAGACATGCATGTTCATGTACAGCCCATTTGTATTAATCGACTGCTTGATAAAAGACCCATATGCCTTGTGGGTCATTAGGGTCATATGACCATACTTAAATAATTTGTTATTACTGCCACATGTTATTCATATTCTATGAGATTTAAACGGGTTAGTTATGCTCGTTTTAAATGCTGACTCGCCTGGGGTATAAACAACGACAGTAACAGCAACATTTCAGGGCATGCCAAGTAACCCATCTAACCTCGTTGAGGATTCGCTCTCAAAAGGCTTCTTCTGCTGCTCCCTCGTGTGCATTCCTCTCGACTGTGGGTGGAGGCATGGCTGTGACGTAACAGAGGTGACGTCACTAGCGCGAGGCTCCGCCCCCCACGACCCCGGCTGGCGCATCACGTGGTGCAGTGCTGGTTGTGCGCGGGACCGGAAACAGCAGGTCCCTTGGGTTCGACTTCAGACTCCGTGTTCTACACAGCGAGGGTGAGTGAATGGGTGAGTGGGTGGGTGAATGGGTGAGTGAGTGGGTGAGTGGGTGGGTGAATGGGTGAGTGAGTGGGTGAGAGATTGGGTGAGTGGGTGGGTGAATGGGTGAGTGAATGGGTGGGTGAGTGGGTGAGTGGGTGGGTGAGTGGGTGGGTGGGTGGGTGAGTGGGTGGGTGGGTGGGTGAGTGGGTGGGTGGGTGGGTGAGTGGGTGGGTGGGTGGGTGGGTGAGTGAGTGGGTGGGTGGGTGGGTGGGTGGGTGGGTGAGTGGGTGGGTGGGTGGGTGAGTTGGTGGGTGGGTTGGTGGGTGGGTGGGTGAGTTGGTGGGTGGGTGGGTGGGTGGGTGGGTGGGTGGGTGAGTTGGTGGGTGGGTGGGTGAGTTGGTGGGTGGGTGGGTGAGTTGGTGGGTGGGTGGGTGAGTTGGTGGGTGGGTGGGTGAGTTGGTGGGTGGGTGGGTGAGTTGGTGGGTGGGTGGGTGAGTTGGTGGGTGGGTGGGTGAGTTGGTGGGTGGGTGGGTGGGTGAGTTGGTGGGTGGGTGGGTGAGTTGGTGGGTGGGTGGGTGAGTTGGTGGGTGGGTGGGTGAGTTGGTGGGTGGGTGGGTGAGTTGGTGGGTGGGTGGGTGAGTTGGTGGGTGGGTGGGTGAGTTGGTGGGTGGGTGGGTGAGTTGGTGGGTGGGTGGGTGAGTTGGTGGGTGGGTGGGTGAGTTGGTGGGTGGGTGAGTTGGTGGGTGGGTGGGTGAGTTGGTGGGTGGGTGGGTGAGTTGGTGGGTGGGTGGGTGAGTGGGTGGGTGGGTGAGTTGGTGGGTGGGTGGGTGAGTTGGTGGGTGGGTGGGTGAGTTGGTGGGTGGGTGGGTGAGTTGGTGGGTGGGTGGGTGAGTTGGTGGGTGGGTGGGTGAGTTGGTGGGTGGGTGGGTGAGTTGGTGGGTGGGTGGGTGAGTTGGTGGGTGGGTGGGTGAGTTGGTGGGTGGGTGGGTGAGTTGGTGGGTGGGTGGGTGAGTTGGTGGGTGGGTGGGTGAGTTGGTGGGTGGGTGGGTGAGTTGGTGGGTGGGTGGGTGAGTTGGTGGGTGGGTGGGTGAGTTGGTGGGTGGGTGGGTGAGTTGGTGGGTGGGTGGGTGAGTTGGTGGGTGGGTGGGTGAGTTGGTGGGTGGGTGGGTGAGTTGGTGGGTGGGTGGGTGAGTTGGTGGGTGGGTGGGTGAGTGGGTGGGTGGGTGGGTGAGTGGGTGGGTGGGTGGGTGAGTGGGTGGGTGGGTGGGTGAGTGGGTGGGTGGGTGGGTGGGTGGGTGAGTGGGTGGGTGAGTGGGTGGGTGGGTGGGTGGGTGAGTGGGTGGGTGGGTGGGTGGGTGGGTGAGTGGGTTGGTGGGTGGGTGGGTGAGTTGGTGGGTGGGTGAGTTGGTGGGTGGGTGGGTGGGTGGGTGAGTGGGTGGGTGGGTGAGTGGGTGGGTGGGTGGGTGAGTGGGTGGGTGGGTGAGTGGGTGGGTGGGTGGGTGGGTGGGTGAGTGGGTGGGTGGGTGGGTGAGTGGGTGGGTGGGTGAGTGGGTGGGTGAGTGGGTGGGTGGGTGGGTGAGTGAGTGGGTGGGTGAGTGAGTGGGTGGGTGAGTGAGTGGGTGAGTGGGTGAGTGAGTGAGTGGGTGAGTGAGTGAGTGGGTGAGTGAGTGAGTGGGTGAGTGAGTGAGTGAGTGGGTGAGTGAGTGAGTGGGTGAGAGATTGGGTGGGTGAGTGGGTGAGAGATTGGGTGAGTGGGTGGGTGAATGGGTGAGTGAATGGGTGGGTGAGTGGGTGAGTGGGTGGGTGGGTGAGTGGGTGGGTGGGTGAGTGGGTGGGTGGGTGGGTGGGTGAGTGGGTGGGTAGGTGGGTGGGTGAGTGGGTGGGTGGGTGGGTGGGTGAGTGGGTGGGTGGGTGGGTGAGTGGGTGGGTGGGTGGGTGAGTGGGTGGGTGGGTGGGTGGGTGGGTGAGTGGGTGGGTGGGTGGGTGGGTGAGTGGGTGGGTGGGTGGGTGAGTGGGTGGGTGGGTGGGTGAGTGGGTGGGTGGGTGGGTGGGTGAGTGGGTGGGTGAGTGGGTGGGTGGGTGGGTGAGTTGGTGGGTGGGTGGGTGAGTTGGTGGGTGGGTGGGTGAGTTGGTGGGTGGGTGGGTGGGTTGGTGGGTGGGTGGGTGGGTGGGTGGGTGGGTGAGTTGGTGGGTGGGTGGGTGAGTTGGTGGGTGGGTGAGTTGGTGGGTGGGTGGGTGAGTTGGTGGGTGGGTGGGTGAGTTGGTGGGTGGGTGGGTGAGTTGGTGGGTGGGTGGGTGAGTTGGTGGGTGGGTGGGTGAGTTGGTGGGTGGGTGGGTGAGTTGGTGGGTGGGTGAGTTGGTGGGTGGGTGAGTGGGTGGGTGGGTGGGTGAGTGAGTTGGTGGGTGGGTGGGTGGGTGGGTGAGTGGGTGGGTGGGTGAGTGGGTGGGTGGGTGAGTGGGTGGGTGGGTGAGTGGGTGGGTGGGTGGGTGAGTGGGTGGGTGGGTGGGTGAGTGGGTGGGTGGGTGGGTGGGTGAGTGGGTGGGTGGGTGGGTGGGTGGGTGAGTGGGTGGGTGAGTGGGTGGGTGGGTGGGTGAGTGGGTGGGTGGGTGGGTGAGTGGGTGGGTGGGTGGGTGAGTGGGTGGGTGGGTGGTGTGGGTGGGTGAGTGGGTGGGTGGGTGGGTGAGTGGGTGGGTGGGTGGGTGAGTGGGTGGGTGGGTGGGTGGGTGGGTGAGTTGGTGGGTGGGTGGGTGAGTTGGTGGGTGGGTGGGTGAGTTGGTGGGTGGGTGGGTGAGTTGGTGGGTGGGTGGGTGAGTTGGTGGGTGGGTGGGTGAGTTGGTGGGTGGGTGGGTGGGTGAGTTGGTGGGTGGGTGGGTGGGTGAGTTGGTGGGTGGGTGGGTGGGTGGGTGAGTTGGTGGGTGGGTGGGTGAGTTGGTGGGTGGGTGGGTGGGTGAGTTGGTGGGTGGGTGAGTTGGTGGGTGGGTGGGTGGGTGAGTTGGTGGGTGGGTGGGTGGGTGAGTTGGTGGGTGGGTGGGTGGGTGAGTTGGTGGGTGGGTGGGTGGGTGAGTTGGTGGGTGGGTGGGTGGGTGAGTTGGTGGGTGGGTGGGTGGGTGAGTGGTGGGTGGGTGGGTGGGTGAGTTGGTGGGTGGGTGGGTGAGTTGGTGGGTGGGTGGGTGAGTTGGTGGTGGGTGGGTGGGTGAGTTGGTGGGTGGGTGGGTGGGTGAGTTGGTGGGTGGGTGGGTGGGTGAGTTGGTGGGTGGGTGGGTGGGTGAGTTGGTGGGTGGGTGGGTGGGTGAGTTGGTGGGTGGGTGGGTGGGTGAGTTGGTGGGTGGGTGGGTGGGTGAGTTGGTGGGTGGGTGGGTGGGTGAGTTGGTGGGTGGGTGGGTGGGTGAGTTGGTGGGTGGGTGGGTGGGTGAGTTGGTGGGTGGGTGGGTGGGTGAGTTGGTGGGTGGGTGGGTGGGTGAGTTGGTGGGTGGGTGGGTGGGTGAGTTGGTGGGTGGGTGAGTTGGTGGGTGGGTGGGTGGGTGAGTTGGTGGGTGGGTGGGTGGGTGAGTTGGTGGGTGGGTGGGTGAGTTGGTGGGTGGGTGGGTGAGTTGGTGGGTGGGTGAATGGGTGGGTGGGTGAGTGAGTTGGTGGGTGGGTGGGTGGGTGAGTTGGTGGGTGGGTGGGTGAGTGGGTGGGTGAGTGGGTCGGTGGGTGAATGGGTGGGTGGGTGAGTGGGTGGGTGGGTGAGTGGGTGGGTGGGTGGGTGAGTGGGTGGGTGGGTGGGTGGGTGAGTGGGTGGGTGGGTGGGTGGGTGGGTGGGTGGGTGGGTGGGTGAGTTGGTGGGTGGGTGGGTGAGTTGGTGGGTGGGTGGGTGAGTTGGTGGGTGGGGTGGGTGAGTTGGTGGGTGGGTGGGTGAGTTGGTGGGTGGGTGGGTGAGTTGGTGGGTGGGTGGGTGAGTTGGTGGGTGGGTGGGTGAGTTGGTGGGTGGGTGGGTGAGTGGGTGGGTGGGTGGGTGAGTTGGTGGGTGGGTGGGTGGGTGAGTTGGTGGGTGGGTGGGTGAGTTGGTGGGTGGGTGGGTGAGTTGGTGGGTGGGTGGGTGAGTTGGTGGGTGGGTGGGTGGGTGAGTTGGTGGGTGGGTGGGTGAGTTGGTGGGTGGGTGGGTGGTGGGTGAGTGGGGGGTGAGTGGGTGGGTGGGTGGGTGGGTGGTTGGTGGGTGGGTGGGTGGGTGAGTTGGTGGGTGGGTGGGTGGGTGAGTTGGTGGGTGGGTGGGTGGGTGAGTTGGTGGGTGGGTGGGTGGGTGAGTGGGTGGGTGGGTGGGTGGGTGGGTGAGTGGGTGGGTGGGTGGGTGGTGGGTGGGTGGGTGGGTGAGTGGGTGGGTGGGGGGTGGGTGTGTGGGTGGGTGAGTGGTGGGTGGGTGGGTGAGTTGGTGGGTGGGTGGGTGAGTGGTGGGTGGGTGGGTGAGTTGGTGGGTGGGTGGGTGAGTTGGTGGGTGGGTGGGTGAGTTGGTGGGTGGGTGGGTGAGTTGGTGGGTGGGTGAGTGGGTGGGTGGTGGGTGAGTGGGTGGGTGGGTGGGTGAGTGGGTGGGTGGGTGGTGGTGGGTGGGTGGGTGGGTGAGTTGGTGGGTGGGTGGGTGGGTGAGTTGGTGGGTGGGTGGGTGAGTTGGTGGGTGGGTGGGTGAGTTGGTGGGTGGGTGGGTGAGTTGGTGGGTGGGTGGGTGGGTGGTTGGTGGGTGGGTGGGTGAGTTGGTGGGTGGGTGGGTGAGTTGGTGGGTGGGGTGGGTGAGTTGGTGGGGTGGGTGGGTGAGTTGGTGGGTGGGTGGGTGAGTTGGTGGGTGGGTGGGTGAGTTGGTGGTGGTGGGGTGGGGTGGGTGAGTTGGTGGGTGGGTGGGTGAGTTGGTGGGTGGGTGGGTGAGTTGGTGGGTGGGTGGGTGAGTTGGTGGGTGGGTGAATGCGTGGGTGGGTGAGTGAGTTGGTGGGTGGGTGGGTGGGTGAGTTGGTGGGTGGGGTGGGTGGGGTGGGTGAGTGGGGTGGGTGGGTGAGTGGGTGGGTGGGTGATTGGGTGGGTGGGTGGGTGGGTGGGTGAGTGGGTGGGTGGGTGGGTGGGTGAGTGGGGTGGGTGGGTGAGTGGGTGGGTGGGTGGGTGGGTGGGTGGGTGGGTGAGTGGGTAGGTGGGTGGGTGGGTGAGTGGGTGGGTGGGTGGGTGGGTGGGTGAGTGGGTGGGTGGGTGGGTGAGTGGGTGGGGTGGGTGAGTGGGTGGGTGGGTGGGTGGGTGAGTGGGTGGGTGGGTGGGTGGGGGTGGGTGGGTGAGTGGGTGGGTGGGTGGGTGGGTGAGTGGGTGGGTGGGTGAGTGGGTGGGTGGGTGGGTGAGTGGGTGGGTGGGTGGGTGGGTGAGTGGGTATTGGGTGGGTGGGTGGGTGGGTGGAGTGGGTGGGTGGGTGGGTGGGTGGTGGGTGGGTGGGTGGGTGGGTGAGTGGGTGGGTGGGTGGGTGAGTGGGTGGGTGGGTGAGTGGGTGGGTGGGTGGGTGAGTGGGTGGGTGGGTGGGTGAGTGGGTGGGTGGGTGAGTGAGAGATTAGCGAGTGGGTGAGAGATTAGCGAGTGGGTGAGAGATTAGCGAGTGGGTGAGAGATTAGCGAGTGGGTGAGAGATTAGCGAGTGGGTGAGAGATTAGCGAGTGGGTGAGAGATTAGCGAGTGGGTGAGAGATTGAGTGAGTGGATGTGAGTGAATAAGTGGATGAGAGATTGAGTGCGTTAGAGCTTGAGTGAGTCAGTGAGTGTGATAGAATGAGACAGTGAGTTAGTGATAGTGAGTTAGTGAGAGACAGTGAGTTAGTGAGAAAGAGAGAGTGTGGCAGAGTGAGTGAGAGTGTGCAGTTCGTGTTTTGTCGAGAAAGTGTGGCGAGTGAGTGGGTGTGCGTTGTGTAGCTGTGTGTACATCGTGTACGTAGTGTTTGTAGTCTCTAATTAGTCAAAATGACGCTACAGAAATTAAACATTTGCCCCCTTGCTTTGTGCTGTCTTTGATGTCGCCATTCCTGCGACGAGGACAGAAGGGAGGCCTGGCCGTTAGGCCTGCCATACACCTCGGCCTCGGGCTTCATATTCATTATTTTTTTTCTTTTTGTATAATTTGAATTATGAACTTGTATTTCATTCATTAAATTGCAAGCGTATAAACACCATCTTATTGGTTTATTTACTATTAAATTCATGGTTTTCTTAAACTATGTAGTTATGTTTAAGTGAGTGAGGTGGTAGTGCTAAGTCTGAATTTGAGTTACATGTAAAGTATTGTGCAATGGATTTGTCTGTGTGCACCTAGCCTGGCACGGGTAAAATGGACTTTGTTATTATTAAGTCGTTAAAGAGATTGTTTATTTGTGTGTCTGTTATGTTTGTGTCAGTTTACATATCTATGTTTGTAGCTGTCTATGTGTTAATTTATGATGGGTGGTGATGATGATGTGTAGGTGCGAGTTTTAACGTAAAAATGCTTGCAGATTAATAAAGATCTGATTTGTTTTTAAAGATGACTGATCATACGTTATTGCAACCATATCCTTCTTTTAAAAAACACGGACGAGGAGACATTCACACACGAGTGTGCATGTGTTTCTACGAGTTTTAACGTCAATATACTTGCAGAACAATAAAGACCTGATATGTTAAAGATGACTGATCGTCCCTTATTGCTACAATGTTCATGAGGAGCACGTGTGGAGGCGAGTTTCATGTGAAGCATCTCCATCACACAAGTTTACCCTTACCTGGCAGCATCGTTGCAGTCCGCTGGTCACACTCACTACGTCACACTCACGAGCTGTAGGTAGGCCTCGGCAAGGTAAGGTAAAAGTTAAAAGGTAAAACCAACGAGCCTATTTTTACCCTGCCTTTTGCCTTACCACAATACAATCACTCTACCCTACCTTTTACCCTTTAGCAGGTAAGGTAAAAGGTAAACAGCAACGAGCCTACCTTTTACCCTTACCCCATATAAATTACCCAATTACAGGGTAATTACTAGGGAACTACACATGAACAAGGTTTATAACGGTAAATGCTAGGTAGAGCGCTTTATTCATATAGAATACTCTCGATGATTCCAATTTTACACGCGTGTTGTTGTTGTCGTCGTCGTAGTTGTATCCTCAAATCTTGTAACTAAATTTTTACCCACTTCCTAATGTGGTATCGACTGCAAACTTGGTATACTTATGTCATACTGATGACAACACTATATTCTATCATAAAATCCTTTTTTATATGTTATGTTTCGGCTTGGGTCTAATTGTCCACGGGCAACTGACGTTGGCTGTAAATCACCATGGGCCCTTACGTCGTGGCAAGCTTCGGGGCCACTTCCTGGAGTCGTGGAGTTCTGCCATTACTCGTACATTTCGTGTATCCCGCAGTTATATTGAATAAACGTGTTGCCTCAAGCGCTCCGTCACAGGTCACCTTGGACCCACTACACATGTGAGTGGGCAATACTGTCTCCCGTAAAGATGGATGAGATAGAGGCCACATTTGCGATTCTGCACTTTTGTGGTGAGTCAGGTTACGACGTTTAAAACAATCGCTCAATTTTTTCAGCGCATTTTCAATTTGGCTTGAGAGTGTCAATGCATTATTTTTGACCATCCTTTTGCCTGTAGCCTGGGGTGGAGGGGGTCACGATCACTCTGGTAATGATGATCCGATGTAAATGAAAATATATTATGAAGCTGTCTGACCATGATCCACTTTACCCATAGACAACTGAGGACGTTTATCAGAGGGTTGACCAGAACTCGGGTCAAACCTTTTTACTATGGCAAGGACGTCACATGCCTCACGCTGATAAATCCATATGGGGGATGGTTGTCTTTGTAGGTGTCTATATGTGTGGAGAGGTAGCTTAGCGGTTACCACACTGTGCTACGAACCCTGTAATCTAATTTCGGTTCCCACTGATGGCCAAAAGCAGATACATTTATTTGATCTTGTCTTGGGCCTCCCTTAGGTTGACTCAACATAAAATGAGTACCTGGCATGCTGTGTAAACATCACCACTAGGGAAACAAAGGCGGCCGGTTGTTCTGCTGGCAACCTACCTCGTAGTGTGCTTGCTAACAGCACTTGCCCCAAAATGATCATGAAGGCTATATGGGGGTTCTTTGTATGTGTACCGACATGCTTCTGGGTGAGTGTCTGTGTGAGAGACACTGATCTATGAGCGCTGACATCCTTCATGCTGCCCCCAGATTTCACTGTCTCACGCGGTTCATAATGACCTTGTCGGACACTTGGACAATTCCATGCAATGTATGTGTTCTATATTTGTACGTGGATAGTAACGACAGTGGATGTACATTCACTCTGAGTCTTTACTTTGTCGTTAACGAGGACGGGGTACACAATGTTATTAAACTTCACATCTACCCTACCTCCATGCCGAAAAGCCACTGCAGTGGTAATAAAACTGCAACGTATTTGATTCATAAACCCGCATGTTCGAATTTTTCCCAAACTTTAACCCGGGTTGGGATGTCGCCATCCTGCCATGGAACCAATTATTCATTCGTGTCTCTAGCAGACAATTGCAAGCCTTGTGTTAGAGAATGGCCCACTGAAGCTGATATCACGGAGCTAATTCTGAGTACGCTTCAAGTGCCCTCTGGTCCACATAGTAAAGAGCAGGACCCTCCCACCTGTTATTTAAGTAGGAGTAACGTTGGTCATTATTATAGATGTAATTTATCCAAATTAAGTGCAGAACCACATTACAGCCATGTGATTGTGCAGTTGTAGTGACTAACTCGGAGACGATAAGACTTGGAGGTACTTATTTATTAACGAGCACCATCGGGATTAACACACTTAATACTTCGACCATCTATTATATGGCGACGCTACTCAGTCAGGACAGACGGTAGGCTCCCTGACTAGCGGCGCTCCGAGATGGTGGAGACGGAGATGACGATGAGAAAAATGGCGACGATGGACTACAGCAGCACAACGGGGTTCACATTCCAAACACAGCCCCAATGTGCCCCACAGGGGCCCCTCTTACACTGTTAGCGTGGACTCGCTCCGCCCTGGAACCTACTAGCGGGTTCTGGTGGGCCCCTCTGTGACCTTTCCCCTAGATCCTCCCAGCCAGCGGCGAGATGAGCGAGGGCACCACGCCGAGTGATCGGCTCTGCGTGCAGCCAGTAGAGGTATTATTCCCGAGAGTTATATTCAGTGAGAGGATGAACCAGTGTTGGCCTGTATTGTGCCCACTGTGAGAAATAAAGAAGTACTCTCTGTGACGTTTCGTGGAAGTTGCTCATTACACTTGAACTGCCACACACACAGCTGGGACACCTCACATCCGAGCCAAGGCACATTTACCCAACACAGACAGCACTTGCAAGCAATTCAACGTTATGTTGTGTCATCATGGGTTTATTTCACAAAGTTTATATAGTACCAGCAACAACAATGGAAGTGAATCTTATTCTTTACATGAGTGGCCCTGGGGCTTGCCACGTGGCAGGTTTCATAAATTGTCTGTACCAGACCCCTCTAGCTCTCATACTGGGTCAGCTGCCCCTTCCATGTCCTGGAAACCATGGCAAGGTCACCCCATGAGGACTGCCTGGATGAAAACCAGCATGGAAGGGGCCCAGGATGGGGACGGCTATGTTTTTTGGCTAGTCCCGTGTGTGTTTGTTGTGTGAGGTGTCTTGATAGCAGTCGTTCTCCACTGTAGTCCTGGCATCTGCTGCTCAGATTCCTTCCACAGCTGTGGTCCCAGTGGCACCGTCTCTCCGGGGAACCATGTGGTGTGTGTGTGACGAGTATCACGGGGTGTGTGGGTGGGTGGGTGGCATGTATCACGGGGTGGGTGGGTAGTCTGGTGATAGTGGTCATGGTTGGCAGCGATCCACGACCACAACAACCACCCCTACTGTGTGGTGGACATGCCACCACAAAGCAGCACGCGGCCGAGGAGGGAGGTGATCGCTCTCGCCACGCGAGCAAGGCCCCCTCGCTTCCTCTTCTTTCCCTGCATCACCACCTCCACCACCTGCACCTCCTCCACCTCCTTTGTCTCGTCCTCCATCTCCTCCTCTTCATCCTCCACCACCATCTTTTCTCCATTCTCTGTCTTCTCCATTCTCTCCTCCAGTTCCTCCTCAACCTCTTCCACCACCTCCACCTCCGCCTTCTCCTCTTCCTGTTCCACCTCTGTCTTCTTCTCCATCTTCTCTGCTTGGAAGAACTCTTCTCCAAAGCTTGGAGCAATCAGGCCCTGCACAGGAGTGTCAGAGGTGGATGCGGTGGCGGTGGTGGCAGCGGTGGTGGTGGTGGATGCGGTGGTGGCGGCAGCGGTGGCAGTGGTGGTTACTGCGGTGGCGGCCATGGTGGCGTTGGCGGTGGTGGTGGCGGCGGTTGTGGCGTTGGCGGTGGTGGTGGCGGCGGTGGTGGCGATGGTGGTGGTGGTGACGGCGGTCGTGGCGGTGGTAATGGTGGTCGTGGCGGTTGCGGCGGTGATGGCAGGGGTGGCGGTGGTGGCGGTGGCGGTGGTGACGGCGGTCGTGGCGGTGGTGGTGGCAGTGATGGCGGTGGATGCGGTGGCGGCGGCAGCGGTAGCGGTGGTGGTTACTGCGGTGGTGGTGGTGGCGGAGGTGGCGGTGGTGGTGGTGGCGGCGGTGGTGGCAGTGGTGGTGGCGGGTTTTGTGGCAGTGGCGGAAACAGCGTCAGTGGCAGTGGTGGCGGTGGTGGTGGTAGTGGTGATGGCGGTGGCGGCGGTGGTGGTGGCAGGAGTGGGGGTGGAGGTGCCGGCGGTGGCGGTGGTGGTGATGGTAGCAATGCTGGCGAGGCGCTGCTCCTGCTCAAGGCACTTCTTCTCCTCGACGCGTTTCATGTTGGCGAGACACTTCTCCTCCTCCAGATTATTCTCCTCAGCACACTTCATCTCGAGATGATGCTTCTCATCAATGAAGTACTTCATTTTAATGAGGCGCTTTTTGAGGAGATAGTCTCGGAAGGATTTCTCCTCTGTGCGGCACTTCGCCCTGGCAATGCGCTTTACTTCAAAGAGGCGCTCCTCTTCCATGGTGCATCTTTCTTTGCCAAGGTTCTTTTCCTGGAGATGCTTCACCCCGCTGACGTCCTTCAACTCCCCAATTATCCTCTGATCAAGCAATGATATAAAAGGAACATTCAGACATGCACATGCAAGCAAACATTCATACCCACAGGCACGCAAACGTGGACGTGCACATGAACCCAAACAAAAAAACATACTCATGTATGTACAGATGCAGCCATCCACATTCAGTCATTCAAACTTGCTTAGTCCACACAGACATAATTCATGTGACTGCCTGATATCATTCTGTCTTCATTGGTAATAAATGGCCACTTCAAGTGCCTGCATGAGTGGGACTGTGAAGAGATGAGGTGATGGTGTCGGGACATGGTGTTGTGATATGGAGAGGAGAAGTAGTGGAATGTTCTCGAGAGATGGTGTATTGTGATGGTATAGAGGCATGATGAGGCTCTAATATGGTGTATTGAATTGGTGGTCGTGTAGTGTGATGAGAAGGTGATGGGGAGAGTTGGTGTCGTGATATTTTGGTGTGATGGTGTGGTGACATGGTGTGCTAGTTTTCGAGACAATGTCGTGTGTTTTAACCCTACAGACCCCATACACATCGTGCTCTCTTTTAGCCCCGCACCCCCTCCCAATACGTTCCATTCATTGGCTACCACATTCTGATAAGTTCCTCCCCCCTCCTCCCTCCTTAACTTGTATTTAAGAACTTGCATCTTGGAATCCCTGCCTCACTTGATACAGCAAATTCAGCTGTGACGGTCCCACCTGGGATGGAGACTTGTGTTGCCTCCGAAACGTCGTGATTTTTATTATTTTATTTTTATTATTTTTTATTTCATTTTATACCTACGTGACTTTACCGAAATAACTAAGAGTATGAATCATTGCAGTCACGAAAGCTTCAAATCTAGACCCCATACACACCTTTGGGGAGCGATTCTTGTAACTTTGGCCTGGGAAAGGGTCCACCTTATCCATAACGTCCCCCCACGTGGTCGACTGGCACGCCGACTCCCGGGCTATGAAGAACAGAAAATGCATTCAAAGTACGAGTAATGAATTAGAGAACGAAGGACATGGAGTCTCACAGAACTAATTTTGAAATGCCAGTAATTACCTCTTACCACACAACAGGACCTGCTATTGAGAAATAGTCATCACATGGCAGTAAAACTTTACAAGTCATGTTTTTGTCGGCATTTTGAGACCGTAAATTACATAAGCTTGAGACCCCAGTTTGAACAAAGATGGCAGAAACTCAAATTTAAACCCATCCTCTTTGCCACACTCGATCAATACGTCTTCCCATTACCACCAAGCCATGTCTACGAAAAGTAATTTATCAAGGAGCCTCCTCCTCCGCATATAATCCATGTGATGCAGGTATCTGGGACTTACCCTCATAGTCATCCAAGATCTCAGCCCACGTGATTTGTCTGTCCATGTTGTTGGGAAGAAGTAGATTTTGTTTGAAGTTGGATGGCCTGGGGAGGTTGGAACAACGCTCAGATATAGCAACCTTTGAATCACTCATCCTCTTAATTAATACATATTTGACCACTCATTGTACCAATCCAATCACTATCGTGACTATACTCTTAGTTTTTTTTTCGGTAAAGTCAGGTAGGTAAAAATAGGTAAATAATAAAAATAAATAATAAAAGTTATAGAAATAATAATAGAAAAAAATAACATATCACGACGTTTTGGAGGCAACACAAGTTTCCTTCATCAGGTGTAAAAAGGCACAGCAAAATAACTGTAGTTAGGTGTAAAAAGGCAAAATAACTACAGTTATTTAATAACTAGTTATTTTACAGTTGTTCTACCGTTATTTTGCCGTGCCTTTTTACACCTGATGAAGGAAGCTTGTGTTTCCTCCGAAACGTCGTGATTTATTATTTTTTTTAGATGATTATTTATAGGAATTGATTTCTTTTTATTTCTTTTTCCCTACGTCACTTTACCGATAAAAGAGTATGATTCCTTGCAGTCACGAAAGCTTCAAATCTAAAACAATATCGTGACTTTTTTTGTTGTTGCTGCTAATCCTACATAATGCAAGGGCAAAATATGACTTTGAGACCCCCCCCCTCCACCTCTTACGCATTTGACAAGTAGTGACTAATCCCATATATATATTTGCCAAAATAACGCTAAATTCATCTGTTGATATGCAAATTCCTGTGTCAATGCGCCCTTCCCCCTCTAACCCAGCTTAAATATACGCTGCTAAGCTTAGTTGGTGCTCATTCAGACGCTGTCTTGTCGTCAGCCCTGTTCTTCACCTGAGGACGGCTGCCTGCGTTTTGGCCGAAACGTCGTGAGAATTGTATTTTATTATGGTTTTTTTTCATTTTATTATTTCCCTTCTACGTGACTTTACCGAAAGAACCATCCACCCACACGAACATGTTTATTCCAACTGACTATTCCATTAAACAATCACCAGACTTAACAATTATATTTCACCTCTAATCTGGACATGCATTTTCACGTACAGCCCATTTGTATTAATCGATTGCTTGATAAAGGACCCATATGCCTTGTGGTCATTAGGGTCATATGGCCATACCTAAATAATTTGTTATAACCCGAGCATGACGTCGTAGGTCATTTGATGTCAGAGGTACCACCCATGTGGCTGTGACATCACAGATTGGAGGCAACTATGGCAGCGGCTAGGGTCTGAACTTAAAGGCAGACTCCTCCCCAAATGTTGAATAACATTCAATACATGTGAAGTATTGGAAAATGACGGCAGGAAACTCCTTGACGGGAACACACTTCTTTTATTAAATCTTGACTTGTAACAATACAACGCGTGGCCTCTCTTCTTCACAATGCGCTTCTCTTGACTCTGGATTCTGTGCTGCCGGCTCTCTGTGCCTCGTGTAGACTCCGCGCCTCGGCTACACTCCTCTCTCGCCTCGTGTAGACTCTGCGCCTCTGCTACACTCTCCACTCGCCTCGTGTAGACTTTGCATCTCTCTCTCTGGCTACACCGTATGCATACTCGGCTCGTGTAGACCTTCCTCTCTCGCTGGCTACACCGTATGCATACTCGGCTCGTGTAGACCGTTCTCTCTCGCTGGCTACACACTATACATTACTCAGCTCGTGTAGACCGTTCTCTCTCGCTGGCTACACACTATACATTACTCAGCTCGTGTAGACCGTTCTCTCTCGCTGGCTACACACTATACATTACTCAGCTCGTGTAGACCGTTCTCTCTCGCTGGCTACACACTATACATTACTCAGCTCGTGTAGACCGTTCTCTCTCGCTGGCTACACACTATACATTACTCAGCTCGTGTAAACCGTTCTCTCTCGCTGGCTACACACTATACATTACTCAGCTCGTGTAGACCGTTCTCTCTCGCTGGCTACACACTATACATTACTCAGCTCGTGTAGACCGTTCTCTCTCGCTGGCTACACACTATACATTACTCAGCTCGTGTAGACCGTTCTCTCTCGCTGGCTACACACTATACATTACTCAGCTCGTGTAGACCGTTCTCTCTCGCTGGCTACACACTATACCTTACTCTCCTCTACTCTCCATTACTCTCCTCTCCGGGCTCTATCTCTGCACCTTCGTCTTCATTCTTAGATGGTTCCACTTCTGCCCCTGCTCCTCTGTGCATCACCTTATATACCCCTTCTTCCCGGGAGACGGAGCGGATGCGGACCTCAACGTCGGCACCGCTCCTCAGTTACCCAATCCCCACGCGCTATCCCTACGATCCGGTTCCGCTCAGCGCGTGTTTCCACTCCCCGACCAATCACACCGCGCTGCTACCCGATCACTCCCTCTGGGCGCGTCACCGGCACACAGCCAATCAGCAGCACTACCCCCACCCGCGCACTGACGCCTGCTCCTCCCCGTCAGCGCGCGTCACCACACACACACCCGTACATACGCGCTGGCACACGACATATACACCCAGCGCGTATCACCACTACACATGTAATGTAGGGCACAATTGTACCAGCAATCAGAACACAATAATTGTAGACATGTTATTAATATTGTATGAGATTTAAACGGATTAGTTATGCTCGTTTTAAATGCTGACTCGCTTGGGGTCTAAACAACGACAGTAACAGCAACATTTCAGGGAATGCTAAGTATCCTATCTAACAGTTCTAGTTTGAATTTGTATTTAAAGCATTCGTGACTGCAGGGATTCATATTCTTGGTTCTTTCGGTGAAGTCACATAGAAGGGAAACAATAAAATAATAAAAATATAAAACAATAAAATTATCACGACGTTTCGACTGCAACACACGCAATCATCATCAGGTGTGAAATCCACAGCAAAAAATTTGAAAAAAGAGGCGTTTTTTTCTAACTTGATTGCTGAAAATTGAATTATGAACATATAAAAATAATGAAGCTTAAGTTTGTGGTCGAAATGTAAAATCAACAGGGTCCCTCACCTCGTTGAGGATTCGCTCTCAAAAGGCTTCTTCTGCTGCTCCCTCGTGTGCATTCCTCTCGACTGTGGGTGGAGGCGTGGCTGTGACGTAACAGAGGTGACGTCACTAGCGCGAGGCTCCGCCCCCCACGATCCCGGCTGGCGCATCACGTGGTGCAGTGCTGATTGTGCGCGGGACCGGAAACAGTAGGTCCGTGGTCTACACAGCGAGGGTGAGTGAATGGGTGAGTGGGTGGGTGATTGGGTGAGTGGGTAAGAGATTGAGTGAATGGGTGAGTGGGTGAGAGATTGGGTGAGTGGGTAAGAGATTGAGTGAATGGGTGAGTGGGTGAGAGATTGAGTGAATGGGTGAGTGGGTGAGAGATTGAGTGAATGGGTGAGAGATTGAGTGTGAATGGGTGAGTGGGTGAGAGATTGAGTGAATGGGTGAGTGGGTGAGAGATTGGGTGAGTGGGTGAGAGATTGGGTGAGTGGGTGAGAGATTGAGTGAGTGGGTGAGAGATTGAGTGAGTGGGTGAGAGATTGAGTGAGTGGGTGAGAGATTGAGTGAGTGAATGGGTGAGTGGGTGAGAGATTGAGTGAATGGGTGAGTGGGTGAGAGATTGGGTGAGTGGGTGAGAGATTGAGTGAGTGGGTGAGTGGGTGAGAGATTGGGTGAGTGGGTGAGAGATTGAGTGAATGGGTGAGTGGGTGAGAGATTGGGTGAGTGGGTGAGAGATTGAGTGAATGGGTGAGTGGGTGTGAGATTGAGTGAGTGGGTGTGAGTGAATAAGTGGAAGTGAGATTGAGGGCGTGTGACAGAGTGAGTCAGTGAGTGTGATAGAATGAAAGACAGTGAATTAGTGAGAGACAGTGAGTGTGGCAGAGAGAGAGAGTGTGGCAGAGTGAGTGTATGGCAGAGTGTGTGAGAGTGTGCAGTTCGTGTATTGTCGAGAAAGTGTGGCGAGTGTGTGTGTGTGCGTTGTGTAGCTGTGTGTACATCGTGTACGTAGTGTTTGTAGTCTATAATTAGTCCAAATTACCCTACAGAAATTAAACATTTGCCCCCTTGCTCTGTGTTGTCTTTGATGTCGCCATTCCTGCGACGAGGACAGAAGGGAGGCCTGGTCGTTAGGCCTGCCATACACCTCGGCCTCAGGCTTCATATTCATTCTATTTTATTTTTTGTATAATTTGAATTATTAACTTGTTTTTCATTCATTAAATTGCAAGCGTATAAACACCATTTTATTGGTTTATTTGTAAAGGGGAGCCGACACGAGATTGCAGGGGTCTCGTCCTTTATTCCTTTTCTTCCATTCACACCTGTCCCCAGCCGTCCCAATCTCGTTCCCGCCAAAGGCCCCTTCTTCCCGCCCGTTCTCTCCTTATATCTCCTCGATCACCCCTCTCACTAACCCATCTATTGGTGGGAATCCTTCCCCTGACACCCCTACATATTTACTATTAAATTCATGGTTATCTTAATCTATGTAGTTATGTTTCAGTGAGTGAGGTGGTAGTACTAAGTGTGAATTTTAGTTACATGTAAATCATTGTGCAATGGGTTTGTCTGTGTGCACCTAGCCTGGCACGGGTAATATTCACTTTGTTATTATTAAGTCGTGAAAGAGATTGTTTATTTGTGTGTCTGTTATGTTTGTGTCAGTTTACATATCTATGTTTGTAGCTGTCTGTGTGTTAATTTATGATGGGTGGTGGTGATGATGGGTGGTGATGATGGTTAGGTGCTAGTTTTAACGTTAAAATTCTTGCAGATTAATAAAGATCTGATTTGTTTTTAAAGATGACTGATCATACGTTATTGCAACCATATCCTTCCTTTAAAAAACACGGACGAGGAGACATGCACACACGAGTGTACATGTGTTTCTACGAGTTTTAACGTTAATATACTTGCAGAACAATAAAGACCTGCAATGTTAAAGATGACTGATCGTCCCTTATTGCTACAATGTTCATAGCGAACACGTGTGGAGGCGAGTTTCAGGTGAAGCATCTCCATCACACAAGTTTACCCTTACCTGGCAGCATCGTGGCAGTCCGCTGGTCACACTCACTACGTCACACTCACGAGCTGTAGGGGCGGGGCTCTGTCTGCTCAGTGACGCTGTTTTCATTCATTTAGCACCACGAGCGGGGAGTCTCATCCCTGTAGTTCCCTGTTGTGGTGCCGCGCCGCATTCATTACCACGTTGCCCCTCAATTATTTGTACGATACAATATTATAACAATAATACACGAGTACACGTTTACACTCCCATGTACACACACCCACACACGAATATACATACACAGCAGTGCACGTACACAGGGATTGCGTTTGACATCACAAATAAATGGGCGAACAAATGATTGTACATACCTATACACGCATACATACACGCGGGTACATATCCACATAAACAAGTGTAAATATACACACGAGTGACATACACAGCAGTACAGATCTATGTACATACATACAGTAGCAGACTAGGATAGCGAGGTTTTGTGATTATTTTCACAGGTTAAACTGACGATATAAATATTAGATGCCCCACAACACTGAAGTACGTTATACTTTTGAAAGAAACCCGCATTCAATTCTAATTCCTTCTCTGTTTCCACTCCAAACGCTTGGAATTATTAATAATATTTAAAATAGTGGCCCCATGTTTAATGAGTGTAGTGAAGACATTAGTTTATTTTATTTCATTCCATTTGTTTGCATTTGCTACGGCACACTGGTTGAGATTATTATTCCCATTTATGAAATCTCTCTAGAATCATTTACATTTTCTTCATAAACTTCCTTGCATTCAAATTTTATTCTCGCATGTAACGCTCCTCATATCTAACAAACCTAATCTCATGTGGCCATTGTGCTTAAGCCTAAGTAGGATTTTGCACGTTTCCAATGGCCTGTAAACTGTGATCAAGTTATCGGCATTACCTGTGAAATACAGTATAATATATTGTTGATCGAGATATACGCATACTAAGAGGTGCATGTTTCATATCGTGTTGATGTGGTTTTATGAACATGTTTAAGGACCTTTGTTGATCAGGGTGTGTCTAGACAACGAAGGTGAATTGTTATATTTGATAAATTAAAATTGTTACAATTGCCGTGGATACCCATCTGGATGGTATCGTTTGTAAGCGTTGTTTATTATATTGTAACGCAGCCATGATCGCATTTCAGTCTATAGCAGAAAGTCTCGTGTGTATTTAGACCTCTGTGTATTACAGTGCTGTGTGTACGAATGTGTTGACACATTTTCCACGTGTTTTCACGGTAAGTGCATTGAATGTGGAGGGGTAACCAGCCCCTCGCAACAGTCCGGAGACCTCGAGGGCCGCTGTGATCGCTATGAGCCGTCCCTCTCGGACATTGCTCACAGTTACCACAGCTTTACCGTCCGCCGATGCGGTAGGGGGTTGTTTTTACAGAACTTTACTCGTGGCAGGGGAATGCCAAACAACAGGGAGAGTGGCTCTTCTGAACAAAATAATGAAGGGGCATGGGACTGTGGCGGTGAGCTGTGGGAAGCTGTATGCCCCAGGCGAGGAGTTGTGGTTGCTCATGCCTACCCCGAAGGTGAACATCAGGTCAGGGATGCAGGCAAGACCGATTAGTCTTATGCCTTTCATAATATCCCGTAATAGAATCACACTGTGCTCGAATGAATGCATTGTGTATGTATCTATATGCGAACTGCGGGCTGCGGTATTTGAATGGCACAATAAATATAAAATAAATATGCTCAACGAGTTTTGATTAGGATTGTGCGGTTAATTGTTAATACATACTGTAAATAGCTATTCCAATCCATTGAGATTGCACATTCAGCAAATTCTAATGCGACAACAATGCGATCCTAATAATTATAGTGCAATTCTAATCCCGCACCCCCAGTACGCATATCCGTCCCTAGGTCCGCAAATATATATATATATACATATGCATACATTCCAGTATAGTGGGATTATACAGGTAGGAATAATGTTCCACACTGCCCACCAGGGATTTATTGTCTGTCTGTCTGTCGTTCATAAATAAATATATAACATAAACAGCTCTTTGATTGGTGGTGACCTACTGCCGGGTACGGAGAGGGGAGGTGCCTAAGGGAGGAGGGTCAGGGGAGGGGCCTAAGGAAGGGGGGAGTCAGGAGAGGGGCCTGAGGGGGGGGGTCAGCGGAGGGGCCTAAGGAGGTGGGGGGGTAAGGGGAGGGGCCGATAGTTCAGGGGGCTGGCTACCTGGCTGGCTGCCAGCGTGGTGGGGGTGTAGCGCAGTGGGAGAGCGCACACTTTGCATGCGTGAGGCCCTGGGTTCAATCCCCGGCATCTCCATCTCGGAAGCTTTTATTTAAATATTTTTTCCAACAAAGTTTGAATTCCAAAATCAATTAGCTGTGTCAATGTCCCTGTAATAGGGGTGCACATGAACTCTCGTAAATATTACCCTATATGAACGATACCTTCGGATGAATTAGTGTTGATTTCAGGAACTTGCTATTTCTATAACTAGCAATGCACACAGTGATAAAATGGTTTACTTAAACATTTGTAGATGAAAGCCAGTGCTTAAAAGTATCCAGAACACTTTTATTTCCGAATTAAAGATTTCCAAGAATAAATTAATTAGGACAGCATTATAGTATCCATCCACATGTATTCTTGTTATTTATTTTGTTTCAAAGAAATACATTTTGCTTGGACTCTGTGCATGGGGTCTAAAGAGGAATTGTCGTCAGGACTCATTACATCCACTACATCCACGCATCTCTCAAGATCCACCTGCATAGGTTCGAAAGATGGATTTTTTTCAGGACTCATTGCAGCATTTTGTTTTTCACCTTTTGATTTCACTTCCCTATCATTGCGGATCTTCTCATGCTTGTTTCGGGGTGATGACTGTGTGAAGATCTGACTTCCTTGCAAATGCCTTCCCGCACACAGCGCAATTGAATGGCTTCTCGCCCGTGTGTGTTTTCTGGTGACGATGAAGATTTTGTTTCAGTAAAAATGCCTTCCCACACACAGAACAATGGAACGGCTTCACGCCCGTGTGTGTTTTCTGGTGACGATGAAGATGTTGTTTCTGTACAAATGCCTTCCTACACACAGAACAATTGAATGGCTTCTCACCTGTGTGTGTTTTCTGGTGATTGTGAAGAGTTGATTTCTGTGCAAATGCCTTCCCACACACAGAGCAATTAAACGGCTTCTCGCCCGTGTGTATTTTCTGGTGACTGTTAAGAGTTGATTTCCGTGAAAATGACTTCCCACACACAGAGCAATTGAACGGCTTCTCGCCCGTGTGTGTTTTCTGGTGATTGCGACGAGTTGATAAATCTGCAAATGCCTTCCCACACACAGAGCACTTGAACGGCTTCTCACCCGAGTGTGTTTTCTGGTGCCTGTGAAGATATGCTTTACGTGCAAACGCCTTCACACAAACAGAGCAATTGAATGGCTTCTCACCCGTGTGTGTGTGGCGCTGTGTAAAGGTTATCTGCTCCATGTGACTGATTCTTCAGTGACAGTCGCGGGTGTTTTTTAGAGTAAAATGCACCCTCTAAGCTGCGTGGATGTCTGGCTCAAATCGCCAAGAAGCAAATTCTTACCAACGTCTAACCGAGACACAGAAACGTCTCGGAAGTCGGACTACACACGCGATTACCAGTTTATCCACTAACAAAGACACCTACTTGTGGATGCACGGCGTATCGATGTCCCTGTAACCCGTCTGAAGAGATCGCCACGAACTCTCCCGAAGCGAAGTCGCCAACCAATCGCCAAGCAATCGTGCTCGCCAGGCTGGGTCTCGTGGAAGAAGGTTCATCTGCAGAGCGAGTGGTCGAGCGTCTATCCTCAGCGAAATCCCTCTCGAAATGACCTTGAGGTCTGATTTTAAGCACCTTATATCTTTGCTCTAGCATCCAAATCCTTTGTTCTCGACTTATCATGGACTTTGCATTCAATTCATAATCAACGATTTTTGGGTTTAGATCGCGTTATTTATAAATGTGTCGTAACCCTCCACCACCCGACACGGCCAATCAGTAAAAAAAAAGTGTCACTTTGACAAAAGACAAATAGTTCACTGCTTTAGCCCACCGGTGTGTTGAAGCGTGAAACCACAACATTTACAATTTGAGTACGACGTTTCGCTGGTTGTAAATGTTGTGGTTTCACGCTTCAACACACCGGTGGGCTAAAGCAGTGAACTATTTGTCTTTTGTCAACGTGACACTTTTTTTTTACTGATTGGCCGTGTCGGGTGGTGGAGGGTTACGACACATTTATAAATAACGCGATCTAAACCCAAAAATCGTTGATTATGAACAATATTGGTCGCGAAAGCCTACGTGTTTGCATTCAATTGTTAATTTTTACATTAACTATCAGCATATCTAGCAACATAATACGTATGTACATCTCACTGCATAATTGTACACTTCCGTTTGAATAAGGATGTGCATCTCCCTGCATAATTCCATGATTCGTGTTAATTTGCTAATATTCACCCCCCAATGTCCTCTAAACTGCTGCAAGTTCAGAGGATTATAAAGCGACATACAGTCTGAAGTATCAAAATTGGTGATCTCGAGCTTGATTTGGAATAAAATGTGCATGTTTAAACTGTGCTGATTTTGTTTTATAATTATATTTAAGGACAATCGTGTTGAGCGGGGTGCTTCTAGAAAATGAGTGTTTTATATTATAATTTCTGCCATCAACTTTGAATGATCATCTGAATGGTTTAGCTTGTAAGCGTGGTTTATTATAATGTCCATATTAAAGGTTTTTTGGGTTAGATCGCGTAAATATATAAATGTGTCGTTGAAACCCGCCACCACCCGACAAAGCCAACTAGTTAGGGTTGTCACGTAAACAGGACATGCATATTTGTCACTAGTACAGCACACCGGTGGGTTGAAGAGCCAAGCCACAACATTTACAATCTGAGTACGACGTTTCGCCTGTAATTAAAACTAGCTTCATCAGTCGAAAGCCAGATTTGGGAAGACTCACTGTTTCGTTCCTTATATATAAGCATAGATGTGTTGACCACGCAGCTGCGCTCTAATGAAGTACGCAGCCCTTTGTCGGCATGCATTTATTTAATGTTTTATTTTGAAGACACATTTATATACTTCCGCAATATAGCCTAACAACCTCTATTATGGATGATATTGGTCCCGAAATCCTACATGTTAAACTCGTGTGTATGTGTTTAATATTTTGGATGTTTTTTTTTAATGATAATTGCATTAAAAATGGAGATGTTACCAGCGCCTCGAACCCGTCCAGAGACCTCGTGGGCCTCTGTGGTGGCTACGAGCCTTCCCTCCAGGACATTGCTCACATCCAGCGTTAGCGTCCGGCACCGCGGATGCGGTAGCGGATTCTTTTTTCCAAACTTTACTCGTGGCTGGGTAATGCCAAACAACAGGGGGCTCGTCTTCTGAGGAAAAAACACAAATAAAGAGGGCGTGGGAGCGTGGCGTAAGGTGTGGAAAGCTCTAAGCCCCAGGCTACCGTGGGCTCACCTCCCAATCAACGGGAGGCGAGCAGTGGAGGTTGCTCATGCATCCAAAAAAGATGAATATCAGTTGAGGGATGAAATCAAGGCCGTGAATTATGCAGGATTAGCAGCATCAAAGAGAGGGGATATGGGAGATGCAGGTATGTGATTAGTACTACTTATGCCCGTGCATTATGCAGGATTAGCAGCATCAAAGGGAGGGGATATGGGAAATGCAGGTATGTGATTAGTACTACTTATGCCCGTGCATTATGCAGGATTAGCAGCATCAAAATGAGGGGATAGGGGAAGCATTCAATACATCGAAATATCTTCTTGGTTCTTTCGGTAAAGTCACGTAGAAGGGAAGTAATAAAATAATAAAAATAAAACATAATAAAACAATTCTCACGAAACGCAAGTAGCCGTCCTCAGGCGAACAATTCTTCGCCTGAGGACGGCTACTTGCGTTGTGGCCGAAACGTCGTGAGAATTGTTTTATTATGTTTTATTTTTATTATTTTATTACTTCCCTTCTACGTGACTTTACCGAAAGAACCAAGAAGATGAATCCCTGCAGTCACGAAAGCTTTAAATCGAAATTTTACATCGAAATAGTTAATAATTCCAAGCGTTTGCAGTGGAAACAGAAAATTAATTAGAATCGCATGCTTTTCTGTCATTAGCGTAACGTACTTCAATGTTGTGGGGCATCTAAGATTCATATCGTCAGCTTAACCTGTGAAAATAATCACAAAACCCCACTTTCCAAGTATACTACTGTTTGTATGTACATGGATCTGTACTTCTGTGTCCACTCCTATGTTAATTTACACTCGTTGATGTGGATATGTACATGCGTGAATGTGTGTGTATAGGTATGTACAATCATTTGTTCGCACATTTGTTCGTGTAGTAGAACTCAATCCCTTTGTACGTAAACTGCTGTGTATGTACACTCGTGTGTGTATGCGCACTTGTATGCATGTGTGTATGTATGAAGTAGTGTGTATGCACATTCGTGTATGTTTCAACAGTGCTGTGTATGTCCACTCGTGTGTGGGTGTGTGTACATGGGAGTGTATGTGTACTCGTGTGTGATTATGTATTGGAACAAACAAATTATTTTTATATTGTGTCATACAAAGAAATGAGGGGCAACGTATTAGGAATGCGCCACCACAACAGGGAACTACAGGGATGAGACTCCCCGCTCGTGGTGCTAAATGAATGAAAGCAGCGCCACTGAGCAGACAGAGCCCCGCCCCTACAGCACGTGAGTGTGACGTAGTGAGTGTGACCAGCGGACTGCCACGATGCTGCCAGGTAAGTGTTAACTTGTGTGATGGAGATGCTTCACCTGAAACTCGCCTCCACACGTGTTCGCTATGAACATTGTAGCAATAAGGGACGATCAGTCATCTTTAACATGTCATGTCTTTATTAATCTGCAAGAAAACTCACGTTAATACTCGTATCGAAATCTTTATTAATACGTATGCTCAAACAGGAAAGGAACTAGGCAAATTATTTCCCAATAGGAATTCAACAGTTAAAAGATATTCTTAAAATCAAACACGTAAACGTCGATTTCCCCTTTGACGTCCTTGTCGACTGAAGCCATTCGTCCAAAGTATAAAATTGTTGTCATTCTGAAATCAGTGAACACTGCTGGAACTTAAAAGGAAGACATTCATCTGAACACATTATAGAGCATTCACAACATCACTCCAGCTTGAAGTCCTAGAAATCACCGAAATATATATATATAAGAGACACGAATATGACTCTCCAGCCACTCCACTACATAAAGTCATCTCTCAGGATGCAACTGCATGGGGTCGAAAGAGGAATTTCGTTTAGGACTCATGACAACATTTTTACTCTTTGCTTGATGATGCCTGTGAAGTGTTGCTGACAGTGAAAATGCTTCCAACACACAGAGCAATCAAATGGTTTTGTTAAAATAATTAGACTAGCTTGGAGTAGTGCTGGAAATCACTGATATAATCAATTGCACCTAATAAATTGATCTAACAGAGACACAAACGTGCACATTCCAGGACTTTACCAGAAGTACTCAATACTTTGATTATCCAGCCACTCCAGCAGCCATTTCTCATTATCAACCTGCATGGGGTCGAAATAAGAATTGTCGTCAGGACTCGTTACATCCACTACATCCACGCAACTCTCTGGATCCACCTGCATAGGTTCAAAAGATGCATTTTTTCTGGACTCATTGCAGCACTTTGTTTTTCACCTTTTGATTTCACTTCCCTATCAATGCTGATCTTCTCATGCTTGTTTCGGGGTGATGACCGTGTTCTCTCTAACGGAGAAGAATTGAATGGCTTCTCGCCCGTGTGTGTTTTTTCGTGATTGCGAAGAGTTGATGAATCTGCAAATGACTTCCCACACACAGAGCAATTGAATGGCTTCACGCCCGTGTGTGTATTCTGGTGACTTTGAAGACTTTGTTTCATTGAAAATGCCTTCCCACACACAGAGCACTTGAATGGCTTCTTGCCCGTGTGTGTTTTCTGGTGACTGTGAAGATGTGATTTCTGCACAAATGCCTTCCCACACACAGAGCAATTGAACGGCTTCTCACCCGTGTGTGTTTTCTGGTGACTTTGAAGACTTTGTTTCATTGAAAATGCCTTCCCACACACAGAGCACTTGAATGGCTTCTTGCCCGTGTGTGTTTTCTGGTGACCGTGAAGATGTGATTTCTGTACAAATGCCTTCCCACACACAGATTTGTTCGTGTAGTAGAACGCAATCCCTTTGTACGTCAACTGCTGTGTATGTACACTCGTGTGTGTATGCGCACTTGTATTCATGTGCACCCGTGTGTGTATGTATGAAGCAGGGTGTATGCACATTCGTGAATGTTTCGACAGCGCTGTGTATGTCCACTCGTGTGTGGGTGTGTGGACATGGGGTGTATATGTGTACTCGTGTGTGATTATGTATTGGAACAAACAAATTATTTTTATATTGTGTCGTACAAAGAATTGAGGGGCAACGTGGTAGGAATGCGCCACCACAACAGGGAACTACAGGGATGAGACTCCCCGCTCGTGGTGCTAAATGAATGAAAACAGCGCCACTGAGCAGACAGAGCCCCGCCCCTACAGCTCGTGAGTGTGACGTAGTGAGTGTGACCAGCGGACTGCCACGATGCTGCCAGGTAAGGGTAAACTTGTGTGATGGAGATGCTTCACCTCAAACTCGCCTTCACACGTGTTCGCTATGAACATTGTAGCAATAAGGGACGATCAGTCATCTCGTGGTGCAGTGCTGATTGTGCGCGGGACCGGAAACAGTAGGTCCGTGGTCTACACAGCGAGGGTGAGTGAATGGGTGAGTGGGTGGGTGATTGGGTGAGTGGGTAAGAGATTGAGTGAATGGGTGAGTGGGTGAGAGATTGGGTGAGTGGGTAAGAGATTGAGTGAATGGGTGAGTGGGTGAGAGATTGAGTGAATGGGTGAGTGGGTGAGAGATTGAGTGAATGGGTGAGAGATTGAGTGTGAATGGGTGAGTGGGTGAGAGATTGAGTGAATGGGTGAGTGGGTGAGAGATTGGGTGAGTGGGTGAGAGATTGGGTGAGTGGGTGAGAGATTGAGTGAGTGGGTGAGAGATTGAGTGAGTGGGTGAGAGATTGAGTGAGTGGGTGAGAGATTGAGTGAGTGAATGGGTGAGTGGGTGAGAGATTGAGTGAATGGGTGAGTGGGTGAGAGATTGGGTGAGTGGGTGAGTGAGTGGGTGAGTGGGTGAGAGATTGGGTGAGTGGGTGAGAGATTGAGTGAATGGGTGAGTGGGTGAGAGATTGGGTGAGTGGGTGAGAGATTGAGTGAATGGGTGAGTGGGTGTGAGATTGAGTGAGTGGGTGTGAGTGAATAAGTGGAAGTGAGATTGAGGGCGTGTGACAGAGTGAGTCAGTGAGTGTGATAGAATGAAAGACAGTGAATTAGTGAGAGACAGTGAGTGTGGCAGAGAGAGAGAGAGTGTGGCAGAGTGAGTGTATGGCAGAGTGTGTGAGAGTGTGCAGTTCGTGTATTGTCGAGAAAGTGTGGCGAGTGTGTGTGTGTGCGTTGTGTAGCTGTGTGTACATCGTGTACGTAGTGTTTGTAGTCTATAATTAGTCCAAATTACCCTACAGAAATTAAATATTTGCCCCCTTGCTCTGTGTTGTCTTTGATGTCGCCATTCCTGCGACGAGGACAGAAGGGAGGCCTGGTCGTTAGGCCTGCCATACACCTCGGCCTCAGGCTTCATATTCATTCTATTTTATTTTTTGTATAATTTGAATTATTAACTTGTTTTTCATTCATTAAATTGCAAGCGTATAAACACCATTTTATTGGTTTATTTGTAAAGGGGAGCCGACACGAGATTGCAGGGGTCTCGTCCTTTATTCCTTTTCTTCCATTCACACCTGTCCCCAGCCGTCCCAATCTCGTTCCCGCCAAAGGCCCCTTCTTCCCGCCCGTTCTCTCCTTATATCTCCTCGATCACCCCTCTCACTAACCCATCTATTGGTGGGAATCCTTCCCCTGACACCCCTACATATTTACTATTAAATTCATGGTTATCTTAATCTATGTAGTTATGTTTCAGTGAGTGAGGTGGTAGTACTAAGTGTGAATTTTAGTTACATGTAAATCATTGTGCAATGGGTTTGTCTGTGTGCACCTAGCCTGGCACGGGTAATATTCACTTTGTTATTATTAAGTCGTGAAAGAGATTGTTTATTTGTGTGTCTGTTATGTTTGTGTCAGTTTACATATCTATGTTTGTAGCTGTCTGTGTGTTAATTTATGATGGGTGGTGGTGATGATGGGTGGTGATGATGGTTAGGTGCTAGTTTTAACGTTAAAATTCTTGCAGATTAATAAAGATCTGATTTGTTTTTAAAGATGACTGATCATACGTTATTGCAACCATATCCTTCCTTTAAAAAACACGGACGAGGAGACATGCACACACGAGTGTACATGTGTTTCTACGAGTTTTAACGTTAATATACTTGCAGAACAATAAAGACCTGCAATGTTAAAGATGACTGATCGTCCCTTATTGCTACAATGTTCATAGCGAACACGTGTGGAGGCGAGTTTCAGGTGAAGCATCTCCATCACACAAGTTTACCCTTACCTGGCAGCATCGTGGCAGTCCGCTGGTCACACTCACGACGTCACACTCACGAGCTGTAGGGGCGGGGCTCTGTCTGCTCAGTGACGCTGTTTTCATTCATTTAGCACCACGAGCGGGGAGTCTCATCCCTGTAGTTCCCTGTTGTGGTGCCGCGCCGCATTCATTACCACGTTGCCCCTCAATTATTTGTACGATACAATATTATAACAATAATACACGAGTACACGTATACACTCCCATGTACACACACCCACACACGAATATACATACACAGCAGTGCACGTCCACAGGGATTGCGTTTGACATCACAAATAAATGGGCGAACAAATGATTGTACATACCTATACACGCATACATACACGCGGGTACATATCCACATAAACAAGTGTAAATATACACACGAGTGACATACACAGCAGTACAGATCTATGTACATACATACAGTAGCAGACTAGGATAGCGAGGTTTTGTGATTATTTTCACAGGTTAAACTGACGATATAAATATTAGATGCCCCACAACACTGAAGTACGTTATACTTTTGAAAAAAACCCGCATTCAATTCTAATTCCTTCTCTGTTTCCACTCCAAACGCTTGGAATTATTAATAATATTTAAAATAGTGGCCCCATGTTTAATGAGTGTAGTGAAGACATTAGTTTATTTTATTTCATTCCATTTGTTTGCATTTGCTACGGCACACTGGTTGAGATTATTATTCCCATTTATGAAATCTCTCTAGAATCATTTACATTTTCTTCATAAACTTCCTTGCATTCAAATTTTATTCTCGCATGTAACGCTCCTCATATCTAACAAACCTAATCTCATGTGGCCATTGTGCTTAAGCCTAAGTAGGATTTTGCACGTTTCCAATGGCCTGTAAACTGTGATCAAGTTATCGGCATTACCTGTGAAATACAGTATAATATATTGTTGATCGAGATATACGCATACTAAGAGGTGCATGTTTCATATCGTGTTGATGTGGTTTTATGAACATGTTTAAGGACCTTTGTTGATCAGGGTGTGTCTAGACAACGAAGGTGAATTGTTATATTTGATAAATTAAAATTGTTACAATTGCCGTGGATACCCATCTGGATGGTATCGTTTGTAAGCGTTGTTTATTATATTGTAACGCAGCCATGATCGCATTTCAGTCTATAGCAGAAAGTCTCGTGTGTATTTAGACCTCTGTGTATTACAGTGCTGTGTGTACGAATGTGTTGACACATTTTCCACGTGTTTTCACGGTAAGTGCATTGAATGTGGAGGGGTAACCAGCCCCTCGCAACAGTCCGGAGACCTCGAGGGCCGCTGTGATCGCTATGAGCCGTCCCTCTCGGACATTGCTCACAGTTACCACAGCTTTACCGTCCGCCGATGCGGTAGGGGGTTGTTTTTACAGAACTTTACTCGTGGCAGGGGAATGCCAAACAACAGGGAGAGTGGCTCTTCTGAACAAAATAATGAAGGGGCATGGGACTGTGGCGGTGAGCTGTGGGAAGCTGTATGCCCCAGGCGAGGAGTTGTGGTTGCTCATGCCTACCCCGAAGGTGAACATCAGGTCAGGGATGCAGGCAAGACCGATTAGTCTTATGCCTTTCATAATATCCCGTAATAGAATCACACTGTGCTCGAATGAATGCATTGTGTATGTATCTATATGCGAACTGCGGGCTGCGGTATTTGAATGGCACAATAAATATAAAATAAATATGCTCAACGAGTTTTGATTAGGATTGTGCGGTTAATTGTTAATACATACTGTAAATAGCTATTCCAATCCATTGAGATTGCACATTCAGCAAATTCTAATGCGACAACAATGCGATCCTAATAATTATAGTGCAATTCTAATCCCGCACCCCCAGTACGCATATCCGTCCCTAGGTCCGCAAATATATATATATATACATATGCATACATTCCAGTATAGTGGGATTATACAGGTAGGAATAATGTTCCACACTGCCCACCAGGGATTTATTGTCTGTCTGTCTGTCGTTCATAAATAAATATATAACATAAACAGCTCTTTGATTGGTGGTGACCTACTGCCGGGTACGGAGAGGGGAGGTGCCTAAGGGAGGAGGGTCAGGGGAGGGGCCTAAGGAAGGGGGGAGTCAGGAGAGGGGCCTGAGGGGCGGGGGTCAGCGGAGGGGCCTAAGGAGGTGGGGGGGTAAGGGGAGGGGCCGATAGTTCAGGGGGCTGGCTACCTGGCTGGCTGCCAGCGTGGTGGGGGTGTAGCGCAGTGGGAGAGCGCACACTTTGCATGTGTGAGGCCCTGGGTTCAATCCCCGGCATCTCCATCTCGGAAGCTTTTATTTAAATATTTTTTCCAACAAAGTTTGAATTCCAAAATCAATTAGCTGTGTCAATGTCCCTGTAATAGGGGTGCACATGAACTCTCGTAAATATTACCCTATATGAACGATACCTTCGGATGAATTAGTGTTGATTTCAGGAACTTGCTATTTCTATAACTAGCAATGCACACAGTGATAAAATGGTTTACTTAAACATTTGTAGATGAAAGCCAGTGCTTAAAAGTATCCAGAACACTTTTATTTCCGAATTAAAGATTTCCAAGAATAAATTAATTAGGACAGCATTATAGTATCCATCCACATGTATTCTTGTTATTTCTTTTGTTTCAAAGAAATACATTTTGCTTGGACTCTGTGCATGGGGTCTAAAGAGGAATTGTCGTCAGGACTCATTACATCCACTACATCCACGCATCTCTCAAGATCCACCTGCATAGGTTCGAAAGATGGATTTTTTTCAGGACTCATTGCAGCATTTTGTTTTTCACCTTTTGATTTCACTTCCCTATCATTGCGGATCTTCTCATGCTTGTTTCGGGGTGATGACTGTGTGAAGATCTGACTTCCTTGCAAATGCCTTCCCGCACACAGCGCAATTGAATGGCTTCTCGCCCGTGTGTGTTTTCTGGTGACGATGAAGATTTTGTTTCAGTAAAAATGCCTTCCCACACACAGAACAATGGAACGGCTTCACGCCCGTGTGTGTTTTCTGGTGACGATGAAGATGTTGTTTCTGTACAAATGCCTTCCTACACACAGAACAATTGAATGGCTTCTCACCTGTGTGTGTTTTCTGGTGATTGTGAAGAGTTGATTTCTGTGCAAATGCCTTCCCACACACAGAGCAATTAAACGGCTTCTCGCCCGTGTGTATTTTCTGGTGACTGTTAAGAGTTGATTTCCGTGAAAATGACTTCCCACACACAGAGCAATTGAACGGCTTCTCGCCCGTGTGTGTTTTCTGGTGATTGCGACGAGTTGATAAATCTGCAAATGCCTTCCCACACACAGAGCACTTGAACGGCTTCTCACCCGAGTGTGTTTTCTGGTGCCTGTGAAGATATGCTTTACGTGCAAACGCCTTCACACAAACAGAGCAATTGAATGGCTTCTCACCCGTGTGTGTGTGGCGCTGTGTAAAGGTTATCTGCTCCATGTGACTGATTCTTCAGTGACAGTCGCGGGTGTTTTTTAGAGTAAAATGCACCCTCTAAGCTGCGTGGATGTCTGGCTCAAATCGCCAAGAAGCAAATTCTTACCAACGTCTAACCGAGACACAGAAACGTCTCGGAAGTCGGACTACACACGCGATTACCAGTTTATCCACTAACAAAGACACCTACTTGTGGATGCACGGCGTATCGATGTCCCTGTAACCCGTCTGAAGAGATCGCCACGAACTCTCCCGAAGCGAAGTCGCCAACCAATCGCCAAGCAATCGTGCTCGCCAGGCTGGGTCTCGTGGAAGAAGGTTCATCTGCAGAGCGAGTGGTCGAGCGTCTATCCTCAGCGAAATCCCTCTCGAAATGACCTTGAGGTCTGATTTTAAGCACCTTATATCTTTGCTCTAGCATCCAAATCCTTTGTTCTCGACTTATCATGGACTTTGCATTCAATTCATAATCAACGATTTTTGGGTTTAGATCGCGTTATTTATAAATGTGTCGTAACCCTCCACCACCCGACACGGCCAATCAGTAAAAAAAAAGTGTCACTTTGACAAAAGACAAATAGTTCACTGCTTTAGCCCACCGGTGTGTTGAAGCGTGAAACCACAACATTTACAATTTGAGTACGACGTTTCGCTGGTTGTAAATGTTGTGGTTTCACGCTTCAACACACCGGTGGGCTAAAGCAGTGAACTATTTGTCTTTTGTCAACGTGACACTTTTTTTTTACTGATTGGCCGTGTCGGGTGGTGGAGGGTTACGACACATTTATAAATAACGCGATCTAAACCCAAAAATCGTTGATTATGAACAATATTGGTCGCGAAAGCCTACGTGTTTGCATTCAATTGTTAATTTTTACATTAACTATCAGCATATCTAGCAACATAATACGTATGTACATCTCACTGCATAATTGTACACTTCCGTTTGAATAAGGATGTGCATCTCCCTGCATAATTCCATGATTCGTGTTAATTTGCTAATATTCACCCCCCAATGTCCTCTAAACTGCTGCAAGTTCAGAGGATTATAAAGCGACATACAGTCTGAAGTATCAAAATTGGTGATCTCGAGCTTGATTTGGAATAAAATGTGCATGTTTAAACTGTGCTGATTTTGTTTTATAATTATATTTAAGGACAATCGTGTTGAGCGGGGTGCTTCTAGAAAATGAGTGTTTTATATTATAATTTCTGCCATCAACTTTGAATGATCATCTGAATGGTTTAGCTTGTAAGCGTGGTTTATTATAATGTCCATATTAAAGGTGTTTTGGGTTAGATCGCGTAAATATATAAATGTGTCGTTGAAACCCGCCACCACCCGACAAAGCCAACTAGTTAGGGTTGTCACGTAAACAGGACATGCATATTTGTCACTAGTACGGCACACCGGTGGGTTGAAGAGCCAAGCCACAACATTTACAATCTGAGTACGACGTTTCGCCTGTAATTAAAACTAGCTTCATCAGTCGAAAGCCAGATTTGGGAAGACTCACTGTTTCGTTCCTTATATATAAGCATAGATGTGTTGACCACGCAGCTGCGCTCTAATGAAGTACGCAGCCCTTTGTCGGCATGCATTTATTTAATGTTTTATTTTGAAGACACATTTATATACTTCCGCAATATAACCTAACAACCTCTATTATGGATGATATTGGTCCCGAAATCCTACATGTTAAACTCGTGTGTATGTGTTTAATATTTTGGATGTTTTTTTAATGATAATTGCATTAAAAATGGAGATGTTACCAGCGCCTCGAACCCGTCCAGAGACCTCGTGGGCCTCTGTGGTGGCTACGAGCCTTCCCTCCAGGACATTGCTCACATCCAGCGTTAGCGTCCGGCACCGCGGATGCGGTAGCGGATTCTTTTTTCCAAACTTTACTCGTGGCTGGGTAATGCCAAACAACAGGGGGCTCGTCTTCTGAGAAAAAAACACGAATAAAGGGGGCGTGGGAGCGTGGCGTAAGGTGTGGAAAGCTCTAAGCCCCAGGCTACCGTGGGCTCACCTCCCAATCAACGGGAGGCGAGCAGTGGAGGTTGCTCATGCATCCAAAAAAGATGAATATCAGTTGAGGGATGAAAGCAAGGCCGTGAATTATGCAGGATTAGCAGCATCAAAGAGAGGGGATATGGGAGATGCAGGTATGTGATTAGTACTACTTATGCCCGTGCATTATGCAGGATTAGCAGCATCAAAGGGAGGGGATATGGGAAATGCAGGTATGTGATTAGTACTACTTATGCCCGTGCATTATGCAGGATTAGCAGCATCAAAATGAGGGGATAGGGGAAGCATTCAATACATCGAAATATCTTCTTGGTTCTTTCGGTAAAGTCACGTAGAAGGGAAGTAATAAAATAATAAAAATAAAACATAATAAAACAATTCTCACGAAACGCAAGTAGCCGTCCTCAGGCGAACAATTCTTCGCCTGAGGACGGCTACTTGCGTTGTGGCCGAAACGTCGTGAGAATTGTTTTATTATGTTTTATTTTTATTATTTTATTACTTCCCTTCTACGTGACTTTACCGAAAGAACCAAGAAGATGAATCCCTGCAGTCACGAAAGCTTTAAATCGAAATTTTACATCGAAATAGTTAATAATTCCAAGCGTTTGCAGTGGAAACAGAAAATTAATTAGAATCGCATGCTTTTCTGTCATTAGCGTAACGTACTTCAATGTTGTGAGGCATCTAAGATTCATATCGTCAGCTTAACCTGTGAAAATAATCACAAAACCCCACTTTCCAAGTATACTACTGTTTGTATGTACATGGATCTGTACTTCTGTGTCCACTCCTATGTTAATTTACACTCGTTGATGTGGATATGTACATGCGTGAATGTGTGTGTATAGGTATGTACAATCATTTGTTCGCACATTTGTTCGTGTAGTAGAACTCAATCCCTTTGTACGTAAACTGCTGTGTATGTACACTCGTGTGTGTATGCGCACTTGTATGCATGTGTGTATGTATGAAGTAGTGTGTATGCACATTCGTGTATGTTTCAACAGTGCTGTGTATGTCCACTCGTGTGTGGGTGTGTGTACATGGGAGTGTATGTGTACTCGTGTGTGATTATGTATTGGAACAAACAAATTATTTTTATATTGTGTCATACAAAGAAATGAGGGGCAACGTATTAGGAATGCGCCACCACAACAGGGAACTACAGGGATGAGACTTCCCGCTCGTGGTGCTAAATGAATGAAAACAGCGCCACTGAGCAGACAGAGCCCCGCCCCTACAGCACGTGAGTGTGACGTAGTGAGTGTGACCAGCGGACTGCCACGATGCTGCCAGGTAAGTGTTAACTTGTGTGATGGAGATGCTTCACCTGAAACTCGCCTCCACACGTGTTCGCTATGAACATTGTAGCAATAAGGGACGATCAGTCATCTTTAACATGTCATGTCTTTATTAATCTGCAAGAAAACTCACGTTAATACTCGTATCGAAATCTTTATTAATACGTATGCTCAAACAGGAAAGGAACTAGGCAAATTATTTCCCAATAGGAATTCAACAGTTAAAAGATATTCTTAAAATCAAACACGTAAACGTCGATTTCCCCTTTGACGTCCTTGTCGACTGAAGCCATTCGTCCAAAGTATAAAATTGTTGTCATTCTGAAATCAGTGAACACTGCTGGAACTTAAAAGGAAGACATTCATCTGAACACATTATAGAGCATTCACAACATCACTCCAGCTTGAAGTCCTAGAAATCACCGAAATATATATATATATATATAAGAGACACGAATATGACTCTCCAGCCACTCCACTACATAAAGTCATCTCTCAGGATGCAACTGCATGGGGTCGAAAGAGGAATTTCGTTTAGGACTCATGACAACATTTTTACTCTTTGCTTGATGATGCCTGTGAAGTGTTGCTGACAGTGAAAATGCTTCCAACACACAGAGCAATCAAATGGTTTTGTTAAAATGATTAGACTAGCTTGGAGTAGTGCTGGAAATCACTGATATAATCAATTGCACCTAATAAATTGATCTAACAGAGACACAAACGTGCACATTACAGGACTTTACCAGAAGTACTCAATACTTTGATTATCCAGCCACTCCAGCAGCCATTTCTCATTATCAACCTGCATGGGGTCGAAATAAGAATTGTCGTCAGGACTCGTTACATCCACTACATCCACGCAACTCTCTGGATCCACCTGCATAGGTTCAAAAGATGCATTTTTTTCTGGACTCATTGCAGCACTTTGTTTTTCACCTTTTGATTTCACTTCCCTATCAATGCTGATCTTCTCATGCTTGTTTCGGGGTGATGACCGTGTTCTCTCCAACGGAGAAGAATTGAATGGCTTCTCGCCCGTGTGTGTTTTTTCGTGATTGCGAAGAGTTGATAAATCTGCAAATGACTTCCCACACACAGAGCAATTGAATGGCTTCACGCCCGTGTGTGTATTCTGGTGACTTTGAAGACTTTGTTTCATTGAAAATGCCTTCCCACACACAGAGCACTTGAATGGCTTCTTGCCCGTGTGTGTTTTCTGGTGACCGTGAAGATGTGATTTCTGTACAAATGCCTTCCCACACACAGATTTGTTCGTGTAGTAGAACGCAATCCCTTTGTACGTCAACAGCTGTGTATGTACACTCGTGTGTGTATGCGCACTTGTATGCATGTGCACCCGTGTGTGTATGTATGAAGCAGTGTGTATGCATATTCGTGTATGTTTATACAGCGCTGTGTATGTCCACTCGTGTGTGGGTGTGTGTACATGTGAGTGTAAACGAATCAAGGGGGCGTGGGAGAGTGGCGTAAGGTGTGGAAAGCTCTCAGCCCCAGGCTACCGTGGGCACACCTCCCAATCAACGGGAGGCGAGGAGTGGTGGTTGCTCAAGCATCCACCGAAGATAAATATCTGTCGAGGGATAAAAGCAAGGCAAATGAGTTAGATTCATTCTTTCTAGATTTGAAGCTTTCGTGACTGCAATGATTCATATTCTCAGGTTTTTTCGGTAAAGTCACGTAGGTAAAACATTAAAAGTAATGAAAGTAAAATAAAACAAAACAAAAATAAAAATAAAATTCACGACGTTTCGGAGGCAACACAAGTCTCCGTCATCAGGTGGGACCGTCACAGCCAGATTAGCTGCATCAAGTGAAGCAATGATTCAAGATGTAATCCCTTATAAGCAAGTTGAAGGGGGGAGGAGAGGGGGGGGGAGTTCATCAGAATGTGGTAGCCAATGAATGGAACGTATCGGGAGGGGGGGGGGTGGGAGGGGGAGGGAGCCAACAAAACATTTGGCGACGGCTTGGACGCGGCTGCTGCGCACGCCAACACAATGGGCAGAAAGGGGGGAGGGGAGGTCTGATACACATGATAGAACAAAGGAACGAAAATGCCCATGTTTATACCAATGCAGGCTGAAAAATGAAGAGAGTACTGTTAAAAATAACTGGGGATGTTAACACTCGGTGAAGTAAATTAAAATAGTGCCTGTCAGATAAGATGGTCCAAAAAGTGTAATTAAGTCTTTTTTGCGTGGTTAATAACATCTTTCCAGTGATTACTGAGTTTGTACCCATCATCACGGTTGAAATTATGTCTGTGTTTGTATATTTGTATGGCTTCGTGTACAAACCTTTGATGGTAGCCAGGAGGCTTGCAGAGAACCTTGGTCTCGGAAAAGACAATTTCATGAGAGCCCGCCGAGTTGTAGCAATGATCGGCAACGGCCGAAGAATCAGTTCTGCCGTGTTTCAGATCTGACTTGTGCTCGCGGACACGATCAGCAACATGACGTTTTGTTTCTCCAATGTAGCAATCACCACAAATGCAACTCAATTTGTAGACTCCAGGATACTGTAAGTCAGGAACGACATCCTTCACAGATGGAATCAGATCACGGATTTTATGCACTGTGCTGAATCGGACTTGGATCTTATGTTTGTTTAGAATTTTGGAGATCTTTTTGGTCACGCCTGCTATGTATGGTAACGTGATAGTTTTGGTCGGAGTTTCATGTGGTTGTTTCTGTGTGGTGGGAGAGACAGCTTGGCGGATAGTACGGTCAGAGTATCCGTTCATCCTGAGGGCCCGATGTACATGTCTTAATTCATCAGTCAGGTGGTGTTGGTCAGAAATGCCATGGGCTCTGTGGTATAGCGTTTTGATGAGAGAATTCTTTTGAGATGGGTGGTGGTGGGAATCCGGTTTCAGGTAGGAATCTGTGTGGGTGGCTTTCCTGTAGACAGAATGTCCCAAGGATCCGTCAAGCCTCCTCTTAAACAGAATATCCAAGAATGGTAGTTTACCGTCTTCCTCCACTTCCATGGTGAATCTGATAGATGGGTGTCTAGAATTGATGTGGTCCAAGAAGTGGTTCAATGCTGGGAGGCCATGTGGCCAGATGACGAAAGTGTCATCCACATATCTCTTCCACAGGGAAGGACGCAGGGTGGATGTCTGGATGGCGTCTGATTCAAACTTTTCCATGAAAATGTTGGCTATAACTGGTGACAAGGGGGAGCCCATAGGGGTGCCCTCATTCTGTTTGTAGAAGGTGCCATTCCAGGTAAAATAGGTGTTGGTGAGGCAATGCCTAACCAGCGCAGGTACATCAGAATTCAATCCCTGTTGGACTAAGTCCTCAATTATTGTTAGGGTGTCCGGTACTGGGACTTTGGTAAACAAAGATACTACATCAAAGCTGACGAGAATGTCATCAGGAGATAGTACCATGTCCTTAACCATAGAGACTAATTGGGTTGAGTTGAGTACTGCCGAAGAGGTCTTGCCTGTGAAGGGGAGCAGAGTATCTGATAGAAAACGGGCTAGTTTGTACGTCGGAGAGTTTATCGTCGACACGATGGGTCGTAGCGGGGTGCCTTCTTTATGGATTTTAGGAAGACCATAGAGTCTGGGAGGTCTTGCCGCCGATGGTTTTAGAGAGGGACGTTTGCTTGGTTCGATTAGGGAAGTCGAACTCATGATGATACTGTTGGTTTTTGTCGTTAGGCTTTTAGTGGGATCGTTTTTAATTTTGGAGTAAAAATTAAAAACGATCCCACTAAACGCCTAACGACAAAAACCAACAGTATCATCATGAGTTCGACTTCCCTAATCGAACCAAGCAAACGTCCCTCTCTAAAACCATCGGCGGCAAGACCTCCCAGACTCTATGGTCTTCCTAAAATCCATAAAGAAGGCACCCCGCTACGACCCATCGTGTCGACGATAAACTCTCCGACGTACAAACTAGCCCGTTTTCTATCAGATACTCTGCTCCCCTTCACAGGCAAGACCTCTTCGGCAGTACTCAACTCAACCCAATTAGTCTCTATGGTTAAGGACATGGTACTATCTCCTGATGACATTCTCGTCAGCTTTGATGTAGTATCTTTGTTTACCAAAGTCCCAGTACCGGACACCCTAACAATAATTGAGGACTTAGTCCAACAGGGATTGAATTCTGATGTACCTGCGCTGGTTAGGCATTGCCTCACCAACACCTATTTTACCTGGAATGGCACCTTCTACAAACAGAATGAGGGCACCCCTATGGGCTCCCCCTTGTCACCAGTTATAGCCAACATTTTCATGGAAAAGTTTGAATCAGACGCCATCCAGACATCCACCCTGCGTCCTTCCCTGTGGAAGAGATATGTGGATGACACTTTCGTCATCTGGCCACATGGCCTCCCAGCATTGAACCACTTCTTGGACCACATCAATTCTAGACACCCATCTATCAGATTCACCATGGAAGTGGAGGAAGACGGTAAACTACCATTCTTGGATATTCTGTTTAAGAGGAGGCTTGACGGATCCTTGGGACATTCTGTCTACAGGAAAGCCACCCACACAGATTCCTACCTGAAACCGGATTCCCACCACCACCCATCTCAAAAGAATTCTCTCATCAAAACGCTATACCACAGAGCCCATGGCATTTCTGACCAACACCACCTGACTGATGAATTAAGACATGTACATCGGGCCCTCAGGATGAACGGATACTCTGACCGTACTATCCGCCAAGCTGTCTCTCCCACCACACAGAAACAACCACATGAAACTCCGACCAAAACTATCACGTTACCATACATAGCAGGCGTGACCAAAAAGATCTCCAAAATTCTAAACAAACATAAGATCCAAGTCCGATTCAGCACAGTGCATAAAATCCGTGATCTGATTCCATCTGTGAAGGATGTCGTTCCTGACTTACAGTATCCTGGAGTCTACAAATTGAGTTGCATTTGTGGTGATTGCTACATTGGAGAAACAAAACGTCATGTTGCTGATCGTGTCCGCGAGCACAAGTCAGATCTGAAACACGGCAGAACTGATTCTTCGGCCGTTGCCGATCATTGCTACAACTCGGCGGGCTCTCATGAAATTGTCTTTTCCGAGACCAAGGTTCTCTGCAAGCCTCCTGGCTACCATCAAAGGTTTGTACACGAAGCCATACAAATATACAAACACAGACATAATTTCAACCGTGATGATGGGTACAAACTCAGTAATCACTGGAAAGATGTTATTAACCACGCAAAAAAGACTTAATTACACTTTTTGGACCATCTTATCTGACAGGCACTATTTTAATTTACTTCACCGAGTGTTAACATCCCCAGTTATTTTTAACAGTACTCTCTTCATTTTTCAGCCTGCATTGGTATAAACATGGGCATTTTCGTTCCTTTGTTCTATCATGTGTATCAGACCTCCCCTCCCCCCTTTCTGCCCATTGTGTTGGCGTGCGCAGCAGCCGCGTCCAAGCCGTCGCCAAATGTTTTGTTGGCTCCCTCCCCCTCCCACCCCTCCCCCTCCCGATACGTTCCATTCATTGGCTACCACATTCTGATGAACTCCCCCCCCCTCTCCTCCCCCCTTCAACTTGCTTATAAGGGATTACATCTTGAATCATTGCTTCACTTGATGCAGCTAATCTGGCTGTGACGGTCCCACCTGATGACGGAGACTTGTGTTGCCTCCGAAACGTCGTGAATTTTATTTTTATTTTTGTTTTGTTTTATTTTACTTTCATTACTTTTAATGTTTTACCTACGTGACTTTACCGAAAAAACCTGAGAATATAGATTCATTCTATGACCTCCTACATAATAATCCCATGATACTCGTATGTATGGATGTCATATGTATATATATGCGAACCTAGGGACGGATATGCGACCAGGAGGTGAGGGATTAGAATTGCACTATAATTATTAGAATCGCATTGTGGCCGCATTAGAATTTGCTGATTGTGCAATCTCAATTAATTTGAATAGCAATTTACAGTATTTAACCGCACAATCCTAATCAAAACTCGATGAGCATATTTATTGTTCCAGTTGTAACGTGTTCATTCGTTTATTTGTTAGATCTAGTAATATGTTATTCATCATCATCACGATCAATGGGCTAAGGGTGCATAGGTGTGAACTGCACATTTTGTACTTCTGCGTTTAAGTATACCATAAACCACAACATAGGAAACACCACAACAAAATGAGCACTCGAGTGTGTACGTACACGTATGTGTGTGCATATGTATGTACAATCGTGCGTGTTCGCAGTGGAACGCAATCCTTGTGTGCGTACACTGCTGTGTATGTACACTGCGTTGTATGTATATATACACCCTGTATATGCACACTCGTGTGTGTATGCACTCCGCTTTTTAAATGCAGCAGTGTTGGGATGCACACTCGCGTGTGCATGTCTACTCGTCCGTGTTTTTTTAAGGAAGGATATGGTATGGTAACAAAAACGTACGATCAGTCATGTTTAAAAACAAATCAGGTCTGTATTGATTTGCAAGAATATTAACAGTAAAACTCGCATTAAATGTTTTTATCAATTCGCTTGGTCAAACGGTTAACAAACTAGGAAATTTATATCACTTTCAGGAATGCAACAGTTATAAAATATTCTCAAATCAAACACGTAAATATCGATTAATCATCTTCTTGGTTCTTTCGGTAAAGTTACGTATAAGGGAAATAATACAAATAAAACATAATAAATTAATTCTCACGACGTTTCGGCCACAACGCACACAGCCGTCCTCAGGTGAAGACCAGGTCTGTCGGGGAGACAGCGTCTGAATGAAACACCACCACGCTTGGAGCGTATATTTAAGCTGGGTTGTAAGGGGAAGAGCGCCTTTACAAATTAATTTGCAAATCAAGAGGAATTTAGCATATGCAAGTTAGTGATTAGTACTACTTGTGAAATGCGTAGGAGGTGGGCGGGGGGTTTCAAAGTCATATTATGCCCGTGCAATTATGCAGGATTAGCAGCATCAAAGGGAGGGGATAGGCGTAGCATTAATAAAGGGAAGGAATGTTAATAGTATGTAGCTGCAGTAACTAAACAACCACGTAAAAAACTAAAGTATAAACTACATAGTATCATCAGTATACTAAATATACTCTCCAATAAGCTGAGCTACTAACAGTAAGTAATACATTACAATTCTCTGTCGCAAAAAATATAATATGCTTCCAGCTAAACTTTTTTCCCTTACATCACACGGGTCTACCCCGTTCTATATGCTGCCATCGACAAACCCAACATTAAATTATATACTGTTCAGATAATCGTCGCTGGTGTTGGCCGTGAGCATGAATTTAACGTGAGCGAGAATTGAGCTGTGCGCTAACCACTACACTACCTCTACACACGCGCGAGTGTGCATGCACAGCAATATTAACGTCAATATTTTTTTGCAGATTAATAAAAATCTGATTTTTTTTAACTATCTGAGCATCCGTTAACTCTACAATGCTTACAACAAACACGTACACACACGAGTCAAAGTCAAGTGTACTTACACAGCAGTGTAAATACACACACGCTTACAGGCAATACCATATCGATTATCATTAAAAGTGTATGACAGCAATCGTAATAATTTGCGTGGATTAAATTAAACAAATCACCTTGATTGTTCTGTAGCGCTCATATCAACACAAGCACTTCAATATATTTATAAAACAAAGTCAGCACGGTATAAACTTGCACCTCAAAGTTCAAAATCACAATTTTAATACTTCAGTCTGCATTTCCCTGGCAACGCATTTGAACTGGCAGCATTTTGCAGCATATTGCAGGGTGAATATAGTAGCAAATGAATGCAAATTATGCGATGAGATGAATATACGTATTCAGGCTTAAGCTCAATGGCAAGATTAGCGAAGCTCTGTTGCTAGATATGCAGATTGTAAATTCTAAAAACAAAAATTTAATTTAAAGATCATGAAATACAACGTCGAGAAATTCATATTTCATCAATGCAACATCATTCCAAACGACCCCACCATTTGTGTGCTGGTGTCATTGACCCAATTCGAATGATACCTGTGACTTACAGCTTTCCACACCTTACGCCACGCTCCCACGCCCCCTTCATTCGTTTTTTGTTTATCAGAAGGAGGCACTCCCTGTTTTTTGCCATTCCCCTGCCACGAGTAAAGTTTTGCAAAAACAACCCCCTTCCTTCATTGACCGTGTCAGATGGTAACGCTGTGGTGGATGTGAGCAATGTCCCGGAAGGAAGGCTCGTAGCCACCACAGCTGCCCACGAGGTATTTGGACGGGTGCGAGAGGCTGGTAACCCCTCAATATTCAATGGAATTACCGTAAAAACACGTCCAAAATATTAAACACGTGCAAAATATTGAACACAAACACACTGGTGTATATACACACCGAAGGTCGTATGTTACAGACTTAAAGGTCATCTAAAAGGTGATGATTGTTCTTGTTGCATTACTTTATTAAAGACCACGCTTACAAGCTAAACCATTCAGATGATTATTTAAAGTTTATGACGTAAATTATAATATAACACACTTGTTTGCTAGAAGCACCATGTTCAACACGAGTGTCCTTAAAGATGTTTATTAAACAGGTTCATCACAGTATAAACTTGCACCTCTTAGTCCAAATCAAACTCGACATCTTCATTTCTATATTTCGAACTGTATGTCGCTGTTACATCTTCTAAACCTGCAGCAGTTTACAGGACATAGCCGGGTGAATATTAGCAAATTCACAGGAAGCACTGAATTATGCATACAATTATGCAGTGAGATGCACATACATATTAAGGTTTAATAACAATGGCCAGATTAGCTAAGCTATGTTGTTTTATATGCAGTTTGTAAATGTAAAAAAATAAATTTAATGCAAGGTCCATGATAGGCCAAGACGAGAACAAAGGATTTGGATGCTAGAGGGGAGTTATAAGGAGCTTAAAATCAGACCTCAAGACCATTTGGAGAGGAATTTCACTGAGGAAAGACGCTCGACTCCTCGCTCTGCAGATTACCCTTCTGCTAGACCCAGCCTTGGCGAGCACGATTGCGTGGCGACTGGGAGAGTTTGTGGCGATCTCTTCAGACGGGTCACAGGGACATCGATACGCCGTGCATCAACAAGTAAGTGACTTTGTTAGTGGATACACTGGTAATCGTGTGTCGTCCGACTTACGAGACGTTACTGTGTCTCGGTTAGACGGTAGTGAGAGTTTGCTTTTTGGCGATTTGAGCCAGACATCCACGCAACTTAAAGGGTACCTTTAACTCTCAACAACACCCGCGACTGTTCCTCTGCTCTGAAGAATCAGTCACATGGAGCAGATAAACTCTCCACAGCGCCACGCACACACGGTTAAGAAGCCATTCAATTTCTCTGCGTGTGGGAAGTCATTTTCACTGAAATCAACTCTTAACCGTCACCAGAAAACAGACACGGGCGAGAAGCCGGTCAATTGCTCTGTGTGTGGGAAGTCATTTTCACGGAAATCAACTCTTAACAGTCACCATAAAACACACACGGGCGAGAAGCCGTTCAAGTGCTCTGTGTGTGGGAAGGCATTTGCAGATTTATCAACTCGTCGCAATCACCAGAAAACACACACGGGCGAGAAGCTGTTCAATTGCTCTGTGTGTGGGAAGTCATTTTCACTGAAATCAACTCTTAACCGTCACCAGAAAACACACACGGGCGAGAAGCCGTTCAATTGCTCTGTGTGTGGGAAGTCATTTTCACGGAAATCAACTCTTAACAGTCACCATAAAACACACACGGGCGAGAAGCCGTTCAAGTGCTCTGTGTGTGGGAAGGCATTTGCAGATTTATCAACTCGTCGCAATCACCAGAAAACACACACGGGCGAGAAGCCATTCAAGTGCTCTGTGTGTTGGAAGTCATTTTCACGGAAATCAACTCTTAACCGTCACCAGAAAACACACACGGGCGAGAAGCCATTCAAGTGCTCTGAGTGTGGGAAGTCATTTTCACAGAAATCAACTCTTAACAGTCACCAAGAAACACACACGGGCGAGAAGCCATTCAATTGCGCTGTGTGCGGGAAGGCATTTGCAAGGAAGTCAGATCTTCACACGGTCATCACCCCGAAACAAGCATGAGAAGATCAGCAATGATAGGGAAGTGAAATCAAAAGGTGAAATACAAAGTGCTGCAATTAGTCCTGAAAAAAATGAATCTTTCGAACCTGTGCAGGTGGATCCTGAGAGATGCGTTGATGTAGCGGATGTAATGAGTCCTGACGACAATTCCTATTTCGACCCCATGCGGGTTGATAATGAGAAATGGCTGCTGGAATGGCTGGATAATCAAAGTATTGAGTACTTCTGTTAAAGTCCTGGAATGTGCACGTTTGTGTCTCTGTTAGATCAATTTATAAGGTGAAATTGATTATATCAGTGATTTCCAGCACAACTCCAAGCTAATGTAATCAATTTAATAAATCCATTCGATTGCTCTGTGTGTTGGAAGCATTTTCACAGTCAGCAACACTTCACAGGAATCATCAAGCAAAGAGTACAAATGTTGTCATGAGTCCTAAACGAAATTCCTCTTTCGAGCCCATGCAGTTGCAACCTGAGAGATGGATTTATGTATTGGAGTGGCTGGAGAGTCATATTTCTGTCTCTTATATATTTTTTTCAGTGATTTCTAGGATTTCAAGCGAGAGTGATGTTGTTAATGCTCTACATTGTGTTCAGATAAAAGTGTTCCTGATAAGTTCCAGAAGTGTTCACTCATTTCAGGATGACAACAATTTTATACTTCGATAGATACATTGCTTCGTCTCGTAGTTGGATCATCGGCTCTGTTAAATGTGTGGTGTTTATGGTAGAAGTTGCCATGTGTTGTCATCTTCTCACAGCTACTGATCTGGGTGTGCCGTCTTCTTTTAAGATTTGCCCATTCCTGTTATTCATTTTGTCGTAGTGTTTGTGTTGAATTCCGTGTCTTGAGTGTTGAGGTTTATTCTAGACTTCGTCACGTTAAGGTGGTGCTTTGTCGTCCGATCGGATTACTTGTTGATGTGGTGTGATGCGCAGTGGTTGTGAGGTGGTTCAATTCCTGATTTTACTCTCGTGGTTAAGTGGTCTTGTTGAGCTAAAGTTGGAGAAAGTCAGTGATCACAACTTTGCTCACTATTTTAAACATGTTCATTAATTTTCATCATTGTGTAATAAATTAATTCACTTCAAATAATAGGTTTAAGAGTGTGCGTGGATTGCACGTTCGTTGTTCCTGTGTTTGATGGCTTGGACTTCTGGACGAATAGCTTCAGTGGAAAAGAATGTCAAAGGGGAAATCGACGTTTACGTTTTTGATTTTAAGAATCTGTTTTAACTGTTTAATTCCAAATTGAGAAATAATTTGCCTAGTTCCTTTCCTGTTTGAGCATGCGTGTTAATAAAGATTTCTATACGAGTATTAACGTGAGTTTTCTTGCAGATTAATAAAGACCTGTTTTTAAAGATGACTGATTGTACGTTATTGCTACCATATCCTTCCTTAAAAGACGGACGAGTAGACATACACACACGAGTGTGCATCCAAACGCGACTGTATATACAGCGGTGTGCATTCACACACGAGTGTGCATGTGTTTCTTCGAGTTTTAACGTTAATATACTTGCAGGACAATAAAGACCTGCTATGTTAAAAATGACTGATCGTCCCTTATTGCTACAATGTTCATAGCGAACACGTGTGGAGGCGAGTTTCAGGTGAAGCATCTCTATCACACAAGTTTACCCTTACCTGGCAGCATCGTGGCAGTCCGCTGGTCACACTCACTACGTCACACTCACGAGCTGTAGGGGCGGGGCTCTGTCTGCTCAGTGGCGCTGTTTTCATTCATTTCGCACCACGAGCGGGGAGTCTCATCCCTGTAGTTCCCTGTTGTGGTGGCGCATTCCTACCACATTGCCCCTAAATTCTTTGTACGACACGATATAAAACAAATTTGTTTGTTCCAATACATAATCACACACGAGTACACATATACACCCCATGTCCACACACCCACACACGAGTGGACATACACAGCGCTGTCGAAACATTCACGAATGTGCATACACACTGCTTCATACATACACACACGGGTGCACATGCATACAAGTGCGCATACACACACGAGTGTACATATTGAAGTCATGGGCTTAGTTTATTTGCATGAAGTCTTTTTCACGTTCATACTTCCATTTGCTTGCCATTGATACGGCACACTGGTTCGGATTATTCTTCCCATTTATGAAATCTCGCTAGAATCATTTGCATTTTCTTCATTAACTTATTTGCATTCAATTGCTATTCACGGTACTAAAGCTCCTCATATCTAGCAACATACCTAAACTCATGTGGCCATTGTGCTTAAGCCTAAGTAGGAATATGCTGAATCATCGTTCGCTTCCGTTTGAATAGGGATGGGCATCTCATTGAATAAGTATGTGCATGTTGTTACTTTGCACATTTACAATGGCCTGTAAACTGTGATCAATTTATCGGCTTTATCTGTGAAAATAAATATAAAATGTTGCAATGCTGAAGGATATATTCTAAGAGGTGCATGCTTTATAGCGCGGTGACTTGATTTTATGGATATTTTTAAGGACTCTTGTTGATGGTGTGTCTAAATAACGAAGGTTATTTGTTATATTAGATCAATTAAAATGGTTACAATTGCTCTGGATACCCATCTGGATGGTATAGTTTGTAAGTGTTGTTTATTATTATAACCATTATCAGTCTATAGCAGTGTGTATTTACACTGATGTGTATGTACAGTGATGTGTGTGTTTTTATTTACCACGTGTTCTCACGGTAAGTGCATTGAATGTCGAGGGGTTACCAGCCCCTCGCAACAGTCCGGAGACCTCGTGGGCCTCTGTGATGTCTATGAGCCTTCCCTCTCGGACATTGCTTACATTGACCACAGCGTTACCGATCTTTACCGCTGATGAGCTAGGGGGTTGTTTTTACATAACTTTACTCGTGGGCAGCGGAATGCCAAACAACAGGAAGAGTGGCTCTTCTTCTGAACAAAATAATGAAGGAGCATGGGATCGTGGCGGTGAGCTGTAGGAAGCTGTATGCCCCACGCGTGGAATGGTGATTGTTCCTGCCTGCACTGAAGGTGAACATCAGTGTAGGAATGCAGGCAAGGCTGATTAGTCATATGCCTTTCATAATATCCCATATTAGAACCATACTGCTCGAATGAATACGAACTGCGGGCTGCGGGATTTGAATTGCATTATAATCACTCGTATCACATTGTGGTCGTTATTAGATTCACATAATCCACTGCTGGATCTGCCTCCTCAATGGATTCGAGAGTAGGATGGCGACAGCGCCGCAGCTGGCTGCAGTCCCGGATCGCTCTCACAATTTATCAACCGTAACTACACCTCGTACCTTACCCACTTCTTTACTCACCACCGCTCTTCTTACTTTCATCTTCCATCATATAATTTATTTTATTATTTTCATTATTACTTTGGCGTCGCCCGAGTTTTGGGTGGCGGCAGATCCCTGCACCCAACCCCGCCAGCCTCCGTGTTCACTGCACGCGCCCCGCGGCGCTACAACAGCTGACAAATGCCGGCTGCTGCAGTGTCACACAACCCGCTTAAACTGCCGAATCGCACAGAAGATTGTATGATAATAAATAGTATAAAAGTGTAATGTTTAATATAATGTATAAGGTAATATATAGTATCGTAATTGTATAGTGAATATACAGCAGTGTGGTATACAGTAGGGTGGTTAGAATAATACATAGTGTAATATTATAATGTATAGTCTAAGGTGGTGTATAGTAATACAGTATATATTTTAATGTTGGGTTTGTCTATGGCAGTATATAGTACGGGGTAGATTCGTGTGATGTAAGAGAAAAAAGTGTAGCTGGATTCATATTCTATTTTTTGCGACGTAAAATTGTAACGTATGAATTACTGTTAGTAGCTCAGCTTATTGGAGAGTATATTTAGTATACTGATGATACTGATGTAGTTTATATTTTAGTTTTTTACGTGGTGGTTTAGTTACTGCAGCTTCATACTATTAACATTCCTTCCCTTTATTAATGCTAACCCTACTCCCTCCCTTTGATGCTGCAAATCCTGCATAATGCACGGGCATAATATGACTTTGAAACCCCCCGCCCACCTCCTACGCATTCCACAAGTAGTGACTAATCCCATATTTGCATTTCAACATAATACGTATGTACATCTCACTGCATAATTGTACACTTCCGTTTGAATAAGGATGTGCATCTCCATGCATAATTCCGTGCTTCGTGTTAATTTGCTAATATTGACCCCCCAATGTCCTCTAAACTGCTGCAAGTTTAGAGGATTATAAAGCGACATGCAGCCTGAAATATCAAAATTGGTGATCTCGAGCTTGATTTGGAATAAGATGTGTAAGTTTATACTGTACTGACTTTGTTTCATAAATATATTTAAAGACAATCGTGCTTCTAGAAACGAGTGTTTCATATTATAATTTCTGCCATGAACTTTGAATGATCATCTGAATGGTTTAGCTTGTAAGCGTGGTTTATTATCATGTCCATATTAAAGTTTTTTTGGGTTAGATCGCTTAAATATATAAATGTGTCGTTGAAACCCGCCACCACCCGACACAGCCAACTATTAAGGATTGTCAAGTAAACAGAACATGCAAATGTTTCACTAGTACAGCACACCGGTGTGTTGGAGAGCCAAGCCACAACATTTACATTCTGAGTACAACGTTTCGCCTGTAATTAAAACTAGCTTCATCAGTCGACAATCAGATTTGGGAACTCTCACTGTTTCCTTCCTTATATATGTAATGTAGTAACTCGGCGGGAGACGACTTCACGGGTAACACACTCTTTATTTTATCAAACTTGGTTACAGGTGACTAACACCTACTTGTATCTCGGGTGACAAACACCCACTTAGCTACTTGGCGACTAACGCCCACTGAGCTACTCGGATGACCAACATCCACTTAGTACTCGGGTGACAAACACCCACTTAGCTACTCGGATGACCAACATCCACTTAGTACTCGGGTGACAAACACCCACTTAGCTACTTGGCGACTAACGCCCACTGAGCTACTCGGATGACCAACATCCACTTAGCTACTCGGCGACTAACGCCACTGAGCTACTCGGATGACTAACATCCACTTAGCTACTCGGCGACTAACGCCACTGAGCTACTCGGATGACCAACATCCACTTAGCGACTAAATCTTCAGCTCCGTCTTCGGGTCTTCAACTGGGTAACTCTCCTCGAGTGCTCTCGCGCGTCCCCCTTTATACCCCACCTGCGGACGTCGCTGCGAGCACCCACTTATTCGACCAATCGCCGGGCGCTGGCTACGATCCTCTTTTCCCACATCTCATCGTGCCTCACCACTCACGCCGCGCCGCCCCGTCATCTGTCACTCCCGGCGCGCGCGTCCACACCACGCCCACAACGCGTGCCCAACCCCGCACCCCGCGCCGCCCCGTGATCCATCACTGTCACAGTCGGCGCACGTCAATACCACCACTACATCACCCCCTACCACATAGCTCGCAGCCGCCCCGGCTGCTACAAAAATATACAAACCCTCCCTGTGTGCCCCGTAACACAACACAACAACAAGAACAACAACTAAGCTAACAACACAACACGACGCGAACACCACCATCCGCAACCCTCAACCAATGCCACCGCGACAATAGAACAATATATACAAACCGGCGAGTGACAATAGCAATGTGTATACAAAAAAAATAAATGGAAATTTTTTTTTTTTTCTTTCGACTCGTGCAGTGTCCCCTTTTCTTCCGAGCGTCCCTACAACGGGACATTACCCCGGCAGAGGGGAACACCGGGCGAGCTCGGTGTAGAGCACAAAAAAAACCGTCCTCATGAAAATTGTTGAGACCTAGCCCGAGTCCGCCTTGCCGGTCCGTCGTACGGCACCAGACGCGGTTGAACGTCCGGTGGTGCCGGCGGTTCAGGAAGACATCGGCCAGGCATCGAGGACTCGTGCGTGCCCCGGGGTTCAGGCTCTCGACGGTCAGCAGCCGTCAAGCCCGAGGCACCTGGGGGTGGGTCAGGTGGAGACACGTGAGGATCAGCCTGCGACACCTCCCTCCCCGAGTCGACGGTCACATCACACGCCCGGTCGTCACGGCACAGAACGGGGTCACACGGTGCCGCATAGGGCTTCAGTCGGGAGGGGTGCACATACCAACGGCGTTTTTCCCATTTAATCTGTATACTCTGGGGCCGTGCAACCCGCACAATTTCCACCGGTCCCCTCCAAGGTCTCAACAACTTGGGGGACGTAGCCAACGGTGCATGTGGACAATGCAGCCAGGCCTTATCGCCTGGTTTCCAATCATGCGTATGCACCCTCCGCTCATGCAATTTCTCGTTTGCAATTTGCCGCGACCGCGAATTCAACCTTGCCCCCTCCCGCGCTTCAGTCAATTTGGCGATATTAAATTTGATGTGGTCTGCCAATTTAGATTTTGCACGTGGCTGGGAAATCCCCAGTTGGACGTCCATGGCCGGATCGGCCTCCCGCCCATACATAAGAAAAAATGGGGAAAACCCTGTCGCCGCATGAGGGGCCATTCGATAGGCCGCGAGTACCCCCGGCACCTGTAAGTCCCAATCAACCTGATCGTCGCAGACCTGTTGGCACAACATAGACGTAATCGTTCTGTTCAGACGCTCAACCATCCCGTCAGTCTGCGGGTGGTAGGGGGAAGTACGCACTTTCTTTGTACCCAACAGGTCGCACACCTCGCGCAACAAAACGCTCGAAAAATTCTTCCCTTGATCCGTCAGCAAGCGTTCGGGGGCGCCCTTGTCCAACACATAACCCTGGACAAAGGCGTCCGCCACCGCCGCAGCCGACTGGTTGGCGAGCGGCCATGCCATAGGCCATCGGGTGAAGTATTCCACGCCAACCAGCAGGAACCTATTTCCCCTTGGTGTAACCGGAAAGGGCCCCAAGATGTCCAACGCTACCAATTCGTTTATACGCGAAACCTGAATGGATTGCAGCGGTGGATTAGCTGCCAATGGTGGCGGTTTCCTTTTGGCGCACCCTACGCATCCCTTAAGAATATTCGCCACGTCGTTACCCATCCCCGGCCAATAATAGTCTCGCTGGATTAGGGCGAGCGTTTTGTGAAAACCCAGATGCATGAGCCGTTCATGAGCTGCCAGAACAACCTTACCCCGCATAGCAACAGGCACAACGAGCACGTGACGCCGGGACATGTTGTCCCACCTCATCAACAGGCCCTGTCTGCACACCCAGGAACCGACCCGCGCCTCCCCTTGTTCGGGAGCGCCAACTTTCCGACGCAGCGTAAGTAGGGAGCTGTCGGACATCTGGAGGCGGCCCCACTCAATGAGGGGCAACGACAACAGCGAATCCCTCCCCGTGGGGGCGTCCTCTCCCGGGGTGTCAGTGGCGGCGAGCGCAACTCCCGGGGTGCCGGCGACCGTGGGTTTGCACCGCGCTGATCCCAACAAACATGTGCAGTCCGTGCACGGCGGCAACCGCGACAAGGCGTCCGCGTTTGAGTGCCGCAACCCCTTGCGGTAAATCGTCGTGAATTGGTAGTCTTGAAGGACCTCCAACCATCGGGACAATTGGCCCGATGGCTGCGCCACGCGCATAGCGTATTGTAGAGCCGCATGGTCCGTCCGGACCGTAAAATGACGGCCGTAAAGATACGGCCTGAATTGCTGTGTAAAAAACACAATGGCTAACAATTCACGACGAGTTACGCAATAGCGTTGTTCCGCGGGGGAAAGAACCCTACTACCGTAGGCGACCACCCGTTCAACCCCCCCGACCAACTGTGAGAGCACCCCCCCGATACCCGTATTGCTGGCGTCCGTGTCAAGCAAAAACGGTTGTGTGAAATCGGGGTAACACAAGAAGGGAGCCTGCACCAAAGCGTCACGGAGGGAGCAGAACGCATCCTCCTCCTCTGCCCCCCAGTGAAACCTCACACCCTTAGCCGTCAAAGCATGCAGGGGCTTGGCTATGGTGGCAAATTGCTTGACAAAACGACGGTAATAGGAGGCAAAACCAATGAAACTCCGAACCTCCGTGACCGAGGTTGGCGTTGGCCATGAGCTGACGCAATGCGTCTTAGCAGGGTCCGTCGAGATCCCTGAACGACTCACGATATGGCCCAAATACCTGACCGATTCCCGAAGCAGAAAACATTTAGCCGGTTTAAATTTAAGCTTAGCGGAACGCATCCTGAGGAACACCGCTCTCAGTCGCTGGAGGTGCTCCTCGAAAGTCCGACTAAAGACGATAATATCGTCAAGATAAATCAAACAGGTATCCCATTGGAGGCCCGACAAAACCAATTCCATGAGTCTCTGGAACGTGGCGGGAGCGGAATGTAAGCCCATGGGCAAACGGTTGAATTCAAAAAGGCCCCCAGGTGTCCGGAAAGCAGTTTTAGGTTTAGACTCGTTATCGAGTGGCAATTGCCAAAATCCAGAAAGCAGATCGAGTGTGGAAAAAAACTGCGCTCCCGCCAAGGCATCCAGCGACTCATCCATCCTGGGGAGCGGATACGCATCCGCCATCGAGATTTTGTTTAAGCGGCGGAAATCGACACAAAACCGCAAGGACCCGTCCTGTTTCTTTACTAGGACAATAGGAGCACCCCACGGACTAGAAGAGGGCGAAATGATATCGGCCGCCAACATATCATTAACCGCCGATTGCACATGTTCCTTCTCGGCCGGGCTGAGCCGGAAGGGATTCTGACGAATAGGGGCCGCGTCCCCTGTAGCTATGTGGTGGCGCAACAGGTCAGTGCAGCCGATATCGTACTTATGTTTGCTGAACACGTCAGCAAACTCGATGAGCAAACCCCTCAATGCTCCCAATTGCACCCCGGACAAGTTAGCAGAACCCGCACACAGCGAGTCCAACCACTCAGTCCCCTCATCACTTTGAGGATGCGACTCGACAGTAAAATCTGCTTGAGCCACGAGCCGTTCCTCAACGGGCAGCGGCGCGGCGTGAGCCAGCACCGTTCCCTGCGCAATTACGGCCGGCCGCGACCCCGTATTCAGGACCATTACGAACGGCTCACTGTCCCCTCTCACCACGGTTTGAGCAACCGCTAAGTCGAGGCCCTTACTGGCTCTGTTTGACGGCCCCAACAGCACCCCCTGTGCCTCCGCACCCACCTCGAGTGGCTTCCTGAACCGAAGGGGTACTAACATTTGCGATCCCGGGGGTACCCTACAGTGTGAGTCGCCAGCGCCTGCACCGTCGCACAAACCGTGCGCACTTTGATAGGGCTCGACAAGAAGGCAACCCGCCGACCTGACGGAAGCTCTATGCAGGCCTGATCAATAAGAATTTTGATGGGCATTTTTGACAAAAAGTCCGTACCTAGCAAACAGGGAACGGCCAGCGATGATGATACAAAAATAGGGCCCGCTAATTTAATGTCCCCAATGCAAATAGTCGCCCGAATCTGGCCGATGATCCCCAGGGATCCCCCATTCGCCGCATAAAATGGCACGTCTACTGGCAGAAGGGGTCTACTTTGGACGGGAAGAAGGTTATAAATAAGGTCCGAGATGATGGTGGCCGACGCACCCGTGTCAACAAGCACCCGGACCTCAACCCCGTCAATGAACCCCGTTACCACGGACGACCCGGCTGACGCAGCCACGATCCTGTGGGCCAATTCGGACCACTCGACTGCTTGCGGGCCGCGTACGGACCCCCCTCGCCGAATTGAACCCCCGGCACCCAGCCGCGAACCCCCCACCGCGAAGCGGCAACCCGAATGTGCCGTGTTTGTGGACCGAACGTGTGAGGTGCCGCGACTTGCCGGGTTTTGTTGGGATGACTTGTGGCCCTGGTCGTCGTCCCGACGTGGTCCTGCGGCGCGCGGACGCGGGGCCCGGCACCCGGCTGCGACGTGACCCCGAAGGCCGCAGTTGTAGCAGACGACGGACGTCGTAGGTTTCGGTTGCTCCAGCTTGCGGGGCGAACGTGTGGGCGAACGACCTCCCGTTCTCCACTCCCCCGGACACGATGCAGCGAAGCCCCGCTCCTGCACCGCAGCTGGCTGAGGTTCGGCGATCGTGGCGGCCAGTGCCGCATTCCCCGGCCATTTGCAGACGACCCCCGGCTTGCGCTTGAGGACCTCGTACGCGTGAATGCTCGTGGCGATCGCCAGGGAGCAGATCTCCATCTCGTCTGCCACGTTGATGGGGACCCCCAACTCGTGGGCCAACACCAGCAGCTGCTCCGTCACCATGGCGTCCTTCCCCTCCTTATCCATGCGGGGAAAAGCCGCGTCCGCCAAGGCGAGCAGTGCCGTGCGGTAGGCTAGCGTCGTTTCCCCAGCCACCTTCCGCCGATCGTAGAACTGGTGGCGGCACGTGGAGGGCGGCCCGAACACCTTCGCCATCAGGTGTAGTGCGGCCTGGAGCGTAGAGCGGGACGACCTTGCAGCAGATGTGAAGGCTGCAAGCGCGTCGTCGTCAAGCATCGCTGGCAACGCACGCAGGGCAGTGGTGTCGGACCACCCCGACATCTCCTGATGAGCGAGGAACCTTCGTTGGAAGGCTCCCCAGTCGCCCCCATCCGCCTTGAACGCCGACAGCGCGGGCAATCTTTGCTGGAGGACCCGATCGTCGTCGACGTCGGAGAGATTTTCCCGCGCTCCGCTGGAGTTGTGTAAAATGTCGGCTCGGTTGTCAGGCGCAAAATGGAGGGCTCCGGCGCGCGCCGATGACGTGGGCTGCGCTGCGCGGAGGTGTCCGGCCACGTGGCGTCCGTCTTTCCCGCCAATCGGTGGCGGCCCCCCAAAAACGGCGGCAACTTCCAGACTTTTGGCGCGAAGCGCCTTTTGGCGGGAATCCTCCACCGTCGCTTTCTCCACGACCCCCGCAGCCGTTTTTCCGCTCGCCGGAACGGAGATGTCGGCCAAGACAGCGGCGGCGGCGAGTAGCAACTCCGCCAACCGGGCGTGCGCGTCCTGGAGGCCGGTGTCGGAGGCAAGCGGAGCGTCGGCCATCACCGCGAAGTGCTGCATCGGCGGCAACTCCTCGTCCTCTACTCCCGAGGTCGGTGTCCCCGGTACGCCGTCGTCATCCCGACCTCGCTCGTGGGTACGGGTAGTCTTCCTTGTGTCCATACTTCTTGAAGACAGGTTTACTTCTGACGCCAGTTGTAATGTAGTAACTCGGCGGGAGACGACTTCACGGGTAACACACTCTTTATTTTATCAAACTTGGTTACAGGTGACTAACACCTACTTGTATCTCGGGTGACAAACACCCACTTAGCTACTTGGCGACTAACGCCCACTGAGCTACTCGGATGACCAACATCCACTTAGTACTCGGGTGACAAACACCCACTTAGCTACTCGGATGACCAACATCCACTTAGTACTCGGGTGACAAACACCCACTTAGCTACTTGGCGACTAACGCCCACTGAGCTACTCGGATGACCAACATCCACTTAGCTACTCGGCGACTAACGCCACTGAGCTACTCGGATGACTAACATCCACTTAGCTACTCGGCGACTAACGCCACTGAGCTACTCGGATGACTAACATCCACTTAGCTACTCGGCGACTAACGCCACTGAGCTACTCGGATGACCAACATCCACTTAGCGACTAAATCTTCAGCTCCGTCTTCGGGTCTTCAACTGGGTAACTCTCCTCGAGTGCTCTCGCGCGTCCCCCTTTATACCCCACCTGCGGACGTCGCTGCGAGCACCCACTTATTCGACCAATCGCCGGGCGCTGGCTACGATCCTCTTTTCCCACATCTCATCGTGCCTCACCACTCACGCCGCGCCGCCCCGTCATCTGTCACTCCCGGCGCGCGCGTCCACACCACGCCCACAACGCGTGCCCAACCCCGCACCCCGCGCCGCCCCGTGATCCATCACTGTCACAGTCGGCGCACGTCAATACCACCACTACATATAGAAGCATAGATGTGTTGACCACGCAGCTGCGCTCTTGAACAATGTGGGGGGGGGGGGGAGCGTGTGATTACTGAGGCAATGTACATTAAGCGTGTGCATTATGCGAGCCCTTTGAACGTGTCTTTCCTGTCTATCGTATTTATTAAAATAGCCCTACCAACGGTAATTTCTACTGAAGTACGCTTTCCTTTGTCACCATGCATTTATTTAATGTTTTATTTTAAAGACGCATTTATATACTTCCGCGATCTAACCTAATAACCTCTATTATGGATTATATTGGTCCCGAAATCCTACGTGTTCAACTCGTGTGTATGTGTTTATATTTTGGTCGTGTTTTTTTAAGGTCATTTCATTGAATATGGAGAGGTTACCAGCGCCTCGCACCCGTCCAGAGACCTCGTGGGCCTCTGTGGTGGCTACGAGCCTTCCCTCCAGGACATTGCTCACATCCACCGCAGCGTTAACGTCCGGCACTGCCGATGAGGTAGCGGATTGTTTTTACAGAACTTTACTCGTGGCTGGAGAATGCCAAACAACAGGGGGCTCTTCTTCTGAGAAAAAAACGAATCAAGGGGGCGTGGGAGCGTGGCGTAAGGTGTGGAAAGCTCTCAGCCTCAGGCTACCGTGGGCACACCTCCCAATCAACGGGAGGCGAGGAGTGGTGGTTGCTCATGCATCCACCGAAGATGAATATCAGTCGAGGGATGAAAGCAAGGCAAATGAGTTAGATTCATTCTATGACCTCCTACATAATAATCCCATGATACTCATATGTATGGATGTCATATGTTTATATATGCGAACCTAGGGACGGAAATGCGAACTGGGGGTGAGGGATTAGAATTGCACTATAATTATTAGAATCGCATTGTGGCCGCATTAGAATTTGCCGAATGTGCAATCTCAATGAATTTGAATAGCTATTTACAATATTTAACCACACAATCCAAATCAAAACTCGATGAGCATATTTATTGTTTCAGTTGTAACGTGTTCATTCGTTTATTTGTTAGATCTAGTAATATGTCATTCATCATCATCACGATCAATGGGCTAAGGGTGCATAGGTGTGAACTGCACATTTTGTACTTCTGCATTTAAGTATACCAAAAACCACAACATAGGAAACACCACAACAAGATGAGCAGTCGAGTGTGTACGTACACGTATGTGTGTGCATATGTATGTACAATCGTGCGTGTTCGCAGTGGAACGCAACCCTTGTGTGCGTACACTGCTGTGTATGTACACTGCGTTGTATGTCTGTATATACACCCTGTATATGCACACTCGTGTGTATGCACTCCGCTTTTTAAATGCAGCAGTGTTTGGATGCACACTCGCGTGTGCATCTCTACTCGTCCGTGTTTTTTTAATGAAGGATATGGTAGCAATAACGTACGATCAGTCATGTTTAAAAACAAATCAGGACTGTATTGATTTGCAAGAATATTAACAGTAAAACTCGCATTAAATGTTTTTATCAATTCGCTTGGCCAAACGGTTAACAAACTAGGAAATTTATATCACTTTCAGGAATGCAACAATTATAAAATATTCTCAAATCAAACACGTAAACATCGATTAATCATCTGATTGGTTCTTTCGGTAAAGTCATGTATAAGGGAAATAATAAAAATAAAACATAATAAAATAATTCTCACGACGTTTCGGCCACAACGCAAGCAGCCGTCCTCAGGTGAAGACTCTTGTGTATTTACACTTCTGTGCATTAACAGTGCTGTGTGTATGTATGCGTATATATATATCTTTTGCACGTGTTTTCATGGTATGTGCATTGAATATGGAGGGGTTACCAGCCCCTCGCACCTGTACAGAGATCTCGTGGGCCGCTGTGGTGGCTACGAGCCATTCCTCCAGGACATTGCTCACATCCACCACGGCGTTACTGTCCGGCACCGACGATGATGTAGGGGATTATCTTTACAGAAGTTTACTCGTGACAGGGGAATGCCAAACAACAGGGAGAGTGGCTCTTCTTCTGAACAAAATAATGAAGGAGCATGGGACCGTGACGGTGAGCTGTGGGAAGCTGTATGCCCCAGGCGTGGAGTGGAGGTTGTTCCTGCCTGCACTGAAGGTGAACATGAGTGTAAAAATGCAGGCAAGGCTGATTAGTCATATGCCTTTCATAATATCCTGTATTTGAATCACACTGGGCTCGAATGCATACATTTTGTATGTATCTATAATGGAACCAGATATGCGAGCTGCGGGATTTAAATTGCATTATAATCACTAGCATCACATTGTGGTCGTTATTAGATTCACACTATCCACTGCTGGATCTGCCCTCTCAATGGATTCGTATATACATATGTACAGAGTATGATTATTTGACGTTTACGTATTGATTCTTTAAATGTTGAATTTCCTGAAAACTTCCGCGGTGACGGCCGGTAACGCTGCGGTGGATGTGAGCAATGTCCTGGAGGGAAGGCTCGTAGCCACCACAGAGGCCCACGAAGGGTGCGAGGCTCTGGTAACCTCTCCTTATTCAATGCAATTATCATCAAAATAAACATCCAAAATATTAAACACATACACACGAGTTTAACACGTAGGATTTCGGGACCAATAGCATCCATAATAGAGGTTGTTAGGTTAGATCGCTGAAGTATATAAATGTGTCTTTAAAATGAAGCATTAAATACATGCATGCCGACAAAGGAAAGCGTACTTCAGTAGAGATTACCGTTGGTAGGGCTGCGTGGTCAACACATGAGACTTCCCAAAGCTGACTGTCGACTGATGAGGCTAGTTTTAATTACAGGTGAAACGTCGTACTCAGATTGTAAATATTGTGGCTTGGCTCTCCAACACACCGGTGTGCTGTACTAGTGAAACATTTGCATGTTCTGTTCACGTGAGAACCCTAACTAGTTGGCTTTGTCGGGTGGTGGCGGGTTTCAACTAAACATTTATATATTTAAGCAATCTAACCCAAAAAAAACTTTAATATGGACATGATAATAAACCACGCTTACAAGCTAAACTATTCAGATGATCAATCAAAGTTCATGGCAGAAATTATAACATAAAACACTCGTTTCTAAAAGCACCCCGCTCAACACGATTGTCCTTAAATATATTTATTGAACAAAGTCAGTACAGTATAAACTTGCACATCTTTTTCTAAATGAAGCTCGAGATCACCAACTTTGATATTTCAGACTGTATGTCGCTTTATAATCCTCTAAACTTGCAGCAGTTTAGAGGACATTGGGGGGTCAATAATAGCAAATTAACACGAAGCACGGAATAATGCATGGAGATGCACATCCTTATTCAAACGGAAGTGTACAATTATGCAGTGAGATGTACATACGTATTATGTTGAAATGCAAATATGGGATTAGTCACTACTTGTGGAATGCGTAGGAGGTGGGCGGGGGGTTTCAAAGTCATATTATGCCCGTGCATTATGCAGGATTAGCAGCATCAAAGGGAGGGAGTAGGGTTAGCATTAATAAAGGGAAGGAATGTTAATAGTATGAAGCTGCAGTAACTAAACCACCACGTAAAAAAACTAAAATATAAACTACATCAGTATCATCAGTATACTAAATATACTCTCCAATAAGCTGAGCTACTAACAGTAATTCATACGTTACAATTTTACGTCGCAAAAAATAGAATATGCCTCCAGCTACACTTTTTTCTCTTACATCACACGAATCTACCCCGTACTATATACTGCCATAGACAAACCCAACATTAAAATATATACTGTATTACTATACACCACCTTAGACTATACATTATAATATTACACTGTGTATTACTCTACCCACCCTACTGTATACCACACTGCTGTATATTCACTATACAATTACGATACTATATATTACCTTATACATTATATTAAACATTACACTTTAATACTATTTATTATCATACAATCTACTGTGCGATTCGGCAGTTTAAGCGGGTTGTGTGACACTGCAGCAGCCGGCATTTGTCAGCTGTTGTAGCGCCGCGGGGCGTGTGCAGTGAACACGGAGGCTGGCGGGGTTGGGTGCAGGGATCTGCCGCCACCCAAAACTCGGGCGACGCCAAAGTAATAATGAAAATAATAAAATAAATTAGATGATGGAAGATGAAAGTAAGAAGAGCGGTGGTGAGTAAAGAAGTGGGTAAGGTACGAGGTGTAGTTACGGTTGATAAATTGTGAGAGCGATCCGGGACTGCAGCCAGCTGCGGCGCTGTCGCCATCCTACTCTCGAATCCATTGAGGAGGCAGATCCAGCAGTGGATTGTGTGAATCTAATAACGACCACAATGTGATACGAGTGATTATAATGCAATTCAAATCCCGCAGCCCGCAGTTCGTATTCATTCGAGCAGTATGGTTCTAATATGGGATATTATGAAAGGCATATGACTAATCAGCCTTGCCTGCATTCCTACACTGATGTTCACCTTCAGTGCAGGCAGGAACAATCACCATTCCACGCGTGGGGCATACAGCTTCCTACAGCTCACCGCCACGATCCCATGCTCCTTCATTATTTTGTTCAGAAGAAGAGCCACTCTTCCTGTTGTTTGGCATTCCGCTGCCCACGAGTAAAGTTATGTAAAAACAACCCCCTACCTCATCAGCGGTAAAGATCGGTAACGCTGTGGTCAATGTGAGCAATGTCCGAGAGGGAAGGCTCATAGACATCACAGAGGCCCACGAGGTCTCCGGACTGTTGCGAGGGGCTGGTAACCCCTCCACATTCAATGCACTTACCGTGAGAACACGTGGTAAATAAAAACACACACATCACTGTACATACACATCAGTGTAAATACACACTGCTATAGACTGATAATGGTTATAATAATAAACAACACTTACAAACTATACCATCCAGATGGGTATCCAAAGCAATTGTAACCATTTTAATTGATCGAATATAACAAATAACCTTCGTTGTATAGACACACCATCAACAAGAGTCCTTAAAAATATCCATAAAATCAAGTCACCGCGCTATAAAGCATGCACATCTTAGAATATCTCCATCAGCATTGCAACATTTTATATTTATTTTCACAGATAAAGCCGATAAATTGATCACAGTTTACAGGCCATTGTAAATGTGCAAACTAACAACATGCACATACTTATTGAAGGAGATGCCCATCCCTATTCAAACTGAAGCGAACGATGATTCAGCATATTCCTACTTAGGCTTAAGCACAATGGCCACATGAGCTTAGGTATGTTGCTAGATATGAGGAGCTTTAGTACCGTGAATAGCAATTGAATGCAAATAAGTTAATGAAGAAAATGCAAATGATTCTAGGGAGATTTCATAAACGGGAAGAATAATCCGAACCAGTGTGCCGTAGCAATGGCAAGCAAATGGAAGTATGAACGTGAAAAAGACTTCATGCAAATAAACTAAGCCCATGACTTCAATGTGTACACTCGTGTGTGTATGCGCACTTGTATGCATGTGCACCCGTGTGTGTATGTATGAAGCAGTGTGTATGCACATTCGTGAATGTTTCGACAGCGCTGTGTATGTCCACTCGTTTGTGGGTGTGTGGACATGGGGTGTATATGTGTACTCGTATGTGATTATGTATTGGAACAAACAAATTATTTTTATATTTTGTCGCACAAAGAATTTAGGGGCAACGTGGTAGGAATGCGCCAACACAACAGGGAACTACAGGGATGAGACTCCCCGCTCGTGGTGCTAAATGAATGAAAACAGCGCCACTGAGCAGACAGAGCCCCGCCCCTACAACTCGTGAGTGTGACGTAGTGAGTGTGACCAGCGGACTGCCACGATGCTGCCAGGTAAGGGTAAACTTGTGTGATGGAGATGCTTCACCTGAAACTCGCCTCCACACGTGTTCGCTATGAACATTGTAGCAATAAGGGACGATCAGTCATCTTTAACATAGCAGGTCTTTATTGTTCTGCAAGCATATTAACGTCAAAACTCGTAGATACACATGCACACTCGTGTGTGAATGCACACCGCTGTATATACAGTCGTGTTTGGATGCACTCTCGTGTGTGTATGTCTACTCGTCCGTGTTTTTTTAAAGGAAAACTATGGGAGCAATAACGTACGATCAGTCATCTTTAAAAACAGGTCTTTATTAATCTGGAAAAAACTCACGTTAATACTCGTATCGAAATCTTTATTAATACGCATGCTCAAACAGGAAATGTACTAGGCAAATTATTTCCCAAAAGGAATTCAACAGTTAAAATATATTCTTAAACAAACACGTAAACGTCGATTTCCCCTTTGAAGTCCTTTCGACTGAAGCCATTCGTCCAAAGTATAAAATTGTTGTCATTCTGAAATCAGTGAACACTTCTGGAACTTTAAAGGAAGACATTCATCTGAACACATTATAGAGCATTCACAACATCACTCTAGCTTGAAGTCCTAGAAATCACCGAAAAAATATATAAGAGACACGAATATGACTCTCCAGCCACTCCACTACATCAAGCCATCTCTCAGGATGCAACTGCATGGGGTCGAAAGAGGAATTTCGTTTAGGACTCATGATGCCTGTGAAGTGTTGCTGACCGTTGTGTTAAAATAATAACACTAGCTTGGAGTAGTGCTGGAAATCACTGATATAATTAATTGCACGTAATAAATTGATCTAACAGAGACACAAACGTGCACAATCCAGGACTTTAACAGAAGTACTCATTACTTTGATTATCCAGCAACTCCAACAGCCATTTCTCATTATCAACCCGCATGGGGTCTAAAGAGGAATTATCGTCAGGACTCATTACATCCACTACATCCACGCATCTCTCAGGATCCACCATGCATAGGTTCGAAAGATGGATTTTTTCAGGACTCATTGCAGCATTTTGTTTTTCACCTTTTGATTTCACTTTCCTATCATTGCGGATCTTCTCATGCTTGTTTCGACTTCCTTGCAAATGCCTTCCCGCACACAGCGCAATTGAATGGCTTCTCACCCGTGTGTGTTTTCTGGTGACTGTGAAGAGTTGATTTCTGTAAAAATGACTTACCACACACAAAGCAATTGAATGGCTTCACGCCCGTGTGTGTATTCTGGTGACTGTGAAGAGTTGATTTCCGTGAAAATGCCTTCCCACACACAGAGCAATTGAATGGCTTTTCGCCCGTGTGTGTGTTATGGTGAGTGTGAAGATTTTGTTTAATTGAGAATGCCTTCCCACAAAGAGAGCACTTGAATGGCTTTTCACCTGTGTGTGTGTTCTGGTGAGTGTGAAGAGTTGATTTCTGTAAAAATGACTTACCACACACAGAGCAATTGAATGGCTTCTCACCCGTGTGTGTATTCTAGCGACTGTTAAGAGTTGATTTCTGTGAAAATGACTTCCCACACACAGAGCAATTGAATGGCTTCACGCCCGTGTGTGTATTCTGGTGACTGTGAAGAGTTGATTTCCGTGAAAATGCCTTCCCACACACACAGCAATTGAATGGCTTTTCGCCCGTGTGTGTGTTATGGTGAGTGTGAAGATTTTGTTTAATTGAGAATGCCTTCCCACAAAGAGAGCACTTGAATGGCTTTTCACCTGTGTGTGTTTTCTGGTGAGTGTGAAGAGTTGATTTCTGTGCAAATGCCTTCCCACACACAGAGCAATTGAACGGCTTCTCGCCCGTGTGTGTGTTCTGGTGAGTGTGAAGAGTTGATTTCTGTGCAAATGCCTTCCCGCACACAGAGCAATTGAACGGCTTCTCACCCGTGTGTGTTTTTGGTGATTGCGAAGAGTTGATGAATCTGCAAATGCCTTTCCACACACAGAGCAATTGAACGGCTTTTCGCCCGTGTGTGTTTTCTGGTGAGTGTGAAGAGTTGATTTCTGTGCAAATGCCTTCCCACACACAGAGCAATTGAACGGCTTCTCGCCCGTGTGTGTGTTCTGGTGAGTGTGAAGAGTTGATTTCTGTGCAAATGCCTTCCCGCACACAGAGCAATTGAACGGCTTATCACCCGTGTGTGTTTTTGGTGATTGCGAAGAGTTGATGAATCTGCAAATGCCTTTCCACACACAGAGCAATTGAACGGCTTTTCGCCCGTGTGTGTGTTCTGGTGAGTGTGAAGATTTTGTTTCAGTGCAAATGCCGTCCCACAAAGAGAGCAATTGAACCGCTTCTTGCCAGTGTGTGCGTGCCGCTGTGGAGAGTTATTCTGCTCCATGTGACTGATTCTTCAGAGCAGAGTAACAGTCGCGGGTGTTGTTGAGAGTTAAAGGCAACCTCCAAGCTGCGTGGATGTCTGGCTTAAATCGCCAAGAAGCAAACTCTTTCCAACGTCTAACTGAGACACAGTAACGTCTCCTAAGTCGGACTACACAAGCGATTACCAGTTTATCCACTAACAAAGACACCTACTTGTGGATGCACGGCGTATCGATGTCCCTGTAACCCGTCTGAAGAGATCGCCACGAACTCTCCCGAAGCGAAGTCGCCAACCAGTCGCCAAGCAATCGTGCTCGCCAGGCTGGTCTCGTGGAAGAAGGGTTATCTGCAGAGCGAGGAGTCGAGCGTCTATCCTCAGCAAAATCCCTCTCGAAATGACCTTGAGGTCTGATTTTAAGCCCCTTATAACTTCGCTCTCGCATTCAAATCCTTTGTTTTCGACTTGGCCTATCATGGACTTTGCATTCAATTGTTATTTTTTACATTAACAATCCGCATATCTAGCAACATAGCTTAGCTAATCTTTCCATTATAATTTAACCTTAATACATATGCATATCTCACTGCATAATTGTACACTTCCGTTTGAATAAGGATGTGCACCTCCATGCATAATTCCGTGCTTCGTGTTAATTTGCTAATATTCACCCCCCAATGTCCTCGAAACTGCTGCAAGTTTAGAGGATTATAAAGCGACATACAGTCTGAAGTATCAAAATTGGTGATCTCGAGCTTGATTTGGAATGAGATGTGCAAGTTTATACTTTACTGACTTTGTTTTATAAATATATTTAAGGACAATCGTGTTGAGCGGGGTTCTTCTAGAAACGAGTGTTTTATATTAAACATTCTGCCATGAACTTTGAATAATCAACTGAATGGTTTAGCTTGTAAGCGTGGTTTATTATAATGTCCATATTAAAGGTTTTTTGGGTTAGATCGCTTAAATATATAAATGTGTCGTTGAAACCCGCCACCACCCGACACAGCCAACTATTAAGGATTGTCACGTAAACAGAACATGCAAATGTTTCACTAGTACAGCACACCGGTGTGTTGGAGAGCCAAGCCACAACATTTACATTCTGAGTACGACGTTTCGCCTGTAATTAAAACTAGCTTCATCAGTCGACAATCAGATTTGGGAAGTCTCACTGTTTCCTTCCTTATATAGAAGCATAGATATGTTGACCATGCAGCTGCTCTCTTGAACAATGTGGGGGGGGGGGAGCGTGTGATTACTGAGGCAATGTATATTAAGCGTGTGCATTATGCGAGCCCTTTGAACGTGTCTCTCCTGTCTATCGTATTTATTAAAATAGCCCTACCAACGGTAATTTCTACTGAAGTACGCTTTCCTTTGTCGCCATGCATTTATTTAATGTTTTATTTTAAAGACGCATTTATATACTTCCGCGATCTAACCTAATAACCTATATTATGGATGATATTGGTCCCGAAATCCTACGTGTTAAACTCGTGTGTATGTGTTTAATATTTCGGATGTTTTTTTAATGATAATTGCATTGAATATGGAGAGGTTACCAGCGCCTCGCACCCGTCCAGAGACCTCGTGGGCCTCTGTGGTGGCTACGAGCCTTCCCTCCAGGACATTGCTCACATCCACCGCAGCGTTAACGTCCGGCACCGCCGATGAGGTAGCGGATTGTTTTTACAGAACTTTACTCGTGGCTGGGGAATGCCAAACAACAGGGGGCTCTTCTTCTGAGAAAAAAACGAATCAAGGGGGCGTGGGAGCGTGGCATAAGGTGTGGAAAGCTCTCAGCCCCAGGCTACCGTGGGCACACCTCCCAATCAACGGGAGGCGAGGAGTGATGGTTGCTCATGCATCCACCGAAGATGAATATCAGTCGAGGGATGAAAGCAAGGCAAATGAGTTCGATTCATTCTATGACGTCCTACATAATAATCCTATGATACTCGTATGTATGGATGTCATATGTATATATGCGAACCTAGGGACGGATATGCGAACTGGGGGTGAGGGATTAGAATTTCACTATAATTATTAGAATCACATTGTTGCCGCATTAGAATTTGCTGAATGTGCAATCTCAATTAATTTGAATAGCTATTTATAGTATTTATTAACTATTAATCAAAACTCGTTGAGCATATTTGTGGTTCCATTTGTACCGTGTACATTCGTTTCTCTGTGAGATCAAATAACATGTTATTCATCATCATGATCAATGGGCAAAGGGCTCGTAGGTGTGAACTGCACATTTTGTACTTCTGCGTTCATGTATACCACATACCATAACGTAGGAAATACCACAACAACACGAGCACTCGCGTGTGTACTAACACGTATGTGTGTGTATAAGTATGCCGGTACAATCGTGCATGTTCGCAGTGGAACGCAATCCTAGTGTACGTATACTGCTGTGTATGCACACTCGTGTGTGCATGTCTACTCGTCCGTGTATTTTTATAAGGAAGGATATGGTAGCAATAACGTTCGATCAGTCATGTTTAAAAATAAATCAGGTCTTTATTAATTTGCAAGAATATTAACATTAAAACTCGCATTACATTTTTATCAATTCGCTTGGTCAAACAGTTAAGAAACTAGGACAATTATTTCACTTTCAGGAATTCAACAGTTATAAAATATTCTCAAATCAAACACGTAAACATCGATAAATAATTCCCAATTGACGTCCTTATCGATGGAAGCCATTCGTCCTTAAGTCCAAGCCACCAAATGAAGTAACAACGAATATGTACATGGATCTGTACTTCTGTGTATGTCCACTCGTGTATTTATTTACACTCGTTGATGTGGATATGTACATGCGTGAATGTGTGTATTGGTATGTACAATCATGTGTTCACACATTTGTTCGTGTTGTAGAACGCAATCGCTTTGTACGTGCACTGCTGTATTTGTGCACTCGTGTGTGTATGCTCACTTGTATGCATGTGCACCCGTGTGTGTATGTATGAAGCAGTGTGTATGCACATTCGTGAATGTTTCGACAGCGCTGTGTATGTCCACTCGTGTGTGGGTGTGTGGACATGGGGTGTATATGTGTACTCGTGTGTGATTATGTATTGGAACAAACAAATTATTTTTATATTTTGTCGTACAAAGAATTGAGGGGCAACGTGGTAGGAATGCGCCACCACAACAGGGAACTACAGGGATGATCCTCCCCGCTCGTGGTGCTAAATGAATGAAAACAGCGCCACTGAGCAGACAGAGCCCCGCCCCTACAGCTCGTGAGTGTGACGTAGTGAGTGTGACCAGCGGACTGCCACGATGCTGCCAGGTAAGGGTAAACTTGTGTGATGGAGATGCTTCACCTGAAACTCGCCTCCACACGTGTTCGCTATGAACACTGTAGCAATAAGGGACGATCGGTCATCTTTAAAATGTCAGGTCTTTATTGTTCTGCAAGTATATTAACGTTAAAACTCGTAGAAACACATGCACACTCGTGTGTGAATGCACACCGCTGTATATACAGTCGAGTTTGGATGCACACTCGTGTGTGTATGTCTACTCGTCCGTGTTTTTTAAAAGGAAGGATATGGTAGCAATAACGTACGATCAGTCATCTTTAAAAACAGGTCTTTATTAATCTGCAAGAAAGTTGACGTTAATACTCGTATCGAAATCTTTATTAACACGCATGCTCAAACAGGAAAGGAACTAGGCAAATTATTTCCCAATAGGAATCCAACAGTTAAAGGATATTCTTAAAATCAAACACGTAAACGTCGATTTCCCCTTTGACATTCTTTTCCACTGAAGCTATTCGTCCAGAAGTCCAAGCCATCAAACACAGGAACAACGAACGTGCAATCCACGCACACTCTTAAACCTATTATTTGAAGTGAATTAATTTATTACACAATGATGAAAATTAATGAACATGTTTAAAATATTGAGCAAAGTTGTGATCACTGACTTTCTCCAACTTTAGCTCAACAAGACCACTTAACCACGAGAGTAAAATCAGGAATTGAACCACCTCACAACCACTGCGCATCACACCACATCAACAAGTAATCCGATCGGACGACAAAGCACTACCTTAACGTGACGAAGTCTAGAATAAACCTCAACACTCAAGACACGGAATTCAACACAAACACTACGACAAAATGAATAACATGAATGGGCAAATCTTAAAAGAAGACGGCACACCCAGATCAGTAGCTGTGAGAAGATGACAACACATGGCAACTTCTACCATAAACACCACACATTTAACAGAGCCGATGATCCAACTACGAGACGAAGCAATGTATCTATCGAAGTATAAAATTGTTGTCATCCTGAAATGAGTGAACACTTCTGGAACTTATCAGGAACACTTTTATCTGAACACAATGTAGAGCATTAACAACATCACTCTCGCTTGAAATCCTAGAAATCACTGAAAAAAATATATAAGAGACAGAAATATGACTCTCCAGCCACTCCAATACATAAATCCATCTCTCAGGTTGCAACTGCATGGGCTCGAAAGAGGAATTTCGTTTAGGACTCATGACAACATTTGTACGTTGCTTGATGATTCCTGTGAAGTGTTGCTGACTGTGAAAATGCTTCCAACACACAGAGCAATCGAATGGATTTATTAAATTGATTACATTAGCTTGAAGTTGTGCTGGAAATCACTGATATAATCAATTTCACCTTATAAATTGATCTAACAGAGACACAAACGTGCACATTCCAGGACTTTAACAGAAGTACTCAATACTTTGATTATCCAGCCATTCCAGCAGCCATTTCTCATTATCAACCCGCATGGGGTCGAAATAGGAATTGTCGTCAGGACTCATTACATCCGCTACATCAACGCATCTCTCAGGATCCACCTGCACAGGTTCGAAAGATTCATTTTTTTCAGGACTAATTGCAGCACTTTGTATTTCACCTTTTGATTTCACTTCCCTATCATTGCTGATCTTCTCATGCTTGTTTCGGGGTGATGACCGTGTGAAGATCTGACTTCCTTGCAAATGCCTTCCCGCACACAACGCAATTGAATGGCTTCTCGCCCGTGTGTGTTTCTTGGTGACTGTTAAGAGTTGATTTCTGTGAAAATGACTTCCCACACTCAGAGCACTTGAATGGCTTCTCGCCCGTGTGTGTTTTCTGGTGACGGTTAAGAGTTGATTTCCGTGAAAATGACTTCCCACACACAGAGCACTTGAATGGCTTCTCGCCCGTGTGTGTTTTCTGGTGATTGCGACGAGTTGATAAATCTGCAAATGCCTTCCCACACACAGAGCACTTGAACGGCTTCTCGCCCGTGTGTGTTTTATGGTGACTGTTAAGAGTTGATTTCCGTGAAAATGACTTCCCACACACAGAGCAATTGAACAGCTTCTCGCCCGTGTGTGTTTTCTGGTGATTGCGACGAGTTGATAAATCTGCAAATGCCTTCCCACACACAGAGCACTTGAACGGCTTCTCGCCCGTGTGTGTTTTATGGTGACTGTTAAGAGTTGATTTCCGTGAAAATGACTTCCCACACACAGAGCAATTGACCGGCTTCTCGCCCGTGTGTGTTTTCTGGTGACGGTTAAGAGTTGATTTCAGTGAAAATGACTTCCCACACGCAGAGAAATTGAATGGCTTCTTAACCGTGTGTGCGTGGCGCTGTGGAGAGTTTATCTGCTCCATGTGACTGATTCTTCAGAGCAGAGGAACAGTCGCGGGTGTTGTTGAGAGTTAAAGGTACCCTTTAAGTTGCGTGGATGTCTGGCTCAAATCGCCAAAAAGCAAACTCTCACTACCGTCTAACCGAGACACAGTAACGTCTCGTAAGTCGGACGACACACGATTACCAGTGTATCCACTAACAAAGTCACTTACTTGTTGATGCACGGCGTATCGATGTCCCTGTGACCCGTCTGAAGAGATCGCCACAAACTCTCCCAGTCGCCACGCAATCGTGCTCGCCAAGGCTGGGTCTAGCAGAAGGGTAATCTGCAGAGCGAGGAGTCGAGCGTCTTTCCTCAGTGAAATTCCTCTCCAAATGGTCTTGAGGTCTGATTTTAAGCGCCTTATAACTCCCCTCTAGCATCCAAATCCTTTGTTCTCGTCTTGGCCTATCATGGACCTTGCATTAAATTTATTTTTTTACATTAACAAACTGCATATCAAACAACATAGCTTAGCTAATCTGGCCATTGTTATTAAACCTTAATATGTATGTGCATCTCACTGCATAATTGTATGCATAATTCAGTGCTTCCTGTGAATTTGCTAATATTCACCCGGCTATGTCCTGTAAACTGCTGCAGGTTTAGAAGATGTAACAGCGACATACAGTTCGAAATATAGAAATGAAGATGTCGAGTTTGATTTGGACTAAGAGGTGCAAGTTTATACTGTGATGAACCTGTTTAATAAACATCTTTAAGGACACTCGTGTTGAACATGGTGCTTCTAGCAAACAAGTGTGTTATATTATAATTTACGTCATAAACTTTAAATAATCATCTGAATGGTTTAGCTTGTAAGCGTGGTCTTTAATAAAGTAATGCAACAAGAACAATCAACCACCTTTTAGTCTGTAACATACGACCTTCGGTGTGTATATACACCAGTGTGTTTGTGTTCAATATTTTGCACGTGTTTAATATTTTGGACGTGTTTTTACGGTAATTCCATTGAATATTGAGGGGTTACCAGCCTCTCGCACCCGTCCAAATACCTCGTGGGCAGCTGTGGTGGCTACGAGCCTTCCCTCCGGGACATTGCTCACATCCACCACAGCGTTACCGTCTGACACGGTCAATGAAGGAAGGGGGTTGTTTTTGCAAAACTTTACTCGTGGCAGGGGAATGGCAAAAAACAGGGAGTGCCTCCTTCTGATAAACAAAAAACGAATGAAGGGGGCGTGGGAGCGTGGCGTAAGGTGTGGAAAGCTGTAAGTCACAGGTATCATTCGAATTGGGTCAATGACACCAGCACACAAATGGTGGGGTCGTTTGGAATTATGTTGCATTGATGAAATATGAATTTCTCGACGTTGTATTTCATGATCTTTAAATTAAATTTTTGTTTTTAGAATTTACAATCTGCATATCTAGCAACAGAGCTTCGCTAATCTTGCCATTGAGCTTAAGCCTGAATACGTATCTCACCGCATAATTTGCATTCATTTGCTACTATATTCACCCTGCAATATGCTGCAAAATGCTGCCAGTTCAAATGCGTTACCAGGGAAATGCAGACTGAAGTATTAAAATTGTGATTTTGAACTTTGAGGTGCAAGTTTATACCGTGCTGACTTTGTTTTATAAATATATTGAAGTACTTGTGTTGATATGAGCGCTACAGAACAATCAAGGTGATTTGTTTAATTTAATCCACGCAAATTATTACGATTGCTGTCATACACTTTTAATGATAATCGACATGGTATTGCCTGTAAGCGTGTGTGTATTTACACTGCTGTGTAAGTACACTTGACTTTGACTCGTGTGTGTACGTGTTTGTTGTAAGCATTGTACAGTTAACGGATGCTCAGATAGTTCAAAAAAATCAGATTTTTATTAATCTGCAAAAAAATATTGACGTTAATATTGCTGTGCATGCACACTCGCGCGTGTGTAGAGGTAGTGTAGTGGTTAGCGCACAGCTCAATTCTCGCTCACGTTAAATTCATGCTCACGGCCAACACCAGCGACGATTATCTGAACAGTATATAATTTAATGTTGGGTTTGTCGATGGCAGCATATAGAACGGGGTAGACCCGTGTGATGTAAGGGAAAAAAGTTTAGCTGGAAGCATATTATATTTTTTGCGACAGAGAATTGTAATGTATTACTTACTGTTAGTAGCTCAGCTTATTAGAGAGTATATTTAGTATACTGATGATACTATGTAGTTTATACTTTAGTTTTTTTAGTTTTTTACGTGGTTGTTTAGTTACTGCAGCTACATACTATTAACATTCCTTCCCTTTATTAATGCTACAACTATCCCCTCCCTTTGATGCTGCTAATCCTGCATAATTGCACGGGCATAATATGACTTTGAAACCCCCCGCCCACCTCCTACGCATTTCACAAGTAGTACTAATCACATATCTGCATATGCTAAATTCCTCTTGATTTGCAAATTAATTTGTAACGGCGCTCTTCCCCTTACAACCCAGCTTAAATATACGCTCCAAGCGTGGTGGTGTTTCATTCAGACGCTGTCTCCCCGACAGACCTGGTCTTCACCTGAGGACGGCTGTGTGCGTTGTGGCCGAAACGTCGTGAGAATTAATTTATTATGTTTTATTTTTATTATTTCCCTTATACGTAACTTTACCGAAAGAACCAAGAAGATGATTAATCGATGTTTACGTGTTTGATTTGAGAATATTGTATAACTGTTGCATTCCTGAAAGTGATATAAATTTCCTAGTTTGTTAACCGTTTGACCAAGCGAATTGATAAAAACATTTAATGCGAGTTTTACTGTTAATATTCTTGCAAATCAATACAGACCTGATTTGTTTTCAAACATGACTGATCGTACGTTATTGCTACCATATCCTTCATTAAAAAAACACGGACGAGTAGAGATGCACACGCGAGTGTGCATCCAAACACTGCTGCTTTTAAAAAGCGGAGTGCATACACCCACGAGTGTGCATATACAGGGTGTACATACAGACATACAACGCAGTGTACATACACAGCAGTGTATGCACACAAGGATTGCGTTCCACTGCGAACACGCACGATTGTACATACATATGCACACACATACGTGTACGTACACACTCGAGTGCTCATCTGGTTGTGGTGTTTCCTATGTTGTGGTTTATGGTATACTTAAACGCAGAAGTACAAGATGTGCAGTTCACACCTATGCACCCTTAGCCCATTGATCGTGATGATGATGAATAACATATTACTAGATCTAACAACTGAAACAATAAATATGCTCATCGAGTTTTGATTTGAATTGTGTGGTTAAATACTGTAAATAGCTATTCAAATTCATTGAGATTGCACATTCAGCAAATTATAATGCGGCCACATTGCGATTCTAATAATTATAGTGCAATTCTAATCCCTCACCCCCAGTTCGCATTTCCGTCCCTAGGTTCGCATATATATATACATATGACATCCATACGTATGAGTATCATGGGATTATTATGTAGGAGGTCATATAATGAATCTAACTCATTTGCCTTGCTTTCATCCCTCGACTGATATTCATCTTCGGTGGATGCATGAGCAACCACCACTCCCCACGGTAGCCTGGGGCTGAGAGCTTTCCACACCTTACGCCACTCTCCCACGCCCCCTTGATCCGTTTTTTTCTCAGAAGAAGAGCAACCTGTTGTTTGGCATTCCCCAGCCACGAGTAAAGTTCTGTGAAAACAATCCGCTACCTCATCGGCGGTGCCGGACGTTAACGCTGCGGTGGATGTGAGCAATGTCCTGGAGGGAAGGCTCGTAGCCACCACAAAGGCCCACGAGGTCTCTGGACGGGTGCGCAGCGCTGGTAACCTCTCCATATTCAATGAAATGACCTTAAAAAAACACGACCAAAATATAAACACATACACACGAGTTTAACACGTAGGCTTTCGGGACCAATATAATCCATAATAGAGGTTACTCGTCCGTGTTTTTTAAAGGAAGGATATGGTAGCAATAACGTACGATCAGCCATGTTTAATAACAAATCAAGTCTGTATTGATTTGCAAGAATATTAACAGTCAAACTCGCATTAAATGTTTTTATCAATTCGCTTGGTCAAACGGTTAACAAACTAGGAAATTTATATCACTTTCAGGAATGCAACAGTTATACAATATTCTCAAATCAAACACGTAAACATAGATTAATCATCTTCTTGGTTCTTTCGGTAAAGTCACGTATAAGAGAAATAATACAAATAAAACATAATAAAATTATTCTCACGACGTTTCGGCCACAACGCACACAGCCGTCCTCAGGTGATGACCAGGTCTGTCGGGGAGACAGTGTCTGAATGAAACACCACCACGCTTGGAGCGTATATTTAAGCTGGGTTGTAAGGGGAAGAGCGCCTTGACAAATTAATTTGCATATCAAGAGGAATTTAGCATATGCAGATATGTGATTAGTACTACTTGTGAAATGCGTAGGAGGTGGGCCGGGGGTTTCAAAGTCATATTATGCCCGTGCAATTATGCAGGAATAGCAGCATCAAAGGGAGGGGATAGGGGTAGCATTAATCAAGGGAAGGAATGTTAATAGTATGTAGCTGCAGTGACTAAACAACCACGTAAAAAACTAAAGTATAAACTACATAGTATCATCAGTATACTAAATATACTCTCCAATAAGCTGAGCTACTAACAGTAAGTAATACATTACAATTCTCTGTCGCAAAAAATATATATAATGCTTCCAGCTAAACTTTTTTCCCTTACATCACACGGGTCTACCCCGTTCTATATGCTGACATCGACAAACCCAACATTAAATTATATACTGTTCAGATAATCGTCGCTGGTGTTGGCCGTGAGCATGAATTTAACGTGAGCGAAAATTGAGCTGTGCGCTAACCACTACACTACCTCTACACACACGCGAGTGTGCATGCACAGCAATATTAACGTCAATATTTTTTTGCAGATTAATAAAAATCGGATTTTTTTAAAGTGATCTGAGCGTCCGTTAACTGTACAATGCTTACAACAAACACGTACACACACGAGTCAAAGTCAAGTGTACTTACACAGCAGTGTAAATACACGCACGCTTACAGGCAATACCATGTCGATTATCATTAAAAGTGTATGACAGCAATCGTAATAATTTTCGTGGATTAAATGAAATAAATCACCTTGATTGTTCTGTCGCGCTCATATCAACACAAGTACTTCAATATATTTATAAAACAAAGTCAGCACGGTATAAACTTGCACCTCAAAGTCCAAATCACAATTTTAATTCTTCAGTCTGCATTTCCCTGGTAACGCATTTGAACTGGCAGCATTTTGCAGCATATTACAGGGCGAATATTAGCAAATGAATGCAAATTATGCGGTGAGATGAATATATGTATTCAGGCTTAAGCTCAATGGCAAGATTAGCGAAGCTCTGTTGCTAGATTTGCAGATTGTAATTTCCAAAAATAACAATTGAATGTAAAGTTCATGAAATGCAACGTCGAGAACTTAATCTTTCATCAATGCAACGTCATTCCAAACGACCCCACCATTCGTGTGCTGGTGTCATTGACCCAATTCGAATGATACCTGTGACTTACAGCTTTCCACACCTTACACCACGCTCCCACGCCCCCTTAATTCGTTTTACAGGTAGGAACAATGTTCCACACTGCCCACCAGGGATTTATTGTCTGTCTGACTGTCTGTCTGTCGTGCATAAATAAATATATAACATAAACAGCTCTTTGATTGGTGGAGACCTACTGCCGGGTACGGAGAGGGGAGGAGCCTAAGGGAGGAGGGTCAGGGGAGGGGTCTAAGGAAGGGGGGGTAAGGGGAGGGGCCTGAGGGGGGTGGGGGTTCAGGGGAGGGGCCTGAGGGAGGGGGAGTAAGGGGAGGGGCCTAAGGGGGGGGGTCAGGGGAGGGGCCTAAGGATATGGGGGGGGGGGTGTTCAGGGGAGGGGCCTAAGGGAAGGGGGGTCAGGGGAGGGGCTTAAGGGAGGGGGGGTCATGGGAGGGGCCTAAGGGAAGGGGGTTCAGGGGAGGGGCCTAAGGGAGGGGGGGTCAGGGGAGGGGCTTAAGGGGGGAAGTGTTCAGGGGAGGGGCCTAAGGAAGGGGGGGTAAGGGGAGGGGCCGATAGTTCAGGGGGCTGGCTACCTGGCTGGCTGCCAGCGTGGTGGGGATGTAGCGCAGTGGAAGAGCGCACACTTTGCATGTGTGAGGCCCTGGGTTCAATCCCCGGCATCTCCATCTCGGAAGCTTTTATTTAAATATTTTTTCCAACAAAGTTTGAATTCCAAAATCAATTGGCTGTGTCAATGTCCCTGTAATAGGGGTGCACATGAACTCTCGTAAATATTACCCTATATGAACGATACCTTCGGATGAATTTGTGTTGATTTCAGGAACTTGCTATTTCTATAACTAGCGATGCACACAGTGATCAAATGGTTTATTTAAACATTTGTAGATGAAAGCCAGTGATTAAAAGTATCCAGAACACTTTTATTTCCGAATTAAAGATTTCCAAGAATAAATTAATTAGGACAGCATTATAGTATCCATCCACATGTATTCTTGTTATTTCTTTTGTTTCAAAAAAATACATTTTGCTTGGACTCTGTGCAGACTCGATGTGTCCAGGATCCAAGGCCAACAGGAGAGTGAGTGGGGTGACAAGGGAAAGGAAGAAGCTGATGACGAAGTTTCACCCCGCACCGAGGTGGAACTGCGCCCCGGTAGAACCAGAATGGAGATGTAGCTCAGAGGTCGAGTGCACGCTTCGCATGTGTGAGGCCCTGGGGTCAATCCCCGGAATCTCCATGTTGGATCTGGAATCCATTATTCTTTGGTTCTTTCGGTTAAGTCACGTCTAAAGATAAAATAATAAATTAAAATAATAGCGACGTTTCGATTGCAACACAAGCAATCATCATCAGGCATAAAAAAAGAAATAGCAACAAAAATCTAACTAGAAAACTATAGACAGACATACAAGCAGACAGACATCACAAGGACACAGAGAGAGGACACATATCGGCACAGAGAGAGGGGTCGTTTCTGTGACGGTCCCTTAAATATAGAGAGGGGGGCGGGGACGGAGAGAGGGAGGGGGCAGAGAAAATTAGCATATCTGGAATCCATGTTGGAAGTTTATTTATTTATTTATGTTTCCAACAAAAGTTGATTTTCAAAATCAATTGGCTGTGTCCATGTCCCTGTAATCGGGGTGCACATGAACTCTCGTAAACAGATTCCTGCAGAGGGAGCTGGAAGGAACGTTGGTTTACTCGGTCAATGGCCAGGGTCAACGGCGGCGTGGTGTATTTCGCAAATATGGCCAACAGTGAGGTTGGGCACAAGCCGGCGTGAGTCGGTTAAACGTTGAGTTTTATAAGGGCACCACGGGGTGACCAGACCTTCCCCACCCCACCTTCCCCCACCCAGCCCCTCACCACCCTCCCCTCTCCACACAATAATCCCCTGTGGGCTGGTGGAACCAGGTGCTTCCTACCAGTATAATCCTATATGAACGATACCTGAGGGTGAATTTGTGTTGATTTCAGGAACTTGCTATTTGTATAACTAGCGATGCAAATGGTTTACTTAAAATTTCGGAGCTGAAAACCAGTGCTTAAAAGCATCCAAAACACTTTTGTATTTCCGAATTAAATATTTCCAATAATAAATAAATTGGGAAAGCATCATAGTATCGATCCACATGTATGCTTGTTATTTCTATTTCTTTCAAAGAAATACATTTTGCTTGGACTCTGTGCAGACTCGAAGTGTACAGGGTCCAGGGCCAACAGGAGAGTGAGTGGGGTGACGAGGGAGAGGAAGAAGCTGATGACGACGTTTCACCCCGTAACGAGGTGGAACTGAGCCCAGGTAGAGCCACCATGGGGATGTAGCTCAGTGGTAGAGCGCACGCTTTGCATGTGTGAGGCCCCGGGTTCAATCCCCGGCATCTCCACGAGGTGATATTTTGCCAGTAAACAATTTTGCTCGAAGGAATATGCGTGGCCTGCACAAAACGTCTGCTTGTTTTCATTCGTTATGGTTGCTGAGCATAGATCCAGAAGACCAACATGTCATACGGTCAGCAATGAACAGCACGACAATCAAAGTTGTAGTACATAAGAGTTAACATGTTTATGGCATTCATATTATTGTTTTTTTCGGGCAAAGTCACTTAGAAGGGAAATAATAAAATAATAAAAATATCAAACAAAATTATCACGACGTTTCGACTGCAACACAAGCAATCATCATCAAGTGTGAAATCAAAATATTTATAGAAATTAGCAAGATAATTAGAATTAAAACCGTAAGATGGACTTCCAAATTTGAACAGTGCGTGGAGGAAGCCGAGAGAAAATTGCTGTGACCTGCCGAGTGGTGGTCGAACGGAGTGGGTGAGAAGAAAATCGGTATGGAGTCCTCATCGCTGAAGGATAACTCAACGAGTGCAATTATACAGGTAGGAGCAACAGTTTCACACTGCCCACCAGGGATTATTTGTCTGTCGTTCAGGGATTGGTTGAAGTGCATCACGTGACCGCGAGCTTTCTGTCGTGCACGAATGTGCTGTCCAACCAAGTTCCTACCTGCCCACTCCGACGGAACGTGTTTAGAATCGCATTGTGGCCGCATTAGAATTTGCTGAATGTGCAATCTCAATGAATTTGAATAGCTATTTACAGTATTTAACCGCACAATCCAAATCAAAACTCGATGAGCATATTTATTGTTTTAGTTGTAACGTGTACATTCGTTTATTTGTTAGATCTAGTAATATGTTATTCATCATCATCACAATCAATGGGCTAAGGGTGCATAGGTGTGAACTGCACATTTTGTACTTCTGCGTTTAAGTATACCATAAACCACAACATAGGAAACACCACAACAAGACGAGCACTCGAGTGTGTACGTACACGTATGTGTGCATATGTATGTACAATCGTGCGTGTTCGCAGTGGAACGCAATCCTTGTGTGCGTACACTGCTGTGTATGTACACTGCGTTGTATATCTGTATATACACCCTGTATATGCACACTCGTGTGTGTATGCACTCCGCTTTTTAAATGCAGCAGTGTTTGGATGCACACTCGTGTGTGCATGTCTACTCGTCCGTGTTTTTTTAATGAAGGATATGGTAGCAATAACGTACGATCAGCCATGTTCAAAAACAAATCAGGTCTGTATTGATTTGCAAGAATATTAACAGTAAAACTCGCATTAAATGTTTTTATCAATTCGCTTGGTCAAACGGTTAACACACTAGGAAATTTATATCACTTTCAGGAATGCAACAGTTATAAAATATTCTCAAATCAAACACGTAAACATCGATTAATCATCTTCTTGGTTCTTTCGGTAAAGTCACGTTTAAGGGAAATAATACAAATAAAACATAATAAAATAATTCTCACGACGTTTCGGCCACAACGCACACAGCCGTCCTCAGGTGAAGACCAGGTCTGTCGGGGAGACAGTGTCTGAATGAAACACCACCACGCTTGGAGCGTATATTTAAGCTGGGTTGTAAGGGGAAGAGCGCCTTGACAAAATAATTTGCATATCAAGAGGAATTTAGCATATGCAAGTTAGTGATTAGTACTACTTGTGAAATGCGTAGGAGGTGGGCGGGGGGTTTCAAAGTCATATTATGCCCGTGCATTTATGCAGGAATAGCAGCATCAAAGGGAGGGGATAGGGGTAGCATTAATAAAGGGAAGGAATGTTAATAGTATGTAGCTGCAGTAACTAAACAACCGCGTAAAAAACTAAAGTATAAACTACATAGTATCATCAGTATACTAAATATACTCTCCAATAAGCTCAGCTACTAACAGTAAGTAATACATTACAATTCTCTGTCGCAAAAAATATAATATGCTTTCAGCTAAACTTTTTTCCCTTACATCACACGGGTCTACCCCGTTCTATATGCTGCCATCGACAAACCCAACATTAAATTAGATACTGTTCAGATAATCGTCGCTGGTGTTGGCCGTGAGCATGAATTTAACTTGAGGGAGAATTGAGCTGTGCGCTAACCACTACACTACCTCTACACACGCGCGAGTGTGCATGCACAGCAATATTAACGTCAATATTTTTTTGCAGATTAATAAAAATCGGATTTTTTTAAAGTTATCTGAGCGTCCGTTAACTGTACAATGCTTACAACAAACACGTACACACACGAGTCAAAGTCAAGTGTACTTACACAGCAGTGTAAATACACGCACGCTTACAGGCAATACCATGTCGATTATCATTAAAAGTGTATGACAGCAATCGTAATAATTTTCGTGGATTAAATGAAATAAATCACCTTGATTGTTCTGTCGCGCTCATATCAACACAAGTACTTCAATATATTTATAAAACAAAGTCAGCACGGTATAAACTTGCACCTCAAAGTCCAAATCACAATTTTAATTCTTCAGTCTGCATTTCCCTGGTAACGCATTTGAACTGGCAGCATTTTGCAGCATATTACAGGGCGAATATTAGCAAATGAATGCAAATTATGCGGTGAGATGAATATACGTATTCAGGCTTAAGCTCAATGGCAAGATTAGCGAAGCTCTGTTGCTAGATTTGCAGATTGTAATTTCCAAAAATAACAATTGAATGTAAAGTTCATGAAATGCAACGTCGAGAACTTAATCTTTCATCAATGCAACGTCATTCCAAACGACCCCACCATTCGTGTGCTGGTGTCATTGACCCAATTCGAATGATACCTGTGACTTACAGCTTTCCACACCTTACACCACGCTCCCACGCCCCCTTAATTCGTTTTACAGGTAGGAACAATGTTCCACACTGCCCACCAGGGATTTATTGTCTGTCTGACTGTCTGTCTGTCGTGCATAAATAAATATATAACATAAACAGCTCTTTGATTGGTGGAGACCTACTGCCGGGTACGGAGAGGGGAGGAGCCTAAGGGAGGAGGGTCAGGGGAGGGGTCTAAGGAAGGGGGGGTAAGGGGAGGGGCCTGAGGGGGGTGGGGGTTCAGGGGAGGGGCCTGAGGGAGGGGGAGTAAGGGGAGGGGCCTAAGGGGGGGGGGTCAGGGGAGGGGCCTAAGGATATGGGGGGGGGTGTTCAGGGGAGGGGCCTAAGGGAAGGGGGGTCAGGGGAGGGGCTTAAGGGAGGGGGGGTCATGGGAGGGGCCTAAGGGAAGGGGGTTCAGGGGAGGGGCCTAAGGGAGGGGGGGTCAGGGGAGGGGCTTAAGGGGGGAAGTGTTCAGGGGAGGGGCCTAAGGAAGGGGGGGTAAGGGGAGGGGCCGATAGTTCAGGGGGCTGGCTACCTGGCTGGCTGCCAGCGTGGTGGGGATGTAGCGCAGTGGAAGAGCGCACACTTTGCATGTGTGAGGCCCTGGGTTCAATCCCCGGCATCTCCATCTCGGAAGCTTTTATTTAAATATTTTTTCCAACAAAGTTTGAATTCCAAAATCAATTGGCTGTGTCAATGTCCCTGTAATAGGGGTGCACATGAACTCTCGTAAATATTACCCTATATGAACGATACCTTCGGATGAATTTGTGTTGATTTCAGGAACTTGCTATTTCTATAACTAGCGATGCACACAGTGATCAAATGGTTTATTTAAACATTTGTAGATGAAAGCCAGTGATTAAAAGTATCCAGAACACTTTTATTTCCGAATTAAAGATTTCCAAGAATAAATTAATTAGGACAGCATTATAGTATCCATCCACATGTATTCTTGTTATTTCTTTTGTTTCAAAAAAATACATTTTGCTTGGACTCTGTGCAGACTCGATGTGTCCAGGATCCAAGGCCAACAGGAGAGTGAGTGGGGTGACAAGGGAAAGGAAGAAGCTGATGACGAAGTTTCACCCCGCACCGAGGTGGAACTGCGCCCCGGTAGAACCAGAATGGAGATGTAGCTCAGAGGTCGAGTGCACGCTTCGCATGTGTGAGGCCCTGGGGTCAATCCCCGGAATCTCCATGTTGGATCTGGAATCCATTATTCTTTGGTTCTTTCGGTTAAGTCACGTCTAAAGATAAAATAATAAATTAAAATAATAGCGACGTTTCGATTGCAACACAAGCAATCATCATCAGGCATAAAAAAAGAAATAGCAACAAAAATCTAACTAGAAAACTATAGACAGACATACAAGCAGACAGACATCACAAGGACACAGAGAGAGGACACATATCGGCACAGAGAGAGGGGTCGTTTCTGTGACGGTCCCTTAAATATAGAGAGGGGGGCGGGGACGGAGAGAGGGAGGGGGCAGAGAAAATTAGCATATCTGGAATCCATGTTGGAAGTTTATTTATTTATTTATGTTTCCAACAAAGGTTGATTTTCAAAATCAATTGGCTGTGTCCATGTCCCTGTAATCGGGGTGCACATGAACTCTCGTAAACAGATTCCTGCAGAGGGAGCTGGAAGGAACGTTGGTTTACTCGGTCAATGGCCAGGGTCAACGGCGGCGTGGTGTATTTCGCAAATATGGCCAACAGTGAGGTTGGGCACAAGCCGGCGTGAGTCGGTTAAACGTTGAGTTTTATAAGGGCACCACGGGGTGACCAGACCTTCCCCACCCCACCTTCCCCCACCCAGCCCCTCACCACCCTCCCCTCTCCACACAATAATCCCCTGTGGGCTGGTGGAACCAGGTGCTTCCTACCAGTATAATCCTATATGAACGATACCTGAGGGTGAATTTGTGTTGATTTCAGGAACTTGCTATTTGTATAACTAGCGATGCAAATGGTTTACTTAAAATTTCGGAGCTGAAAACCAGTGCTTAAAAGCATCCAAAACACTTTTGTATTTCCGAATTAAATATTTCCAATAATAAATAAATTGGGAAAGCATCATAGTATCGATCCACATGTATGCTTGTTATTTCTATTTCTTTCAAAGAAATACATTTTGCTTGGACTCTGTGCAGACTCGAAGTGTACAGGGTCCAGGGCCAACAGGAGAGTGAGTGGGGTGACGAGGGAGAGGAAGAAGCTGATGACGACGTTTCACCCCGTAACGAGGTGGAACTGAGCCCAGGTAGAGCCACCATGGGGATGTAGCTCAGTGGTAGAGCGCACGCTTCGCATGTGTGAGGCCCCGGGTTCAATCCCCGGCATCTCCACGAGGTGATATTTTGCCAGTAAACAATTTTGCTCGAAGGAATATGCGTGGCCTGCACAAAACGTCTGCTTGTTTTCATTCGTTATGGTTGCTGAGCATAGATCCAGAAGACCAACATGTCATACGGTCAGCAATGAACAGCACGACAATCAAAGTTGTAGTACATAAGAGTTAACATGTTTATGGCATTCATATTATTGTTTTTTTCGGGCAAAGTCACGTAGAAGGGAAATAATAAAATAATAAAAATATCAAACAAAATTATCACGACGTTTCGACTGCAACACAAGCAATCATCATCAAGTGTGAAATCAAAATATTTATAGAAATTAGCAAGATAATTAGAATTAAAACCGTAAGATGGACTTCCAAATTTGAACAGTGCGTGGAGGAAGCCGAGAGAAAATTGCTGTGACCTGCCGAGTGGTGGTCGAACGGAGTGGGTGAGAAGAAAATCGGTATGGAGTCCTCATCGCTGAAGGATAACTCAACGAGTGCAATTATACAGGTAGGAGCAACAGTTTCACACTGCCCACCAGGGATTGTTTGTCTGTCGTGCATCGCCCCTCCCGAACATGTACGTTCAGGGATTGGTTGAAGTGCATCACGTGACCGCGAGCTTTCTGTCGTGCACGAATGTGCTGTCCAACCAAGTTCCTACCTGCCCACTCCGACGGAACGTGTTTAGAATCGCATTGTGGCCGCATTAGAATTTGCTGAATGTGCAATCTCAATGAATTTGAATAGCTATTTACAGTATTTAACCGCACAATCCAAATCAAAACTCGATGAGCATATTTATTGTTTTAGTTGTAACGTGTACATTCGTTTATTTGTTAGATCTAGTAATATGTTATTCATCATCATCACAATCAATGGGCTAAGGGTGCATAGGTGTGAACTGCACATTTTGTACTTCTGCGTTTAAGTATACCATAAACCACAACATAGGAAACACCACAACAAGACGAGCACTCGAGTGTGTACGTACACGTATGTGTGCATATGTATGTACAATCGTGCGTGTTCGCAGTGGAACGCAATCCTTGTGTGCGTACACTGCTGTGTATGTACACTGCGTTGTATATCTGTATATACACCCTGTATATGCACACTCGTGTGTGTATGCACTCCGCTTTTTAAATGCAGCAGTGTTTGGATGCACACTCGTGTGTGCATGTCTACTCGTCCGTGTTTTTTTAATGAAGGATATGGTAGCAATAACGTACGATCAGCCATGTTCAAAAACAAATCAGGTCTGTATTGATTTGCAAGAATATTAACAGTAAAACTCGCATTAAATGTTTTTATCAATTCGCTTGGTCAAACGGTTAACACACTAGGAAATTTATATCACTTTCAGGAATGCAACAGTTATAAAATATTCTCAAATCAAACACGTAAACATCGATTAATCATCTTCTTGGTTCTTTCGGTAAAGTCACGTTTAAGGGAAATAATACAAATAAAACATAATAAAATAATTCTCACGACGTTTCGGCCACAACGCACACAGCCGTCCTCAGGTGAAGACCAGGTCTGTCGGGGAGACAGTGTCTGAATGAAACACCACCACGCTTGGAGCGTATATTTAAGCTGGGTTGTAAGGGGAAGAGCGCCTTGACAAAATAATTTGCATATCAAGAGGAATTTAGCATATGCAAGTTAGTGATTAGTACTACTTGTGAAATGCGTAGGAGGTGGGCGGGGGGTTTCAAAGTCATATTATGCCCGTGCATTTATGCAGGAATAGCAGCATCAAAGGGAGGGGATAGGGGTAGCATTAATAAAGGAAAGGAATGTTAATAGTATGTAGCTGCAGTAACTAAACAACCGCGTAAAAAACTAAAGTATAAACTACATAGTATCATCAGTATACTAAATATACTCTCCAATAAGCTCAGCTACTAACAGTAAGTAATACATTACAATTCTCTGTCGCAAAAAATATAATATGCTTTCAGCTAAACTTTTTTCCCTTACATCACACGGGTCTACCCCGTTCTATATGCTGCCATCGACAAATCCCAACATTAAATTATATACTGTTCAGATAATCGTCGCTGGTGTTGGCCGTGAGCATGAATTTAACTTGAGGGAGAATTGAGCTGTGCGCTAACCACTACACTACCTCTACACACACGCGAGTGTGCATGCACAGCAATATTAACGTCAATATTTTTTTGCAGATTAATAAAAATCGGATTTTTTTAAAGTTATCTGAGCGTCCGTTAACTGTACAATGCTTACAACAAACACGTACACACACGAGTCAAAGTCAAGTGTACTTACACAGCAGTGTAAATACACGCACGCTTACAGGCAATACCATGTCGATTATCATTAAAAGTGTATGACAGCAATCGTAATAATTTTCGTGGATTAAATGAAATAAATCACCTTGATTGTTCTGTCGCGCTCATATCAACACAAGTACTTCAATATATTTATAAAACAAAGTCAGCACGGTATAAACTTGCACCTCAAAGTCCAAATCACAATTTTAATTCTTCAGTCTGCATTTCCCTGGTAACGCATTTGAACTGGCAGCATTTTGCAGCATATTACAGGGCGAATATTAGCAAATGAATGCAAATTATGCGGTGAGATGAATATACGTATTCAGGCTTAAGCTCAATGGCAAGATTAGCGAAGCTCTGTTGCTAGATTTGCAGATTGTAATTTCCAAAAATAACAATTGAATGTAAAGTTCATGAAATGCAACGTCGAGAACTTAATCTTTCATCAATGCAACGTCATTCCAAACGACCCCACCATTCGTGTGCTGGTGTCATTGACCCAATTCGAATGATACCTGTGACTTACAGCTTTCCACACCTTACACCACGCTCCCACGCCCCCTTAATTCGTTTTACAGGTAGGAACAATGTTCCACACTGCCCACCAGGGATTTATTGTCTGTCTGACTGTCTGTCTGTCGTGCATAAATAAATATATAACATAAACAGCTCTTTGATTGGTGGAGACCTACTGCCGGGTACGGAGAGGGGAGGAGCCTAAGGGAGGAGGGTCAGGGGAGGGGTCTAAGGAAGGGGGGGTAAGGGGAGGGGCCTGAGGGGGGTGGGGGTTCAGGGGAGGGGCCTGAGGGAGGGGGAGTAAGGGGAGGGGCCTAAGGGGGGGGGTCAGGGGAGGGGCCTAAGGATATGGGGGGGGGTGTTCAGGGGAGGGGCCTAAGGGAAGGGGGGTCAGGGGAGGGGCTTAAGGGAGGGGGGGTCATGGGAGGGGCCTAAGGGAAGGGGGTTCAGGGGAGGGGCCTAAGGGAGGGGGGGTCAGGGGAGGGGCTTAAGGGGGGAAGTGTTCAGGGGAGGGGCCTAAGGAAGGGGGGGTAAGGGGAGGGGCCGATAGTTCAGGGGGCTGGCTACCTGGCTGGCTGCCAGCGTGGTGGGGATGTAGCGCAGTGGAAGAGCGCACACTTTGCATGTGTGAGGCCCTGGGTTCAATCCCCGGCATCTCCATCTCGGAAGCTTTTATTTAAATATTTTTTCCAACAAAGTTTGAATTCCAAAATCAATTGGCTGTGTCAATGTCCCTGTAATAGGGGTGCACATGAACTCTCGTAAATATTACCCTATATGAACGATACCTTCGGATGAATTTGTGTTGATTTCAGGAACTTGCTATTTCTATAACTAGCGATGCACACAGTGATCAAATGGTTTATTTAAACATTTGTAGATGAAAGTCAGTGATTAAAAGTATCCAGAACACTTTTATTTCCGAATTAAAGATTTCCAAGAATAAATTAATTAGGACAGCATTATAGTATCCATCCACATGTATTCTTGTTATTTCTTTTGTTTCAAAAAAATACATTTTGCTTGGACTCTGTGCAGACTCGATGTGTCCAGGATCCAAGGCCAACAGGAGAGTGAGTGGGGTGACAAGGGAAAGGAAGAAGCTGATGACGAAGTTTCACCCCGCACCGAGGTGGAACTGCGCCCCGGTAGAACCAGAATGGAGATGTAGCTCAGAGGTCGAGTGCACGCTTCGCATGTGTGAGGCCCTGGGGTCAATCCCCGGAATCTCCATGTTGGATCTGGAATCCATTATTCTTTGGTTCTTTCGGTTAAGTCACGTCTAAAGATAAAATAATAAATTAAAATAATAGCGACGTTTCGATTGCAACACAAGCAATCATCATCAGGCATAAAAAAAGAAATAGCAACAAAAATCTAACTAGAAAACTATAGACAGACATACAAGCAGACAGACATCACAAGGACACAGAGAGAGGACACATATCGGCACAGAGAGAGGGGTCGTTTCTGTGACGGTCCCTTAAATATAGAGAGGGGGGCGGGGACGGAGAGAGGGAGGGGGCAGAGAAAATTAGCATATCTGGAATCCATGTTGGAAGTTTATTTATTTATTTATGTTTCCAACAAAGGTTGATTTTCAAAATCAATTGGCTGTGTCCATGTCCCTGTAATCGGGGTGCACATGAACTCTCGTAAACAGATTCCTGCAGAGGGAGCTGGAAGGAACGTTGGTTTACTCGGTCAATGGCCAGGGTCAACGGCGGCGTGGTGTATTTCGCAAATATGGCCAACAGTGAGGTTGGGCACAAGCCGGCGTGAGTCGGTTAAACGTTGAGTTTTATAAGGGCACCACGGGGTGACCAGACCTTCCCCACCCCACCTTCCCCCACCCAGCCCCTCACCACCCTCCCCTCTCCACACAATAATCCCCTGTGGGCTGGTGGAACCAGGTGCTTCCTACCAGTATAATCCTATATGAACGATACCTGAGGGTGAATTTGTGTTGATTTCAGGAACTTGCTATTTGTATAACTAGCGATGCAAATGGTTTACTTAAAATTTCGGAGCTGAAAACCAGTGCTTAAAAGCATCCAAAACACTTTTGTATTTCCGAATTAAATATTTCCAATAATAAATAAATTGGGAAAGCATCATAGTATCGATCCACATGTATGCTTGTTATTTCTATTTCTTTCAAAGAAATACATTTTGCTTGGACTCTGTGCAGACTCGAAGTGTACAGGGTCCAGGGCCAACAGGAGAGTGAGTGGGGTGACGAGGGAGAGGAAGAAGCTGATGACGACGTTTCACCCCGTAACGAGGTGGAACTGAGCCCAGGTAGCGCCACCATGGGGATGTAGCTCAGTGGTAGAGCGCACGCTTCGCATGTGTGAGGCCCCGGGTTCAATCCCCGGCATCTCCACGAGGTGATATTTTGCCAGTAAACAATTTTGCTCGAAGGAATATGCGTGGCCTGCACAAAACGTCTGCTTGTTTTCATTCGTTATGGTTGCTGAGCATAGATCCAGAAGACCAACATGTCATACGGTCAGCAATGAACAGCACGACAATCAAAGTTGTAGTACATAAGAGTTAACATGTTTATGGCATTCATATTATTGTTTTTTTCGGGCAAAGTCACGTAGAAGGGAAATAATAAAATAATAAAAATATCAAACAAAATTATCACGACGTTTCGACTGCAACACAAGCAATCATCATCAAGTGTGAAATCAAAATATTTATAGAAATTAGCAAGATAATTAGAATTAAAACCGTAAGATGGACTTCCAAATTTGAACAGTGCGTGGAGGAAGCCGAGAGAAAATTGCTGTGACCTGCCGAGTGGTGGTCGAACGGAGTGGGTGAGAAGAAAATCGGTTTGGAGTCCTCATCGCTGAAGGATAACTCAACGAGTGCAATTATACAGGTAGGAGCAACAGTTTCACACTGCCCACCAGGGATTATTTGTCTGTCGTGCATCACCCCTCCCGAACATGTACGTTCAGGGATTGGTTGAAGTGCATCACGTGACCGCGAGCTTTCTGTCGTGCACGAATGTGCTGCCCAACCAAGTTCCTACCTGCCCACTCCGACGGAACGTGTTTAGAATCGCATTGTGGCCGCATTAGAATTTGCTGAATGTGCAATCTCAATGAATTTGAATAGCTATTTACAGTATTTAACCGCACAATCCAAATCAAAACTCGATGAGCATATTTATTGTTTTAGTTGTAACGTGTACATTCGTTTATTTGTTAGATCTAGTAATATGTTATTCATCATCATCACAATCAATGGGCTAAGGGTGCATAGGTGTGAACTGCACATTTTGTACTTCTGCGTTTAAGTATACCATAAACCACAACATAGGAAACACCACAACAAGACGAGCACTCGAGTGTGTACGTACACGTATGTGTGCATATGTATGTACAATCGTGCGTGTTCGCAGTGGAACGCAATCCTTGTGTGCGTACACTGCTGTGTATGTACACTGCGTTGTATATCTGTATATACACCCTGTATATGCACACTCGTGTGTGTATGTGTAATGTAGTAACTCGGCGGGAGACGACTTCACGGGTAACACACTCTTTATTTTATCAAACTCGTTCACAGGTGACTAACACCTACTTTGTATCTCGGGTGACAAACACCCACTTAGTATCTCGGGTGACAAACACCCACTTAGCTACTCGGCGACTAACGCCACTGCGCTACTCGGATGACCAACATCCACTTAGCTACTCGGCGACTAACGCCACTGAGCTACTCGGGACACTCCCTAACCGGGGTATCCGTCTCGACTGTGGGTCCCCAGCCCGACCCACGGGGGCGTCGGACCCCGGGTCCCACAGCCTCGCCTCCGAGCCACACAGGGCCCCGGTCCCCACAAGGACGGCGGGACTAGGGGTCTCGGGGCACTAGGTCTTCAGCTCCGTCTTCGGGTCTTCAACTGGGTAACTCTCCCCGAGTGCTCTCGCGCGTCCCCCTTTATACCCCACCTGCGGACGTCGCTGCGAGCACCCACTTATTCGACCAATCGCTGGGCGCTGGCTACGATCCTCTTTTCCCACATCTCATCGTGCCTCACCACCCACGCCGCGCCGCCCCGTCATCTGTCACTCCCGGCGCGCGCGTCCACACCACGCCCACAACGCGTGCCCAACCCCGCACCCCGCGCCGCCCCGTGATCCATCACTGTCACAGTCGGCGCACGTCAATACCACCACTACATATGCACTCCGCTTTTTAAATGCAGCAGTGTTTGGATGCACACTCGTGTGTACATGTCTACTCGTCCGTGTTTTTTTTAAGGAAGGATATGGTAGCAATAACGTACGATCAGCCATGTTTAAAAACAAATCAGGTCTGTATTGATTTGCAAGAATATTAACAGTAAAACTCGCATTAAATGTTTTTATCAATTCGCTTGGTCAAACGGTTAACAAACTAGGAAATTTATATCACTTTCAGGAATGCAACAGTTATAAAATATTCTCAAATCAAACACGTAAACATCGATTAATCATCTTCTTAGTTCTTTCGGTAAAGTCACGTATAAGGGAAATAATAAAAATAAAACACAATAAAATAATTCTCACGACGTTTCGGCCACAACGCACACAGCCGTCCTCAGGTGAAGACCAGGTCTGTCGGGGAGACAGTGTCTGAATGAAACACCACCACGCTTGGAGCGTATATTTAAGCTGGGTTGTAAGGGGAAGAGCGCCTTGACAAATTAATTTGCATATCAAGAGGAATTTAGCATATGCAAGTTAGTGATTAGTACTACTTGTGAAATGCGTAGGAGGTGGGCGGGGGGTTTCAAAGTCATATTATGCCCGTGCATTTATGCAGGATTAGCAGCATCAAAGGGAGGGGATAGGGGTAGCATTAATAAAGGGAAGGAATGTTAATAGTATCTAGCTGCAGTAACTAAACAACCACGTAAAAAACTAAAGTATAAACTACATAGTATCATCAGTATACTAAATATACTCTCCAATAAGCTAAGCTACATACAGTAAGTAATACATTACAATTCTCTGTCGCAAAAAATATAATATGCTTCCAGTCAAACTTTTCCCCCTTACATCACACGGGTCTACCCCGTTCTATATGCTGCCATCGACAAACCCAACATTAAATTACATACTGTTCAGATAATCGTCGCTGGTGTTGGCCGTGAGCATGAATTTAACGTGAGCGAAAATTGAGCTGTGCGCTAACCACTACACTACCTCTGCACACACGCGAGTGTGCATGTACAGCAATATTAACGTCAATATTTTTTTGCAGATTAATAAAAATCGGATTTTTTAAAGTTATCTGAGCGTCCGTTAACTGTACAATGCTTACAACAAACACGTACACACACGAGTCAAAGTCAAGTGTACTTACACAGCAGTGTAAATACACACACGCTTACAGGCAATACCATGTCGATTATCATTAAAAGTGTATGACAGCAATCGTAATAATTTGCGTGGATTAAATTAAACAAATCACCTTGATTGTTCTGTAGCGCTCATATCAACACAAGAACTTCAATATATTTATAAAAGTCAGCACGGTATAAACTTGCACCTCAAAGTCCAAATCACAATTTTAATGCTTCAGTCTGCATTTCCCTCGTAACGCATTTAAACTGGCAGCATTTTGCAGCATATTGCAGGGTGAATATTAGCAAATGAATGTGAATTATGGGTGAGATGAATATATATGTATTCAGGCTTAAGCTCAATGGCAAGATTAGCGAAGCTCTGTTGCTAGATATGCAGATTGTAAATTCTTAAAACAAAAATTTAATTTAAAGATGATGAAATAAAACGTCGAGAAATTCATATTTCATTAATGCAACATCATTCCAAACGACCCCACCATTTGTGTGCTGGTGTCATTGACCCAATTCGAATGATACCTGTGACTTACAGCTTTCCACACCTTACGCCACGCTCCCACGCCCCCTTAATTTGTTTTTGTTGATTAGAAGGAGGCACTCCCTATTTTTTGCCATTCCCCTGCCACGAGTAAAGTTTTGCAAAAACAACTCCCTTCCTTCATTGACGGTGCCGGACGGTAACGCTGCGGTGGATGTGAGCAATGTCCCGGAGGGAAGGCTCGTAGCCACCACAGCTGCCCACGAGGTATTTGGACGGGTGCGAGAGGCTGGTAACCCCTCAATATTCAATGGAATTACCGTAAAAACACGTCCAAAATATTAAACACGCGCAAAATTTTGAACACAAACACACTGGTGTATATACACACCGAAGGTCGTATGTTACAGACCAAAAGGTGACAATTGTTTTTTTTTTTGCGTAACTTTATTATAATCCACGCTAAACCATTCGGATGATTGTTCAAAGTTTTTGACAAAAATTATAACAAAACAACCTCGTTTTCTAGAAGCACCCCGCTCATCACGAGTGTCCTTAAATGTATTTATAAAACAAAGTCAGTAAAGTATAAATTTGCACCTCTTAGTCCAAATTAAACTGGACAACATCATTTTGATTCTTCAGACTGTAAGTTGTTGTTTAATCCTCCAAACTTGTGTAGAGGTGTAATTGTGTATGGGAGCGGATTGCCAACAAACACAAGGGGCGTGGTTAGGGCCGTACACATAGGAGGTGCTCACACCGACGTCCGCACCTGCATCCCCCACGGGCCCCTCCCGGGGGCCGAGTATTATAAAAGGTGGTGAGCCGGAGGGCTCGAGGTCGGGGGGTATCAGCTTTAACCAGCGAAGACGGAAGACCAGCTAGCATAGGCCCCAGAGCTCCCCTGGCTCGCTGTCCTTATCAGGGCCGACCAGGGCAAGCCGGTGGCGTGGCCCCGAGAGCCCAGACTGACGAGCCGGTCTGGAGACTCAGGGTGCCGGGATCCCAGCTTGACCAGGGCTGGGATAGGTAGCCTCCCCTAGCTCCGTAGTGGAGGACTTGGGCATAGGTTAGCGGGGTTAGAAGTTGTGTATCCCTGTAGCCGAGTGAAGGGGACGATACCCCCTTAAGTATTGTGTGTACCCATTACTGTGCACAAGTTGGTGTCAATAAATAAGTGTGCCTCCGACCCCGTCGTCAAGCCTCCTGATACTTACTACATCTGGGGTCAGAAGTAAAACGTTCAACGATGGACACACGAGGGACGACACGTACCAGGGAGTCGGAGATGGAGGACACCGCGGCCGAATCGCCACCAGAGATGGCCGAGGTCGGATCGGAGCAGCCGGGGCCGAGTACACCCGCGCTGCTACGACAGGAAGGGGGGGATGCGTCGGCCGAGAGACTTCGGCTGGCTCACTCCCGCCTGGCGGAGCTGCTCTACGCTGCGGCCGCCGCGTTGGAAGAGATCACGCGGCTGGGGGCTGGAGGGGCTGCGCGGGACGACGACAGCAGCCGACGCGCGGTGACATTTCCTGCCACCCCGACGCGGCTCGCGGTTAAATTTCCCGCCATCACTACAGTGCGGGCAGAGGGCGGGGCCGGCCCGCGTCAGGTGACTGCTGAGGGCCAAGCACAAGCCGTGACATCATCAGCACCGGCCAGCGCGTCAACATAAGAGCGACCGGCGATGCCATGCTCGCAGCCCGCCCACACTGTAACATCTGCTGGGAGCGACGGAGCGCGATCCGCAGCCACGGACGTCGCATTACAGCAGCGACTGCCGCCTCTCAAAGAATTCGTGGGTGCGGACGGAGACTGGGACGGCTTCAAAAGGCGGTTCATCGCTCATCAAGAGATGGCGAACTGGACGGACGCCGAGGCACTACGCGCGCTGCCGGCGATGCTGGACAACGACGCCCTGGCATCTGCTGTCAGCCGTCTATGGGCCGCCTTCGGACTGCAGGCAGCTGTTCCACGATCGGCATCGGGGCGCCAACGAATCGCCCCTGGCCTTCCGGATGGCTCTCCTGGCCCTGGCAAAGGCAGCTTTTCCGCGGATGGACGAGGAGGGAGTGGACGCCATGGTGGCTGAAAAGCTGCTGCTACTCGCTGATGAGCTGGACGTCGCCGTCTTGGCTCAAGACGACGCAGAGATGTCGTCCCTGCTGGTCGCGCGCCACATCCACGGGGGCTTGCGGTCCCTGCGTCGCAAGGCCGCCAAGGGGGTGGCCGGCCATGCCATGGCGGCCACCACCCTCCCATCGGAGGAGGTCTGCGGGGTGGAGCGGCGGGAGGAATGGAGATCGGCGGCACCACAGGCTCGGAATGGACCGAGCCGCCAGGAGCAGCCCAGGCCATCTGGGGCGCTCACACGCTGCTACAACTGTGGCCTGCAAGGCCACGTTGCTTCAGGATGCCGGGCTCCCCGTCAGCGTGGGGCGACACCTCGTCAGGACGCCGCGCCGTCTCCACCCAAGCTCCAGCAGAGAAATACGGCGAGTCGTGGCACCTCACACGTTTGGCCCATGCACACATCCGACACACACTCACGCGCTCAACTGAACAGGGCTCGAAAATCGCCGGCCGTTGCGCCCGTTTGTTCTGAAATGCGGCGAGCGCTCCAACCGGGTCAGTGGTCGGAGCTCGCCCATCGTGTCGTTGCAGCGTCGGCGGGATCGTCGGTTGTGGTCGGTCATATTGATGGGGTAGAGGTGCGGATTTTAATTGACACAGGGGCATCGGCGACCATTATATCTGATTTGATTTATAACATCCTTCCCGTTCAAAGTCGTCCCTTGCTCCCCGTTGACGTGCCATGCTATGCTGCTAACGGGGGCTCGCTGGGCATTATTGGGCAAATCCGCGCCAAAATTTGCATTGGAGACATTAAATTATCCGGGCCTGTTTTGGTTTCCTCCTCACTCGCGGTTCCGTGCCTGTTGGGGACGGATTTCTTGGCCAAAATGCCCATTCGTATCTTGATTGACCAGGGGTGCATCGAGCTCCCGTCGGGCCGACGTGTTACATTTTTGTCTTCCCCCACCACGGAGCGTCGGGCGTTTGCCACCGTGCAGGCGCTCGTGACAAAAACTGTGCGCGTACCCCCGGGGGCGCAGATGCTCGTCCCTCTTAGGTTGCGTCGGCCGTTTGCTGAAGGAGTTGCGGATCGGGGGGTCTTGTTGGGACCATCTCGGGCCGGGGTCAATGGACCCGATTTGCTAGCGGCTCAGACCATGGTGAAAGGGGATGGGGACCCCTTCATTGCAGTCCTTAATGTAGGATCGCGAACGGCCGTGGTTCCTCAAGGGACCGTGCTTGCACACGCAACGCCGGTACCCTATGAGGAACCACTCGTGGGTCAGGTAAACACCGATCCTCCGTCGTGACCGCATTCGGACTGTGATGACGGATGGCTGGATGCGCTTTGCGCGGGATCAGTGGACCTGTCCGACTCGCAGCGTGCGCAGCTGCGAGTTCTCCTGAACGAATTTGCCGACGTTTTTAGTCAACACAAATTTGATATTGGTTGTACTAAATTGCTGCGACACCATATTGACACGGGTGACAGCGCGCCAATCCGCCAAAATCCCTTTCGGTTGAGCCCCGCCGAAAAGGATCATGTCAAATCGGCTGTTGATGACATGCTAGCCGCCGATATCATTTCCCCTTCCAACAGCCCGTGGGGCGCGTCGATCGTTTTGGTGAAAAAACACGATGGCTCACTGCGGTTTTGTGTCGACTTTCGGCGATTGAACAAAATTTCTGTGGCAGATGCGTACCCGCTTCCTCGAATGGATGAGTCGCTCGATGCCTTGGCGGGGGCGCGATTCTTTTCCACCCTCGATTTACTATCTGGATTCTGGCAGCTTCCTCTGGATGACGAATCAAAACCTAAGACTGCTTTTCGTACACCGCAAGGTCTCTTCCAATTTAACCGCTTGCCGATGGGCTTACGTTCTGCGCCGGCAACTTTTCAGCGGTTAATGGAACTGGTCTTGGCAGGCTTGCAATGGGATTCGTGTTTAATTTACTTGGACGATGTCATCGTCTTTAGCAAATCCTTCGAGGAACACCTCCAGAGGTTGCGTGCTGTTTTTCTCAAAATGCGGGCTGCCAATTTGAAATTTAAACCGCAGAAGTGCCATTTGCTCCGCGAATCGGTGCGGTATTTGGGTCACATTGTTGGGCACTCGGGGATATCCACTGATCCCGCCAAAACGGAATGCGTCAGCTCCTGGCCGACTCCCACCTCGGTGGGAGAGGTCAGGAGTTTAATTGGGTTCGCGTCGTACTATTGGCGGTTTGTGGCTGACTTCGCTACGATCGCGAAACCATTGCATGCCTTGACGTCCAAGGGAGTCAGGTTTCATTGGGGGCCGAAGGAGGAGGCTGCTTTTCACGCCCTCCGGAATGCCCTGGTGGAGGCTCCACCGTTGAATTACCCCGATTTCTCACAACCCTTCTTGCTCGATACAGACGCAAGTAACACGGGCATTGGGGGCGTGCTGTCCCAGCTCGTTGGGGGCGTAGAGCATGTGGTGGCTTACGGTAGTCGGGTACTGTCTCCAGCGGAACAACGGTACTGCGTTACCCGTCGGGAATTATTGGCAATTGTTTATTTCATTCAGCAGTACCGCCCGTATCTGTACGGTCGGCGTTTCACCGTCCGTACAGATCATGCGGCTCTACCGTATGCTCTGTGGGTTCAACAACCATCGGGCCAGTTGTCTCGATGGTTGGAGATTCTCCAAGACTACGACTTTGTCACCACATATCGTAAGGGCGTCCGCCACACGAACGCTGATGCCCTGTTGCGGTTGCCACCCACTTCGGAGTGCGCTTGCCTCTTGGGTTCGGGGCGTTGTAGGCCCCCGAACGTCTCCACCGATTCGGTCCTCGTGGCCGCCGCCGATGCGCCTTCGGCTTCGGGTCCTATCGAGCAAGAAGTGAGGGATTTGTTGCTGGGGTTGTCGGTCGTGGAATGGGGACGCCTCCAAATGGAGGACAACTCCCTCCTCGCTCTGCGCCGTCGCACTGGGGGGGTTGGTCAGGGGGTAGCGAACGTTGACTCGTGGGGGTTGTTCCAGGGTCTTTTAATGCACTGGGACGGAAAATCCCGCCGCCAACGGCTCGTGGTGCCTGCAGCATTAAGGGGTAAGGTGGTATGGGCTGTTCATGAGCGGCTTCTGCACTTGGGGGTTCACAAGACCTTTGCCACGCTCCAGCTCGATTTCTTCTGACTGGGCATGGCAAAGGACGTGGGGGATCTCCTGGGGTCGTGCACGCAATGCGCGCAGCAGAAGCCACCTGCAAGGGGGTCCAACCCTCCGCTGTAGTCCATAAAGGTTTCCCGGGTTAACGAGCTCGTTGCTCTAGACATTCTCGGGCCATTTCCCGCTACACCCAGGGGGAATAGGTATTTATTGACAGGGGTCGAATACTTCACGAGATGGCCTATGGTCTGGCCCCTGGCCAACCAGTCGGCGGCAGCCATCGCGGAGGCCTTTGTCCAGGGCTATGTCCTCGACAAGGGTGCTCCGGAACGGCTGCTTACTGACCAGGGTAAAAATTTTTCGGGGAAACTCCTCCGCGAGGTGTGCGACCTCTTGATTACGGAGAAAATTCGGACCTCCCCGTATCACCCACAAACTGACAGGATGGTGGAACGGCTGCATCGGACCATCACGTCCATGCTGTCCCAGCAGGTATCAGAATCCCAGACAGATTGGGACCTTCGCATTGCCGGTTTGTTGCAAGCCTACAGGATGGCTCCCCATGCGGCCACCGGATTTTCCCCTTTCTTTTTAATGTATGGCCGCGAGGCTAACCCCCCTGTGACGACCCAGCTGAAGCTATCGGCGCCTCAGGCAAAGTCTACATTGTCCGAACACGTTAAATTTAATATCGGCAAATTATCTGAGGTGCGGGAAGCGGCCGTGCAAAATTCTGAACTCCGCCAGCAGGCGAACGAGAGGCTTCGGCTGGGGCGGGTACATGTGTTCAAATGGAAACCAGGGGACAGGGCATGGTTGCACTGTCCCCAGGTGCCGCTGGCGACCTCGTCAAAGTTGGTACGGCCGTGGCGGGGGCCCGTGGAGGTCGTACAGGTCTTGCGGCCGCAATGTGTACGCGTCAAATGGGGGAGGCGTCGGTGGTACGTGCACCCCTCAAGGTTGAAACCGTTCATTGCGCCGCCCCGTGGTTCGCACACACGCACGCATGGCCAAACGTGTGAGGGGTCCGCCGACTCCCCGACGTCGCTGCTCTCGCCTAACCTGACATCAACTGTGCCATCTCCAGGTGCAACTGGAGTGACGGCTCCGCGACCGCCAACCCCCCCCGGGGGGGTCGGGGGTCGCTCGGCAGCGGCACCAGACTCTCTCCCACCCGGACCGTCAACAACCGCCACTGAGCAGGCCGGGACGGGCCCTTGTGACGGGCCCGCCGCGAGAACGCGCGCCAAAACGCGCAGACTATTGTGAGGTCAGCCGTTGGGGGGCCATTGCGGACGAGGGGGGGGAGGCGCCTGGGGCGCGTGTATATATATGGTGGTTTTACGGAATGGGGTATTTATTCGGGAGGGTGCGCCGGGTTATATTTTTTCTTTTCTTTCTTCTTCTACCTGTTTCTTGTTGTTGTTGTTGTTGTTATGGTTGTCATTGTTCTTGTTAAAATTACGCGAGGCACACACGGGTTTGAGGAGGGATGCACCTTTATTCTGATTTTGTTGCAGCCGGGGACGGCTGCGAGCTGTACAGGGGGGAGGGTGATGTAGAGGTGTAATTGTGTATGGGAGCAGATGGCCAACAAACACAAGGGGCGTGGTTAGGGCCGTACACATAGGAGGTGCTCACACCGACGTCCGCACCTGCATCCCCCACGGGCCCCTCCCGGGGGCCGAGTACTATAAAAGGTGGTGAGCCGGAGGGCTCGAGGTCGGGGGGTATCAGCTTTAACCAGCGAAGACGGAAGACCAGCTAGCATAGGCCCCAGAGCTCCCCTGGCTCGCTGTCCTTATCAGGGCCGACCAGGGCAAGCCGGTGGCGTGGCCCCGAGAGCCCAGACTGACGAGCCGGTCTGGAGACTCAGGGTGCCGGGATCCCAGCTTGACCAGGGCTGGGATAGGTAGCCTCCCCTAGCTCCGTAGTGGAGGACTTGGGCATAGGTTAGCGGGGTTAGAAGTTGTGTATCCCTGTAGCCGAGTGAAGGGGACGATACCCCCTTAAGTATTGTGTGTACCCATTACTGTGCACAAGTTGGTGTCAATAAATAAGTGTGCCTCCGACCCTGTCGTCAAGCCTCCTGATACTTACTACACTTGCAGCAGTTTAGAGGACATTGTCGGGTGAATATTAGCAAATTCACAGGAAGCACGGACTTATGCATGGAGATGTAGATCTTTATTCAAACGGAAGCGTACAATTATGCAGTGGGATGTACATACATATTAAGATTTAATTACAATGGGCAGATTAGATAAACTATGTTGATTGATATGTGGATTGTAAATGTAAAAAAATATTACAATTGAACGCAAAATCCTTGATAGGCCAAGTCGTGAACAAAGGTTTTGTGCTTGCTAACAGCACTTGTTCCAAAAGTCTCACGAAGGCTATATGGGTTTTTTTGGTCTTTGTGTGTGTGTCGACATGCTTCTGGTTGAGTGTCTGTGTGAGAGACACTGATCTATCAACGCTGCGATCCTTAATGCTCCCCCCAGATTTGACGATCTCACGTTGTTCGTAATGACATTGTTGGACACTTGGACAATTCCATGCAATGGGTGTGTTTTATATTTAATCTTAATTTTGGAGCTTTCGTGACTGCAGGAATTATTCTTCGGTTCTTTCGGTAAAGTCACGTATAAAGATAAAATAATAAATTAAATAATAGCATACTACGACGTTTCGATTGCAACACAAGCAATCATCATCAGGTATAAAAGAAATAGCAACAAAAATCTAACCAGAAAACTATAGACAGACATATAAGCAGACAGACATCATAAAGATACACAGAGAGAGAACACGTATCGGCACAAATAGAGAGGTCGTCGCTGTGACGGGGCCTTAAATATAGAGAGGGGGCGGGGGCGGAGAGAGGGAGGGGGCAGAGAAAAAAATTAGCATGTCAATGAGTGGACAACGACGTGGTACGGTACACAAGCTTACTATCCACATACATATTTGTATGTGGATAGTAACGATAGTGGATGTACATCCACTCTGAATCTTTACTTTGTCGTTAAAAAGGACGGGTACACAATGTTATTAAACTTCACATCTACCCTACCTACATGCCGAAAAACCACTGGAGTGATAATACAACTGCAACGTATGTGATTCATAAACCCGCATGTTCGAATTTTTCCCAAATTTTAACCCGGGTTGGGATGTCGCCATCCTGCCATGGAACCAATTATCCATTAGTGTCTCTAGCAGACCATTGCAAGCCTAGTGTTGGAAAATGGCCCACTGAAGCTGATATCACAGAGCTAATTCTGAGTACACTGCAAGTGCCCTCTGGTCCGCATAGTACAAAGCAGGACTTTCCCACCTGTTCTTTAAGTAGGAGTAACGTTGGTCGAAACAATGTTCTTCTTATAGATGGAAATTATCCAAATTAAGTGTAGAACCACATTACAGCCATGTGATGGGTTATTTTGTGCAGATGTAGTGACTAACTCGGAGACGATAAGACTTGGAAGGACTTATTTATTAACGAGCACCGACGGAATTAACACACTTAATACTTCGACCATCTATTATATGGCGACGCTACTCAGCCAGGAAAGACGGTAGGCTGCCTGACTAGCGGCGCTCCGAGATGGTGGAGACGGAGATGACGATGAGAAGAATGGCGACGATGGACTACAGCAGCACAACGGGGTTCACATTCCAAACACAGCCCCAAGGTGCCCCACAGGGGCCTCTCTTACACTGTCACGTGGACTCGCTCCACCCCAGCCACGCCCCCTTTCTGGAACCTACTAGCGGGTTCTGGTGGGCCCCTCTGTGACATTTCCCCGAGATCCTCCTTGTGCACATCCTGGCTTGCTGACGACAGGACTGCCGTACGCCACAGATCTTCTTTTCTGCCAGCAGCAAATGCTTTGCCACTACAGAGTCAATGCCAACTGGGCTGAGATCCTTAACTTGCTAGACTAGAGAACCCGCTTTGATCACTGGCGGGTGCCAGGTTTCAAACCCTGGTTATCCAGCAGCAGCCTGTATCGTGAGCAGCAGCATTCTTTGAATATTCTGTCAAAACAATTTCGATATTTGAGTGGTGGCACAATTCTGCAATTGCTTTTTAATAACTCTGGTGGCAGGAAGAATTTCTACAAGACCAAGTTCTAGAGAGTCCCTTTAGACGATATTTTGGTCTACTCTTCCACATTGGGCAGGTGTTTTAGAAGAGGAAGGAGTACCCAAACTTTAACCCACCACACACACCTTGCTGCTCGATTGTGGCATACCCATTTCTACTGCTAGGTGGACAGAGGCAGGGGGGTTTAAGAAACTCAACTATTTGTTTCAACTGCTGTGGCAGAAGGGGGGCAGAGGTGCAGTGGAGCAGAAGGGCAGTGGAGCATTGGACCTGAGGAGAAGTGGGACAGTGGAGCAGAGGGAGCAGTGCGGCAAAGGGGCAGAGGGAAATAGGTCATTGGGGCAGTGGGGTAGTGGAGTAGAGTGGCAGTGTTGTGCAGGAGGCGATTCACCTGAATATATTTTCCCACCACTATTTGTATTTGCTCTGAAGAAGGACCATTTCCCAAAACGTATCTCAAATGTGTGTCCTTGTGTAATGATAGGGTTACACCTGTCGACATGACAAAGTGACACGTGCTGTCCTGGGAAGGCATTTACGGGTACAGGCACAGAAGTAACAGCCAATCAGGGAAGGAGGCGTATCTGGGGCAAAGGAAACAGGTGGGGTTAGTCGAAATGCTCTGGGAACCTGCTTGAAGGTTCCACAAGAGGGCGTGGCTGGATGCGGGGCTTAGCTACGTCACGAGAAGGCGTGGCTGGAGGCGGGGCTTAGCCACACCTGGGGGAATATAATGGGGAGCGGACCCGGAGCTCGGGGCTCGTGTGGGGTCCTGGGTCCTGGCTGTGTCGCTGTTCACCGAAATCTCTCTCCGTCGTCTGGCCACGTGGAAGATCTCCTGAATGGTTCCATCGCCGTCATTATCATGCCGCCAGCCAGCGGCGAGACGAGTGAGGGCGAGGGGACCACGCTGAGTGATCGGCTCTGCGTGAAGCCACTAGAGGTGTTATTCCCGAGAGTTCTATTCAGTGAGAGGAAGAACCAGTGTTGGCCTGTATTGTGCCCACTGTGAGAAAAAAAGAAGTACCCTCTATGTGACGTTTCGTGGAAGTCGCTAATTACACTTGTACTGCCACACACACAGCTGGGACACCTCGCATCCGAGCCAAGGCACATTTACCCAACACAGACAGCACTTGCAAGCAATTCAACGTTATGTTGTGTCATCATGGGTTTATTTCACAAAGTTTTTATAGTACCAGCAACAACAAGGGTATTGAATCTTATTCTTTACATGAGTGGCCCTGGGGCTTGCCACGTGGCAGGTTTCGTTTATTGTCTGTACCAGACCCCTCTAGCTCTCTCATCCTGGGTCAGCTGCCCCTTCCATGTCCTGGAAACCATGGCAAGGTCACCCCATGAGGACTGCCTGGATGAAAACCAGCATGGAAGGGGCCCAGGATGGGGACGGCTATGTTTTTTGGCTAGTCCCGTGTGTGTTTGTTGTGTGAGGTGTCTTGATAGCAGTCGTTCTCCACTGTAGTCCTGGCATCTGCTGCTCAGATTCCTTCCACAGCTGTGGTCCGTGGCCCCGTCTCTCCAGGAAACAATGTGGTGTGTGTGTGACGAGTATCACGGGGTGTGTGGGTGGGTGGCATGTATCACGGGGTGGGTGGGTAGTCTGGTGGTAGTGGTCATGGTTGGCAGCGATCCACGACCACAACAACCACCCCTACTGTGTGGTGGACATGCCACCACAAAGCTGCACGCGGCGGAGGAGGGAGGTGATCGCTCTCGCCACGCGAGCAAGGCCCCCTCGCTTCCTCTTCTTTCTCTGCATCACCACCTCCACCACCTGCACCTCCTCCACCTCCTGCTTTGTCTCGTCCTCCATCTCCTCCTCTTCATCCTCCACCACCATCTTTTCTCCATTCTCTGTCTTCTCCATTCTCTGCTCCTGTTCCTCCTCAACCTCTTCCACCACCTCCACCTCCGCCTTCTCCTCTTCCTGTTCCACCTCTGTCTTCTTCTCCATCTTCTCTGCTTGGAAGCACTCTTTTCCAAAGCTTGGAGCAATCAGGCCCTGCACAGGAGTGTCAGAGGTGGATGCGGTGGCGGTGGTGGCAGCGGTGGTGGTGGTGGATGCGGTGGTGGCGGCAGCGGTGGCAGTGGTGGTTACTGCGGTGGAGGCCATGGTGGCGTTGGCGGTGGTGGTGGCGGCGGTGGTGGCGTTGGCGGTGGTGGTGGTGGCGGTGGTGGCGATGGTGGTGGTGGTGACGGCGGTCGTGGCGGTGGTAATGGCGGTCGTGGCAGTGGCGGCGGTGGTGGCGGCGGTGGTGGCGGCGGTGATGGCAGTGGTGGCGGTGGCGGTGGTGACGGCGGTCGTGGCGGTGGTGGTGGCAGTGATGGCGGTGGATGCGGTGGCGGCGGCAGCAGTAGCGGTGGTGGTTACTGCGGTGGTGGTGGTGGCGGAGGTGGCGGTGGTGGTGGTGGCGGCGGTGGCGGCGGTGGTGGCAGTGGTGGTGGCGGGTTTTGTGGCAGTGGCGGAAACAGCGTCAGTGGCAGTGGTGGCGGTGGTGGTGGCAGTGGTAGTGGTGATGGCGGTGGCGGCGGTGGTGGTGGCAGGAGTGGGGGTGGAGGTGCCGGCGGTGGCGGTGGTGGTGATGGTAGCAATGCTGGCGAGGCGCTGCTCCTGCTCAAGGCGCTTCTCCTCCTCGACGCGTTTCACGTTGGCGAGACACTTCTCCTCCTCTTCCTCCTCCAGATTATTCTCCTCAGCACACTTCATCTCGAGATGATGCTTCTCATCAATGAAGTACTTCACTTTAATGAGGCGCTTTTTGAGGAGATAGTCTCGGAAGCATTTCTCCTCTGTGCGGCACTTCGCCCTGGCAATGCGCTGCACTTCAAAGAGGCGCTCCTCTTCCATGGTGCATCTTTCTTTGCCAAGGTTCTTTTCCTGGAGATGCTTCACCCCGCTGACGTCCTTCAACTCCCCAATTATCCTCTGATCAAGCAAAGATAAGCAAAGGAACATTCAGACATGCACATGCAAGCAGACATTCATACCCACAGGCATGCAAACGTGGACGTGCACATGAACCCAAACAAAAAAACATACTCACACATGTAGGTACAGATGCAGCCATCCACATTCAGTCATTCAAACCTGCTTAGTACACACTTGAATATACACTATCACCTGATGTTAACACAATGTCTTATCCATCAATACTTGTATCACATTGTACGTGTAGTACTAACCCCTAAATATCCCAACTCCTATAGAATGAAAATACATGTCACATCCTCATATATCCTCATAAACCCCATGCATGCACTCAAGACTTTGCTCGATTGTGACGGTTTCATAGCAATTGTTGGCAATAATCATCACTGGCAATAGTTTTCACAGAATGTCCCATTATAAATATCTGGAAGCCCATACTCTGGACAAACTTCACTGCAGCGCCAATAGTGGGGAACTGTAATGGCAACTTCCAATCAACTCACAGACATAATTCATGTGACTGCCTGATATCCTTCTGTCTTCATTGGTAATAAATGGCCACTTCAAGTGCCTGCATGAGTGGGACGGTGAAGAGATGCGGTGATGGTGTTGGGACATGGTGTTGTGATATGGAGAGGAGAAGTAGTGGAATGTTCTCGAGAGATGGTGTATTGTGATGGTATAGAGGCATGATGAGGCTCTAATATGGTGTATTGAATTGGTGGTCGTGTAGTGTGATGAGAAAGGTGATGGGGAGAATTGGTGTCGTGATATTTTGGTGTGATGGTGTGGTGACATGGTGTGCTAGTTTTCGAGACAATGTCATGTGTTTTAACCCTACAGACCCCATACACATCGTGCTCTCTTTTAGCCCCGCCCCCTCCCAATACGTTCCATTCATTGGCTACCACATTCTGATAAGCTCCTCCCCCCTCCTCCCTCCTTAACTTGTATTTAAGAACTTGCATCTTAGAATCCCTGCCTCACTTGATACAGCAAATTCAGCTGTGACGGTCCCACCTGGGATGGAGACTTGTGTTGCCTCCGAAACGTCGTGATTTTTATTATTTTATTTTTTATAAATTTTTATTTCATTTTATACCTACGTGACTTTACCGAAATAACTAAGAGTATGAATCCTTGCAGTCACGAAAGCTTCAAATCTAGAACCCATACACACCTTTGGGGAGCGATTCTTGTAACTTTGGCCTGGGAAAGGGTCCACCTTATCCATAACGTCCCCCCACGTGGTTGACTGGCACGCCGACTCCCGGGCTATGAAGAACAGAAAATTCATTCAAGGGACGAGTAATTAATTAGAGAACGAAGGACATGGAAACTTACAGAACTAATTTTGAGATGCCAGTAATTACCTCTTACCACACAACAGGACCTGCTATTGAGAAATAGTCATCACATGGCAGTAAAACTTTACAAGTCATGTTTTTGTCGGCATTTTGAGACCGTAAATTACGTAAGCTTGAGACCCGAGTTTGAACAAAGATGGCAGAAACTCAAATCTAAACCCATCCTCTTTGCCACACTCGATCATTATGTCTTCCCATTACCACCAAGCTATGTCTACGAAAAGTAATTCATCAAGGAGCCTCCTCCTCCGCATATAATCCATGTGATGCAGGTATCTGGGACTTACCCTCATAGTCATCCAAGATCTCAGCCCACGTGATTTGTCCGTCCATGTTGTTGGGAAGGAGTAGATTTTGTTTGAAGTTGGATGGCCTGGGGAGGTTGGAACAACGCTCAGATTTAGCAATCTTTTGAATTCTAGATTTGAAGCTTTCGTGACTGCAATGATTCATATTCTCAGGTTTTTTCGGTAAAGTCACGTAGGTAAAAACATTAAAATTAATGAAAGTAAAATAAAACAAAACAAAATAAAATTCACGACGTTTCGGAGGCAACACAAGTCTCCGTCATCAGGTGGGACCGTCACAGCCGAATTAGCTGCATCAAGTGAAGCAATGATTCAAGATGTAATCCCTTATAAGCAAGTTGAAGGGAGGTGGAGAGGGGGGGGGAGAGCTTATCAGGCTGTGGTAGCCAATGAATGGAAACGTATCGGGAGGGAGGAGGAGCGGTGATCAAAGACTGCACGCAGTGCTCAACACAATGAATGGAGACGTGTCGGGACGGAGGGCGAGCGGCGATCAAAGACTGCACGCAGTGCTCAACACAATGAATGGAGACGCGCCGGGACGGAGGGCGAGCGGTGATCAAAGACATCACGTAGTGCTTAACACAATGAATGGAAACGTGGCGAGCGGTGATCAAAGAACAATGAAGAGATTACTGTTAAACACTGTGGATGTTAACACTCGGTGAAGTAAATTAAAATAGTGCCTGTCAGATAAGATGGTCCAAAAAGTGTAATTAAGTCTTTTTTGCATGGTTAATAACATCTTTCCAGTGATTACTGAGTTTGTACCCATCATCACGGTTGAAATTATGTCTGTGTTTGTATATTTGTATGGCTTCGTGTACAAATCTTTTGAATCACTCATCCTCCTAATTAATACATATTTGACCACTCATTGTACCAATCCAATCACTATCATGACTATACTCTTAGGTTTATTTTCAGTAAAGTCACGTCGGTAAAAATAGATAATAAATAATAAATAATAAAAATAATAGCAATAATAATAGAAATAAAATAATAACTCACGACGTTTCGGATGCAACACAAGCTTCCTTCATCAGGTGTAAAAAGGCACCGCAAAATAACTGTAGTTAGGTGTAAAAAGGCAAACTAACTACAGTTATTTTACAGTTATTCTACAGTTATTTTGCTGTGCCTTTTTACACCTGATGAAGGAAGCTTGTGTTGCCTCCGAAACGTCGTGAGTTATTTTTTATTTATATTATTATAAATAAAGTAAAAGATAATTATTTATTTATATTATTATAAATATTGTAAACGCTTTTTATTTATTTATTTCCCCCTACGTGACTTTTCCCGAAAAAAACCTAAGAGTATGAATCCTTGCAGTCATGAAAGCTTCAAATCTAAAACACTATCGTGACTTTTTTGTTGTTGCTGCTAATCCTACATAATGCACGGGCATAATATGACTTTGAGACCCCCCCCCCCACCTCCTACGCATTTCACAAGTAGTGACTAATCCCATATCTGCATTTTCAATAAATATGTTAAATTCATCTGTTTATATGCAAATTCCTTTGTCAATGCGCCCTTCCCCCTCTAACCCAGCTTAAATATATGCTGCCAAGCTTGGTGGTGTTCTTTTCGACAGCCCTGTTCTTCACCTGAGGACGGCTGCTTGCGTTGTGGCCGAAACGTCGTGAGAATTATTTTATTATGTTTTATTTGTATTATTTTATTATTTCCATTCTACGTGACTTTACCGAAAGAACCAAGAAGACTATCGTGACTGTTGCTTTAAAAGCCCACTCACTCGCTTGTTTGCCCACTCCTGTGTGCGCCCGATCACTCACTCATCCACCCACACGAACATGTTTATTCCAACTGCCTATTCCATTAAACATAATCACCAGACTTAACAATGATATTTCACCTCTAATCCCGACATGCATGTTCATGTACAGCCCATTTGTATTAATCGACTGCTTGATAAAAGACCCATATGCCTTGTGGGTCATTAGGGTCATATGACCATACTTAAATAATTTTTTATTACTGCCACATGTGATTCATATTGTATGAGATTTAAACGGGTTAGTTATGCTCGTTTTAAATTCTGACTCGCCTGGGGTCTAAACAACGACAGTAACAGCAACATTTCAGGGCATGTCAAGTAACCCATCTAACCTCGTTGAGGATTCGCTCTCAAAAGGCTTCTTCTGCTGCTCCCTCGTGTGCATTCCTCTCGACTGTGGGCGGAGGCGTGGCTGTGACGTAACAGAGGTGACGTCACTAGCGCGAAGCTCCGCCCCCCCTGATCCCGGCTGGCGCATCACGTGGTGCAGTGCTGGATAGCGGGGTTTTGTGATTATTTTCACAGGTTAAGCTGACGATATTAATCTTAGATGCCCCACAACACTGAAGTACGTTATGCTAATGACAGAAAAGCGTTCGATTCTAATGCCTTTGTTTCCACTCCAAACGCTTGGAATTATTAACAATATTCGGAATATTAGTCTCATATTTAACAAGTGTATTGAAGTCATAGGGTTAGGTTATTTGCATGAAGTCTTTTTCAAGTTCATACTTCCATTTGCTTGCCATTGCTACGGCACACTGGTTCGGATTATTCTTCCCATTTATGAAATCTCGCTAGAATCATTTGCATTTTCTTCTTGAACCTTAATCCACCACACACACCTTGCTGCTCGATTGTGGCATACCCATTTCTACTGCTAGGTGGACAGAGGCAGGGGGGTTTAAGAAACTCAACTATTTGTTTCAACTGCTGTGGCAGACGGGGGGCAGAGGTGCAGTGGAGCAGAAGGGCAGTGGAGCATTGGACCTGAGGAGACGTGGGACAGTGGAGCAGAGGGGGCAGTGCGGAAAAGGGGCAGAGGGAAAGAGGTCATTGGGGCAGTGGTGTAGAGTGGCAGTGTTGTGCAGGAGGCGATTCACCTGAATATATTTTCCCACCACTATTTTTATTTGCTCTGAAGAAGGGCCATTTTCCAAAACGTCTCTCAAATGTGTGTCCTTGTGTAATGACAGGATTACACCTGTTGACATTACAAAGTGACACGTGCTGTCCTGGGAAGGCATTTACGGGTACAGGCACATAAGTAACAGCCAATCAGGGAAGGAGGCGTATCTGTGGCAAAGGAAACAGGTGGGGTTAGTCGAAATGCTCTGGGAACCTGCTCGAATGTTCCACGAGAAGTGGTGGCTGGAGGCGGGGCTTAGCCACACCTGGGCGAATATAATGGGGAGCGGACCCGGTGCTCGGGGCTCGTGTGGGGTCCTGGGTCCTGGCTGTGTCGCTGTTCATCGAAATCTCTCTCCGTTGTCCGGCCACGTGGAAGATCTCCTGAATGGTTACATCGCCGTCATCATCATGCCGCCAGCCAACGGCGAGACGAGTGAGGGCGAGGGGACCACGCCAAGTGATCGGCTCTGCGTGCAGCCACTAGAGGTGTTATTGCCGAGAGTTCTAGTCAGTGAGAGGAAGAACCAGTGTTGGCCTGTATTGTGCCCACTGTGAGAAATAAAGAAGTAACCTCTATGTGACGTGTCGTGGAAGTCGATCATTACACTTGTACTGCCACACATACAGCTGGGACACCTTACATCCGAGCCAAGGCACATTTACCCAACACAGACAGCACTTGCAAGCAATTCAACGTTATGTTGTGTCATCATGGGTTTATTTCACAAAGTTTATATAGTACCAGCAACAACAATGGAATTGAATCTTATTCTTTACAGGAGTGGCTCTGGGGCTTGCCACGTGGTAGGTTTCGTCAATTGTCTGTACCAGACATGCCACCACAAAGCAGCACGCGGCGGAGGAGTAAGATGATCGCTCTCGCCACGCGAGCAAGGCCCCCTCGCTTCCTCTTCTTTCCCTGCATCACCACCTCCACCACCTGCACCTCCTCCACCTCCTCCTTTGTCTCGTCCTCCATCTCCTCCTCTTCATCCTCCACCACCATCTTTTCTCCATTCTCTGTCTTCTCCATTCTCTCCTCCTGTTCCTCCTCAACCTCCTCCACCACCTTCTCCTCTTCCTGTTCCACCTCTGTCTTGTTCTCCATCTTCTCTGCTTTGAAGCACTCTTTTCCAAAGCTTGGAGCAATCGGGCCCTGCACAGGAGTGGCAGAGGTGGATGCGGTGGCGGTAGCCGTGGTGGCGGTGATGGCGGTGAATGCAGTGGCGGCGGCAGCGGTGGCAGTGGTGGTGGTGGCGGTGATGGCGGTGGATGCGGTGGCGGCAGTGGTGGTGGTGGTGGCGGTGGCAGTGGTGGTGGCGGCGGTCGTGACGATGGTGGTGATGGCGGCGGCAGTGGTGGCGGTGGTGGCCGTGGTGGCGGTGATGGAGGTGGTGGCGGTGGTGGCAGTGGTGGTGGCGGTGGTGGCCGTGGTGGAGGTGATGGCGGTGGTGGTGGCGGCGGTGGTGGTGGTGGTGGCGACGGTGGTGGCAGTGGCGGCGGTGTTGGCGGTCGTGACGGTGGTGGCGGTGGCAATGGCAGTGGTGGCGGCGGGTTTTGTGGCAGTGGCGACAACGGCGTCGGTGTCAGTGGTGGCGGTGGTGGCGGTGATGGCGGTGGATGCGGTGGTGGCGGTGGTGGTGGTGGTGGCGGTGGTAGTGGCGGCGGTCGTGACGATGGTGGTGATGGCGGCGGCAGTGGTGGCGGTGGTGGCCGTGGTGGCGGTGATGGAGGTGGTGGCGGTGGTGGCAGTGGTGGTGGCGGTGGTGGGGGTGGTGGCCGTGGTGGAGGTGATGGCGGTGGTGGTGGCGGCGGTGGTGGTGGTGGTGGCGACGGTGGTGGCAGTGGCGGCGGTGTTGGCGGTCGTGACGGTGGTGGCGGTGGCAATGGCAGTGGTGGCGGCGGGTTTTGTGGCAGTGGCGACAACGGCGTCGGTGTCAGTGGTGGCGGTGGTGGTGGCGGTGGTGGCGGTGGTGGCGGTGGTGGCGAGGCGCTGCTCCTGCTCAAGGCGCTTCTCATCCTCGACGCGTTTCACGTTGGCGAGACACTTCTCCTCCTCCTTCTCCTCCAGATTGTTCTCCTCAGGACACTTCATCTCGAGATGATGCTTGTCATCAATGAAGTACTTCACTTTAATGAGGCGCTTCTTGAGGAGATAGTCTCGGAAGTACTCCTCCTCTGTGCGGCACTTCGCCCTGGCAATGCGCTGCACCTCAAAGAGGCGCTCCTCTTCCATGGTGCATCTTTCTTTGCCAAGGTTCTTTTCCTGGAGATGCTTCACCCCGCTGACGTCCTTCAACTCCACAATTATCCTCTGATCAAGCAAAGATAAGCAAAGGAACATTCAGACATGCACATGCAAGCAGACATTCATACCCACAGGCATGCAAACGTGGACGTGCACATGAACCCAAACAAAAAAACAAACTCACACATGTAGGTACAGATGCAGCCATCCACATTCAGTCATTCAAACTTGCTTAGTGCACACAGACATAATTCATGTGACTGCCTGATATCATTCTGTCTTCATTGGTAACAAATGGCCACTTCAAGTGCCTGCATGAGTGGGACGGTGAAGAGATGCGGTGATGGTGTCGGGACATGATGTTGTGATATGGAGAGGAGAAGTAGTGGAATGTTCTCGAGAGATGGTGTATTGTGAAGGTATAGAGGCATGATGAGGCTCTAATATGGTGTATTGAATTGGTGGTCGTGTAGTGTGATGAGAAATGTGATGGTGAGAGTTGGTGTCGTGATATTTTGGTGTGGATGGTGTGGTGACATGGTGTGCTAGTTTTCGAGACAATGTCGTGTGTTTTAACCCTACAGACCCCATACACATCGTGCTTTCTTTTAGCCCCGCCTCCCCTCCCAATACGTTCCATTCATTGGCTACCACATTCTGATAAGCTCCTCCCCCCTCCTTAACTTGTATTTAAGAACTTGCATCTTGGAATCCCTGCCTCACTTGATACAGCAAATTCAGCTGTGACGGTCCCACCTGGGATGGAGACTTGTGTTGCCTCCGAAACGTCGTGATTTTAATTTTTTTATTTTTATTAATTTTTATTTTATTTTATACCTACGTGACTTTACCGAAATAACTAAGAGTATGAATCCTTGCAGTCACGAAAGCTTCAAATCTAGAACCCATACACACCTTTGGGGAGCGATTCTTGTAACTTTGGCCTGGGAAAGGGTCCACCTTATCCATAACGTCCCCCCACGTGGTCGACTGGCACGCCGACTCCCGGGCTATGAAGAACAGAAAATTCATTCCAAGGACGAGTAATGAATTAGAGAACGAAGGACATGGAGTTTCACAGAACTCATTTTGAGATCCCAGTAATTACCTCTTACCACCAACAGGACCTGCTATTGAGAAATATTCATCACATGGCAGTAAAACTTTACAAGTCATGTTTTTGTCGGCATTTTGAGACCGTAAATTACATAAGCTTGAGACCCCAGTTTGAACAAAGATGGCAGAAACTCAAATCTAAACCCATCCTCTTTGCCACACTTGATCATTACGTCTTCCCATTACCACCAAGCTATGTCTACGAAAAATTATTTATCAAGGAGCCTCCTCCTCCGCATATAATTTATGTGATGCAGGTATCTGGGACTTACCCTCATAGTCATCCAAGATCTCAGCCCACGTGATTTGTCCGTCCATGTTGTTGGGAAGGAGTAGATTTTGTTTGAAGTTGGATGGCCTGTGGAGGTTGGAACAACGCTCAGATTTTGCAACCTTTTGAATCACTCATCCTCTTAATTAATACATATTTGAACACTCATTGTACCAATCTAATCACTATCGTGACTATACTCTTGGGTTTTGTAGGTAAAAATAGATAAATAATAAAAATAAATAACAAACATTTATCGAAATAATAATAGAAATAAAATATCACGACGTTTCGGAGGCAACACAAGCTTCCTTCATCAGGTGTAAAAAGGCACAGCTAAATAGCTGACTTAACAATGATATTTCACCTCTAATCCAGACATGCATGTTCATGTACAGCCCATTTGTATTAATCGACTGCTTGATAAATGACCCATATGCATTGTAGGTCATTAGGGTCATATGACCATACTTAAATGATTTGTTATAATACGAGCATGACGTCGTAGGTCACTTGATGTCAGAGGTACCACCCATGTGGGTGTGACATCACAGATTGGAGGCAACTATGGCAGCATCTAGGGTCTGAACTTAAAGGCAGATTCCTCCCCAATTGTTGAATAACATTCAGTACATATAATGTAGGGCACAATTGCACCAGCAATCAGAACACAATAATTGTAGACATGTTATTAATATTCTATGAGATTTAAACGGATTAGTTATACTCGTTTTAAATGCTGACTCGCTTGGGGTCTAAACAACGACAGTAACAGCAACATTTCAGGGAATGCCAAGTATCCTAACAGTTCTACATTGAATTTTTATTTAAAGCATTCGTGACTGCAGGGATTCATATTCTTGGTTCTTTCGGTGAAGTCACATAGAAGGGAAACAATAAAATAATATTAATATAAAACAATACAATTATCACGACGTTTCGACTGCAACACAAGCAATCATCGTTAGGTGTGAAATCCACAGCAAGATTGCTGAAAATTGAATTGTGAACATATAAAAATAATGAAGCTTTAGTTTGTAGTCGAAATGTAAAATAAAAAGAAACCACATTCATCGTCAACAGGGTCGCTCACCTCATTGAGGATTCGCTCTCAAAAGGCTTCTTCTGCTGCTCCCTCGTGTGCATTCCTCTCGACTGTGGGTGGAGGCGTGGCTGTGACGTAACAGAGGTGACGTCACTAGCGCGAGGCTCCGCCCCCCACGATCCCGGCTGGCGCATCACGTGGTGCAGTGCTGGTTGTGCGCGGGACCGGAAACAGTTTTTTATGTAGTTTATACTTTAGTTTTCTACGTGGTTGTTTAGTAACTGCAGCTACATATCATTAACATTCCTTTCCTTTGTTAATGCTACTTCCTGCACCCCCCTTGGTGCTGCTGATCCTGCATAATGCATGGGCATAATATGACTTTGAAACCCCCCTGCCCACCTCCTACGCATTTCCCATGAATATGCTAAATTCCTCTTCATATGCACATTCCTTTGTTAAGGCTCTCTTCTTCTTCCACCTCCAACTCAGCTTATATATAAGCCCCTAGCTTGGCATTGTCTCATTCTTCACCTGAAGACGGCTGCTTGCGTTGTAGCCGAAACGTCGTGAGAATTATTTTATTTTATTATGTTTTATTTTTATTATTTTTTTACTTCCCTTCTACGTTACTTTACCGAAAGAACCAAGAAGATGAATCCCTGCAGTCACGAAAGCTTTAAATCGAAATTTAACCCTCACCCCCAGTTCGCATTTCCGTCCCTAGGTTCGCATATATATATACATATGACATCCATACATACGAGTATCATGGGATTATTATGTCGGAGGTCATAGAATGAATCTAACTCATTTGCCTTGCTTTCATCCCTCGACTGATATTCATCTTCGGTGGATGCATGAGCAACGACCACTCCTCGTCTCCCGTTGATTGGGAGGTGTGCCCACGGTAGCCTGGGGCTTAGAGCTTTCCACACCTTACGCCACGCTCCCACGCCCCCTTGATTCGTTTTTTTTCTCAGAAGAAGAGCCCCCTGTTGTTTGGAATTCCCCAGCCACAAGTAAAGTTCTGTAAAAACAATCTGCTACCTCATCGGCGGTGCCGGACGTTAACGCTGCGGTGGATGTGAGCAATGTCCTGGAGGGAATATTCTTAGGTTTTTTCGGTAAAGTCACGTAGGTAAAACATTAAAATTAATGAAAGTAAAATAAAAATAAAAATCACGACGTTTCGGAGGCAACACAAGTCTCCGTCATCAGGTGGGACCGTCACAGCCAGATTTGCTGCATCAAGTGAGGCAATGATTCAAGATGTAATCCCTTAAGAGCAAGTTGAGGGGGGAGGAGAGGGGGGGCGGAGCTCATCAGAATGTGGTAGCCAATGAATGGAACGTATCGGGAGGGAGGGGGGCGGGGCTCAAAAGAATGCACAACGTGGTACAGGTCGGCGGCTTGGACGTTGTGCATTCTGTAAACTAATATTAATATATCGGCCATAACTGTGAAATACCATCTAAAATATCACAATGTTGATCGTGGTATACTTAAGTTAAGAGGTGCATGTGTTGACGTGGTTTAATGAAAATATTTAAGGACCACTGTGTGTCTAGACAACGAAAGTGAATTGTTATATTTGATCAATTTAAATGGTTAGAATTGCTATGGATACCCATCTGGATGGTGTAGTTTGTAAGTGTTGTTTATCATTATAACCATTATTAGTCTATAGCAGAAAGTCTCGTGTGTTTTTACACTGCTGTGTATGTACAGTGCTTTGTGTACGTATGTGTTTTAATTTTCCACGTGTTTTCACGGTAATTGCATTGAATGTGGAGCAGTTACCTATCGGATTACTTGTTGATGTGGTGTGATGTGCAGTGGTTGTGAGGTGGTTCAATTCCTGATTTTACTCTCGTAGTTAAGTGGTCTTGTGGAGCCAAAGTTTGAGAAAGACTGTGATCATATCTTTGCTCAATATTAAAAAATATATATTTCATTTTCCTCATTGTTTAATAATTACTGCAGATGATCGGTTCCAGGATGTATACGTGGATTTCATGTTCGTTGTTCCTGTGTTTGATGGCTTTCACTTCTGGATGGATAGCTTCTATCGATAAGGACGTCAATGGGGAATGACAAATAGACGTTTACGTGTTTGATTTTGAGAAGATTTTTTAACTATTGAATTCCTGAAAGTAAAATAATTGTCTCGTTCCTTAACTGTTTGACCAAAAAAAGATTGATTAATATTTTGATACGAGTGTTAACATCAATATTCTTGCAGATTAATAAAGACCTGATTTGTTTTTAAAGATAACTGATCGTTCGTTATATCCTTCCTTAAAAAGAACATGGACGAGTAGACATGCACACACGAGTGTGCTTCCAAACACGACTGTATACATATATATACAGCAGCGTGCATTCACACACTAGTTGTAATATACAGGGGTGTACATACAGACAAAGCAGTAGACGTACACACACGAATGCTTCTCTTGTTGTAGTGTTTCTACTGTTATGGTTTATCGTATACGTAAAGTTATCTAATAGTTTGTTAACTGTACAATGCTTATATCACACACATGTCCACACACACACGAGCCAAAGACAAGTGAACATACACAGCAATGCAAATGCACACAGCCTTACAAGCTATACCATTTAGATGAGTATTAAAAGTTGATGACAGTAATTGTGATCTTGATTTGAAGCTGTCGTGACTGCAGGAATCCATACCCTTGGTTCTTTCGGCAAAGTCACGTAGATAGAAAAATTATCAAATAAAACAAAAAATAATGAATCGCGGAAAATATAATCCAGCTGGATAATTTTAATAATATATCACAACGAAACCTCGTGATATATATGTTTTTGTTAAATTTTTTATGTTTCTACCTACGTGACTTTACCTAAAGAACCAAAGAGTATGGATCCCTCCAGTCATGAAAACTTCAAATCTAGATTGAGTGTAGTAAAGTAATCAGTTTTGTTTATTTGCTTCCATTTGTTTACTTCTGATACGGCACACTGGTTCGGATTATTCTTCCCATTTATGATATATCTCTAGAATCATTTGCATTATCTTCATTAACTTCCTTGCATTCAATTGTTTTTCTCGGAAGTAACGCTCCTCATATCTAGCAACATACCTAAACGGCCAAACCATACACAGCAAGGCATCGGTGTCTGTTTGTGGAGCCGGCCACGCCGGAGCGGTTATATGCGGGGTGTGAACACATGATTATACATACCTATACACACACATGCACGCATGTACATATCCACATCAACGAGTGTAAATAAACACACGAGTGGACATACACAGCAGTACATATCCATGGACATACACACAGTAGCAGACTCGGATAGCTGGGTTTTGTTATTATTTTCACAAGTTAAACTGACGATATGAATCTTAGATGCCCCACAACACTGAACGTTATGCGAATGACACAAACGCATGCGATTCTAATTCCACTCCAAACGCTTGGCCTCATGTTTAATGCGTGTTGTGAAGTTATTATTTTAGTTTATTTGCATGAAGTATGTTTAAAGATCATACTTCCATTTGTTTGTCTTTGCTACGGCACACTGGTTTGGATTATTCATCCCATTAATGAAATCTCTCTAGAATCATTTGCATTTTCTTCATAAACTTCCTTGCATTCAATTGTTATTCTTGAAAGTAATGCTCTCCATATCTAGCAACACACCTAAGCTCATGTAGACATTGTGCTTAAACCTAAATATTAATGTGCATTTCACTGCATTATTGCTGGCTTCTGTTTGAATACAGATGGGCATAATTATGTGCATGTTGTTTGTTTGCATATTTATAATGGTCTGTAAACTGCTATCAATTTATCGGACTTACCTCTGAAATACATCCATAATAGATGTGTTTGGGTTAGATTGCATAAATATATAAATGTGTCGTTCAAACCCGCCACCACCCGACACATCCAACTAGTAAGGGTTGTCACCTAAACAAAACATGCCAATTCGTCACTAGTACAGCACACCGGTGTGTTGGAGAGCCAAGCCACAACCTTTACAATCTGAGTACGAGGATTCGGCAGTAATTACAACTAGCTTGATCAGGCGACAGCCAGATTTGTGAAGTCTTACTGTTTCGTTCCTTATATTGAAGCGAAAATGTGTTGACCACGCAGCTGCGCTCTTGCACAATGTGGGGGGGGGGGGGTTACTGCAGCAATGTACATTAAGCGTGTGCATTATGTGAACCATTTGGACTTGTTCTTCCTGTCTATTGTGTTTATTACTTCAGGACGAATGGCTTCAATCGATAAGGACGTCAATTGGGAATGATTTATCGATGTTTACGTGTTTGATTTGAGAAGATTTTATAACTGTTGAATTCCTGAAAGTGAAATGATTTTCCAAGTTTCTAAACCGTTTGACCAAGCGAATTGATGAAAAAATGTAATGCGAGTTTTAATGTCAATATTCTTGCAAATCAATAAAGACCTGATTGGTTTTTTAAAAAACACAGACGAGTAGACATACACACGCGAGTGTGCATCCAAACACTGCTGCATTTATAAATCGGAGTGCATGCCGACAAAGGGCAGCGGACTTCAATAGAGCGCAGCTGCGTGGTCAACATATCAATGCTTCTATATAAGGAACGAAACAGTGAGACTTCCCAAATCTGACTGTCGACTGATGAAGCTAGTTTTAATTACAGAAGAAACGTCGTACTCAGATTGTAAATGTTGTGGCTTGGCTCTCCAACACACCGGTGTGCTGTACTAGTGACAAATATGCATGTTCTGTTTACGTGACAACCCTTACTATTTAGCTTTGTCAGGTGGTGGCGGGTTTCAACGACACATTTGTATATTTAAGCGATCTAACCCAAAAAACCTTTAATATGGACATTATAATAAACCACTTACAAGCTAAACCATTCAGATGATTATTCAAAGTTCATGGCAGAGTTTTTAATATAAAACACTCGTTTTCTAGAAGCACCCCGCTCAACACGATTGTCATTAAATATATTTATAAAACAAAGTCAGTACAGTATAAACTTGCACATTTTATTCCAAATCAAGCTTGAGATCACCAATTTTTATATTTCAGACTGTATGTCGCTTTATAATCCTCTAAACTTGCAGCAGTTTAGAAGACATTGGGGAGTGAATATTTTCAAATTAACACGAAGCACGGAATTATGCATGGAGATGCACTTCCTTATTCAAACGGAAGTGTACAATTATGCAGTGAGATGTACATACGTATTATGTTGCTAGATATGCGAATTGTTAATGTAAAAATTAACAATTGAATGCAAAGTCCATGATAGGCCAAGTCGAGAACAAAGGATTTGGATGCTAGAGCGAAGTTATAAGGGGCTTAAAATCAGACCTCAAGGTCATTTCGAGAGGGATTTTGCTGAGGATAGACGCTCGACTCCTAGCTCTGCAGATCACCCTTCTTCCACGAGACCCAGCCTGGCGAGAACGATTGCTTGGCGACTGGTTGGCGACTTCGCTTCGGGAGAGTTCGTGGCGATCTCTTCAGACGGGTTACAGGGACATCGATACGCGGTGCATCAACAAGTAAGTGTCTTTGTTAGTGGATAAACTGGTAATCGCGTGTGTAGTCCGACTTACGAGACGTTACTGTGTCTCGGTTAGACGTTGGTAAGAGTTTGCTTCTTGGCGATTTGAGCCAGACATCCACGCAGCTTAAAGGGTGCATTTTACTCTAAAAAACACCCGCAACTGTCACTGAAGAATCAGTCACATGGAGCAGATAACCTTTACACAGCGCCACACACACACGGGTGAGAAGCCATTCAATTGCTCTCTTTGTGGGAAGGCATTTTCACTGAAACAAAATCTTCACACTCATCAGAACACACACACTGGCGTGAAGCCATTCAATTGCTCTGTGTGTTTGAAGTCATTTGCACAGAAATCAACTCTTAACACTCACCAGAATACACACACGGGCGTGAAGCCGTTCAATTGCGCTGTGTGCGGGAAGGCATTTGCAAGGAAGTCAGATCTTCACACGGTCATCACCCCGAAACAAGCATGAGAAGATCCGCAATGATAGGGAAGTGAAATCAAAAGGTGAAAAACAAAATGCTGCATTGAGTCCTGAAAAAAATCCCTCTTTCGAACCATAGCATGGTGGAACCTGAGAGATGCGTGGATGTAGTGGATGTAATGAGTCCTGACGACAATTCCTCTTTAGACCCCATGCGGGTTGATAATGAGAAATGGCTGCTGGAGTTGCTGGATAATCAAAGTATTGAGTACTTCTGTTAAAGTCCTAGAATGTGCACGTTTGTGTCTCTGTTAGATCAATTTATTAGGTGCAATTGATTATATCAATGATTTCCAGCACTACTCCAATCTAGTGTAATTATTTTAACAAAACCGTTTGATTGCTCTGTGTGTTGGAAGCATTTTCACGATCAGCAACACTTCACAGGCATCATCAGTTCAGATGAATGTCTTCCTTTTAAGTTCCAGAAGTGTTCACTGATTTCAGAATGACAACAATTTTATACTTTGAACGAATGGCTTCAGTCGAAAAGGACGTCAAAGGGGAAATCGACGTTTACGTGTTTGATTTTAAGAATATCCTTTAACTGTTGAATTCCTATTGGGAAATAATTTGCCTAGTTCCTTTCCTGTTTGAGCATGCGTATTAATAAAGATTTCGATACGAGTATTAACGTCAACTTTCTTGCAGATTAATAAAGACCTGATTTGTTTTTAAAGATGACTGATCGTACGTTATTGCTACCATATCCTTCCTTTAAAAAAACACGGACGAGTAGACATACACACACGAGTGTGCATCCAAACACGACTGTATATACAGCGGTGTGCATTCACACACGAGTGTGCATGTGTTTCTACGAGTTTTAACGTTAATATACTTGCAGAACAATAAAGACCTGCTATGTTAAAGATGACTGATCGTCCCTTATTGCTACAATGTTCATAGCGAACACGTGTGGAGGCGAGTTTCAGGTGAAGCATCTCCATCACACAAGTTTACCCTTACCTGGCAGCATCGTGGCAGTCCGCTGGTCACACTCACTACGTCACACTCACGAGCTGTAGGGGCGGGGCTCTGTCTGCTCAGTGGCGCTGTTTTAATTCAATTAGCACCACGAGCGGGGAGTCTCATCCCTGTAGTTCCCTGTTGTGGTGGCGCATTCCTACCACGTTCCCCTAAATTCTTTGTACGACACAATATTAAATAATTTGTTTGTTCCAATACATAATCATACACGAGTACACATATACACTCCCATGTACACACACCCACACACGAGTGGACATACACAGCGCGGTAGAAACATACACAAATGTGCATACACACTGCTTCATACATCCACACACGGGTGCACATGCATACAAGTGCGCATACATACATGAGTGTGCATATACAGCAGTAGACGTACAAAGGGATTGCGTTCTACTACACGAACAAATGTGCGAACAAATTATTGTACATACCTATACACACACATTCACGCATGTACATATCCACATCAACGAGTGTAAATAACAACAACCGCCATTCGCCACTAAGTGGCGGTGACGTCACCACGACGCTTGTGCCAGGCCATGTGCACCTTGAGGCCACGTGAAGTGTTGAATGCCCGCTGACAGGAGGAGACGTTACTGTGTCTCGGTTAGACGTTAGTGAGAGTTGCTTTTTGGCGATTGGAGCCAGACATCCACGCAGCTTAAAGGGTACCTTTAACTCTCAACAACACCCGCGACTGTTCCTCTGCTCTGAATAATCAATCACATGGAGCAGATAAACTCTCCACAGCGCCACGCACACACGGTTAAGAAGCCATTCAATTTCTCTGCGTGTGTGAAGGAATTTGCATGGAAATCACATCTTCACAGGCACCAGAAAACAAACTCGGGTGAGAAGCCATTCAATTGCGCTGTGTGTGGGAAGGCATTTGTACAGAAATCACATCTTCACAGTCACCAGAAAACACACACGGGCGAGAAGCCATTCAATTGTTCTCCGTTGGAGAGAACACGGTCATCACCCCGAAACAAGCATGAGAAGATCAGCAATGATAGGGAAGTGAAATCAAAAGGTGAGAAACAAAGTGCTGCAATGAGTCCCGAAAAAAATGCATCTTTTGAACCTATGCAGGTGGATCCATAGAGTTGCGTGGATGTAGTGGATGTAACGAGTCCTGACGACAATTCCTACTTCGACCCCATGCATTTGGATCCTGCGAGATGGCTGGATGTACTGAGCCCTGACGACAATTCTTATTTCGACCCCATGCATGTTGATAATGAGAAATGGCTGCTGGAGTGGCTGGATAATCAAAGTATTGAGTACTTCTGTTAAAGTCCTGGCATGTGCACGTTTGTGTCTCTGTTAGATCAATTTATTAGGTGCAATTGATTATATCAGTGATTTCCAGCACTACTCCAAGATAGTGTAATTATTTTAATAAAAAAATTTGATTGCCCTGTGTGTTGGAAGCATTTTCACGGTCAGCAACATTTCACAGGCATCATCATATTGTAGAAGGTGGCATGTGTTGTCATCTTCTCACAACAATTTTAAACTATGGACGAATGGCTTCAAGCGAAAAGGACGTCAAAGGGGAAATCGACGTTTACGTGTTTGATTTTAAGAATATATTTTAACTGTTTGATCATGCGTATTAATAAAGATTTCGATACGAGTATTAACGTGAGTTTTCTTGCAGATTAATAAAGACCTGATTTGTTTTTAAAGATGACTGATCGTACGTTATTGCTCCCATATCTTTCCTTAAAAAAACACGGACGAGAAGACATACACACACGAGTGTGCATCCAAACACGACTGTGTATACAGCGTTGTACATTCACACACGAGTGTGCATGTGTTTCTATGAGTTTTAACGTTAATATACTTGCAGAACAATAAAGACCTGCTATGTTAAAGATGATCGTCCTTTATTGCTACAATGTTCATAGCGAACACGTGTGGAGGCGAGTTTCAGGTGAAGCATCTCCATCACACAAGTTTACCCTTACCTGGCAGCATCGTGGCAGTCCGCTGGTCACACTCACTACGTCACACTCACGAGCTGTAGGGGCGGGGCTCTGTCTGCTCAGTGGCGCTGTTTTCATTCATTTAGCACCACGAGTGGGGAGTCTCATCCCTGTAGTTCCCTGTTGTGTTGGCGCATTCCTACCACGTTGCCCCTCAATTCTTTGTATGACACAATATAAAAATAATGTGTTTGTTCCAATACATAATCACACACGAGTACACATATACACCCCATGTAAACACCCACACACGAGTGGACATACACAGCGCGGTAGAAACATACACGAATGTGCATACACACTGCTTCATACATACACACACGGGTGCACATGCATACAAGTGCGCATACACACACGAGTGTACATACACAGCAGTGTACGTACAAAAACAGTAGTATACTTGGATAGCGGAATTTTGTGATTATTTTCACAGTTTAAGCTGACGATATGAATCTTAGATGCCCCACAACACTGAAGTACGTTATGCTAATGACAGAAAAGCATGCAATTCTAATTAAGTTTCTGTTTCAACTGCAAACGCTTGGAATTATTTATTTCTTGCTACCCCTATCCCCTCCTTTTGATGCTGCTAATCCTGCATAATGCACGGGCATAAGTAGTACTAATCACATACCTGCATTTCCCATATCCCCTCCCTTTGATGCTGCTAATCCTGCATAATGCACGGGCATAAGTAGCACTAATCACATACCTGCATTTCCCATATCCCCTCCCTTTGATGCTGCTAATCCTGCATAATGCACGGGCATAAGTAATACTAATCACATACCTGCATTTCCCCTAAATATGCTAAATTCCTCTTGATTTGCAAATTATTTTGTCAAGGCGCCCTTGCCCCCTTTCCAACCCAGCTTAAATATACGCTCCAAGCATGGTGCTGTTTCATTCAGACGCTGTCTCCCCGACAGACCTGTTCTTCACCTGAGGACGGATGCGTGCGTTGTGGCCGAAACGTCGTGAGAATTATTTTATTACGTTTATTTTTTTATTCTTTCCCTTCTACGTGACTTTACCGAAAGAACCAAGAAGATGAATCTCTGCAGTCACGAAAGCTTTCAATCGAAATCGTTGTTACCGCTCAGAGACCCGGCATCTCGTCTGGCGGCCGCCCGCAAGCGGACGTCCCCTTACTTCCAGACCCTCGCCGTGGCCGATTCGCAGCGCCAGCGCCCCGAGCCGGCCTCCCTGAGCTCGCGGGAGGATCTCGACCTTATTACAGTTGGCCAACTCGGAATTGGAGCTGGGGCAAACGTCTCCAAGTCAGCAGCCTCTCACCACCGGTGTGACGGTTCAGAACTGGTTTCTACTGCATTGCACACAATACCCGCTTGACCACTCGATGTCCGATCACGGCCACGATGCACCACTCCGCTACTGCTTACACAATCATCTGGCTCGACCACCTCTATCAGAGCGGTCTACATCGGCCACTTGTACTGCCACCCATGCACCCACCACTCGCTCTGCCTGCCTGTCGATTGCCTTCAACCCAATGGCTTTGAATACACAACACAATCTCATTGGCTCTGAGAGAGTAAGCAGACCTGAGATTAGTGCTTAGATGGGAGACTCCCTGGGAATACCGGGTGTTGTGGGCTTAGGCCACAAGGTGACTAGTCGAAGGCATACATGGATGGATTCTTGATTACTTCTATCCTTGTCATTGAGGTGCATCGTCGTATTCATGACGTTCTACTTGGTACCATTTCCTCCAAAATGCACCACTCAATGCAATTGGCCAAACATTCCAATGTAGCAGGAGCCTCGTGATAATGTCTTGAGACTCAGTAAGGCTCTCCTGAGTAAAACGAAGGCAGCTTTCACATTTTGTTATTATCAGTCACCCTTTAACCCTTGTCTCTACACACCAACAACCTGCAGCATGTTCAGAACTCATCAACCCACCCTGGCCACCTGCTCCCCGTCAGCTGTTCCCTCACTTGGCCATTCGTCCGAATCGGCTGGCAGTGATCCAGCACTTTGGAGGCAAGGGTTGGCCACTCCGGGCTGGCCACATCACCCCCTCGTGTGCCGTCCCGGCCTTAACAGATTTTCGCTCGCAGCATTTGCCCCGGCGGTCTCTTGAGGAGATCGCAGCCCATGAGGTGCGGTCTTGGTTGTGAAGCACGTTGCGCTGATGCTACCGACGGCAGTATCGCGCTTTTTTTAAAATCCTTTATATTAAGTTCACTTGCTTGCTTGCTTAGGACCGTGCAAATCTTTCGGTCGTTTTTTAACCCACTTCCCGTGATCCAATCGAGCTGACATTTTCCACACAGGCTCGTTGTGCGTGACAATTAATGTTCGTGAATTTTTTCCCCCAAAATTTTACACTTTTTAGGACAAAAATATGATATTTAATTACCAATTGCTTAATGCTGCCATGCAATCATCTGACCCATAGGTAGCAGCCATCTCAAGCCAGAGGACGAGAGGACTCTAGCCACCACGCATATAAAGGATTTATAGTGAAAAACTTTTTTTTACGGGTTATACTTGTTCTGCCATCAGCTTCTTGTGGTGCTCACAAAGGGCCGGCATTCCACCCCACTCCCTCGCCAACTCAACCGTTCTCATTGCGAGACCACTATTCCATTCCGGATCAGATCATTTGTATGGTCTTGTTATCATTTCGTATTGTTTCTCAATAATTCTCTGTTTAACGATTAAATGTAATAACTTGTTCAGTTTTGTGTGCTCTGTTAGCTCCGGTCTCGTGTGGTAGGGGTGGCTCGCAAACCAACCTGCCGCACTGGTGTCACATTGGTCATTACCACCATGGGCCTAAATGTCAAATATATTGAACGATTGGAAATAATAACTTCTCACGCACGCAACTCGGCGCTTTTATCAGGTGCATATCGCGTGGCGTTATTAACAATCGTGCAGTTAGGGTCGACGCTAGTTTTGTCTTGTTTATTCAAGTCGGGGCCATGGTCCGGTCGGTCCAAGTGCGTGTAGAGTCCGGGCTCCGCTCAGTCCGGGGTACTGCCGGTGCCGCCACGCTCCTGACGCCGGCACTGGTGTCTCTCCGCAGCTCGAGCGAGCGCTACGAGGAGATGGTGGTGCGAGCCGAGGCTCTGGTCAACTCCGGCAGGCGGCTGGTACAGAGGTACGAGCAGGATAAGAGCCGTCTCGCCGACGGGCATGTCTAATGATATGATGACACCTGCTGGTTAGAAAAGGTACAGGCACCTCTGAAACAACATTCAATCCGAAAGGGAAAGGTATCTGGGCCAAAGGTAATGGGTGGGGCTGGCCGGGATGCTCCGGGAACGCGCTCGAAGGTTCCACGATAGGGCGTGGCCAGAGGCGGAGCCTAGCCGCGCTTGCGTCGATATAAGCGGGGGCGGAGGACTCGGGGGTTCGTGTGTGGAGTCTTGGGTCCGGACTGCGTCGCTGCTCGCCGTCATCTCTCTCCATCGTCCGAGCACGTGGAAGATCTCCTGCGGCTTCCATCACCCTCCCCAGCTCGCCGTCAACCAGTGCTGTGGCCGAGTGCGGATGGTGGAACCACGCTCAGTGATCGACCGTGTGTGTGTAGCCCGTAGAGACGCTAACATCCAGTGTTGTGAGAGATAAGCTGTTGTGCCCGTATATGAATGAAAGAAGTACCCTCTACACGACGTGTCGCGGAAGTCGCGCATTACACATGTAAGACTCACACAAACATCCATACTCAGAGACCCATGGATTCCAACAGACATCCATAGACTCCAACACACACACACAGACTCACACAGTGACCTTATAGACTCACACAGAGACCCCATAGCCTCACACAGAGATCCATACATTCAAAGAGACCAAAAAACTCACACCGAAATCCATAGATTCGTACAGAGGCCAATAAGAATAATAATAAAAAAAGTTTATTTTGTACTGAAGGAATCTAACGAGCAATAAAGATCTTTTTCACAGATGTGCAGTCAGGCGGGTCAAAATGTAACAACAAAAATAGAATACAAAACACGACAGGAAAGGTAAACAAATTATTTACAAATATACAAATGAAACTAAACAATTTTTTATCTTACCACGGCTAAACCTCGAAACACCGAACCCTCTAAACCTATAACCCTCTAAACCCATAACCTTCTAAACCATAAAACTCTACCCTTAACCCTCTCATCCTCAAAACCGCAACTTTCTACAACTCTCAATCCCTAACCTAAATCCCAAACCATCTAAACCCCAACTCTCTGAAACACCTAACCTTCTCTAAACCCGTATTACCCTAAAATACTAACCCTCTCAACAGCTAACTCTTTAAACCCTCTAAACACAAAACCCTCAAATCCCATAATAAAGGGTTTTGGGGGTAAGTTCATGTAAATGCGTCATTACACCCGCCACCACCCGACAGCCAATTAATACATTTTATCACGTGACCAAAAAATGCCAATTTGTTTCTACTTTAGGACACTGCTGTGTTGGAGACTAACCAAAAAAAAACCTTTTATTACAGATAATATTAAGTGTAGGTGTTAACCCCTCTCATCCCTGGCCCTCTAACCCCTTAACCCTTGAAAATCCTCAAATCCATAACCTTCTAAATCCCTAATTCCCTAAACACCCCTAAATCTCTAAACTCCTAAACCCATAACCTTATAAACGACTAAACTCCTAAACCTCTAACAATCGAAATCCATCAACCCTCGGCACCTCTAAACACCTAACTTTCTAAACCCCCTAACCATCTAAACCTCTCACCATCTAAAACACGAACCCTCAAAACACCTAACCCTCTAACCCTCAACCCCTTTACCCTTCAACCTCTAACCCTCTAAACCCCTAACTCTTTCAACCCCTAATTCTTTCAACCCCTAACCTTCTAAACCTTTAAAAACCAACCTTCTAAACCCTCTAAACACCTAACCATCTAAACCCCTAACCTTATAAACTCTAACCTTCTAAAACGCTAAATCCCCAACCTAAATCCCAACCCATCTAAACTCCAATCCTCTAAACCAGGGGTCCCCAACCTCTGGGCCACGGACCGGTACCAGTCCATGGCATGTTAGGAACTGGGCTGCACAGCAGGAGGTGAGCGGTGGGCGAGCGAAGCTTCATCTGTATTTACAGCCGCTCATCGCTCGCATTACTGTCTGAGCTCCGCCTCCTGTCAGATCAGCAGCGGCATTAGAACCCTACTGTAAACTGCGCATGCGAGGGATCTAGGTTGCACACTCCTTATGAGAAGTCAGAATCCGACACTTATTTTAGTTCGCGCGTGGCCCGCCCACTTCCGTCTGCACCTCTTTCCCACACTGCGCAGTTTTGGTAAGCTCACAAGCGAACCCTAGCCAAAATGAGTAAAAAACAAACATCGCTGCAGAGCTTCTTTGAAAAGGGGGAAAGACCCAATGGTGACCCCCCCCCCCCCCCTTCCAGTCCATGAAAAAATTTTCTTCCACGAAACCGGTCCCTGGTACCAAAAAGGTTGAGGACCGCTCCTCTTAACCACTCACAATCTAAACCCCAAAACCACTAAAACCATAACCCTTTACAACCCTAACCCTCTCATACCATAATAAAGGTTTGTTGGGTTAGATTGTGTAAATATAAATGTGTCGTTAAACCCGCCACCATCCGACAGCCAATTAGTGAATCAAGATTTGAAGCTTTCGTGACTGCAGGAATCCATATTCTTTGATTCTTTCGGTAAAGTCACGTAGTTAGAAATAAAATAAATCACGACGTTTCGATCGCAACACAAGCGGTCGTCATCAGGCAAAGGAGTCAGCCTCTAAAGGCAAACCGTTTATAAGGGTTTGGGATGGGCATAGCCCAAGTGTATCAACACCACCAGGAGCATGGGTGGTGCACAAGTGCCAATGCAGCAACAATGCCAATGTCGCAACAAAGCCAATGCAGCAACAATGCCAATGCAGCAACAATGCGAATGCAGCAACAATGCCAATGCAGTGGGTGAGAGAGCTGCCATGGCAAGAGGTTATATAGGTAAGAAAGGGAGGGAGGAGCAAGGGGGGAGAGAGAGAGAGGGGGAGTGGGGTAAGGGGATGGGGGGGGGGGGCTACGTGAGTGCTAAGGGGATAGAGGACGTGAAGCCTGGGGGGGGGGGGTGAGTGGGCGGGGATTCAAGTGGGAGGCTGGGAACGCTGGGGATGCAGGGGGAAATTAACTCGGAAAAATAGACCAGTACCCGGCAGATATGATGGAACAACCATGGACAATTAAAGTTTCACCTGGTTAATAACATCCTTCCAATGATTGCTAAATTTGTATCCATATTCTCGGTTGAAGTTATGTCTATATTTATAAATCTGTATGGCTTCATGAACAAACTTTGGTAGTAGCCCAAAGGTTTGCAGAGTACCTTGGTTTCGGAAAAAACAATATCATGCGAGCCCACAACGTGAAAACAAGGGTCAGCCACGGCAGAGGTATTGGTTCTGCGGTGTTTCAGATCTCTCTTGTGTTCGCGAACACGGTCCGAGACATGTCGTTTCGTTTCCTCATTGTAGCTGCTACCGCAGGTACAAGTCAGTTTGTAGACTCCAGATGGAATTAGATCATGGATTAAGAAGGTACTCCACTTCGGCCAATCGTTTCCACTATCAACTCACCTACCTACAAACTGGCCCGTTTTATGTCTGATACCTTGCTTTCATTCATGGGCAAGACTACCTTAGCAGTACGTAACAGCTCACTTGGTCTCTCTAATAAAGGACATTTCACTGTCCCCAGATTATTTGCTCGTCAGCTTTGATGTAATTTCTCTGTTGTTCAAGGTTCCGGTACCTGACACTTTAGCAATAATTGAAGATTTAGTCCAACATGGACTGAATCTTGATGTACCTAATCTGGTTAGGCACTGCCTTACCAACACTTACTTCACCTGGAATGGTACTTTCTACAAACAAAATGAAGGTACCCCCATGGGTTCTCCTTCATCACCAGTGATAGCGAATGTTTTCCTGGAGAAATTTTAAACAAATGCCATCCAGACATCCACCCTACGCCCTTCCTTGTGGAAGAGATATGTAGATGACACTTTCGTCATTTGGCCACATGACCTGCCAGCATTGAACCAATTTCTCAACCACATCAATTCCATACACCCATCCATCAAATTCACCATGGCAGTGGAGAAGGATGGTAAGCTACCATTCCTGTATGTTTTATTTGAGAAGAGACCTGACAGCTCGTTGGGACACTCTGTCTACAGGAAAGCCACCCACACAGATTCCTATCTGAAACCTGATTCCCACCACCATCCGGCACAGAATAATTCCCTCATCAAAACACTACACCATAGGGCCCACTGCATTTCCGACCAACACCACCTAGCCAGTGAACTGGAACACGTACACCAGGCCCTCAAGATGAATGGGTACTCGGACCGCATTATTTGCAAAGCTGTTTCTCCAACCATGAAGAAACAACCCCCTGAGAAGCTAATCAAAACCATCACGTTACCATACATAGCAGGTGTTATAAAAATCTTAAACAAACACAAGATCCAGGTCCGATTCAATACAGTACACAAAATCCATGATCTAATCCCATCTGGAGTCTACAAACTGAGTTGTACCTACGGTAGCAGTTACATTGGGGAAACGAAACATGTCTCGGACCGTGTTCACGAACACAAGGCAGATCTGAAACACGTCAGAACCAATACCTATGCCGTGGCTGAACATTGTTATAATGCTGTGGGATCGCATATTGTTTCTTCCGAGACCAAGGTACTCTGCAAACCTTCGGGCTACTATCAAAGGTTTGTTCATGAAGCCATCCAGATATATAAACATAGACATAACTTTAACCGAGAAGATGGATACAAATTGAGCAATCATTGGAAGGATGTTATTAACCAGGTAAAACCTTAATTGTTCATGGTTGTTCCATCATATCTGCCGGGTACTAGTCTATTTTTTCGAGTTATTTTCCCCCCGCATCCCCAGCGTTCCCAGCCTCCCACTTGCAGCCCCGCCCACTTCCCCCCCAGCTTCACGTCCTCTCTCTCCTTAGCGCTCACGCAGCGCCCCCTCATCCCCCCCCCTCTCTCTCCCCCCTTGCTCTTCTCCTCTTTCTTACCTATATAACATCTTGCCACAGCAGCTCTCTCGCCCACTGCATTGGCATTGCTGCTACATTGGCATTGTTGCTTCATTGGCATTGTTGCTGCATTGTCACTCGTGCACCGCCCATGCTCCTGGTGCTGTTGATACACTTGGGCTACGCCCATCCCCAAACCCTTATAAACTGTCTGTGTTTAAAGGCTGACCCCTTTGCTTGATGACGACCACTTGTGTTGCGATCGAAACGCCGTGATTTGTTTTCTTTCTAATTACATGACTTTACCGAAAGAACCAAAGACCAATTAGTAAAATTTCCTAAATCCCAAAACATCTAAACCCCTAAAGTTATAACCTTCTAAACTCCAAACCCTCCAAACCAATAAACATCTAACAATCAAAACCCATAAACTCTCTAAACTTCTTAAACACCTAATTCTCTAAACTCATAACCTTCTAAACCATAACCCAATGAACTCCTAACCCTCTAAACCCCTCACCCTCTAAGCACCTATACCATAAAACCCTAAACCTCTGAACCCTGAAACTAAACCCCTAAAAAACCCCTAAACTCTAAAACCTATAACCTTCTAAACTTCTAACCCTCTAAACCACTAAACCTCTACATATCGAAACCCATAAAGCCTCTAAACCTTTAAACACCTAACTATCTAAATCTCTTAACCCATAATATTCTAAACCCTAACCTTTTAAAACCCTAACCCTCTGAACCCCTAACCCTTTAAGTCACTAAACCCCTAAAACAATAGCCAGCTAAACACCTAACCCTCTAAACCCCTTACCCTTTAAAACCCTCCCTCTAAACCCTTAAACCCATCATCCTCTAAACCTGTCAACCCATAAACTCTTAGTCCAATAAATATCGAACCCTCTAAACTTCCAACCCTCTAAATCCATCACCCTCTAAACCCCTAAATCCCTATACCCCTAACCCTCTTCAACCACTAACCCTCTGTGTGGAGTATGTTGGGTAGTGGGTATCACGCTGTGGGTGGGTGCAGGGTGTGGGTGGTGGGTGGAGGGTATCACAGGGTGGGTGGGTGCAGGGTGTGTGTGGTGGGTGCAGGGTGTGTGTGGTGGGTGCAGGGTGTGGGTGGTGGGTGCAGGGTGTGGGTGGTGGGTGCAGGGTGTGTGTGGTGGGTGCAGGGTGAGTGTGGTGGGTGCAGGGTGTGTGTGGTGGGTGGAGGGTATCACAGGGTGGGTGGGTGCAGGGTGAGTGTGGTGGGTGCAGGATGTGGGTGGTGGGTGGAGGGTATCACAAGGTGGGTGGGTGCAGGGTGTGGGTGGTGGGTGCAGGGTGTGTGTGGTGGGTGGAGGGTATCACAGGGTGGGTGGATGCAGGGTGTGGGTGGTGGGTGCAGGGTCGGTGTGGTGGGTGCAGGGTGAGTGTGGTGGGTGCAGGGTATCACAGGGTGGGTGGATGCAAGGTGTGGGTGGTGGGTGCAGGGTGTGTGTTGTGGGTGCAGGGTGTGTGTGGTGGGTGCAGGGTATCACAGGGTGGGTGGGTGCAGGGTGAGTGTGGTGGGTGCAGGGTGTGTGTGGTGGGTGCAGGGTGTGTGTGTGGGTGCAGGGTGTGTGTGGTGGGTGCAGGGTGAGTGTGGTGGGTGCAGGGTGTGTGTGGTGGGTGCAGGGTGTGTGTGTGGGTGCAGGGTGTGTGTGGTGGGTGCAGGGTGAGTGTGGTGGGTGCAGGGTGTGTGTGGTGGGTGCAGGGTGTGTGTGGTGGGTGCAGGGTGTGTGTGGTGGATGCGGGTTATCACGGACTGGGTGGGTGCAGGGTGAGTGTGGTGGGTGCAGGGTGTGTGTGGGGGATGCAGGGTGTGGGTGGTGGGTGCAGGGTGAGTGTGGTGGGTGCAGGGTATCAAGGACTGGGTGGGTGCAAGGTGTGGGTGGTGGGTGGAGGGTATCACAGGGTGGGTGGGTGCAGGGTGAGTGTTGTGAGTGTGGTGAGTGTGGTGAAAGTCGTCAGGGTTCACACCGATCCACCACCTCCACCACCCCTACTGTGCAGTGGACCGGCCACCACAGAGCAGCACACGTCGGAGGAGTGAGCGGATGGCTCTCCCTATGCGGGCCAGGCTCCCTTGCTTCCTCTTCTCCTGCTGTACCACCAACTCCTCCACCAGCGTCTCCTGTACCACCAACTCCTCCAAGGTCTCCTCCTGTACCACCAACTCCTCCACCAGCGTCTCCTGTACCACCAACTCCTCCAAGGTCTCCTCCTGTACCACCAACTCCTCCACCAGGGTCTCCTGTACCACCAACTCCTCCACCAGGGTCTCAAGTACCACCAACTCCTCCACCAGAGTCTCCTGTACCACCAACTCCTCTACCAGGGTCTCCTCCTGTACCACCAACTCCTCCACCAGGGTCTCCTGTACCACCAACTCCTCCACCAGGGCCTCCTGTACCACCAACTCCTCCACCAGAGTCTCCTGTACCTCCAACTCCTCTACCAGGGTCTCCTGTACCACCAACTCCTCCACCAGGGTCTCCTCTTGCACCACCAACTCCTCCACCAGGGTCTCCTCCTCCTCTTGCACCACTAGCTCCTCCACGGGAGTCTCCTCTTCCTCCAGCACCACCAGCTCCTCCACCATAGTCTCTTCTTCCTCCACAACCTTCAACTTCTCTTTAGAGGCCTGGGCGAGCAAGGAGGATGGGCGCTGTGCCGGCTCCACTCTGTGAAGAGATGCGCACGACACCGTTACAACTTCCTGCTCCAGCAGAGATCAGTCCCCCCCCTCCCCCCCATCGTCTATGGGTGGACTGTGTGCCGCAGAAGATTAACCCAGCTAATTAACAGTGCCGCAATAATGCAGCGTAACTTTGCCCACCGTGAGTCTGGTTACGAAATGGGCATTAGTCTGGCGGTGTCTCAGTGGATGCAGGTCAACTTGGGAAAGATATTGCCGCTTCATTATGTGTCCTCACCTAGAAACTAATTATAGAAAATAAATCCGTATATAACCGAATCTACACGTTCTCTTACGCTGGAACTCACAGCCAGAGAGGACCTGGGTTCGATTCCCATATGTGGGCCACTTTCTCTGTGTGGAATGTGGAGTGTGTTCTACCAACCACCCTACCATGCCCCCCCCCCTTCCGCATGGGTTTCCAGAATCAGAATCTTTATTTAAACTGGATGAAGAGGAGTCTGATGAGCTATGAAGCTCTTCTTTCACAGATGTCCAGTCAAGTCACAGGGTCAGCAGGTTACAACATCAAACAAAACAAAGTATAGAAGAGTGACAAAAATATATAATAAAGCGTATAAATACAAATGGCATAAGTAAATACAATCCTGTCAGTTTTTCAACACTAAATGCAAGCTTGGGCAACGCAGCGAAACAGCAACAAAAACAGCCTCACACCACACCAAGACAACACGATCCTTCAATAAAATTGCACACTAAAATGTAACTTCCATTCCTCTGGGTTTGGCAACTGAACCCTCACAAACACGCCGTGCAACCAGTGTTGGATGGACATCTCCACCAGTGTTGTAAATTGAACCTCCAAACAACTCAATTGGGATCGTACAGCAGCAGTAGCAGTACATTTGTTCTGTACTGCAAAATACTTGGCAGGACCCTCCTGAAAAAAGTCTTGAGACTGAGTGAGGCTCATGCTGGCTAAATAAGCGTAGAAGTAGTAGCAATGAAGATAAATCGATATTAAACACACACACACACAGGAGCAGAGTCGTCCCCCGGGTACGGTGTACGGGGGGTGACCACCCCGGGCCCCGCGCTTTGGGAGGCCCTGCGCTTCGATGTCACGGTGTCGGACAAAATACTTCCGTTTAACACGTAGGCTATCGCTCCGGATTGGCTCACAAGTGATGATAATTACATTTATCGCTCTATTTAAGACCGAAAGAGGAGGATTTCTCCATGATTCGTAAGCCCACACCGTGTAACTTGCTCCAGGCCCCGCACCCCCCTATAGACTGCCATGACCACTGGACAAGCAGATGGTGGCTTACCGTCGCTCAGCAGCTCCAGGGCGCTTCACACTGCCAGGAGCAGCAACGGTGGTGGTGGTGGTGGTTTTGCTGGCCGTGGTGGTGCTGGTGGCCGCGGTCCGGAGCCAGTTATGAGCCAGCGCCTGCGCTGGCGTCATACGACAATTCGGATCCCATCTGTTGAGAGACGTACGGGGGACACACGCGGCCACGTGGTGAGAGAGGCATGGTGAGAGCTCTGATGTTCCTTCCCTTCTCCCACGAGGTCCAGGAACGCACAGCAGCAGCGGAAGCCACAGTAGCAGTGGCAGTCCTCTGATGACCAGCAGCGGCTTGGACAGACGTCCCACTCCTCCACAGAGGGCTAACTCCACAGAGGGCCAGTGGTACCGCTTATTGGCAGGTCCACTCAGCGCCACATCTTCCTGGTGATCGGTGGAGAGCGGTCGCAGATCAATTAGAGGGGAGAATCCTCGTGGGGAGGGGGTGGGAGTGGTGGGTGATTCTTACCGCAAACAGGAGCTGATGAATTCGACAAACTCCGGGTCATCGCTTTTGAGCACCTTATGAAGTGGGAAGCTCCCCGGAACCCTTTTCTTGCCTGGGCAGAACATCTTCCCCCGATGGTCTGCAGGAGCCATGCACAGCAGAATAGACGAAGTCACCAACCACCACATCGCCCATCTACCCACTTACTGACCGATTCATCAACCCACTCATCCACCTACCAACCCATACACTCTTCCACCTACCCAATCGCTCACTCACCTATCCACTTACCCACTCACCAACCCGCTCATCTACCCACCCACCCACCCTCTCACTGACCCGCTCACCCACCCACTCACCCATTCGCCCAATTACCCACCAACCTACTCGCCTACTCACCCACATACCCATCCACTTGCCCACACACCCATTTACCCACCCACACACCCAAGTAATGTAAAATACAAAGACGCCCCCTCCAAAATAAAATAACAACAGCCTGAGGCCACTCCCTAAAACTGAATCCGGTCTGTCATTCACCCCACGCTTCAACTCACCAAAGAACTGCGTTCTGTCGGGTGCTCCATTCACCATGTACCTTGGAGGCATCCCCAGAATCTGCACATGGTTGACATGAAGACAAAGGTCACCCGTATAGCTTCGGCACACTGTAGGGACAAGTGCTGTCAGATCGAGTAGCAAAATTTGCAGCGTTTGTTGAGGGCCAGCACTGTGGCACACAGAGACAGGAGTGGCGGGCCACATTGACCCAGGTACTTTACACACTCCACCAGGTACTTAGTTGAGGCTGTCTCGAACTAGAGGAGGCCCAGGACCAGTTCAGACAATCGTCACTGGTGTTGCCCATGAGCTGAAATCAAACTCAGTTTCTAGCACAGCAGGCTGACCGCTACACTACCGCTCCCCCACACAAACAAGACACACACGTGTACACGCAACATACGACGGCCGTTATTCACAGATCACCAAGTGGCCACCCCCCCTCCTGCCACCCCCATAGCCCACGACTCCAAGGAGAGAGAGGGGGATCACGAGCGGATAGACGCCGTGTGGGAAATACCTCTATGCAGCGCGGGAGGTGATCTTCGTGGCTGTTGGACCGGAATAATTCCCTGGCCGTCGCCAACTCAGCCACCGTGCAGCCCAGCGCCCACATATCCACTCCACATGTCAAGCTATAGCCCAGCAACAGCTCCGGAGCCAAGTATTCTAGGGTGCCACCAACATTCATAGCTGTACAAAAATCACAAAGACAACAAACATATGTGCGTGTGTACACACTGTGTCTTAAACAGCATCATCATCAAACACATAAACAGTCACATGTATAGACACTCAGATACTCACACACAGACACACTCAGACAGACACTGACATATAGACACTCACACGGACACAGAGAGACCCATGCATAAAGACAGCCATACAGACACCCACACGCAGACACTCACACACCCAGGTGAGGTCACTCACGTTGACTTTCCACGAAAAAGCTCGTGCCAAAGTCCGTGATCCTCACGGTGCCAGTCACGGTGTCTTTGACGAGAACATTTTCCTGGAGGAGGGGCAGAATGAATTCAAACTCAGAGGTTATGCCAATATCATTCAGCCAGCAGTGGATCAATCACATACCACGACACACGCTAAACAGGGGAACTAGATGAGGCATAGCGCTGTCGACAAGCGTCAGTCAAGTGCAATATTCGCTGTTTTCTGACAGCTGTCACTCGGCGGTGCCCCTTTCAAATGTGTCAAAATTAAATTTCGATTTAAAGCTTTCGTGACTGCAGGGATTCATCTTCTTGGTTCTTTCGGTAAAGTCATCACGTAGAAGGGAAGTAATACAATAATAAAACTAAAACATAATAAAAAACATAATAAAAAAAAGGTGAAAACCAGGTCAACTGAGGACGACTGCTTGCGTTGTGGCCGAAACGTCGTGAGAATTGTTTTAATTTTATTATTGTATTACTTCCCTTCTACGTGACTTTACCGAAAGAACCAAGAAGATGAATCCCTGCAGTCGCGAAAGCTTTAAATCCGAAAACAATACGATCATTTTATTATGTTTTATTTTTATTATGTTTTTTTATCTTTTATTAAGTTTTATTTTTATTATATTATTACTTCCCTTCTACGTGACTTTACCGAAAGAACCAAGAAGATGTGTCAAAATTGTAGATGTGAGTAGAGGCGTGTCACGTTCAAAGCACTCTCAGGCACCATCAAAGTGAAGGGGGGTGGCTCTATTGACAACCGATTGCCGTTGCTCCAACAGGAAAGCTGCATGGAGCTCACAGCTCGATGAGTGCCCGTTAACGAGTTAGAGACAAAAAGCCACGCACAAGAGAGTGCACGGATTCCGTGACGCTTTCCACTGCACCTTTGTCTTTGGACGTTTTCAATTTGCAGATTGGAATTCGATAACGAGCAGTTGTCAGGCCAAAATGCACATTTCGCACGTTTTAAAAAAAATTCTTTTTGACTCTGTTTCATGTCTCCCAGGGTTTGGGGCAACGCTGATCAACGTTGCCGGTTTTCTCTCTGGTGAGTCCCCAAGAGCGACACGACTCTACACGATAGTTTAATTCATACCAGATCACATTCACCAGAGGAGCATGGCCCTGCCTCCTTCCAGTGAGATGGGCAGAGCTTACATATCGACCCTGTGACCAACATGGCCGGTTTTCTCTGTGGAACGAGTCCCCAATAAAGATACACCTCTGCAATCTTAATTTGTAGCTTTCGTGACTGCAGGAATTACTCTTTGGTTCTTCCGGTAAAGTCACGTATAAAGCTTGCGTACTTTGTCACCCGTCGTCCTACTCATTGACATGCTAATTTTTTCTCTGCCCCCTCCCTCTCTCCGCCCCCACCCCCCTCTCTCTATTTAAGGCCTCGTCACAGAGACGTTCTCTCTCTGTGTGCCGATGTGTGTTCTCTCTCTATGTATCTTTGCGATATCTGTCTGCTTATATGTCTGTCTATAGTTTTCTGGTTAGATTTTTGTTGCTATTTCTTTTATACCTGATGATGATTGCTTGTGTTGCAATCGAAACGTCGTCGTATGCTATTATTTAATTTATTATTTTATCTTTATACGTGACTTTACCGAAAGAACCAAAGAGTGATACACCTCTGCACCAAAGTGAAAGCTGAACGCTGTGTCCACTCACTGGCTTGATGTCCGCGTGGACGATTTTCCTGGAATGTATGTGGCGCAAGAACTTGAGGATGCCCCTGGTGTAGGTTTTCACCATCGCCATGTCCAACCGTCGGAGCCCCGCATTTCTAATCACTTCATGAAGGCTCTCCCTGTGAGAGAGGCAGAAGCAGCAACAAAAACACGGCATCAGTACCATCCGCTACAATGCTGCACTGATTCTGATAACGATAATCATGATAATTGTTTTTTTACCCTTCTATCTGGCAACAAAACTGACAACTTTTTACAAGGAGTCATGGTTGCATAGACCGCAATACCTGCAGTCATAATACAAACAAAAGTTATGTCTTTGGCTGCAGTCATAATACAAACAAAAGTTATGTCTTTTGTTTGTATTATGACTGCAGGTATTGCGGTCTATGCAAACATGACTCCTTGTAAAAAGGTGTCAGTTTTATTGCCAGATAGAAGGGTAAAAAACCAATTATCATATTTTTACTGGCAAATGAGGTTCCCATGGTGTAAACGATAATCATGTTCATATTGTACGTTCACGTGCACATTTATGACCAATATTAAGAGTTATAGTTCCGTGTGGGTTGAGGTCGTCAATTTACCCATAAACCAAATCAGTTGGCATATCTGCCCACTTGACAACTTGATTTCATTGGCTTTGTTGCCGGGTGGTGGAGGGTTATCCATTGGGAGAAGATAAAAACTCCACACAGAACAGAAGCTCGGGATTTTCGCCGAGAGGCACGAGCATCACCACTGCCATGCAGCCACCCTGCTGATTGAGTGGAGGCGTGGGTTGGTGAAAGTGGCAGGGCTAATGGAGAAAAGACAAGTGGCCTCCAATGCACCCGTGGCACATGGCAGCTCCACAGGATTACAATGCATGGGTGGCGTGGGCATCTCAACATTAACAGCTTACTCTTTGGTTCTTTCGGTAAAGTCACGTATAAAGATAAAATAATAAATTAAATAATAGCATACTACGACGTTTCGATTGCAACACAAGCAATCATCATCAGGTATAAAATAAATAGCAACAAAAATCTAACCAGAAAACTATAGACAGACATATAAGCAGACAGACATCACACAGACACACAGAGAGAGAGAACACGTATCGGCACAAAGAGAGAGGGATCGTCTCTGTGACGAGGCCTTAAATATAGAGAGGGGGCTGGGGCCGAGAGAGGGAGGGGGCAGAGAAAAAATTTGCATGTCAATGAGTGGACGACGACGTGGTACGGTATTGCATAGCCGCAACCGAGGGGTCGGCACGCAAAGTGGCTGTGTTAGTGTGAAAGCGCAAGTTTGAAATGGGCATAAAGCACGACTATCATCAGAAGGTGGTAGGATGGGAAGATCATAGCCAGTTATGACTTAAACTGGTTGATAACGTCCTTCCAATGATTACTCAGTTTGGTACCCATCTTCTCGGTTTAAATTGTGTCTGTGTCGATAAAAATGGATGGCTTCATGAATGATTTTTTGTTGATAGACAAGTGGGTTTGCAAAGTACCTTCGTCTTAGAGAAATAAATTTCGTGTGAGCCCACCGCATTTAAACAATGATCAGCCACGGCTGAGGTATTGGTCCTACCGTGTTTCAGATCCTACCTAGTTTCGGATCTGCCTTATGTTCACGAACATAAGGCAGATCTGAAACTGTCGGGTTGGCTGCCCACCACTTGCATTAATATTGGCTACTGACATTTGGGCTATGCCCATTTCAAACCCTAATAAACAGTTTGCCTTTGGAAGCTAACCCCCCTTTTCCTGAAGACGACCGATTTTGTTGCGATTGAAACGTTGTATTTCGATTTAAAGCTTTCGTGACTGCAGGTATTCATCTTTTTGGTTCTTTCGGTAAAGTTACGTAGAATGGAAACAATAAAAATAATAAAATAAAACATAAAAAAATTATTCTCACGTTTCGGCTACAACGCAAGACGGCTGATTGCGGTGTAGCCGAAACGTCTTGAGAATTCTTTTATTATGTTTTATTTTATTATTTTTATTGTTTACATGCTACGTGACTTTACCGAAAGAACCAAGAAGATGAAACGTTGTAGTTTTAGTTTTTGTTATTTTCTTTGAACCGATCTACGTGACTTTACCGAAAGACCCAAAAAATATGAATTATTGCAGTCACGAAAGCTTTAAGTCAAGACTTAAGTGAGAATGTAATTTTCTAATATATTTTCTGTAATGATTACGTCTTTTTTAAATTTGTCATTGTGGAATGTTCTGATGTCTGCTGGCTGAGTCACCCTTCAAAATAGAGCTTCTTAGCTCAATGGGATTTACTCGCGATAAAAAAAATCCTGATTCTGAAGTGCATTGGTGTGTGTGATAGCCCTGGTTGGTACTTCAGGTGCAATGACAAGAAGCCACAAACCCCGCTACTGATGGGCCCTGTGACCGCCCCCACAGCCGGTGTTTTGTTGCGAGCCTCACCAGAATGTAATTTCGTTCTTGGTCGTCGTATCCATCATTGTTGCATCCCTCAGATTTGTTGTAGAGTGCAAAGTACCACACTTCCTGCATGGCTGCGAGTTCTAGCTTCTCACGGTGGGTCAAGTGAGGGCCAAAGAGAGCCATGATTTCTGCAGACATGAGAATAACAACAACATCTGTGTGATCCCAAAGTTGAGCAATTTGTAGGAAAATATTACAGGATTGGGATGTTTTGGCCAATACCAGTTATGTCTGTATGTATGTTGAACTTCTTTTGCACCGTACGTAGGCAATGGTGCCAAATGGATACGCGGGGGAAGGAAAATTATTCTAAACATGAAAAGTTCTAAAGAAAGTAGTTTTCAATCTAGATGATTTAAAAGTGTATAGCTCCAGTGGCTTCCTAATATCGGAAGTGCATCTGAAAGCGTGTGATGTGCTGAGGCCAGAGCACAGATAATCATCCCCATGCAACATGGCCACCATGATGCAGTCCCCCATGCAACATGGTTACCATTAAGTCCCGCATGCAACACTGCCAACATGAAGTCCCTCATGCAACGTGGCCACCTGGATATCACCCATGCATCATGGCCGCTATGAAATCTCCAATGCATCACGGCCACTGTGACATGCACCATGTAACATGGCCATTGTGATGTTCCACCATTCACCATGGCCCTCTGTGAAGTCCCTCATTACTGTCCTTACCTTGCGGTGATTTGCTGCAGATGGAGGCGTTGCCCTCTGAGGACAGCGCACTCCACGTGGTGCAAGATTCGCCCTTACTCCTCGCCTCTCCAGCTCGGCTCATCTACACACACACAAAGACAAAGGTCCACCATGTAAACTTCAGCAAGATGTTGGGGAAAGGGCAGGAGGCGAGCACTGAGCCAGGATCTCTGAGATCCTGGGCTCCACAATCAGGAGGGTCCTGCCAAGATGTTGTGTCAGTTCTCAGCGTTGGGATATTTGGCCAATATCTGATGTCACACTTGGATTTACAATGAGACACGTGTGGATTTAGAGGACACACACAGGTTAATGGCATCCTTCAAACTGTTAAGAGAAGAGGGGCTGGGCCAGGACATGCCACGGCCAGGAGGAACAACGATGGCCGATGGTCAAGAAGAATAACGGAGCTGCAGCCAAGTATCGGAGCACGTTTGACGTTTGAGAGGACAGCTTCCAGAAAGATGGTGCGACAAAATCGGTGCTTGGTGGATTATGCCATCGCAGGATCGTGAGGGGTAGCAGGAACTCAGGGAAGGAGGCCTTCATCCAGTAGTGGATAGATAAAAGTACTGTAGATTCTATGGGAACCTCATTTACCAGTAAAAATATGATAATTGGTTCTTTACCCTTCTATCTGGCAACAAAACTGACACCTTTTTACAAGGAGTCATGTTTGCATAGACCGCAATACCTGCAGTCATAATACAAACAAAAGAACATAACTCTGATAATGTGCACTGTCCTTGAAGTTGATTGGTCCACACCCGAGACAGCTTTCCTTAGAGCCTAGTCTCACATGGGTTGGACCAGATGACACCAAAAGGCACACAACTCAAAGACAATGCACCATCAGTATGAGAGCTCGGGGCAAGCATCTACACTTTGGGAACCTCATTTGCCAGTAAAAATATGATAATTGGTTCTTTACCCTTCTATCTGGCAACAAAACTGACACCTTTTTACAAGGAGTCATGTTTGCATAGACCGCAATACCTGCAGTCATAATACAAAAAGGAGGTAGAGGAGGTGGCAACTTCGCGACTCGCTGGAAGCTGTTGGCTTCTCCCTCCATTGCGATTTGGTTAACGGTGATGGCGTCGGAACGATCCGTGGATCGATTTCTCCATGCGATTACGTTAGAATCGACTTCGATTGCAAGCCGTCGGTCGATTCTGACCTCGATTCACGATCCTCATGGGGGGGGGTCACAGAGACCCATAGACTACAGTAGAGATAAATAATAAAAATAATATCAATAATAATAGAAATAAAATCATAAATCACGACGTAGTTATTTTTCTGTGCCTTTTTACACCTGATGAAGGAAGCTTGTGTTGCCTCTGAAACGTCGTGATTTAATATTTTATTTATATTATTTCTATTTTTTATTTTTACCTACGTGACTTTACCGATAAAACCTACTCCTTGCAGTCACGGAAGCTTCAAATCTAGAATTACTGATAGAGACCCATCGACTATCTAAGTTGTCTTGTAGTTGTTGTTGTTGGTTGTTTGACTTGCATCCCACTGGGATTTTTGCACACAGCGTTGGTGTACTGTGAATTTTTTCTGCAATGTTTTGCTGTCTTTTCTTGCATTTTCTGTTTGCACTCAGTCACATATTCACTTCAAGATGTTTTTTGTTCATGTTTTTGTTTTTTGTTTGTTTTTTCAGTTTGCACATAGTCACTTTAAGATGTTTTTTTGTTCATGTTTATTTGTTTGTTGCGGTTGCACCCGATTCAAGAACCGAATGGCTCACAGGGCTATACCTAATAGGCTAATACATGAACTTGAACTTGCAATAGTGCAGCTCAACAGGGAGCGGATTCAGCAAGTTGCAGCAGCCTCTTTCGAAGGTGCAGCGACGTCTCTCCAGCAGCAGCAGCAGTATCAGCAGCAGCTCCAGTACACGTGCACAATTCATTCCAAGATGGGTGTGTGTGGTGTGTGACTGTGTGTGGTGTGTGACTGTGTGTGGGGTGTGTGACTGTGTGTGACTGTGTGTGTGACTGTGTTTGTGTAACTATGTGTGTGGTGTGTGCACAAGCGTCGTGGTGACCCACCCCCCCGTGTGCCACAGTGCCGGCCTTGATAGGTGCTGCTACTCGCTAACAGCACTTGCCCCCGACAGTCTGTTAGAGGCTATACGGGGGATCGTTGTCTTTGGCAGTGGCGGTGCAGAAGGTGCTTGCAGGAGGTGCTTGCAGGAGGCCGAACGGCACCCGGAGGAGACGCGGCCCAAGAAGAGCTTCCATGAAGAAGTGCGGCAGCGAGGCGAGAGAGGGATGGGACCAAGGAATTGGGCGCGGGAGGTCTGAGGGAGGGCAGCGAAGGGGGGGGGGCAGATGAAGGTCAGCGAGGGGCAGGAGCTCGGCCTGAGGGGCACGGAACCGGGGCGGAGTCGGGGAGCGGGAGGGGAAGAGGGGAGAGAGAGACGGCGCAGCAAGAGTCGAGGGCCAGAGACGTGGCGAGCGAGAGACGGAGAGACGCGGCGGCGTGGGGAGCGCGGCAAGAGAGAGAGAGAGAGACAGCCATCAGAGGAATTTCCTTCAACGGTTTTTGAGGCAGAGGTTAGGGGGGTCCGGTTCGGACGGAGCGAGAGAGACGGGGCGAGAAGAGGGGAGGGGCAGAGACGTCGCGAGAGATAGGCAAAGAGAAGGGGAGGCAAGGGGAAGACAGGAAGAGAGAGAGAGACATCAGAGGGCGCCGAGCCTTCGTCGATTTATAAGCGAGAGGTTAGGGCGATTCAGTTGGGAAGGAGGGAGAGAGACGGGGAGGCAGGGAGGGGGAGGGGGCAAGGAGGGAGAGAGATGGGGGCGCACGGAGGTAGGGAGATGGGGGGGCAGAGAGGGAGAGAGATGGGAGCGCAGGGAGGGGGAGAGAGAGGGGGGCAGGGAGGGAGAGGGGGGCAGGGAGGGAGAGAGACGGGGGGGGGGGGCAGAAAGGGGGAGAGACAAAGGGGCAGGGAGGGAGAGAGCTGTAGATGCCACTGGTTCTTCACGTTCTACAGATGTAGATGCCACTGGTTCTTCACGTTCTGTAGATGTAGATGCCACTGGTTCTTCACGTTCTACAGATGTAGATGCCACTGATTATTCACGTTCTACAGATGTAGATGCCACTGGTTCTTCACGTTCTGTAGATGTAGATGCCACTGGTTCTTCACGTTCTACAGATGTAGATGCCACTGATTCTTCACGTTCTACAGATGTAGATGCCACTGGTTCTTCACGTTCTGTAGATGTAGATGCCACTGGTTCTTCACGTTCTACAGATGTAGATGCCACTGATTCTTCACGTTCTACAGATGTAGATGTTACTGATTCTTCACGCTCTGCAGATGTAGATGCCACTGATTCTTCACGTTCTACAGATGTAGATGCCACTGATTCTTCACGTTCTACAGATGTAGATGCCACTGATTCTTGACGTTCTGTAGATGTAGATGCCACTGGTTCTTCACGTTCTACAGATGTAGATGCCACTGGTTCTTCACGTTCTACAGATGTAGATGCCACTGATTCTTCACGTTCTACAGATGTAGATGCCACTGGTTCTTCACGTTCTACAGATGTAGATGCCACTGGTTCTTCACGTTCTACAGATGTAGATGCCACTGGTTCTTCACGTTCTGCAGATGTAGATGCCTCTGATTCTTCACGTTCTACAGATGTAGATGCCACTGGTTCTTCACGTTCTGCAGATGTAAATGCCACTGGTTCTTCACGTTCTACAGATGTAGATGCCACTGATTCTTCACGTTCTGCAGATGTAGATGCCACTGGTTCTTCACGTTCTGCAGATGTAGATGCCACTGGTTCTTCACGTTCTGCAGATGTAGATGCCACTGGTTCTTCACGTTCTGCAGATGTATATGTCTCTGATTCTTCACGTTCTGCATATGTAGATGCCACTGGTTCTTCACGTTCTGTAGGTGCCACTGATACTTCACGTTCTGCAGATGTAGATGCCACTGGTTTTTCACGTTTTGCAGAAGCCACTGTTTCTTCACGTTCTGCAGATGTAGATGCCACTGGTTCTTCACGTTCTGAAGATGTAGATGCCACTGGTTCTTCACGTTCTGCAGATGTAGTAGCCACTGGTTCTTCACGTTCTGCAGATGTAGATGCCACTGGTTCTTCATATTCTGCAGATGTAGAAGCCACTGTTTCTTCACGTTCTACAGATGTAGATGCCACTGATTCTTCACGCTGTGCAGATGTATATGCCTCTGATTATTCACGTTCTGCATATGTAAATGCCACTGGTTCTTCACGTTCTGCAGATGCCACTGGTTCTTCATGTTCTGCAGATGTAGATGCCACTGATTCTTCACGTTCTGCAGATGTAGATGCCACTGGTTCTTCACGTTCTGCAGATGTAGATGCCACTGTTTCTTCACGTTCTGCAGATGTAGATGCCACTGGTTCTTCACGTTCTACAGATGTAGATGCCACTGGTTCTTCATGTTCTGCAGATGTAGATGCCACTGGTTCTCCATGTTCTGCAGATGTAGATGCCACTGATTCTTCACGTTCTACAGATGTAGATGCCACTGATTCTTGACGTTCTGTAGATGTAGATGCCACTGGTTCTTCACGTTCTACAGATGTAGATGCCACTGGTTCTTCACGTTCTACAGATGTAGATGCGACTGATTCTTCACGTTCTACAGATGTAGATGCCACTGGTTCTTCACGTTCTACAGATGTAGATGCCACTGGTTCTTCACGTTCTACAGATGTAGATGCCACTGGTTCTTCACGTTCTGCAGATGTAGATGCCTCTGATTCTTCACGTTCTACAGATGTAGATGCCACTGGTTCTTCACGTTCTGCAGATGTAAATGCCACTGGTTCTTCACGTTCTACAGATGTAGATGCCACTGATTCTTCACGTTCTGCAGATGTAGATGCCACTGGTTCTTCACGTTCTGCAGATGTAGATGCCACTGGTTCTTCACGTTCTGCAGATGTAGATGCCACTGGTTCTTCACGTTCTGCAGATGTATATGTCTCTGATTCTTCACGTTCTGCATATGTAGATGCCACTGGTTCTTCACGTTCTGTAGGTGCCACTGATACTTCACGTTCTGCAGATGTAGATGCCACTGGTTTTTCACGTTTTGCAGAAGCCACTGTTTCTTCACGTTCTGCAGATGTAGATGCCACTGGTTCTTCACGTTCTGAAGATGTAGATGCCACTGGTTCTTCACGTTCTGCAGATGTAGTAGCCACTGGTTCTTCACGTTCTGCAGATGTAGATGCCACTGGTTCTTCATATTCTGCAGATGTAGAAGCCACTGTTTCTTCACGTTCTACAGATGTAGATGCCACTGATTCTTCACGCTGTGCAGATGTATATGCCTCTGATTATTCACGTTCTGCATATGTAGATGCCACTGGTTCTTCACGTTCTGCAGATGCCACTGGTTCTTCATGTTCTGCAGATGTAGATGCCACTGATTCTTCACGTTCTGCAGATGTAGATGCCACTGGTTCTTCACGTTCTGCAGATGTAGATGCCACTGTTTCTTCACGTTCTGCAGATGTAGATGCCACTGGTTCTTCACGTTCTACAGATGTAGATGCCACTGGTTCTTCATGTTCTGCAGATGTAGATGCCACTGGTTCTCCATGTTCTGCAGATGTAGATGCCACTGGTTCTTCACGTTCTGCAGGTGTAGATGCCACTGGTTCTTCACGTTCTGCATATGTAGATGCCACTGTTTCTTCACGTTCTACAGATGTAGATGCCACTGGTTCTTCACGTTCTGCAGATGTAGATGCCACTGGTTCTTCACGTTCTACAGATGTAGATGCCACTGGTTATTCACGTTCTACAGATGTAGATGCCACTGATTCTTCACGTTCTGCAGATGTAGATGCCACTGGTTCTTCACGTTCTACAGATGTAGATGCTAATTCCCTTTGGCATGTGTTTCCTCTCTACTCTCTTGAAATACCTACCAAGAGATGTCTGCACAGTTGTTCTCTTCATCTCCGCACAAATCAACTTGCGTCGGGCAATGGCATCGTTGAATAGCGGTAACGGACAGGTTTGTGCGTATCTCTGAAAGTTCCCAAGTCGAATGTTTGTAAGTAGAGGTAGTCCCTGTACTACATCGGGCACAAGCCGGGGGCAGGGGTGGGGGGTCAGGGAATTGGGTGATGCAACAGATGTTCATCAGGGATAGAGTAGAGGTCGGTTCGTCCCTGTGGAGGCGGCATTGCCGAGTGGACAGGACAGGAAGGGTGGGTCACCCTTGACACGTGAACGACACGGCTTCGAATCCCGTTTAATGAGCAAAATAAACAACGAAGCCAAGTCTTCTTGGTTCTTTCGGTAAAGTCACGTAGAAGGGAAATAATACAATAATAAAACATAATAAAATACAATTCTCACGACGTTTCGGCCACAACGCAAGCAGGACGGCTGCTTGCGTTGTGGCCGAAACGTCGTGAGAATTATTTTATTATGTTTTATTTTTATTATTTTATTATTTCCCTTCTACGTGACTTTACCGAAAGAACCAAGAAGATGAATCCCTGCAGTCACGAAAGCTTTAAATCGAAATAAAATAATATTATATTATTATATTATAGTATTATATCATTTAAATATATTATAACATTATTTTATTTTATTATTATATTATTGTATTGTTTTATTTTTATCATTTTATTATTTCCCTTCTACGTGACTTTACCGAAAGAACCAAGAAGATGAATCCCTGCAGTCACGAAAGCTTTAAATCGAAATGTTAACACTTTTGAGACTTTGCAACAACACCACAGGAGAACGTGGAGACCTGCACCTGTAGAAGATTCCAGGCACGCGTTGACAATGTTGGCGAAGACTCTTCGGCTGTTTGAAGCTATTAGGACGGAACCACGATTGACCTCCGACAGTGGCGATAATGTTCACAATGCCCAAAGGGCAGAGGTCGCAACCGGGTACCCGATACCCGTACCCTACCCGATACCCGGCTACCCGTACCCGGCCGGGTACGGGTAGGGTACGGGTAAGGGCGGGTACAGGTAGGGTATGGGTACGGGTAGGGTACGGGTACCCGTTTGCGACCCTGGTGCGGCCGGGTACGGGTAAGGAATCAAAACCCGTTTGCGACCTCTGTGAAAGAGTGAAGGGGCTGAGTTTGCACCCGCGACGGGTTTCGCAAACTCACAACCTTTCCGAATGTATTGCCTTACGTTGAATACGAAAAAAAAGCACGGAATTACTTGCGATTTTAAGCCCTTTAATTTTGAGCGTACACGCAATGAACAGAAACAATGAACGTTCATTTTACAATCAAAATGCATATTACCACGAAAGTGCACGCCTGCCAGTTATGTTATACTGCTCCTAATCGTATTCTTGGTTCTTTCGGGAAAGTCACGTAGAAGGGAAATAATAAAGTAATCAAAATAAAGCAGTGAAATTCTCACGATGTTTCAATTGCAACACAAGCAATCATCATCAGGTGTGATGATGATTGCTTCAGGTGATGATGATGATTGCTTGTGTTGCAATCGAAACGTCGTGAGAATTTCATTGTTTTATTTTTATTATTTTATTATTTCCCTTCTACGTGACTTTCCCGAAAGAACCAAGAATATGAATCCCAACAAGTGACAAAAGCTTTAAATTGCTGCTATTCTGTCAAGCGTGTTTATTGTGTTAGTTCAACTCCACATTCCGTGAGCAGCCTTTAAACAGTTTGTGGCCATACTCTTTGGTAGCTGAAAATAAAACAACTAAATGACGACGTTTCGCAGGCAACACAAGCTTCCGTCATCAGGTGTGACAACCACAGCAAGAATGTTTTACGGTAAAGTCAAGTAGGTGACATTTTTTTTGTTCGCTGTGGTTGTCCCACCTGGTGACGGAAGCTTGTGTTGCCTCCGAAACGCCTTGATTTAGTTATTTTTATTTTATTTTCTACCCACGTGACTTTACCTAAAGAACCAGAGAGTATGGATCCTTGCAGTGTCACGAAAAGTTAAAATCTAGAAGTGTATGGCCATATCATTGCCACTGATCTTCTTGGTTCTTTCGGAGTCACGTAGAAGGGAAGTCATAAAATAATACAAATAAAACATAATAAAATATTATTATGTTTTATTTTTATTATTTTATTACTTCCCTTATTACTTAAAATAATAAAAATAAAACATAATCATATTGTATTATGTTTTATTTTTATTATTTTATTACTTCCCTTATTACGTAAAATAATAAAAATAAAACATAATATTTTATTATGTTGTATTTTTATTATTTTATTACTTCCCGTCTACATGACTTTACCGAAAGAACCAAGAAGATGAATCCCTGCAGTCACGAAAGCTTTAAATCGAAATTTAATTATTTTATTATGTTTCATTTTTATTATTTTATTCCTTCCCTTCTACGTGACTTTACCAAAAGAACCAAGAAGATGAATCCCTGCAGTCACGAAAGCTTTAAATCGAAATTAAATAATATTTTATTATGTTTTAGTTTTATTAAAATAATAAAAATAAAACATAATAATATTTTATTATGTTTTATTTTTATTATTTTATTCCTTCCCTTCTACGTGACTTTACCGAAAGAACCAAGAAGATGAATCCCTGCAGTCACGAAAGCTTTAAATAGAAATTTCCAAAGACGCGAACCACGTTTTGCCAACTCGGAATTACCCAGGTTGGGTTTTTTCACCGCTTGAATGTCACAGCCTTCAAACCTTCATTGCAAGGCTCTGGCAGCCCCCGATGGACCTTTAGCACGGCCCTCTGACATGCGCTCCCCCCCTAACAATACACAAATGTGAAAACACCCCCCCCCCCAATCATCATCATGCTGCTGTCAACCCCAACTGTGGTTTTAAATGTGTGACCGCCTTTCTCAAACTTACACTGGTCCACACACTTTGTCTGGCATGAGGTATTCCAACGGCTTTAAGGTAATTTTGGGGTGCTGATTCCAAATCTGGCATCAGTTTTTGTCTATCGGCAAATCTGAGATCAAATTTAGAATCAGCACCCTGAAATTAGTCTAGAACAGATGCACAAGTCCAGGCCAGAATTTTTTTTTTGTTGACCAGTGTTAACGGCGAAAGTATCCACCCCCCAACTCCTCTCTGGAAATTGATGAAAAGCAGCGACTTAAAACTGAACACCCAAAACATTTGAACTGCGGTGGCTAAAAGTCTCCAGCCTGGCTACTCATTTCACCAAGAACAATGGAACGTAAAACAACGTCGCTCAAAACAAACTCCGATTCTTTTTTAATCCTCAGATTCAGAAGTGGTGTCGACATCTGGACCATCAAACCAGTCAAAGGGTGTGTATCGCTGTTTTGCAGGAAGCTTGATGGAAGGTGATGCAGAGACCATCATCCCTTGTTCGACCTCTCCTGTCAACGCGGAGATCTCAATCGCCTGTGACAAATGAACACATCGAAAACATGATAATTGTTTTTTTACCCTTCTATCTGGCCACAAAACTGACACCTTTTTTACGAGGAGTCATGTTTGCATTGACCACAATACCTGCAGTCGGAATGCAAACAAAAAACACAACTCTGATAATGCATGCACTGTCCTTGAAGTTGATTGGTCCACACCCGAGACAGCTTTTCTTAGAGCCTAGTCTCACATGGTGTTGGACCAGATGACGCCAAAAGGCGCACAACTCAAAGACAATGCACCATCAGAGTATGAGAGCTCGGGGTAAGCATTTACACCATTGGAACCTCATTTATAAGGAGTCATGTTTACATAGACCACAATACCTGCAGTCGGAATGCAAACAAAAAACACAACTCTGATAATGTACGCACTGTCCTTGAAGTTGATTGGTCCACACCCGAGACAGCTTTCCTTAGAGCCCAGTCTCACATGGGTTGGACCAGATGACGCCAAAAGGCGCACAACTCAAAGACAACGCAACATCAGAGTATGAGAGCTCAGGGTAAGCATTTACACCATTGGAACCTCATTTACGAGGAGTCATGTTTGCATAGACCACAATACCTGCAGTCATAATGCAAACAAAACATAACTCTGATAATGCATGCACTGTCCTTGAAGTTGATTGGTCCACACCCGAGACAGCTTTCCTTAGAGCCTAGTCTCACAAGAAGACAATTGGGCATCGTCAAAGTCTAGAGTGGGTCTCCTGCTCAAGTGAGCATGGCTTGGTGTTAGTATCTCGTTAAGAGGTGTACGGCTCCTGTGGTGGATACGTTCTCCACGTTGCCGTGGCGTGTCCTCGAAATAACGCATGTGGATTCACTGTGGGCTGCGTGTATCAGGTAAAGTTTCAAATTGAATCGGAAGGAAATTCAAACTCGTGCTAAGGTAGCCGACTTGAGGTTAGCTGCTGCATCTCGGACACTGCAAATAAATGTTTTTCTTGTTGTTTTTTTTACCCTTTTATCTGGCCACAAAACTGACACCTTTTTTACGAGGGGTCATGTTTGCATTGACCGCAATACCTGCGGTCGGAATGCAAACAAAAAACAGAACTCTGATAATGTGCGCTGTCCTTGAAGTAGATTTTTATCTTACCAGGTAAGGCCCACTAAACCATCAGCTTCTTTTACAGAAGCGTCCCGGCCACAAACGCTAGCAGGTCTACAAAGCGGCTCACCACGTGAAAGATTGTTGAAGAGCAACAATTATATTTTGGAGTAAGAGAAAAATGTGCGTGACATCATCATCATCATCAGCAGGATTGTTTAACCTGCGAGTCTGGTGCACTCACCGTCTGCACCGCTGGCAGCATAACCTCGTCACACGTGAGAACGATGTCAGATCTCATCTTGCCTGCTGCCCTGGCCTTTTCAGTTCGCTTGGATGGCATCACGCCAGACACACTTGCTAGCAGTTCTTCGTCGACCTAACATACATAAATAAATATCAATGGAAAAAAAATTATGCAAAGATTCTGCAATTTTAAACATTTATTCGGCTTTGCCGGAATACGGAGTAAGCCAAAAGTCTTCCTGTTGCGTGTGTAATGTAGTAACTTGGCGGGAGACGACCTTACGGGTAGCACACTCTTTATTAACACCAACTTATATTACACGGGTGGCTAACTGCAGCCTAACCCACGGGGTTCCCCTGGCTACACCCACACGGGCTCTTACGCCCCGTAGCTTCTCGGAACCCACCCGGCTGGGGTGTCCGTCTCGACTCTGGGTCCCACAGCCTCGTCCCACATGGACGTCAGACCACGGGTCCCACAGTCTCGCCTCCGAGCCACACAGGGTCCCGGCCCTTACAAGGACAGCGGGACTAGGGGTCTCAGGGCCCTACCTCTTCAACTCCGTCTTCGATCTTCAACTGGTTATCAACTCCCCGAGTGCTCCCGCGCGTCCCCCTTTATAGTCCTTCATGCGGACGTCGCTGAGAGCACCCACCCCAGTTGACCAATCACTGCGCGCTGCCCACGATCCTATTTCCCACCTTGTGTCAGCGCGCACAACCACGCACCCCGTGCCGCCCCGTGATCTATCACTGTCGGCTTGCGTCAACACCACCACTACACGTGCATTGTACAGGCAAATCGAAATTTGAATTTTTTTAATTTTGGGAATTCAGAAACCCGTCCCTTGGTCACGGGCATGCTTTGTGAGCGCTCTCCGTCTCTGGCACATTCATCCTACGTTCATTTAACAAATGCTCCAAGCTCGTCAAGATGTTAATTCCACCTTCCCACATCCAGTGACCCGGGCCCTTTGATTCTGATTGATGGTGATGGAGACTCGCATTAAACTGCAGGAGTGATTTTTGTTTTTAAATTGTAAATTTTTTGTTGAATGTTATTGTCAAATGAATGCCTGAGATTACAATTACATAGTCATGCAATTATTTGTATTAGATTACAGCAATTATTTAACTATCTGGTTTTACTGCGCACCGTACATTAGGTGAATGCTTCTATTCAGCATGAACATCCACACATCCCCTGTCATGAGGCCAATCATCCCTAGCGCTCAAGCGAGCCGCTTTGTCCCTACGAGAGTGGATCAAGTCCCATTGCATCGTCCAAAGAATTTCAATCAAAGCAGTCGCATTACTCACCATGAAATCCATGCACTCCGAGCCCTCGGAGTCCGACAGATGCAAAACCTTTCGCCTTCTATTCACGACCTCCCCCGTGGCAAGGGGCTTGAGAATTCCGCCCTTGGAAGGCGACTTGGTCACTGTTACTGGAGCGAGCCAAGGTGGAGTCTTGCAGATCACACGGACACACAAACAGAGATCCCCCAGTTAGGCCTGCAGGCTTGCGGGAGTGCCGTGCTGATCGCAAACACCTAACGTCAGCGCGCTTAGCCCAGCGGGGTTTATTGAACAAGCCTGACTGATGACTAAGACCCAGGAGGTAATGAACATTCAGACACTGTCTTCCCGACAGACCTTATTAAGTGGTTTGACACACAAAACTGAATGGACCATCACCATTCCAGCATGGGTGAAAAAAGTCAGTTCATCTTAGCGCCTCCGATACAGCGGTATTTTTACGCGCATTTCTCGTCGAGAAAGGTGGACATTATTTCCACGTGAACCACAGTGCCGATTGGTTGCCGTACCGTGTGCAAGTAAATCGCCGCTTCATGATGGTAGGAACGATTGCACACACCTTTCATTGAAACGCAAGTCCATGTTTGGACACCGTGGCCATTTGTGAGCAGAAAGCCTCGCCCAATTTGAAGAAAAAACTTGGAAGAGAAATTTCCGATTAAGCGCGATTGGTGACTCATCGACGGTTGTTAAGAGTGTCACTTGTCAGCACGTGGTGGCGAGGTGACTCATGCCCTTGTGCCTCAACAAACGCCATTGGCAATAGTGCAGAGAACCCCTTTGCGGAACCCCGCTTCTAACATGACCACGTGGTGTTCGCCCTGTGGAGAAAGTCGCCACCGCCACCATAGCAATGTGGAATTCTTGACATGACACGGGGCTGCTCGTGCATACGCTTGCTGCCGCCCCCCACGCTTGGAGTAAGAGAAAAATGTGCGTGACATCATCATCATCATCAGCAGGATTGTTTAACCTGCGAGTCTGGTGCACTCACCGTCTGCACCGCTGGCAGCATAACCTCGTCACACGTGAGAACAATGTCAGATCTCATCTTGCCTGCTGCCCTGGCCTTTTCAGTTCGCTTGGATGGCATCACGCCAGACACACTTGCTAGAAGTTCTTCGTCGACCTAACATACATAAATAAATATCAATGGAAAAAAAATCATGCAAAGATCCTGCAATTTTAAACATTTATTCGGCTTTGCCGGAATACGGAGTAAGCCAAAAGTCTTCCTGTTGCGTGCATTGTACAGGCAAATCGAAATTTGCATTTTTTTTATTTTGGGAATTCAGAAACCCGTCGCTTGGTCACGTGCATGCTTTGTGAGCGCTCTCCGTCTCTGGCACATCCATCCTACGTTCATTTAACAAATGCTCCAAGCTCGTCAAGATGTTAATTCCACCTTCCCACATCCAGTGACCCGGGCCCTTTGATTCTGATTGATGGTGATGGTGACTCGCATTAAACTGCAGGAGTGATTTTTGTTTTTAAATTGTAAATTTTTTTGTTTAATGTTATTGTCAAATGAATGCCTTAGATTACAATGACATAGTCATGCAATTATTTTTATTAGATTACAGCAATTATTTAACTATCTGGTTTTACTGCGCACCGTACATTAGGTGAATGCTTCTATTCAGCATGAACATCCACACATCCCCTGTCATGAGGCCAATCATCCCTAGCGCTCAAGCGAGCCGCTTTGTCCCTACGAGAGTGGATCGAGTCCCATTGCATCGTCCAAAGAATTTCAATCAAAGCAGTCGCATTACTCACAATAAAATCCATGCACTCCGAGCCCTCGGAGTCCGACAGATGCAAAACCTTTCGCCTTCTATTCACGACCTCCCCCGTGGCAAGGGGCTTGAGAATTCCGCCCTTGGAAGGCGACTTGGTCACTGTTACTGGAGCGAGCCAAGGTGGAGTCTTGCAGATCACACGGACACACAAACAGAGATCCCCCAGTTAGGCCTGCAGGCTTGCGGGAGTGCCGTGCTGATCGCAAACACCTAACGTCAGCGCGCTTAGCCCAGCGGGGTTTATTGAACAAGCCTGACTGACGACTAAGACCCAGGAGGTAATGAACATTCAGACACTGTCTTCCCGACAGACCTTATTAAGTGGTTTGACACACAAAACTGAATGGACCATCACAAATTCCAGCATGGGTGAAAAAAGTCAGTTCATCTTAGCGCCTCCTACACAGCAGTATTTTCACGCGCATTTCTCGTCAAGAAAGGTGGACATTATTTCCACGTGAATCACAGTGCCGATTGATTTCCATACCGGATGCAAGTAAATTGCCGCTTCATGATGGTAGGAACGATTTGCCCGCACCTTTTCATTGAAACGCGAGTCCATTTTTGGACACCGTGGCCATTTGTGAGCAGAAAGCCTCGCCCAATTTGAAGAAAAAGCTTGGAAGAGAAATTTCCGATTAAGCGCGATTGGTGACTCATCGACGGTTGTTAAGAGTGTCACTTGTCAGCACGTGGTGGCGAGGTGACTCATGCCCTTGTGCCTCAACAAACGCCATTGGCAATAGTGCAGAGAACCCCTTTGCGGAACCCCGCTTCTAACATGACCACGTGGTGTTCGCCCTGTGGAGAAAGTCGCCACCGCCACCATAGCAATGTGGAATTCTTGACATGACACGGGGCTGCTCGTGCATACGCTTGCTGCCGCCCCCCACGCTTGGAGTAAGAGAAAAATGTGCGTGACATCATCATCATCATCAGCAGGATTGTTTAACCTGCGAGTCTGGTGCACTCACCGTCTGCACCGCTGGCAGCATAACCTCGTCACACGTGAGAACGATGTCAGATCTCATCTTGCCTGCTGCCCTGGCCTTTTCAGTTCGCTTGGATGGCATTACGCCAGACACACTTGCTAGCAGTTCTTCGTCCACCTAACATATAAACATAAATATCAATGAACAAAAAAGTCCCATTGCATCGTCCAAAGAATTTCAATCAAAGCAGTCGCATTACTCACCATGAAATCCATGCACTCTGAGCCCTCGGAGTCGGACAGATGCAAAACCTTTCGCCTTCTCTTAACGACCTCCCCTGTGGCAAGGGGCTTGAGAATGCCACCCTTGTAAGGCGACTTGGCCACTGTTACTGGAGCGAGCAAAGGTGAAGTCTTGCAGATCACACGGACACACAAACAAAGATCCCCCAGTTAGGCCTGCAGGCTTGCGGGAGTGCCGTGCTGATCGCAAACACCTAACGTCAGCGCGCTTAGCCCAGCGGGGTTTATTGAACAAGCCTGACTGATGACTAAGACCCAGGAGGTAAAAACCGGTCCAGATCTTGGTGGCTTGAATGAATACTGCTGAATAATATTGGTCTGCAATGCCAAAAGGCTGATGGCAAAAACAAATGATCGCTTGCGCTTGCGGGGGATTTGGCTCCCGGACCGTGGGGTTTAAGACCGAAATAATTCGCCAGCCGGCACGCCCTAAGCCCCGCGGTGGGAATAGGCTATTTCGTTTTCCCATCCCTAAACGTTAAAGTAGTTTAATTAACACATTTGTGCCATTTCTATTATAAATTATTTACTTATTGCGCGACATCGACCGTACCAACTGACGCCAATTGCGTGGGGGGTGGGCGGACCCTACCAAGTGATGCGCCTTGGCTCCATCTCATGGGGACATTTTCTTTTTACGCGTTTAAAGCGGATATTTCTTCACAGTGTCACGTCCTATTCGCCCCCCTACACGATGCGTCCAGTTTATACTACAGACTCCCTAGATCAGGGGTCCTCAAACTACGGCCCGCGGGCCACATGCGGCCCGCCGAGGACATTTATCCGGCCCATGGTCACTAATTGGGCTGCGCTTGTGAGCACTAATTGGGCTGCGCTGGTGAGCACTCATTGGGCTGCGGTGGTGGGCACTGATTGGGCTGCGGTGGCGAGCACTGATTTGGCTGCGCTGGTGAGCACTGATTGAGCTGCGGCGGTGGGTACTCATTGGGCTGCGCTGGTGAATGGTTCAATGGGCCAATTGACTGGACTTGCCCCCCAGGCCTAAGGCTGCCAGCCCTCCCCTGGCTGCGCTTGACTGGCTCTCCCTCCCTCAGCTCCCTCACTTGCCCCTCGGCTCCACTCCCAGTGATATTCCTGTGTGCTGGGGATGTAGATCCCCAGCACACGCACCGCTGAGTAAATGATAGAGGGGTAATCACAGAGTGATCTCTGATCTCTCGAGGGGCTGCCTGCTGTTTTCCCGTGCTGGTCAGTGACAGACAGCTGAGGAGTAGGAAACCCAATTTAAATGACAGTAAGTGCATTTATATTCTGATTGCTATTCAGTTGTATGAGGTTATATGTTGTATGTTGTGTAAGCCCCGGTTCATACTGTTGCGATCTCTGAGCAGTGCGAGTTCAGCCATATGCTTGTATGGCTGAACTTGCATTAGATTCGGAAGAAAAAAGGCACATGTGCCTTCTTTTTTCCTGCAGTGGAATCGGATCGCATGGGTCTTCTCCCCCATGCGATCAGATTCCTATGCGAGTTCACAGATCGCACTGCGATCTGTGAACAAAACTGCAGGTGTAATTAACTTTTTAATGGCACCCGCACCAGTGTGAGCCTGGGGTAAAAGCGGAGTTCCCCCAATCAGACTGCATTGATGGGCAGTGCAGTCTGTATGTCTCTGTGTGGGCAAAGTTATTGCTGGTATATTGTTTTTGTAGCGCTGTATATATATTGGTATTTTACTAATAGCAATTTTGACTCCCTAGGAAACAATGATGTCAAGAAAGAGAAAAATTTACTCGGAGTGTAGGATATTCAAAGAACAGTGGACTTATGATTACTTTTTCATCCAGTACAAGGAAAGAGCTGTGTGTCTGATATGCCAGAATATAGTGTCTGTGTTCAAAGAATACAATTTACGTCGACACTATGAAACTCAACATAAAGATAAATATGATTGTTTGGTCGGAGAAGTGAGAAAAGATAAAATATTAAAACTGAAAAATACATTAACATCTCAGCAAAATACTTTTGTGAAGCAGAAGCAGCTAAATATTTCATCACTGCGAGCAAGTTTTCAAGTTGCCAAGCTAATAGCGTGCACTGGCAGACCATTCGTGGCGGGAGAATTTGTTAAAGAATGCCTTCTTTCTGTTGCCAAAGAGATGTGTCCAGAGAAGGCCGATTTATTTAGTACAGTGAGTCTTTCAGGACCTACAATTACACGGAGGATTGAAGAAATGGGAGACAATTTGCATCAGCATTTGCAAAACTCCACAAAAAAACGTTTCTATGTTTCCTTGGCACTCGACGAAAGCAATGATGTTCGTGATTCTGCACAATTTCAAATTTTTATTCGTGGGACGAATGACTATTTCGAAGTCACAGAAGAGCTTGCTGCACTGCAACGCATCAAAGGAACAACTACAGGAGAGGATATCTATGAAAAGGTTTGCCAAACTGTGAATGGTTTGGAGCTGAACTGGGCTAAACTAGCCAGTGTGACAACTGATGGTGCTCCTAGCATGGTGGGGTCTAAGAAAGGAGCAATTGCTCGCATTAACCAAGAGATGGACAAACATAACCATTCTTATCCAATAGCCATACACTGCCTCATCCACCAACAAGCGCTGTGTAGTAAATCACTGAAGTGGGACTCTGTTATGAAAATTGTGGTATCTTGTGTTAACTTCATTAGAGCTCATGCACTAAACCACAGACATTTTCAGGAATTTCTGTCTGAGCTAAATGTTGACTATGAAGATGTTCTGTACCACACAGAAGTCCGTTGGCTGAGTCGAGGGAGAGTTTTGAAACGTTTCTATGACTTACTTCCACAGATTACAGCTTTTCTGTTTTCAAAAAACAAAGAAGTACCAGAACTCAATGATGCAGAATGGAAACGGCACCTTGCCTTTCTGACAGATGTAACAGAGCTACTCAACAGTTTCAATGTGCAACTTCAAGGAAAGGGGAAGCTCATCTGTGATATGCAATCACATGTCAAAGTATTTTAAGTAAAATTAGGTCTCCTCATCAAACAAGTGAAGGAGGAAAACTTCTGCCATCTCCCCACAACTCAAAATCTGTTAGCGGAAAAACCATTGGTTGCATTCCCAAACAAAACATGTGTGGATTCACTGGAAAAATTGCAAAAGGAGTTCCAATTTAGTTTTAAAGAGCTTCATCTCCATGAACAGGACATACAGCTTTTCCGTAACCCATTTTCTATTGACATTGAAAATGTGGATACAATTTACCAAATGGAACTGGCTGAACTGCAGAATTGTGACTCTCTGAAAGACGCATTCAAGTCAAGCAGCCTTCATAATTTCTATGCATCTCTCCCCTCTGAGACATATCCTCATCTCAGGAACCATGCACTCAAAATGGCAACCTTCTTTGGCAGCACTTATGTCTGTGAACAGACTTTTTCCAGAATGAAACATTTGAAATCTCCAACCAGATCTAGACTAACGGATGCACACTTGCATCACTTGTTACGACTAGCAGTGACAAATATGGAACCGGACATTGACCATCTCATTAGCCAAAAGCAGGCCCATAGTTCCCATTGAAATACTGGCAAGTTTGTTGATTTAACTTTACTTGTTCTTCATTTTAAATATTGTATTTGTTCCCGTTTTGTTTCTTCACTTCAAAATAATATATATGCAGTGTGCATAGGAATTTGTTCATAGTTTTTTTTAACTATAGTCCGGCCCTCCAACGGTCTGAGGGACAGTGAACTGGCCTCCTGTTTAAAAAGTTTGAGGACCCCTGCCCTAGATAATAATATTTTACTGCTTACATAACATTATTCTTGCACGGGCGGGGGATGCTGGGGAGGGGGGTAGCGGCCCAGCCCCTAGCCTGGCAACGTGCCAACTCCGTGGCTCACCAATCTAGGCCAGGACGGGGGCTACGCATCGCACAAGGCCTCAACACGCCTATGGTAAGTACAAATTTCCAAGCTTCTTACACTAACAACTCAAGTCCATTGTTTACTATTGTTAAACACATTAGTTGACAAACATTACAATACTCATGTTTGTGTGCAGATAAGAACTCACGTTGATTCGCTTACTATTATCAAACAAATACGTTGGGAGATATTACGATGATAATGTTTGCGTGCACAAAACTCTTTGTTTTTAGCTTGCTAAATTTTCCATTTCTTTGCTGCACTTTCATGACGCTGCGACGGTTTGCCAGTCTGTCATCTGGCCATGTACGTCCATGTGTGTGTGTGTGTGTGTCAGTCCATATGTGTGTGTAAGTCTATACATGTGTGTGTCAGTCCATATGTGTGTGTGTTAGTCCACATGTGTATGTAAGTCTATACATGTGTGTGTCAGTCCATATGTGTGTGTGTTAGTCCACATGTGTATGTAAGTCTATACATGTGTGTGTCAGTCCATATGTGTGTGTGTTAGTCCACATGTGTATGTAAGTCTATACATGTGTGTGTCAGTCCATATGTGTGTGTGTTAGTGGGGAGCGGTAGTGTAGCGGTTAGCGTGCCGCGCTATGAACCTGGCGACCCGGGTTCGATTCCCGCTCACGGCCAACACCAGTGACGATTATTTGAACCGGTCCTGGGCATCCCCTAGGTCGACTCAGCCTCAAATGAGTACCTGGTACGGTGTATAAACATCGCCACTGGGGAGACAAAGGCGGTCGGGCGTGGTGCTGGCCACCCACCCCCTCGTGTACCGTTCCGGCCTTCATAGGTGCTCGCTAACAGCACTTGCCCCTACAGTCTGTTAAGGCTATACGGGGGGTCTTTATCTTTGTGTTAGTCCACATGTGTATGTAAGTCTATACATGTGTGTCACTCGATGTGTGTGTGTAAGTCAATGCGTTTGTGTGAGTCCATATGTGTGTTCATCCATGTCTGTGTATCTCAAGTAGATGCCTGTGTGTCACATGTGTATGTGTGTAGGGCTGTGTCAATCTATCTATGTGTGTCTAAGTCCATGTGTGTGTCTTAGTCCATATGTGAGTAAGTACATATGTGTGTGTACGTCAATGTGCGTGTCAGTCCACGTATGTCTGTGTGTGAGTCGCTGTATGTGTGTACGTCGATATATGTCTGTGTAACTCCATGTGTGTGTATCTCAAGTGGATGTCTATGTGTGTGTGAGTCCATATGTGCGTGTGTCTGTAAGTCGATGTGTTTGTGTGTGTCAGTCCATATGTGTGTGTGTGTGTCTCAGTCCATGTGCGTGTGTGTTAGTCGCTGTGTGTGCATGCCTCCATGTTAGTCAGTGTAACTCCATTTCTTTGCGTGTCTGTAGGTCCATGTGTGCATGTTAGTCCATGCGTGTGCTTTATTGACCTGCTCAAGGCCTATGATACCATCAGTAGGCCTGGCCTCTGGGTTGCTCTTCGTGTTTTCCGAGTCCCGACCCCACTCATCACCATCCTTAAGGACCTTCATTATGGTGAGCGGCCCCGCGTCTTAACTACGTGGCTGTGAGTCAGAGCCATTCCCTTTACACCTTGGGGTGCAACAGGGATGTCCTCTGGCTTCCACATTGGACCACGTAGTTCGTCGAGCCTTCAATGCCTATACCGGAAGAATTCCCATCTGCTACAGATACAATGGGAGGCTGATCGATGCCCGGGTGCGGTCAAGGGATGGCTCCCTATTGCTCAACCACGTTATGTATAAAGCAGTCGCATTACTCACCGTAAAATCCATGACCTCCGAGCCCTCCGTGTCCGACAGATACCAAACCTTTCGCCTTCTCTTCACGACCTCCCCCGTGGCAAGGGGCTTGAGAACGCCGCCCTTGGAAGGCGACTTGGCCACTGAGACCGGTTCAAGCAAAGGTGGAGTCTTGCAGATCACACGGACACACAAACAGAGATCCCCCAGTTAGGCCTGCAGGCTTGCGGGAGTGCCGTGCTGATCGCAAACACCTAACGTCAGCGCGCTTAGCCCAGCGGGGTTTATTGAACAAGCCTGCCTGATGACTAAGACCCAGGAGGTAAAAACCGGTCCAGATCTTGGTGGCTTGAATGAATACTGCTGAATAATATTGGTCTGGAATGCCAAAAGGCTGATGGCAAAAACAAATGATGTGTGTGTATATGTGTAAACACAGAATGGAGGTCTGTGTACACATACATTGTTACCCATAAGGTTCCACAATGAAACATGAGTCTGAATACATCATCAATTTCATTTATGTGTTGCAGAGATGTCGCAGAGACTAGACCACGCGGATTTTCAACGAAAAGTGACGAGTTTAAATCCGAGTCTGGGGGCCCCCGTCATAAGAATGTGGAATTTCCACTCCTGGCTTTCAGAGAGAGGACATGAATAACACGCCTGTTATAGGCTACCCGCATTATCATGGGAAAAGCACGTCTCCATGTCTGTCTCTTTGGCTGTCTCCGTGTCTGCCTGTGTGTCTCTACGAGTGTCTCTCTGTGTCTCCGTGTCTGCCTGCGTGTCTCCATGTCTGCCTGCGTGTCTGCCTGTGTATCTCTACGAGTGTCTCCCAGTGTGTGTCTCCGTGTCTGCCTGCGTGTCTCTGCGAGTGTCTCCCTGTGTGTCTCCGTGTCTGCCTGCGTGTCTCTGCGAGTGTCTCCCTGTGTGTGTCTCCGTGTCTGTTTGCCCAACTGCGGTTAAAAGTTACCTTCTGCTTCAATGCTTCCTTCAACTTTTCCAGTTCTGCTCTCATTTCATCAGATTGAGCCTCGTTCTGTCTAACAAAAACGTTACGGTGATTGACATCGTATTCTTGAGTTTTGTATATATGTAGAGGTGTTACGGAGGGCAAACAAACACACTGGGCGTAGTTATGCCCGTACGCCAAGAGATGCTTACATCCACGTCCGCACCGTTCAGCCTGGGGGGCTGACACGGCGCTGGGATCCCCCACGGCCCCACCCCTCAGGGGGGGAGTTGCTATATGAGGCGGTGAGCCGGAGGGCTCGGGGTTCAGTGTTCAGCTTTAACCAGCGAAGCAAGAAGACCGGCTAGATAGGCCCTGGGACTCCCCTGGATCGCCGTCCTTCTCAGGACCGACCAGGGCAAGCCAGTGGCGTGGCCCCGAGAGCCCAGAGCCGATGTTCTTGTAAGAGCCGGTCTGGGGACTCAGGGTGCCGTGATCATACTTTCACGAGAGTCAATTAGTACAATAATTGAACTGAAGTACCGTCGATGATTCCATGGGTAACACAACTGAAGAGACCATCTCTCAGTTAGATTGCATGCAGTGTCGCTCTTTCTTCACAAATAGTCACCATTCCGTTTCTACAACGAGTCTTCATTTGCCGTGTGACTTGGCAACATTGCTCGCCTGCGTAACATCGTCGGGGATTGTGAGGGCGAATGTGAGCGTGACAATTCTCAATCATGATTTACCAATGGAGGATTCCACAAATTATTTAAAAAAAAGCTAAACGTACCACCGTATACAGATTTTCAAGCGCATCTTGATATTTTCGGTTGAGAGAAGAACAGTCGTTGTCTTTATCTTCCAGCTTCTGGTCACAGTCGCGCTTCACGTCAGGATCGCAACAGAAAAATGCAAAACATTTGAACGGCGTTTACCAACTGCACAAACACTGAGGCAATACGTCGAGGTAGATGTTTTGCTACGTTCCAATTTGTGTTTCAATATATTTTGTGAACATTGTAGGGACGGAAGACGATGCTTCAAAATTCTTGCCACTAAAAATAAATAAACCCAAAAATAAATACATTGAAACATTAACACCACAGAAATCCAACACATTTCAATTTCGATTTAAAGCTTTCGTGACTGCAGGGATTCATCTTCTTGGTTCTTTCGGTAAAGTCACGTAGAAGGGAAATAATAAAACGGCTGCTTGCGTTGTGACCGAAACGTCATTAGAATTGTATTTTATTAAGTTTGATTTTTATTATTTTATTATTTCCCTTCTATGTGACTTTACCGAAAGAACCAAGAAGATCCAATACATTTGTCAATAAAACTGCCCTAAAGAGGAAAAAAAAAACGAGGGGCAACTTTGGGGCAATGACCCTGAATCTCGCGCTCTTTCAGGCGCGCTTCTGGGCCGTCTGGAACGCTCTCCCCGTTGATATTAGGTAGCTGCTGGAGCGGCTCACTTTGAAATCTCTATCGAAAAACTCATTTCTACTGGAGACCTGTGAAAGAGCTTCACAGCTCATCCGATTCCTCCTCCAGCAGAAACAAACATCCTAATGCTGCTGCTCACTTTGTTGCCGTTAACCCTACACCTCCGATAAGCACGGCTTATTTCCTTTCCTTTCACCTTGATTTCTTATGGGAAAAGTTAGTTTGGTGTCTATGTCATTTTCGGTATAAGTCCTACCACCTTCTGGAACGAATTAACGACGTGTAGCGAGGTTCCACTGTATGTGAAAAATAACTTTATAGCTCATCGGATTCCTCCTGCAGTCTAGACACACAGATATTGTTAGGTTTTTTCGGTAAAGTCACGTAGGAAAAAAATAAAAAAAATGCTTAATAAATTAAAAATAATAAATTAATTTACATTTTAAAATTTAATTTTTATTTTAATAATTTTAAAAATTTATTAAATTAAAATTTGAAAAATTAATTTAAATTGTAATAATTTCAAAAATGTATTTTAATTTTTTACCTACGTGACTTTACCGAAAAAACCTAACAATATGAATCCTTGCAGTCACGAAAGCTTCAAATAAAGAATTAGACACACACAGATGTTGATTCTGATGTATAGAGTGGAGTAAGAAAATCGTGCTGCTTGTCCGTAGCTCCTGCGAGTGCCCGAGTCACTGTTATCTCGACACGAGGGCGAGTTACAAGCTTCAACTGTTATTGTTGCTGTGAATAAGGGGCCCATTGCAGAGCGTGCAAAGTTGTTTTTAATCCACCATTGCCAATGAACTATCAGAATAAATTTCGTTATTTCCTTTGACACACTCTGGCAGTTATTTTTCGATTTAAAGCTTCTTTCGTGACTGCAGGGATTCATCTTCTTGGTTCTTTCAGTAAAGTCACGTAGAATGGAAATGATAAAATAATAAAAATAAAACATTTTATTATGTTTCATTTTTATTATTCTATTATATTTTATCATGTTTTATTTTTCTTATTTTATTATTTCCATTCTACGTGACTTTACCCAAAGAACCAAGAAGATCTGCAGTTATTTTGAAGCAGCTTAAACACGCGAGGCTGACTCAGGGATGAGGTGCCAACATCCGCAAGTCACCTTGTACTCTTCCACCATTGCACTCATTTCTGTGATCTTCAACTGTGTAGCTTGTTCTACACCGCTTTTCACATTCTCAATCTCAGCTGCAATCCTGTGGGATTGTGCCTGGAAGAAGGGAGAGAAAACAACGGTCACACACACACACACGTGACTTGGATTTTCACTCGGTTAAGAAATTCATTGCTAGTGCCAAGAAAGAAAAATCTTTTGCTGCTTTTTTTTTTATAACAGTGATGCAAGTTAACGCTCCACGTATAAACACTTCACATCTGCAACAAAACAATTAGACTCTAGCGTACTTGTATAAATCACAGTTTAGCACGCGCACGCAATAACACGCAATAACCCTCTTCGTTATAGTAATAGGTCTTTATCCTTTTATGTGGCAACAAAACTGACACCTTTATACGAGGGATCCTTTGGAACCTCCTTTGCCAGTAGCAAAATATGATAATTGTTTTTTTACCCTTTTATCTGGCGTCATCTGGTCCAACACCATGTGAGACTGGGCTCTAAGGAAAGCTGTATCGGGTGTGGACCAGTCAATTTCAAGGACAGTGCACACATTATCAGAGTTCTGTTTTTTGTTTGCATTCCGACCGCAGGTATTGTGGTCAATGCAAACATGATCCCTTGTAAAAAAGGTGTCAGTTTTGTTGCCAGATAAAAGGGTAAAAAACCATTTAACAAGGGATCCTATTTGCATTAACCACAACACTTGCGGTCAATATGCAAACAAAAAGACAACTCTGATAATGCGTGCACTGTCCTTGAAATTGATTGGTCCACACCAGAGACAGCTTTTGTTAGAGCCCAGTCTCACATGGTGTTGGACCAGATGACGCCAAAAGGCGCACAACTCAAAGACAATGCACCATCAGAGTATTAGAGCTCGGGGTAAGCATTTACACCATTGGAACCTCATTTGCCAGTAAAAATATAATTGGTTTTTTACCCTTCTATCTGGCATCAAAACTGACACATTTTTACAAGGAGTCATGTTTGCATAGACCACAATACCTGCAGTCATAATGCAAACAAAAAACATAACTCTGATAATGTGCACTGTCCTTGAAATTGATTGGTCCACACCAGAGACAGCTTTTCTTAGAGCCCAGTCTCACATGGTGTTGGACCAGATGACGCCAAAAGGCGGTGGGTTTGGCTGTCTGTGATCCGGCACCCTTTAAAGAAAGGCAAGGTCGTTGATCATTTCTGAAACCCCCGAACCCACTTTTGTTGATAAGGAGGCCAAGAAAATACACGAAGATTAGGTTGCGCAAACCTGCGACTGATATGCCCTCATATGAGCGGCGCGTCTTTGGCCTGATGCTCCGGTTTCAAAATACCGTACGCAAAACACTCACGGATAATGTACATGTGCAACAATCTCCAAGCAGAACTGTCATGTGAAAGAGAAAAATAGCTCAAGACTTGGTGAGGTTTTACTGAATAAATAAATGGCACTCTAATTAGTTTTAGTATTAACTGCTTTTGTTGTGTTTAGTTTTGTTGTCCTTCCCCCGCACCTCCGATTAGCACGGTTGGCTAAGTATGGTGCGAAAGAAGTTCAACGTGGACGTGCATTATACTCGATGCGTTTTTTGACCAAGACTAAAAAGGTAAACAACATCGGTCAAGTTTGTTTCGCAAACCTCCTCCAGGTGTTTGATGTGCTCCATGCAGTCCGCTAACTCTGCGGTTTCGTGGTTGCGTGCTTGTTCGCCCTGTCGCTTTAGCGAGTCGATTTCAGACCCCAAATCCTTGAACTGCAACGTCAAGCAAACACGGTCATAACGAACATTGCAGTCACGACAAAGACTGCTTCGGTTTTACCCGAAATTAACTCTGTTGCAAGTCATTGCGAGTCAGTGACTGCTTTAGTGTTAAAATACGGTGCTGCATTTTTAGGATAGTGTGTTTACGATATCATTTTTTGTAGATATCCACATTTATTTAATATTTTTCTTCCGCAGTTTTTATTGAAAATGCAATATTTGATATCTCAAAAACCTGACGTGATAGACAAAAACTGATGCCAGAATCAGCACCCCAAAATTACCTTCAAACCGTTGGAATACCTTATGCCAGAAAAAGTGTGTTGACCAGTGTAATTAGAGATGCATTGCCATTGAAACGGCTTGGCGCTAACCTTGTTTTCATAGCAGCTGACCTCCTCGCAGAGTGCCTCCCGTCGCTCGCCCAGCTCGCGAACCTGTCGCAGTCCACGTGCAACGGACGTGCTGGTCAATATTCTTAGGTTTTTTCGGTAAAGTCACGTAGGTAAAAAATTTATATTAATGAAAGTCACGAAAGCTTCAAATCTAGTGCTGGTCAATGACCCTCGCTTCTTGATTCAACGAGCACGCAAACTTCTTCAAACAGACGACGCTCAGCAAACGCTTCCCACCAGCTGCGTTTCACGGCCATCGTGCAGCCGTGTCCGCTTAGCCACTGCCACCATTCTCACGACGTTGTGGCCGAAACGTCGTGAGAATTGTATTTTATTATGTTTTGTTTTTATTATTTTATTATTTCCCTTCTACGTGACTTTACCGAAAGAACCAAGAAGATGAATCCCTGCAGTCACGAAAGCTTTACATCGAAATATAATATTATATTATTATATTAGAGTATTATATTATTTTTATATATTATTTAATTAGTTTATAATATTATATTATTGTATTGTTTTATTTTTATTATTTATTATTTCCCTTCTACGTGACTTTACCGAAAGAACCAAGAAGATGAATCCCTGCAGTCACGAAAGCTTTAAATCGAAATTTAGACTCAAGTGTACTGAAACACAAAACTCGGGGGAAGTTTTAAGACGCATTTCAGAATGGTCCTCATTGTGTCAACTATCACACCAGGGGATTGATCCGTCCACCTCTGCATTGCAAACCGAGTGTGTGCTAACCATTACATTGTGAACATCAATTATTTCAAGCACTTTGTACAGTGCTGTTTTATGTTTTGTATTACCAAGTTTGTGCATTTCTGTACGTGGGCTCCGAGCTGTGCCTGGTGATGCGCTTCGGCAGATTCCAACTCTTCCCTGGATTGAGAGAAAAACACATGACAGGTGTGCGGTGATTGTCCCACACAATCCCTGGGACAGAGTAATCAAGAAGGCGGGCGCCATCACTCCACGCTCTGATTGGTTAGGGAACGGGGAACATTCAAAAGGTGTAAAAGAGAGCAAGAGGATCGGGTGAGCATCAGGTGGGACGGTTAGGCCAGGGGTCGCAACCGGGTACCCGATACCCGTACCCTACCCGATACCCGGCTACCCGTACCCGGGCGGGTACGGGTAGCCGTTTGTGACCCTGGTGCGGCCGGGTACGGGTACGGGTAGGCCGTGAGTCACTGGTGAGTCACCGTTTGTCACTCATTTCCCAACGTCTTGTCTCTTCTCACAATTCAAGTTCCTAGAATCAACCCACCCGCGCCTGCAACATGGCTTCATCCCAGAGGTCGCAATCGGAAAAGTGCCAGAGTCTTAGTTAACAGAGATGGGAGTTGTGTTTGTAACAAACGTACGTCAGAGGTCGCAACCGGGTTCCCGATATCCGTACCCTACCCGATACCCGGCTACCTGTACCCGGCCGGATACGGGTACGGGTAGCCGTTTGCGACCCTGGTGCGGCCGGGTACGGGTAGGCCGTGAGTCACTGGTGAGTAACCGTTTGTCACTCATTTCGGGTAGGGTACGGGTACGGGTAGAGAACGGGTACCCGTACCCGGCCTGGGTACGGGTACCCATTTGCGACCCTGGTGCGGCCGGATACGGGTACGGGTAAAGAATCAAAACCCGTTTGCGACCTCTGACGTACGTCATCCACAAAAGGAATATGTTGTGAATTGAAAAGCAAACAGAAAAATAGGCAGGAACAACTTACTGTCGGTTTTTATTCCTCGATTCCAACTCGTGAACTTTCAACTGCAGTGCATCTTCGTTGCGTTTTGTTGTCTGGAAACGAGAGCAGAGGTCGTTTTGAAAAACAGTTTTGCAGTTGTAATGTCCAATACAGATGTGAATTGTAAGTGCGTCTGAGCCAGAATAGCTCAATGATATTCATATTCTTGGTTCTGTCGGTAAAGTCACGTAGAAGGGAAACAATAAAATAATACAAATATAAAACAATAAAATTCTCACGACGTTTCGATTGCAACACGTAGCAATCATCATCGGGTGTGAAAACCACAGCAAGAACATTTTTATTATTTTATCGTTTTCCTTCTGCGTGATTTTACCCAAAGAACCAATAAGATGAATCCCTGCAGTCACGAAAGAAGCTTTAAATACAAATCTTAACCTCAATGATGTTGTTAAGTTCGTCTTTTTGACTCGTCATGCGATTGAACAGTCCAGTCAGCTCCCCGTTCTTCAACAGCGGCGTCCCAATCTTGTTGCTGATGTCAAGGTTGCATGTTCTGTTAAAAAGGAATGATTGTGAAGACACTATTATTTCACATGTGGTTACTTAGCTCCAGAAAACAAGCGACAGTTGTGTAAATCCAAGAGAGTGCAATGTATTTTCTGGATTATACGATGCTGTGGAATGTAAGATGCACCATAAACATTGGCCCAGTGTCAATAAAGCTAACACAAATACACATCGATACTTATTTGGTAACAAAAATAAGTAATATTTAAAAATACTTTTAAAAAAGACACGCTTTAATGAAATGTCCCGTACTCGTAATGGGAGCGTGGTGATTTACAGGCAACGTGAGTTGAGCGTGGACAATTAGACCCGTAAAAAAGATTGTTGAAAAATATTTTTTTCATTTGTAATGATAGAATATAGTATTGTCATCAGCATGACACACCTATACCAAGTTTGCAGTCGATATGACATTAGGAAGACGGTTGAAATAGAGTTACAATATTTGAGGATACGACAACAGAGTGAGTTAAATAAAAGCGTGTAAAATGTTTGAAAATATAAAAAATTGGATTTTTAATGATAGAATATCGTGTTGTCATCAGTATGACATAAGTATACTAAGTTCGCAGTCGATAGCACATTGGGAAGTTGGTAAAAATTGAGCTACAAGATTTTTTGAGGATACGACAACAGACTGAGTGAGTTAAATAACAGCGTGTAATAATGAAAGCGAGTAGTGGCAGTAATACAAATGGAGAGAGGGCTAATGGGAGTGGGGCGCCAAAAAGCCCGAATGATCTTAGAAATGAAGCTCCACCATTCACCTCTGTTGACACAGTTCTGATTCCAGAACCTTCACTGCCTTCAAGGCATCTTTAAGGTCATTCTTCAAGGCACAATCTTTTGCTTTCATTCCTTTGAGTTCACTCTGAAATTGAACGACAACCAAGATGTCACGCCAGATTGACGCGAACGTCATGTTTCTGCACACAAAAGAGCACAATTCTAACACGCGTTCACCAACAACTTAACGGGGAAATGTTGCACAGGTTAATTTTACGATAGATTTAAGAAACATTTCAAATACCTTGCTTTCACCATTGGTACCTCATTTGCCAGTAAAAAATGATAATTGGTTTTTACCCTTCTATCTGGCAACAAAACTGACACCTTTTTTGTTGCCAGAAAAATGGGTAAAAAAACAATTGTCATATTTTTTACTGGCAAATGAGGTACCAATGGTGTAAATGCTTACCCCGAGCTCTCATACTCTGATGGTGCATTGTCTTTGAGTTGTGCGCCTTTTGGCGTCATCTGGTCAAACCCATGTGAGACTAGGCTCTAAGGTAAGCTGTTTCGGGTGTGGACCAATCAACTTCAAGGACAGTGCATACATTATCAGAGTTATGTTTTTTGTTTGCATTATGACTGCAGGTATTGTGGTCTATGCAAACATGACTCCTCGTAAAAAAGGTGTCAGTTTTGTTGCTAGATAGAAGGGTAAACAAACAATTATCATACCTTGCTTTCGTTCATCAGCGTTCTCGTGGCGGCCATCTGCTGTTCCAGTTGATGGGTGGTTTCTTGGAATGAAGCTCTCTCTTGTTCGAACCTGTATAAAGATTCCTTCACACAAGACACGACACGAAATCAACACCCCTCCTACAATACCCCGAATGTATTTATTGCACACGATGGCGCTCTCGGATGCCGTCTGAACATTCCGTTTCTCCCCCCTCCCCGTGCTACCCGGAGCTTCCCGGGAGCTAAACGTCAAACGCCTTGCCAAGCAAACTTTGCGACGCAACCCAGGGGCTGTGCGGCAGAGGTCGCAAACGGGTTTTGATTCCTTACCCGTACCCGTACCCGGCCGCACCAGGGTCGCAAATGGGTACCCGTACCCGTACCCGGTCGGTCGGGTACGGGTAGCCGGGTATCGGGTAGGGTACGGGTATCGGGTACCCGGTTGCGACCTCTGCTGTGCGGGGCATAGCGACGGAGACCTACGCAGTGGCGCGCGTTCCCCGTGTTTGATACATCGAAAAGCCATTTTTCGATTTAAAGCTTTCGTGACTGCAGGGATTCATATTCTTGGTTCTTTCGGTAAAGTGATCACGTAGAAGGGAAATAAAAACAAAATAATCAAAATAAAACAATAAAATTCTCACGACGTTTCGATCGCAACACAAGCAATCATCATCAGCTTCTTGGCTCATTGGGCTTTACTTGGGTAAAAAACTTATGGACTTCAATTGTAACGTTGAATATTGTCCACGCTTGTGGCTGATGTTGTGAAAGCGACGTGAAAATGTAACTCACCAGGACTACTTTGTGTTTCGCATTGTTACCGTCACTTTCAATCCTCAAATTATCTAGAAATAATAATCGATTAATCATATTAATAAAGGAATATCAATAAATGTTGGACGCGATGAAAATATATTAAATAGACGTTAATAATGTACACCCGATGAGAGATTAAAATGTCGCACATGCGATAATAAACTCGCAATGGACATTTACACTTGCAAAACGTTGCCTACCTATTTCTGTATTTTTTTCACGAATATTCGCTTCAAACCTGCTACGAATCTCAGCTTCTTCACTGCACCTGAAAGAAACGTAACAATACATCAGCCTCATTTAATTGTTTAAAAAATGTATCGGCAATGCAGCACACTCTCAGTGCAAGACGAAAATCCCCCGTGTAGCCTCAACACACCGTAGGGGCAAGTGCTGTTAGCGAGTAGCACCTATGAAGGCCGGAACGGTACATGAGGGGGTGGGTGGCCAGCACCACGCCCGACCGCCTTTGTCTCCCCAGTGGCGATGTTTACTACACACCGCACCAGGTACTCATTTGAGGCTGAGTCTACCAAAGTGAGGCCCAGGACAGGTTCAGATAATCGTCACTCGAACGTTGAGTTCGTGATGTGCGTCAGAAGCCAGATTAAACGATGCAGAAAAGTGCATCAGTGAACAAAATAGAGCGCATTTGTTTTTGCTTTGCAGATACAAACACAGTCAGATGTTCTACGGAATGCAGATGTGACAACAACATCTCAGCAGCCTACTTGCTGTGCTGTAAAAGTTCACCACTTGCCTCTGGCTGGCTGCTTCTGTCAACTCTTGATTTTCCTTCTTTCGGTTTTGAAAAATTACTTTCAGGTCCAAAAGTTTGTGGTGCAGCTTGTCACACGATCGCCGCAGCTCCGTCGTGCGTGCGGCGTGCTCTCGCTCCTTCTCTGCAAAACTCCTCTCCGTGTTTTGTATCTCAGCCTACAGCAGTGGCAAGAACATCCGTTTAGTCATCACTATTTCTGAAAGTTCTACGATGATTAAATCAACGAGGCAGGCGACCCGCTACATTTTTCAGATACAGCGCAAAGCTGAGATTTGCAAAAGAAGGCAAGAGAAAACCATTCCGTAAAACTATACGGAAAGAAATATGCGAGACAATATTACCTATACAGTCAAACCTTGGACTGCGAGCATAATTCGTTCCGGAGACGTGTTTGCAATCCAAAGCACTCATATATCAGTTGTGATCACGTGACGCTCGGCAGACAAAGCGTACACTACGCGTACTACTCGTATTGCAAGACCCCTCGCTCGTTAATCAAATTTATATTTTTCGATTTAAAGCTTTCGTGACTGCAGGGATTCATCTTCTTGGTTCTTTCTGTAAAGTCACGTAGAATGGAAATAATAAAAATAAAATATAATAAAATATTTCTCACGACGTTTCGGCCACAACGCAAGCAGCCGTCCTAAGGTGAAGAACAGGTCTGTCGGGAAGACAGCGTCTGAAATTCATTCGAGAAGACAGAGTCTGAAATTCATTCAGACTGACTTCTCGACAGACCTGTTTTTCACCTGAGGACGGCTGCTTGCGTTGTGGCCGAAACGTCGTGATAATTATTTTATAATATTTTATTTTTATTATTTCCATTCTACGTGACTTTACCGAAAGAACCAAGAAGATGAAATTAATATTTATTTAAAAATTTTGCTCGTCTTGCAAAACACTCGCAGACCAAGTTACTCGCAATCCAAGGTTTTGCCGTGTCAATATGAATGGATGCGTCACCCGCAGCCTGCTTTCAACTTCCTGACGGCGATTTATTTCCAACTTGAGGGTTATAATTCCTTCCTGTGTTTGCTCAAGTCGTGTTTGAAAGTCGCCTGTGAATGACATAAAAACAACTCAAATTGGGATCACCTTTAACGGTCAGATGTGCAGATATTTTCCTACCACACACACATACCCAGGCTGTTGGCAAAAAGCACACAACTTGAATAGACTCTCACCCGTTATTTCTTCGAGTCCAACACAGTTTTCAATGGAATCTTGCAGCTTTTGAGAGGTCGTTTTGAGTTCTTCATTTTTTGACTGCAAAAGCTCAGATTTTTCTTTGACCTAAAAGTGAAAGGCAGCACTGTATGTGATAACTACTCAACAATACGACCGTATACACGAATCTATGAAATGACCTACTGCCGGGCAAGGCAAGTTTTCTGGTTTGCAAGTCATCATTTAATCCAAATAAGTTTTGTTTACCGGAATGAAAATAACTTTGAAAAATCAAGAAAAAGAGATGAAAATGTGTACATCCCATATATTTCGATTTAAAGCTTTCGTTACTGCAGGGATTCATCTTCTTGGTTCTTTCGGTAAAGTCACGTAGAAGGGAAGTAATAAAATAAAAAATATAAATTATTCTCACGACGTTTCGGCCACAACGCAAGTAGCCATCCTCAGGTGAAAACCAGGTCTGTCGAGGCGACAGCGTCAGCGTCTGACTATTTTTTTAATTACTTCCCTTCTACGTGACTTAACCGAAAGAACCAAGAAGATGAATCCCATATATTTTGTTGAACAAATGCATTTAGGGCACTGGATACGTTTTCAAGTGGAAATAAGTAACATTTTAAGCATTTAAAATGTCACTTTTTAAGCATTTAAAATATGAGCAAAAGCGATCAGCTCATGAATTCACACCCACCTGGCTTTCTATAATCGCCGACTTGTTTATGAAGTCCTCCTGTGCTCTTCCCATCTCCTGCACAGCTGCTTCCACTACACGCAACACGCGTCGCGTGTTAAATAAAATAGTTGAGCGCATCAATATTCACCCAGCAAAGCCACAATTCAGACGCTGTCTCCCCGACAGACCTGTTCTCCACCCGAGGACGGCTGCTTGCGTTGTGGCCCGAAACGTCGTGAGAATTATTTAATTATGTTTTATTATTATTATTTTATTATTTCCCTTCTACGTGGTGACTTTACCGAAAGAACCAAGAAGATGAATCCCTGCAGCCACGAAAGCTTTAAATCGAAATTTTATTATTAGTTTTATTTTTATTATTTTATTATTTCCATTCTACGTGACTTTACCGAAAGAACCAAGAAGATGAATCCCTGCAGTCACGAAAGCTTTACATCGAAATTTTATTATTTTATTATGTTTTATTTTTATTATTTTATTATTTCCCTTCTACGTGACTTTACCGAAAGAACCAAGAAGATGAATCCCTGCAGTCACGAAAAAAGCTTTAAATCGAAAATTAAAGCCACAACCGTCGTTGATAATCATCGGCAGTGCTCTATCCACTGCTAGATGAAGCCGTCATCCCTCGAGGCCTTGAGAAGCAACACACTCTCTTGCTGCTGCTGCTGCTACACGCGATCCGAATCCCACGGCTCTATCTCCGCGGTTGCCGTTCTATTGTGCGCACTACAGAAGTCGCAAACGGGTTTTGATTCCTTACCCCTCGTACGCGTACCCGGCCGCACCAGGGTCGCAAACGGGTACCTGTACCCGTTCGTACCCGTACCCGGCCGGGTAGGGTACGGGTATCGGGTACCCGATTGCGACCTCTGGGATGAAGCCACGTTGCAGGCGTGGGTGGGTTGATTCTAGGAACTTGAATTGTGAGAAGAGACAAGACGTTGGGAAATGAGTGACAAACGGTGACTCACCAGTGACTCACGGTCTACCCGTACCCGTACCCGGCCGCACCAGGGTCGCAAACGGGTACCTGTACCTGTACCCGGCCGGGTACGGGTAGCCGGGTATCGGGTAGGGTACGGGTATCGGGTACCCGGTTGCGACCTCATTTGGCTGCCAATGTTGTCACCAGCCTCGACATCGACCTCTTCGAGAGAGGACGCGTGCCCGATGCAAACAAGTCGATGATTGGTGTGCTCTATATATTGAACACGACCTGATTATTACTGAGCTGTGCATTGTGTCATCCTGCAACAAGGCTTACCTTTGGCTAACGCGATATTCTTGTCATTTTGAGACTTTAAATTTAAATCACTCAAAGTCACTGCAAATGTCTTTAAAAGAAGATGACACCAGGATTTAAGCATTAATATTAAATATGCATGTGTATACGTGTATACTATTATACGCTTTTCAAGAAATATAATTAAATGAAAACAAAATTTTAAAAATGTTATTATACATTTACCTTCACTTCTGCTTTCAGTGACAAACGAACTTCTTTAATTTTTCCCTTATCTGCTTCAACTGTCAATATCAGCACGCGGACATGGCCCAAATAAGTCAACGTCAAACAAGTTCAATCGCTCAACGTTACACCGTTAATGTTAAATGGTCGACAGATGTTGAGAATGTACCTTTCGTTAGTATTTGTTGCACCGAAGAGAATTGGACCTGCAGACCGTCGCACATTTCCCTGGTGGCGGTGATTCTTACGGACACAGGCACATTGCAAGGACAGAGGTCAGAAAGCCTCCGTAGACAAATATCCACCGTACTCGTTGGTACAGACTAAATGTATCGCTTTTATAACTGGTGGCTGCGAAATAGCACGACGCGTGATTTGATAGTGACGCCAAGTAAAATACACACCAGTTTTTTTCCATCATTTGCCAGTACCAAAATATAATAATAATAGGGAATAACCCTATTATTATGATAATATTTTGGTACTGGCAAAGGAGGTCTAATGATGTAGATGCTCACCCCGAGCCCTCATTACTTTGATAGCGGCTTTGTCTTTGAGCTTCTTGGTTCTTTCGGTAAAGTCACGTAGAAGGGAAATAATAAAAATAAAACATAATAAAATAATTCTCACGACGTTTGGGCCACAACGCAAGCAGCCGTCCTCAGGTGAAGAACAGGTCTGTCGGGAAGACAGCGTCTGAATGAACACCACCAAGCTTGGCAGCGTATATTTAAGCTGGGTTGGAGGGGGGAAGAGCGCCTTTTATTATTTTATTATTTCCCTTCTACGTGACTTTACCGAAAGAACCAAGAAGATGAATCCCTGCAGTCACGAAAGCTTTAAATCGAAATGTCTTTGAGCTGTATGCCTTTTGGCATCATCTGGTCTAGCACCAATTTAGACTAGGCTCTAAAGAAAGCTGTCTCAGGGGTGGACCAATCAGTTTCAAGGACAATGCATAATATTATCACGGCGTGTTTTTTGTTTGCATTTTGACTGCAAGTATTGTGGTTAATGCAGTGACATGAATCCGCGTAAAAAGATTTCAGTTTTGTTGCCAGAAAAGGGGAAAACCCCTATTACTACACCAGTTTATTTTTTTACACACAACACTTTTTGTAATTGTGTTAATACTCGATGCAATGGTAGATTGTGACGTGTGACCTTGCGCTCCCTTCGCGAACGCAATTGTGTGTTGCGCTGACGTAAGTTGACGAACCTAAACAGAAGACAAAGATACAATTCAAGGAAAGTAAAAACTTTCTTACTCCGCTATTAATTCTTGTGTGCTGTTAGTCGCGTCTTTAAGTTGAACGGTGAGTTGTTCGTTTTCAAGCTGCAAGGAAACACGACACACACACTTCGCTGAGGTGACACAGACCTGTCGGAAAGACAGCGTCTGAATGACAGACCTGTTCTTCACCTGAAGACGGCTGCTTGCGTTGTGGCCGAAACGTCGTGAGAATTATTTTATTATGTTTTATTTTTATTATTTTTTAATTTCCCTTCTACGTGACTTTACCGAAAGAACCAAGAAGATGAATCCCTGCAGTCACGAAAGCTTTAAATCGAAATACAATGCAAGCATTTCCATGGACCACCCGGTCACCCCACCCCTAGTGACAAAATGCATTCACTTATCTCTAAATAGCAGCAATACAAAATTACTCATATTACCCGAATACAAACACTGTTTTTACCACAGCTATAAGGTTTTTCTAGGGGGTGCATTTAGACCTGAGGGTTAAGGTAGTTTACCTCATTTAATATTTTAATTACATATCATGAGTTTAATAAAAAAAGGGTAAGGATCAACGTTGCAATTACTGTCCGGATCTGCCTGCATTTGCATCACAGCCTCGCGGACCATCTGGAGGGGCGTGGTGGAACACCGGTGATACCGGCGAGGGGAGGGAGACCACACTCTGAGAACCACAGCTTTAGATACATAATAATATTACAGGTAGGAACAGGTTCCACACTGCCCACCAGGGATTATGTGTCTGTCTGTCGTGCATATGGGGAGGGGAGGGTGGGGGGTGAGAGGGTTGGGGCTGGGTGGAGAGGGGAGGGGGGGAGGGGCTGGGTGGGGAGGGGAGGGTGGGGAGGGGCTGGGTGGGGAGGGTGGGGAGGGGCTGGGTGGGGAGGGGAGGGTGGGGAGGGGCTGGGTGGGGAGGTTGGGGAGGGGCTGGGTGGGGGGTGGGGCTGGGTGGGGAGGGGCTGGTCACCCCGTGGTGTCCTTGTAAAACTCAACGTTTAACCTACACACTACACTATACACGACACGATACACTACACTTATACAGGTAGGAACAACACGTTCCACACTGCCCATCAGGGATTATTTGTCTGTCTGTCATGCATATTTGTCTGTTGTGCACGAATGCGCTGTCCAACCAAGTTCCTACCTGCCCACTCCGAAGGAACGTGTTTAAAATACTTTTTAAAAAACACGCTTTAATGAAATGTACGGTACGAGTGAAGTATTGGAAAATGACGGCAGGAAACTCCTTGACGGGAACACACTTCTTTTATTAAATCTTGACTTGTAACAATACAACGCGTGGCCTCTCTTCTTCACAATGCGCTTCTCTTGACTCTGGATTCTGTGCTGCCGGCTCTCTGTGCCTCGTGTAGACTCCGCGCCTCGGCTACACTCCTCTCTCGCCTCGTGTAGACTCTGCGCCTCTGCTACACTCTCCACTCGCCTCGTGTAGACTTTGCATCTCTCTCTGGCTACACCGTATGCATACTCGGCTCGTGTAGACCTTTCTCTCTCGCTGGCTACACCGTATGCATACTCGGCTCGTGTAGACCTTTCTCTCTCGCTGGCTACACACTATACATTACTCAGCTCGTGTAGACCGTTCTCTCTCGCTGGCTACACACTATACATTACTCAGCTCGTGTAGACCTTTCTCTCTCGCTGGCTACACACTATACATTACTCAGCTCGTGTAGACCTTTCTCTCTCGCTGGCTACACACTATACATTACTCAGCCCGTGTAGACCGTTCTCTCTCGCTGGCTACACACTATACCTTACTCAGCTCGTGTAGACCTTTCTCTCTCGCTGGCTACACACTTATACCCTACTCTCCTCTACTCTCCATTACTCTCCTCTCCGGGCTCTATCTCTGCACCTTCGTCTTCATTCTTAGATGGTTCCACTTCTGCCCCCTGCTCCTCTGTGCATCACCTTATATACCCCTTCTTCCCGGGAGACGGAGCGGATGCGGACCTCAACGTCGGCACCGCTCCTCAGTTACCCAATCCCCACGCGCTATCCCTACGATCCGGTTCCGCTCAGCGCGTGTTTCCACTCCCCGACCAATCACACCGCGCTGCTACCCGATCACTCCCTCTGGGCGCGTCACCGGCACACAGCCAATCAGCAGCACTACCCCCACCCGCGCACTGACGCCTGCTCCTCCCCGTCAGCGCGCGTCACCACACACACACCCGTACATACGCGCTGGCACACGACATATACACCCAGCGCGTATCACCACTACATCACCCCCTCCCACATAGCTCGCAGCCGGCCCGGCTGCTAACAACAACCAACCGCGACGATAAAACGACAACCAACAAAAAAAAACCCCGTAACCCCCCGAGTGTGCCCCGTAACCTAACATAACAACAACAACAACAAGAATAACTATGTACAGATTGACAATGAACCCGAAAAGTCAACAATAACACGATACGAGCAAATTCGAAACGAACGCGCCCCACGTCCCTGCGACTACACGCAGTGACGAGGCGCTCCAACTGCCCCAACTCCTCACGAGGCAGGTCATGCAAAGTAGCACGACCTGGCGCGAGTCCGTCTGGCTGGTCCATCGTATGGGGCGGGACACTGACGACCGTCCGGCGGTTCCGGCTGCTCCAGACGGCGCGGAACGGGCCTGAAAGGGCCGGCCCCGCCGCGGAGATCCGGCCGCCGGTGATCGGCAGCTGTCAGTTCCGAGACACCTGGGAGCAGATCAGGCGAAAATACGTGTGGATCAGGCAGAGACATTTCCCCCTCTGGGTCGCCGGTCACGTCACACGCCCGGCCATCACGACACAAGGGGAGGCCATATGGAGGCGAGAACGGTTTCAGTCGGGAGGGGTGAACGTACCACCGGCGCTTTCCCCACTTTATCTGAACGCACTGGGGCCGTGCAACGCGCACGACCTCCACGGGTCCCCTCCACGGTCTCAACAATTTAGGCGACGTAGCCAAGGGTGCCTGAGGGCAATGCAGCCAGGCCCTATCACCTGGTTTCCATTCGTGCATGGACACCTTCCGTGCCCGCAACCGTTCATTAGCAATTTGGCGAGCCCGCGAATTAAGCCGCGCGGCCTCCCTCGCCTCTGTCAGCTTGTGAATATTAAACTTAATATGTTCTGCCAAATTAGAATTAGTTCGTGGAGCGGACAGGCCAAGTTGCGTTTCTATTGGCGGGTCAGCTTCCCGACCGTACATCAAATAGAATGGGGAAAACCCCGTAGCTGCATGGGGGGCCATTCTATACGCGGCAAGGACTCCCGGGACCTGCAGGTCCCAATCTACATGTGCCTCGCACACCTGCTGGCACAGCATGGAAGTCAAGGTTTTGTGGAGTCTCTCCACCATCCCGTCAGTCTGCGGGTGGTACGGGGAGGTACGCACCTTCTTGGTACCCAACAGATCGCACACCTCTTGCAACAATTTACTCGAAAAATTTTTACCTTGGTCGGTCAGCAGGCGTTCGGGAGCCCCCTTGTCCAGGACATAGCCCTGGACGAAGGCATCCGTCACAGCCGCTGCCGACTGGTTAGCGAGAGGCCACGCCATAGGCCATCGGGTAAAGTATTCGACCCCCACTAACAAATATTTATTCCCTCTCGGCGTGACTGGGAAGGGCCCCAAAATATCGAGTGCAACGAGCTCGTTGGTACGCGAGACCTGAATAGATTGCAGCGGTGGATTAGCTGCCACGGCCGGTGGTTTACGCCTGGCGCACTCAACGCACCCCTTCAGAATATGCACCACATCACTTCCCATTCCCGGCCAGTAATAGTCACGCTGAAGCAGGGCAAGCGTCTTGTTAACTCCCAAGTGCAAGAGGCGTTCGTGTGCCGCCAAGACAACCCTCCCCCTCACAGCGGAAGGCACCACGAGTGCGTTCCGCCGGGACAAACTGTCCCATTTCAATAACACGCCCCGCTCAAGTACATAGGAGCCGGTACGCTCCTGGTCCCCCTCGGGACCCCCAACCTTGCGGCGCAATGCTAGCAGCGAGCTGTCCGCCATCTGGAGGCGGCCCCATTCGCTGAGCGACAGCGAGAGCAGCGAGTCCCGACCCTGAGAGGCAGTGGACTCATCCCCGATCGGTGCGCCCGCTGTCGCAGCCAGTGCCCCCATCTCCCCCGCAAGCGTCGGTTTACAGCGCGCCGATCCCGACAAACACGCGCATTCATCACAAGGCAACAACCGCGACAAGCAATCGGCATTCGTGTGTCGCAACCCCTTACGGTACGTAGTCGTAAACTGATAGTCCTGGAGGACTTCCAACCAACGCGACAACTGGCCCGAGGGCTGGGCGACCCTCAATGAATACTGTAGCGCCGTGTGGTCCGTTCGGACTGTAAAGTGACGACCATAAAGATATGGCCTAAACTGCTGCACAAAAAAAACAATGGCAAGCAGCTCGCGACGGGTGACACAGTAGCGCTGCTCCGCCGGAGACAACACCCTACTACCGTAGGCGACAACTCTTTCGACACCCCCAACGACTTGGGATAGCACCCCCCCAATGCCCGTGTTGCTAGCATCCGTGTCCAGCAAAAAGGGACTGGCAAAATCGGGATAACACAAGGGTGGGGCACCCACCAAGGCGTCCCGGAGGGAGCGAAACGCGGCCTCCTCCTCCGGTCCCCATTTGAACTTCACTCCCTTCGCCGTTAGAGCGTGCAAGGGTTTTGCAATAGTGGCGAAGTGCTCAACGAACCGCCGATAATAAGAAGCAAACCCGATGAAACTACGCACGTCGGAAACGGACGTAGGTGTCGGCCACGAACCGACACAATCCGTCTTCGCGGGATCGGTGGAGATCCCCGAAGAATCGACAATGTGACCCAAGTATCTAACGGACCTACGAAGGAGGTGACATTTGGCCGGTTTAAATTTCAACTTAGCCGATCGCATTCGCAAGAACACCCCTCTCAATCGCCGGAGGTGTTCCTCAAACGTTTTACTGAAAACAATGACATCGTCCATATAAATCAAGCATGTATCCCACTGCAAGCCCGACAAAACCAGCTCCATAAGTCGCTGAAACGTCGCTGGAGAGGAGTGAAGTCCCATGGGTAACCGGTTAAACTGGAACAGCCCCCCTGGAGTCCGAAATGCTGTCTTAGGTTTCGACTCTTCGTCGAGCGGCAACTGCCAAAACCCCGATAACAAATCAAGAGTCGAAAAATATCGCGCACCAGACAATGCATCGAGGGACTCATCCATCCTGGGGAGCGGATACGCGTCAGCCACAGAGATCTTATTCAGGCGACGGAAATCAACGCAGAATCACAGGGACCCGTCCTGCTTCTTAACCAGCACAATAGGCGCTCCCCACGGGCTAGAGGAGGGCGAAATAATATCGGCTTCTAGCATATCGTTAACAGCCGACTGAACATGTTCCTTCTCCACGGGACTCAGTCGGAAGGGATTTAGCCTGACCGGCGCCGCATCGCCCGTTTCAATGTGATGGTGCAACAAATCCGTGCACCCAATGTCATACTTATGTTTACTGAATACATCAGAGAATTCAATGAGCAACTCGCGCAGCGCACCCAACTGCGCCGCCGACAAATCGTCCGAGGCGGCACATAACGAATGGACCCACTCAAGGTCTTCCCTTGGCTCAACGTTCCGCGCGGGGCTCGAGCCCACCTGCGCAACCAACCCATCATCCCCAGGGACCTGCGCCGCGTGAGCCAGCACGGTGCCCTGCGGAATGACAGCTGGTCGCGACCCCGCGTTCAAAACCATCACAAACGGATCCCTGTCAGCCCGCACCAAAGTGTGAGCCACCGATAAATCAAGACCCCCGACAGCCTTGTTAGAAGGACCCAAAAGCATACTCTGTCCCGAAGCCTCCCTCACCCATGGTTTCCGCAACCGGAGGGGAATCAACATCTGTGAACCCGGGGGCACTTGCACTGTCTGCGTCGCCACCGCTTGTATCGTAGCGCACGCCGTCCGAATGTCAGTAGGGCCCGTCAAAAATGAAATCCGGCGACCCGATGGCAGTTCAATGCATCGTTGATCGATAAGAATTTTAATGGGCATTTTAGCCAAAAAGTCAGTGCCCAAAAGACACGGAACTGCCAAAGAAGACGAAACGAAAACGGGTCCCGACAATTTGATATCTCCAATGCAAATGGACGCCCTAACCTGACCGATAATGCCCAACGATCCCCCATTAGCGGCGTAAAATGGCACATCCACTGGAAGCAGCGGACGACATTGGACCGGAAGAATATTATAAATGAGGTCCGATATAATAGTTGCCGATGCCCCCGTGTCCACTAACACCCTAATCTCAACCCCATCAATAGATCCCGTAACAACGGACGAACCCGCCGAAGCAGCCACAATTCTATGCCCCAATTCCGCCCATTCAATGTCTCCCTGGTCCCGGCCGAACCCCCCTCGCCGAACCGAATCCCCGAACCTTAACCGGCCCTCCTCCGCCGCAACGCGGCGTCCCATGTGTGCCGAATAAACAGGCCGAGCGTGTGAGGTGCCGCGACTTGCCGGGGATTGTAGAGATGACTTGGGCTCTCGGTCGTCGTCCAGCCGAGCTCCCATGGCGCGCTGCCGCGGAGCGCGGCACCCGGACGCCACGTGGCCCCGGAGGCCGCAGTTATAGCACGTGACGAGGGTCGGAGTAGATCTTGGTTGCTCCGACTTTCGGCCCGATCGCAGAGGCGACCGGGCCCCCGGCCTCCAGTCCCCTGGTCGTCCCGTGGCGAACGCCTCCTCTCGTGGGCTGACGACTTGGGGTTCGGCGACCACCAAACCCGGGGCTGCGACGACAGCAGCGTTGCAACCAACGCCTTGCTTCCGTTGTAGGGCCTCGTGCGCTTGAATACTCGTGGCGACTCTCAAAGAAGAAATATCAATCTCGTCAGCTGTGTTGATAGGGACCCCCAGGTCCTGCGCCAACTTGAGCAGCTGCTCCAAAACCATCGCGTCTTGGCCCTCCTCGTCCATCCGAGGGAACGCAGCATCAGCAAGAGCCAGCAACGCCGTGCGATAGGCCAGCGCGGTCTCCGTGGCCGCTTTCCGTCTTGCGTAGAACTGATGGCGGCACGTAGAGGGAGGCCCGTAGACCCTGGCCAACAACCCCAGCGCATCCTTCAGCGTGGAGCGGTCCGACTTCCGTGCAGCCCTGAAGGCCGCGAGCGCATCGTCGTCCAGCATGGCGGGCAATGCCCGCAGCGCCGTAGCATCGGACCACGCTGACATCTCTTGATGGGCCAAAAACCTTCGCTGAAATTGGCCCCAGTCTCCGCCTTCCGCCTTGAAGGCTGACAACGTGGGCAGGCGCTGCTGAAAAATGAAGTCATCCGCCTCGTGGTTCCTCTCCGCCTGTCCGTCGGTGTCTAAGATGGCGGCTCCAGCAGCAGACGTAAGATGGCGGACCCCCTCGCGCGCTGATGACGTCGATGCGCGCGCTTGGGAACCCACCACCACGTGGCGCTCGCCGTTCCCGCCAAAAGTAGGCCCAGGCGCAATGGCGGGAATCCCCCATTCGTTTTGGCGGGAATCTGCGGGGCGACCTTGTAAAATGTCCCCCACCGTCCCCGCTCCTCCCGACGAGCTGATCTCCGCCAAGATGGACGCGGCGGCGAGCAGCAGCTCCGCCAGTCGGGAGTGCGCCTCACGAAGCCCGGCGTCTGTCCCCGGTCGCTCGGCCGGCGCCGTCGACGGACCCTGCAGCGTGGGCAAGTCCTCTTCCTCACCCCCCGCCACCAGCGGCCCCGAGTCGTCCAGGTCTTCCTCGCGGTCAATCCCGTGGGTCCTACGGGTCTTCCTCGTCTCCATACTTGGAAGCCCGTTTCACTTCTGACGCCAGATGAAGTATTGGAAAATGACGGCAGGAAACTCCTTGACGGGAACACACTTCTTTTATTAAATCTTGACTTGTAACAATACAACGCGTGGCCTCTCTTCTTCACAATGCGCTTCTCTTGACTCTGGATTCTGTGCTGCCGGCTCTCTGTGCCTCGTGTAGACTCCGCGCCTCGGCTACACTCCTCTCTCGCCTCGTGTAGACTCTGCGCCTCTGCTACACTCTCCACTCGCCTCGTGTAGACTTTGCATCTCTCTCTGGCTACACCGTATGCATACTCGGCTCGTGTAGACCTTTCTCTCTCGCTGGCTACACCGTATGCATACTCGGCTCGTGTAGACCTTTCTCTCTCGCTGGCTACACACTATACATTACTCAGCTCGTGTAGACCGTTCTCTCTCGCTGGCTACACACTATACATTACTCAGCTCGTGTAGACCTTTCTCTCTCGCTGGCTACACACTATACATTACTCAGCTCGTGTAGACCTTTCTCTCTCGCTGGCTACACACTATACATTACTCAGCCCGTGTAGACCGTTCTCTCTCGCTGGCTACACACTATACCTTACTCAGCTCGTGTAGACCTTTCTCTCTCGCTGGCTACACACTTATACCCTACTCTCCTCTACTCTCCATTACTCTCCTCTCCGGGCTCTATCTCTGCACCTTCGTCTTCATTCTTAGATGGTTCCACTTCTGCCCCCTGCTCCTCTGTGCATCACCTTATATACCCCTTCTTCCCGGGAGACGGAGCGGATGCGGACCTCAACGTCGGCACCGCTCCTCAGTTACCCAATCCCCACGCGCTATCCCTACGATCCGGTTCCGCTCAGCGCGTGTTTCCACTCCCCGACCAATCACACCGCGCTGCTACCCGATCACTCCCTCTGGGCGCGTCACCGGCACACAGCCAATCAGCAGCACTACCCCCACCCGCGCACTGACGCCTGCTCCTCCCCGTCAGCGCGCGTCACCACACACACACCCGTACATACGCGCTGGCACACGACATATACACCCAGCGCGTATCACCACTACACGAGTAATGGCAGAACTCCACGACTCCAGAAAGTGATTTACACCCCGCGTGAGTTGAGCAGTGGACAATTAGACCCAAGCCGAAACATAGCGTATAAAAAATATTGTTTAAAACTATATATATTTTTTTTATGATATAGTATTGTCATCAGTATGACATACGTATAACAAGTTTGCAGTCGATACGACATTGGGAAGTTGGTTAAACTATGAGACGTCCTTTACCAGTGGCAAAATATAGTGATAGGTTTTTACCCTTTCAACTGGTACAAAAACTGACACCTTTATACAAGGGATCAATGTTTGCAATAACCACAACACAAGCAGTCAAAATGCAAACAAAAAAGAAACAACTCTGATAATGATATGCACTGTCCTTGAAGTTGATTGGTCCACACCCGAGACAGCTTTTCTTAGAGCCTAGTCTCCATTGGTGTTGAACCAGATGACGCCAAAATGCGTCATGGTACGCGTTGTTGTTTCAGAGTTGTTTCTTTTTGTTTGCATTTTGACTGCTTGTGTTGTGGTTATTGCAAACATGATCCCTTGTATAAAGGTGTAAGTTTTTGTACCAGTTGAAAGGGTAAAAACCTATCACTATAAGTTGGTTAAAATTGTGTTGCAAGATTTGAGGACACGACAACAGACAGAGTGAGTGAAATAAAAGCGTGTCAATGAGCAGCACTGCTGCTGGTGCCCACCTGTTTCTCTCGAGTTGATGTCTGCAGAGCGTCGATCGTCTCCTGCGCCACTATGATGGCTTTCTCCTTCTTGTCGACGTCACAGTCAGCTCTGACATTACAAATGTTCAACTTGAACAATTGACAGTGCATAGAATTGAACATTTCCGTCAGGTGATCTTGATTCTTTGAAAAAAAAAAAAACACGACACGTGACATAAGGAGCGTGTATCAACAGCTTTCCAAGCCGTAGTATCGTGAACAAATCAAGATTTTCTGCTGCCGATGACTGATTATTCGTAATAAAGGTTTTTGGGTAGCTCGCTTAAGTATAGAGTGCCGTAACCCTCCACCACCCGACCCCGCCAGGAAGGTTTGTCACGTAAACACAACGCGTCAATTAATTACTTACTTCAGCCCACCGGTGTGTTGGAGAGTTAATGCACAACAGTTACACATTCATACTTACGCGATCTAACCCAAAACACCTTTATTATGAATATAATTGGTCGCGAAAGCCTGCTACGTGTTAAACCGACTATTACTCCGTTTCAACCGAATACTCGACCAAGTCATATATGAGCACAAACACCAGTTTTTGATTAACTTTCCTTGAAAAGTCTTTGCCAAGTGCTGTGAACATAAAAAGGCAAAGGTGCAGATCTGCAATTCCTTGCTCGTGTCACTGCTGGCAGAAGAGCCTCAACTAGAGGGAGCTCGAGACAACCTCAGTAGATACTCTTAGTTCTTTCGGTAAAGTCACGTAGGTAAAAATGAAATTTAAATTAATAAAAATAGTTTTATTTTTATTAATTTAAATTTCAAATTAATAAAAATATTGTTTTATTTTTTTAAAAAATTTTTTGATTTTTTACCTACGTGACTTTACCGAAAGAACTAAGAGTATGAATCATTGCAGTCACGAAAGCTTCAAATCTAGAACCTCAGTAGAGGCTGGCTCTTCCATACCGCCCAGACGTCTTGGTAGAGATGGCAGTACCCACACTTTACCCCACCACATGCGGCCTGCCATGTAACTGTGGTGTACCAATATATACAGCAGAGTAGACAGAGGTGGGACATTTTAGACATGTGTCTATTAAATCTGCCACGCCTGGAGATAACAACCTGCTGACCATTGCACCATGGTAGCAACCGCAAGCTTCACGAAACTAAATAAATTAGTATTAAATTTCGATTTAAAGCTTCTTTCGTGACTGCAGGGATTCATCTTCTTGGTTCTTTCGGTAAAGTCACGTAGAAGGGAAATAATAAAATAATAAAAATAAAACATGATAAAATATAATTCTCACGACGTTTCGGCCACAACGCAAGCAGCCGTCCTCAGGTGAAGAACAGGTCTGTCGGGAAGACAGAGTCTGAATGAAACACCTGTTCTTCACCTGAGGACGGCTGCTTGCATTGTGGTCGAAACGTCGTGAGAATTGTTTTATTTTTATTATTTTATTATTTCCCTTCTACGTGACTTTACCGAAAGAACCAAGAAGATAAATTAGTATTTCCCTAGAATGACTGTATTGTTAATCTGAAATAACGATGCACATGTGTGGACGTGTTTCAATGTGACAAGTGTGTTATCTCGCCTCTTGCCCATCAGGCAGCAGCGTGCTCTGCCAAGGTTGATGCTGTTCAGTGGTCGTTGCTTGAGCTACGAACAACATTTTTCACACAATTAAGTCAAGTGCATCGTTCATAAGAGCACTGCACGAGATGTACATTATATTTCGATTTAAAGCTTTCGTGACTGCAGGGATTCATCTTCTTTTCCAAGAATGACTGTATTGTTAAAAATGACTGTCTCGCACCGCATCCGTGAACATAAAGATAAAGCAGTGAGAATTATTTTATTATGTTTTATTTTTATTATTTTATTATTTCCCTTCTACGTGAGATGTACATTGTACACGTTTACACATATTGCTTTTTAGAACTTTCCAACTGTTAAGTGCTCAGCTCCGCCGGGGGTAAGATGAGTATCATGAACATGAATAAATCTTCAATAAAATTGTGTTTTTGATATAAGGGACTTGCCCCGTAGAACATCAGCGAACTGACCCAAAAGTTTTTCCAAAACTTGGGAGACAAAAGACAGTGTTAAAGGAACCCACCAACGAAACGAAACTTTTTATTTCGATTGAAAGCTTTCGTGACTGCAGGGATTCATCTTCTTGGTTCTTTCGGTAAAGTCACGTAGAAGGGAAATAACATAATAAAATAATTGCTATGTTTTATTTTTATTATTTTATTATTTCCCTTCTACTAAATAATAAAAATAAAACATAATAAAATAATTGTTATTACGTTTAAATTGTATTATTTTATTATTTCCCTTCTACTAAATAATACAAATAAAACATAATAAAATAATGTTATGTTTTATTTTTATTATTTTATTATTTCCCTTCTACATGACTTTACCGAAAGAACCAAGAAGATAAACTTTTTATTTTATTTCGATTTAAAGCTTTAGTGACTGCAGGGATTCATCTTCTTGGTTCTTTCGGTAAAGTCACGTAGAAGGGAAATAATAAAATAATAAAAATAAAACATAGTACAATAATTATGTAATGTTTTATTTTTATTATTTTATTATTATTTCCCTTCGACTAAATAATACAAATAAAACATAATAAAATAATTATGTTATGTTCCATTTTTATTATTTTATTATTTCCCTTCTACTAAATAATAAAAATAATACATAATAAAATAATGATGTTATGTTTTATTTTTATTATTTTATTATTTCCCTTCTACGTGACTTTACCGAAAGAACCAAGAAGATAAACTTTCTATTTTACCACGTGAGAGCCCACGCGGCTACATAGCTCTTTCTCAGAAGCCACCTGGCCACACTTTGTTGATAGCTCAACAAAGTGGTTCATCACGTGCCAATTCACATCAGCCAAATTACTCTTCAACGCACGTTCCCAACTGTGGATTGTCCGCGCGTGTATTGGGGCAAGTGCTACCATCATTACCGTCAATAGCTAAACAAAGCACCGTCCCGTGCTTTCTGACGTCAAACGCCGGTTGAAAAGCGCCGCAGAATTCGTGCTCAGGATGAATGTGGACATCAAAGAAGTGGGATCTCGTTTCAAGAAAAAAAATTAGTGGCGCGATTCGTTTACAGACAAGACCAGGCGACACAGGGCAATGAGCTCCAGATGAAACGAATACCTTGACCTTGCCAGTGTCACTTGACCATGACCCAGTTGACTGACCTTCAAATAGTGTCCTCTGAGCTTGACCTTGCTGAACCTGCCCAGTTTCACCGCTGCCTTGTCCGGGTTTATCCCTTCCACGACCCACTTGACCTTGTCCTTGTTGACCCAAAGTGTGACCTAATTGCTGCTGGACTTTGCCCGGCGGACAGCGAGATTGCCTTGGCTGACTCAGGCCCTGATGAGGTTGACCTCGGCCTTGCCCCACCAGAACATGGACGTCACCTGACAGTCCCGGGCTCTGCTCGGGTTGACGTTGACCCTCTTTTGGCCGAGTCTGAGCTAGGCCCAATTGGGTTTTTTTTGTTCCGTCGTGATCTGGCTCCTGCCCTGGCTGATCATGGCCTTGAATTGCCTCTCCGTTGGCTTCTCCCGGGTGACCCTGCCCTTTGCTACCCAAACCTTCAATCGATGGCCCCTGGACTTGCCCAGACTGACCTTCATCTTGTCCCATCTGACTGCAGCCGTGAGCCAATATCTCCTGGAATGGCCTCATTTGTCCCCGACCTTTGCCTGGCTGACTCTGGCCACGGTGTGATGGCCCCTGGCCCTGCCTAGATTGACGGTGACTTTGTTCTGGCTTCCCCTTATTCTCGTAAAGACTGCCTAAGATGCTCTTTATATCGAAGGCGGGGAGTGTGGGAAAATTGCCGTCCGAATTTCTACTGAGGGTTTCACTATCGTTCCCCTCCATGTTGTGTCCTTTGTAAACTCCTTAGACAGCCGTCTTCCTGTATGACACACAGGTACCGCACGTGCACACGAGACAAAACAAATGTGGAATGTATTAAGACAGTGCTACTGCATAGCAAACCACACGGCACCAGCGTGACCTCGTCGCAAAGCAACTTACAACTTGAAATGGGTGTGATGTTTTAATTCCCACCGCCTGTCTGTTTAACGCAGCAGCGTAAATGGAAGTGGGGGCACCGGCTTTGTTAGACTAACAGAGTTAGACTGATGGCCTTAATCTAAGTTGTCTTGTGGTTGTTGTTGTTGTTGTTTGACTTGCATCCCACTGGGATATTTGCACAGCGTTGATGTACAGTGATTTTTCTGCAATATTTTGCTGTCTTTTTTTGGATTTTCTGTTTGCACTCAGTCACTTTAAGATGTTTTCTTGTTCATGTTTTTTTGTTTGTTGCCCGATTCAAGAGCCGAATGGCTCACAGGGCTACACCTAATAAATGCACTTTGAACTTTGTTGCTGCAATTTTACATTTTCAAAATACGAATGCAATACCTTCGTCACATTATCGTTTTCCCAATACGTTAATCGGTAATTGTATTTCCATGGTGTTATTGTATTGATTCTGTGCTTTGCTGCACTTACAATGAGAATCTAGATTCACTTCAAAGTTCTTCAACTGGACTTGCCTCAACGCAAGGCCTACCATGTACTTCTGATAATTGTAACTTCACAACGCTACAATTAGCTCACAAGTGCCTATTTCATCCAAGAGCCACACCGACTCAAATACAAGTTTTTTTCCTCAGTGTCCTGCATTTTGGTTTTAATTTTTAAGATGTAATAACAGCTGTGCTTATTGTTGTTACTAGCTGTTAGTATCCGGCGTTGCCCGGGTCGAAAAAGGCAGACACACATGTAGTTACACACGCAAATCGACTCACACATACATACATAGACTGAACAACAACAACCGCCATTCGCCACTAAGTGGCGGTGACATCACGACAACGCTTGTGCCAGGCCATGTGCACCTTGAGGCCACGTGAAGTGTCGCTGTGGGAGGAATCCCACTTGGCGTGCGAGGGGGAAACACTCAATCCCCCCCAAAGAGATGGAACGTGATGGCGATTTGAATACTTGCTGCACTGCCTTCACCTGGCGTGCCAGGGTATGTCCACCACCCCCACGACTCACACAGGGAGAGAATTCAACAACCACGCCCGGCCGTCTTTGTCTCCCCCAGTGCTAGCGATGTTTACTCTACACCACCACTCATTTGAGACTGAGCCGACCTAGGGGAGTCCCAGAACCGGTTCAGATAATCGTTTGTGGCCGTGATAATCGCGGCACAACACGGCGTGGTGTTGGTGGTTGTGGTGGTGGTTGTGGTTGTGGTGGTTGTGGTGGTGGTTGTGGTGGTGGTTGTGGTGGTGATGGTGGTTGTGGTGGTGGTGGTTGTGGTGGTTGTGGTGGTGGTTGTGGTGATGGTTGTGGTGGTGGTTGTGGTTGTTGTGGTGGTGGTGATGGTGGTTGTGGTGGTTGTGGTGGTTGTTGTGGTGGTTGTGGTGGTGGTTGTGGTGGTGGTTGTGGTGGTGGTTGTGGTTGTTGTGGTGGTTGTGGTGGTGGTTGTGGTTGTTGTGGTGGTGGTTGTGGTGATGGTTGTGGTGGTGGTTGTGGTGGTGATGGTTGTGGTGGTGGTTGTGGTGGTTGTGGTGGTGGTTGTGGTGGTGGTGGTGGTTGTGGTGGTGGTTGTGGTGGTGGTGATTACACCACCAAGTTAGAGAGGGATTGTCAAGGCCGAAGCGAATTACTGCAAAACAACAATTTCGATTTAAAGCTTTCGTGACTGCAGGGATTCATCTTCATGGTTCTTTCGGTAAAGTCACGTAGAATGGAAATAATAAAAGCAAAACATAATAAAAAACATTTTTTTATTAAATAATAAATCGTTCCATTTTATTATGTTGAATTTGTATTATTTAAATAAAACATAATAAAATGAAATATTTTATTAAATAATATTTTATTTAGTTTTGTAATGTTTGATTTTTATTATTTTATTATTTCCCTTCTACGTGACTTTACCGAAAGAACTAAGAACAACAATGTCTGTACATCAGTCGCCTAAGGCCAATGATTGTGATTTTAGTAGATCGATGGGGGAATCTTACATATCAATATGATGATGATCGTGGTCAATCCACTGCGTTGATCCACTCACGTCGATTATTGCGGCCTGCACGCATATAATTCGTACAATTATCGATCTCTAAATCGATTTGACGATACGTGAGAACACTTTGATCGTTACCTCATCGACGAGAGCAAAACGCCAAGCCGCGCAGGCCAAGAATCGATTCTTTAAATCGAGTAAAGGAATCGAAAGCTGTCGATTCCTTTAGAATCGGCCTATTCCCGTTTAATCGATACCACACACGTTCAGCAGATATCGATTTCGCGCCAGTCAATCACGAGAATGACTGAGGAGAATCGATATCGATGAAGGTCCATTACCCGAAACGTCGCCTATTAAATAAAACAATTTCTCCCAGCCTAATGCACCACCATCACTCGTCATACAGGCACTGCACTCGTACACAAACTCCCCTCCCCTGACATCACGAAATAATACAGATGGTCATCTATCAGCTTAACTCAGATAATCTGTGTGTGTCTGTGTGTGTGTATCTGTGTGTGTGTGTCTGTGTGTGTGTGTCTGTGTGTGTGTGTCTGTGTGTGTGTGTGTATCTGTGTGTGTGTGTATCTGTGTGTGTGTGTCTGTGCGTGTGTGTCTGTGTGTGTGTGTCTGTGTGTGTGTGTATCTGTGTGTGTGTGTGTCTGTGTGTCTGTGTGTGTGTGTCTGTGCGTGTGTGTCTGTGTGTGTGTATCTGTGTGTGCGTGTGTCTGTGTGGCTGTGTGTCTGTGTGTGTGTATCTGTGTGTGTGTGTCTGTGTGTGTGTGTCTGTGTGTGTGTGTCTGTGTGTGTGTGTGTATCTGTGTGTGTGTGTATCTGTGTGTGTGTGTCTGTGCGTGTGTGTCTGTGTGTGTGTGTCTGTGTGTGTGTGTATCTGTGTGTGTGTGTGTCTGTGTGTCTGTGTGTGTGTGTCTGTGCGTGTGTGTCTGTGTGTGTGTATCTGTGTGTGCGTGTGTCTGTGTGGCTGTGTGTCTGTGTGTGTGTATCTGTGTGTGTGTGTCTGTGTGTGTGTGAGTCTGTGTGTGTGTGAGTCTGTGTGTGTGAGTCTGTGTGTGTGTGAGTCTGTGTGTGTGTGAGTCTGTGTGTGTGTAAACACAAAGACGGCCGGGCGTGGTGCTGGCCACCCACCCCCTCGTGTGCCGTTCTGCCCTTCATAGGTGCTGCTGGCTAACAGCACTTGCCCCAACAGTCTATTTCAGCTATAAGGGGGATCTTTATCTTTGTTGTTAGTGGTGGTGGTGCTGATGATGTTGATGGTGGTGGTATTGGTGGTGTTGATGGTGGTGGTATTGGTGGTGTTGGTGGTGTTGATGGTGGTGTTGGTGTGTTTGTGATGGTGGTGTTGTTGGTGGTGGTGTTGGTGTTCTTGGTGGTGGTCTTGGTGGTGTTGTTTGTGATGGTGGTGTTGTTGGTGGTGGTGGTGGTGTTGGTGTTCTTGGTGGTGGTGTTGGTGGTGGTGATGGTGATGTTGATGGTGGTTTTATTGTTAGTGTTGGTGGTGTTGATGGTGGTGTTGATGGTGGTGTTGTTGATTGTGGTGTTGGTGGTTGTTGATGGTGGTGGTATTGTTGGTGTTGGTGGTGTTGATGGTGGTGGTCTTGGTGGTGTTGTTTGTGATGGTGGTGTTGTTGGTGGTTGTGGTGGTCGTGTTGGTGTTGTCTGTGATGGTGGTGGTGTTGGTGGTGGTGTTGGTGTGTTTGTGATGGTGGTGTTGTTGGTGGTGGTGGTGGTGTTGGTGTTCTTGGTGGTGGTCTTGGTGGTGTTGTTTGTGATGGTGGTGTTGTTGGTGGTTGTGGTGGTCGTGTTGGTGTGTTTGTGATGGTGGTGTTGGTGGTGATGGTGGTGTTCTTGGTGGTGGTTTTTGGCGTGGTGTTGGTGATGTTGATGGTGGTTTTATTGTTAGTGTTGGTGGTGTTGATGGTGGTGTTGATGGTGGTGTTGTTGATTGTGGTGTTGGTGGTTGTTGTGTTGGTGGTGGTCTTGGTGGTGGTGTTGGTGGTGTTGATGGTGGTGGTATTGTTGGTGGTGTTGATGGTGGTGTTGTTGATTGTGGTGTTGTTGGTGGTCGTGTTGGTGGTGGTGGTCTTGGTGGTGGTGTTGGATGTGGTGGTGTTAGTGGTGTTGATGGAGGTGATGTTGATGGGGGTGGTGTTGGTGATGTTTTTGGTTATGGTGTTGATGGTGGTGATAGTCTTGTTTGTGGTGGTGTTGCTGGTGGTGGTGGTGTTGATGGTGGTGTTGATGGTGGTGTTGATGGTGGTGTTGTTGATTGTACGATCCATCCTGGGTTTAACCAGGCTGGATTGTGTGAGGGGCTCACAAATGCTTGAAAGATCTGGAGACATTCCCACCAGTAAGCTCCTCCGGCAGGCAAGGCTGCATTGGCTGGGTCTTGTAGACCGCATACCCAAGCAGTTTCTTTTAGTTGCATAAAGGGGGATAAACGGGCACGACATGGGCTGTCAAAAATATGGACTGATGCTGTATGGGAGGATGTGGAGCTGAGTGGACTTGCAGAAGACTGGTATCAGCGGTGTGGATAGCATCCTTCACGAGGAAGCTCGTGAAGGATCCTACCGGGCAGTAGGAGGCAGTCGCCTTCCAACAACAACTGAGGACAGAGGAGTGACGCTCACAACGAGTAGCGGATCAAATTCAGCAAGTTGGCACAGTTCGATTTAAAGCTTCTTTCGTGACTGCAGCAGGGATTAATCTTTTTGGTTCTTTCGGTGAAGTCATCACGTAGAATGGAAATAATAAAAGAATAAAATAAAACATAATAAAATAATTCTCACGACGTTTCGGCCACAACGCAAGCAGCCGTCCTCAGGTGAAGAACAGGTCTGTCGGGGGGACAGCGTCTGTTCTTCACCTGAGGACGGCTGCTTGCGTTGTGGCCGAAACGTCGTGAGAATTATTTTATTATGTTTTATTTTATTCGTTTATTATGTTTAATTTTTATTATTTTATTATGTTTTATTTTTATTATTTTATTATGTTTTATTTTTATTAGTTTATTATGTTTTATTTTATTATTTCCATTCTACGTGACTTTACCGAAAGAACCAAGAAGGCAAGTTGGCACAGTTGGGGATACAGCTGGTGTATCTACCAGTCACCTCGGCCAACCTTTGGAACCTGGGTCTATCCCGTGACGTCTTGTCAGCCTTCGACACTTCACGTGGACTAAAAGTGCACCTGGCCCGGCACATGCGCGTGGTGTCATCACCCCTACTTAGTGGCGAATGTCGGTTGTTGTTGTTTTTGTATTTCGTGTTGTGAGTGAGTGGTGATGATGTGAGTCTGTGTTGATGATGTGGGCTCATGGTGAGGATGTAAGCCCGCGTTGTGACTTGACTCATGTTGAGATCTGGGAGCACTCACGCCCCCTCGACTCTTTGTGATCATCGCCTTCGTCTCCTGCCCCGCACGCAGAGACCCGGACTGTACGAGAGACGCTGTGAGTTCTGTGCACCCTGCTCTGCAAGTTGCTGCCATGGAGGTACGTGTGGCTCTTCGACTCGTGTGGTGAAGTATTGATGGACGTGTGCTCTCCACTCTGCGTGTGGCTACCTGTTGCCTATCCATATACCTGAGTGTGCATCTACTTGCCTGCCTGAGTGTGTGTGCATCTATCAGAGTATCTCCCCTGAGATCCTGTCTGTGTACCTGCCTGTCTACATGTGAATAATCTACAGTACTGATAATTGTTTTTTTACCCTTCTATCTGGCAACAAAACTGACACCTTTTTACAAGGAGTCATGTTTGCATAGACCGCAATACCTGCAGTCATAATACAAACAAAAGACATAACTCTGATAATGTGAAGTTTATTGTGGACCAATCAACTTCAAGGACAGTGCACATTATCAGAGTTATGTTTTTTTGTTTGTATTATGACTGCAGGTATTGTGGTCTATGCAAACATGACTCCTTGCAAAAAGGTGTCAGTTTTGTTGCCAGATAGAAGGGTAAAAAACCAATTATATTTTTACTGGTAAATGAGGTTCCCATAGAATCTACAGTGCTTTTATCTATCCACTACTGGATGAAGGCCTCCTTCCCTGAGTTCCTGCTACCCCTCACGATCCTGCGATGGCATAATCCACCAAGCACCGATTTTGTCGCTCCATCTTTCTGGAAGCTGTCCTCTCAGACGTGCTCCGATACTTGGCTGCAGCTCCGTTATTGTTCTAGACCATCGGCCATCGTTGTTCCTCCTGGCCGTGGCATGTCCTGGCCCAGCCCCTCTTCTCTTAACAGTTTGAAGGATGCCATTAACCTGTGTGTGTCCTCTAAATCCACACGTGTCTCATTGTAAATCCAAGTGTGACATCAGATATTGGCCAAATATCCCAACGCTGAGAACTGACACAACATCTTGGCAGGACCCTCCTGATTGTGGAGCCCAGGATCTCAGAGATCCTGGCTCAGTGCTCGCCTCCTGCCCTTTCCCCAACATCTTGCTAAAGTTTACATGGTGGACCTTTGTCTTTGTGTGTGTGTAGATGAGCCGAGCTGGAGAGGCGAGGAGTAAGGGCGAATCTTGCACCACGTGGAGTGCGCTGTCCTCAGAGGGCACCGCCTCCATCTGCAGCAAATCACCGCAAGGTAAGGACAGTAATGAGGGACGTCACAGAGGGCCATGGTGAATGGTGGAACATCACAATGGCCATGTTACATGGTGCATGTCACAGTGGCCGTGATGCATTGGAGATTTCATAGCGGCCATGTTACATGGTGCATGTCACAGTGACCGTGATGCATTGGAGATTTCATAGCGGCCATGTTACATGGTGGATGTCACAGTGACCGTGATGCATTGGAGATTTTATAGCGGCCATGTTACATGGTGGATGTCACAGTGACCGTGATGCATTGGAGATTTTATAGCAGCCATGTTACATGGTGCATGTCACAGTGGCCATGATGCATTGGAGATTTCATAGCGGCCATGATGCATGGGTGATATCCAGGTGGCCAAGTTGCATGGAGGACTTCATGTTGGCAGTGTTGCATGCAGGACTTAATGGTAGCCATGTTGCATGGGGGACTGCATCATGGTGGCCATGTTGCATGGGGATGATTATCTGTGCTCTGGCCTCAGCACATCACACGCTTTCAGATGCACTTCCGATATTAGGAAGCCAAATTTCGATTTAGAGCTTTCGTGACTGCAGGGATTCATCTTCTTGGTTCTTTCGGTTTTATTATGTTTTATTTTTATTATTTTATTACTTCCCTTCTACGTGACTTTACCGAAAGAACCAAGAAGATGATTAGGAAGCCACTGGAGCTATACACTTTTAAATCATCTCGATTGAAAACTACTTTCTTTAGAACTTTTCATGTTTAGTTTATTGTCCTTCCCCCGCGTATTCATTTGGCACCATTGGCTACATACGGTGCAAAAGAAGTTCAACATACATACAGACATAACTGGTATTGGCCAAAACATCCCAATCCTGTAATTGTTTCCTACAAATTGCTCAACTTTGGGATCACACAGCTGTTGTCGTTATTCTCATGTCTGCAGAAATCATGGCTCTCTTTGACCCTCACTTGACCCACCGTGAGAAGCTAGAACTCGCAGCCATGCAGGAAGTGTGGTACTTTGCACTCTACAACAAATCTGAGGGATGCAACAATGATGGATACGACGACCAAGAACGAAATTACATTCTGGTGAGGCTCGCAACAAAACACCAGCTGTGGGGGCGGTCACAGGGCCCATCGGTAGCGGGGTTTTTGGCTTCTTGTTATTGCACCTGAAGTACCAACCAGGGCTATCACACACACCAATGTACTTCAGAATCAGGATTTTTTATCGCGAGTAAAGCCCATTGAGCTAAGAAGCTCTTTTTTAAGGGTGACTGAGCCAGCAGACATCAGAACATTCCACAATGACAGATTTAAAACAACGTAATCATTACAGAAAATACATTAGAAAATTACATTCTCACTTAAATCCTTGACTTAAAGCTTTCGTGACTGCAAGAATTCATATTTTTTGGGTCTTTCGGTAAAGTCAAGTAGATAGGTTCAAAGAAAATAACAAAAAGTAAAACTACAACGTTTCAATCGCAACACAATCGGTCGTCTTCAGGAAAAGGGGGGTTAGCTTCCAAAGGCAAACTGTTTATTAGGGTTTTAAATGGGCATAGCCCAAATGTCAGCAGCCAATATTAATGCAAGTGCTGGGCAGCCAACCCGACAGTTTCAGATCTGCCTTACGTTCGTGAATATAAGACCGATCCGAAACTAGGTCGGATCTGAAACACGTTAGGACCAATACCTCAGCCGTGGCTGATCATTGTTCTAATGCGGTGGGCTCACAAAATGTATTTCTCTAAGACGAAGGTACTTTGCAAACCCACTTGTCTATCAACAAAGATTCATTCATGAAGCCATCCATTTTTATCGACACAGACACAATTTAAACCGAGAAGATGGGTACAAACTGAGTAATCATTGGAAGGACGTTATCAACCAGTTTAAGTCATAATTGGCTATGATCTTCCCATCCTACCACCTTCTGATGATAGTCGTGCTTTATGCCCATTTCAAACTTGCGCTTTCACACTAACACAGCCACGTTGCGTGCCGACCCCTCGGTTGCGGCTCTGCGATATGCCATTAACATACTAATCTGTCATTAACATGATAATTTTCACCCAGCAACCCTTGATTGTTTTTAGTTTTTTGTTATTTTCTTTCAATCTATGTACGTGACTTTACCGAAAGATCTTCTTGGTTCTTTCGGTAAAGTCACGTAGAATGGAAATAATAAAATAATAAAAATAAAACATAATAAAATAATTCTCACGACGTTTCGGCCACAACGCAAGCAGCCGTCCTCAGGTGAAGACAGCGTCTGAATGAACACCACCAGGCTTGGCAGCGTATATTTAAGCTGGGTTGGAGGGGGAAGAGCGCCTTGACAAAGGAATTTGCATATCCCAAAGAATATACATTCTCACTTCTTAAACTTTGGGATTTTAATTATATTCACTTTAAATGATTGCACCTTTTGTGCAGTTCCGGCATGAGCACCTCCGCTATCGCTATGAGGTGCTGAAGAAGATTGGAGAAGGAGGTCAAGGCCAGGTGATCCAGTGCCTTGATCACAAAAGGAACATCCTGGTGGCCATCAAGATCCTGGTGTCACCATCGAGGTAAGACTTCAGAGCCGCGCCGTCACGAGGCCGATGTAGTTAAGTCCGTTGCCACGGGCAGCCGTGCGATGCAGTGATGACATTATTCTTTGGTTCTTTCGGTAAAGTCACGTATAAAGATAAAATAATAAATTAAATAATAGCATACTACGACGTTTCGATTGCAACACAAGCAATCTTCATCAGGTATAAAATAAATAGCAACAAAAATCTAACTAGAAAACTATAGACAGACACACAAGCAGACCGACATCACAAAGACACACAGAGAGAGAACACGTATCGGCAGAAAGAGAGAGGTCGTTTCTGTGACGAGGCCTTAAATATAGAGAGGGGGCGGGGGCGGAGAGACGGAGGGGGCAGAGAAAAAATTAGCATGTCAGTGAGTGGACGACGACGTGGTACGGTACGCAAGCTTGAAAATTAGGAGAAAGACACACTAAAATTAAATAACCTAGTAAAATATCGAAATGTAATGTATTATTTTTATTATTTTATCTTTATACGTGACTTAACCGAAAGAACCAAAGAATAATTCCTGCAGTCACGAAAGCTCCAAAATTGGCAGTGATGACACTCGTGCATCAAAGCGAGAAGGGGGGCCTGGGTTCGACTCCTGATTCGGGTGCCCTCCTGTATGGAGTTTGCATGTTCTACCCCTGTTCTGCATCAGTTCCTTCTGGGTTCTCAGATTTTTCCTCCCTAAAGCTTAAAATACACACACACAGTGTAAACTAATATTGGGGCAAAACATCCCATTGCTGAAAGATTACCTGCACATTACGGTAATTCCTCATTTAATGCTGTAGATACATTCCTGAAAAGTTCCGCGTTCAGCAAAAAGATATTGAGCGAAAATAATTTTCCCATAAATAATGTAATAATAATGTTTGGCGAGATACAATGCACTCATACACCTTGAGATGACGAGACCAATAACTGAGGGTATGCCGTCACGTTACTTTATCATTGCGAGTAATGTATCATTGCAGCTCAAGAAAGTAGTTTGTTGTCGACTACTCACAGATCGTGTTATAACGGGCGTGTTCCGTGCTTTAACAGGCGTGTTCTACGTTATAACGAGAAGCGTTCCGTGTTGCAATGGGCGCGTTCGTGTTATTACGGGCACATTCCGCGTTATGCGAAAAGTGTTCCCGAATGGAAGAGGCACATTGAAGTGAAAATGCGTTGTGTTCATATTCTTAGGTTTTTTCGGTAAAGTCACGTCTATTCTTAGTCTTAAGCCTCACCTTACCATATTAATAAAAAGTGTGCCGTACTTGGCCCTTCCCCTCTTCAACCATTATATATACGGAGTGGTAGCTCTTGTAATCTCTCATTTACTTGATACAGCTGTCGTGGCTGTGACGGTTCCACCTGAAGACGGAGGCTTGTGTTGCCTCCGAAACGTCGTGATTTTTATTTTATTTTTATTTTACTTTTATTAATTTAATTTTTTTACCTACATGACTTTACCGAAAAAACCTACGAATATGAATCCTTGCAGTTACGAAAGCTTCAAATCTAGAATTAATGCGTTGTGTTAACATGCGTTTGCATTTAGATTTCTCAAATGACCAATCCGATTTGAATGGTTCTTCACTTTCAAATCTTATTGGGTGCCCTACGCCGGCTCCTGCTCCCTCTGTGGGAGCTAATCACCAATGATAGTCAAGTGTGCTACTGGAACTCCTGGTGCTGTTAGACCTGGTGAATTCATAGTGAATTATTTTATTCTGAGTAGAATTTGGCTCTGGATATCCCTAAAGCAAATGTAGGCTCTTCATTTGTGGACTTCCTCTGTGCAGCTCCAAGCAGGAAACATACCAGAAGATGGAGCTCCAGATAGCTCTGGAACTTCAGGACGAGGGCAGTGATGAAGATTTCAACGTCATCAAAGTCCTGAACATATTTCATTTCAGAGGACACTACTGTATCGTCATGGAGCTGTTGAAGTATGTACTGCATGCCCCCCCCCCCTCCGCCAATAACGTGGTTAACTAACTTAACAAACTTTCGTTATTTTTTAGTAGCGACCAGACCACTAATAAAAGCTTAACAAAGTAGCATTTTGATTATAAATGTGGAGGGGAAAACCAGTGGACTCACAGAAAAATCCACGTGCCCACGGGGAGAACTTGCAAACTCCAAATGTACAGGCATCACGGTCGGGATCAAACCTACGACCTCCTCCATACCAGGCGTGGGAGATGTCATCTCGCAACCGCGGCAAGCTGTTAATGTTGAGATGCCCACGCCACCACCCATGCATTGTAATCCTGTGGAGCTGCCATGTGCCACGGGTGCATTGGAGGCCACTTCTCTTTTCTCCATTAGCCCTGCGACTTTCACCAACCCACGCCTCCACTCAATCAGCAGGGTGGCTGCATGGCAGTGGTGATGCTCGTGCCTCTCGGCGAAAATCCCGAGCTTCTGTTCTGTGTTGAGTTTTTATCTTCTCCCAATGGATAACCCTCCACTACCCGGCAACAAAGCCAATGAAATCAAGTTGTCAAGTGGGCAGATATGCCAACTGATTTGGTTTATCGGCAAATTGACGACCTCAACCCACATGGAACTATAACTCTTAATATTGGTCATAAACGTACACGTGAACGTACAATATGAACATGATTATCGTTATCAGAATCATTGCAGCATTGTAGGGGATGGTACTGATGCTGTGTTTTTGTTGCTGCTTCTGCCTCTCTCACAGGGAGAGCCTTCATGAAGTGATTAGAAATGCAGGGCTCCGGCGGTTGGACATGGCGATGGTGAAAACCTACACCAGGGGTATCCTCAAGTTCTTGCGCCACATCAATTCCAGGAAAATCGTCCACGCGGACATCAAGCCAGTGAGTGGATACAGCGTTCAGCTTTAACTTTGGTGCAGAGGTGTATCTTTATTGGGGACTCGTTCCACAGAGAAAACCGGCCATGTTGGTCACGGGGTCGATATGTAAGCTCTGCCCATCTCACTGGAAGGAGGCAGGGCCATGCTCCTCTGGTGAATGTGATCTGGTATGAATTAAACTATAGTGTAGAGTCGTGTCGCTCTTGGGGACTCACCAGAGAGAAAACCGGAAACGTTGATCAGCGTTGCCCCAAACCCTGGGAGACATGAAACAGAGTCAAAAATAATTTTTTTTAAAACGTGCGAAATGTGCATTTTGGCCTGACAACTGCTCGTTATCGAATTCCAATCTGCAAATTGAAAACGTCCAAAGACAAAGGTGCAGTGGAAAGCGTCACAGAATCCGTGCACTCTCTTGTGCGTGGCTTTTTGTCTCTAACTCGTTAACGGGCACTCATCCAGCTGTGAGCTCCAAGCAGCTCTCCTGTTGGAGCAACGGCAATCGGTTGTCAATAGAGCCACCCCCCTTCACTTTGATGGTGCCTGAGAGTGCTTTGAACGTGACACGCCTCTACTCACATCTCCAGTTTTGACACATCTTCTTGGTTCTTTCGGTAAAGTCACGTAGAAGGGAAGTAATAAAATAAAAAAATAAAAAACAATTCTCACGACGTTTCGGCCACAACGCAAGCAGCCGTCCTCAGTTGACCTGGTTTTCACCTTTTTTTTTATTATGTTTTTTATTATGTTTTATTTTTATTATTGTATTACTTCCCTTCTACGTGATGACTTTACTGAAAGAACCAAGAATATGAATCCCTGCAGTCACGAAAGCTTTAAATCGAAATTTAATTTTGACACATTTGAAAGGGGCACCGCCGAGTGACAGCTGTCAGAAAACAGCGAATATTGCACTTGACTGACGCTTGTCGACAGCGCTATGCCTCATCTAGTTCCCCTGTTTAGCGTGTGTCGTGGTATGTGATTGATCCACTGCTGGCTGAATGATATCGGCATAACCTCTGAGTTTGAATTCATTCTACCCCTCCTCCAGGAAAATGTTCTCGTCAAAGACACCGTGACTGGCACCGTGAGGATCACGGACTTTGGCACGAGCTTTTTCGCGGAAAGTCAACGTGAGTGACCTCACCTGGGTGTGTGAGTGTCTGCGTGTGGGTGTCTGTATGGCTGTCTTTATGCATGGGTCTCTCTGTGTCCGTGTGAGTGTCTATATGTCAGTGTCTGTCTGAGTGTGTCTGTGTGTGAGTATCTGAGTGTCTGTACATGTGACTGTTTATGTGTTTGATGATGATGCTGTTTAAGACACAGTGTGTACACACGCACACATGTTTGTTGTCCTTGTGATTTTTGTACAGCTATGAATGTTGGTGGCACCCTAGAATACTTGGCTCCGGAGCTGTTGCTGGGCTATAGCTTGACATGTGGAGTGGATATGTGGGCGCTGGGCTGCACGGTGGCGGAGTTGGCGACGGGCAGGGAATTATTCCGGTCCAACAGCCACGAAGATCACCTCCCGCGCTGCATAGAGGTATTTCCCACACGGCGTCTGTCCGCTCGTGATCCCCCTCTCTCTCCTTGGAGTCGTGGGCTATGGGGGTGGCAGGAGGGAGGGTGGCCACTTGGTGATCTGTGAATAACGGCCGTCGTATGTTGCGTGTACACGTGTGTGTCTTGTTTGTGTGGGGGAGCGGTAGTGTAGCGGTCAGCCTGCTGTGCTAGAAACTGAGTTTGATTCCAGCTCATGGGCAACACCAGTGACGATTGTCTGAACTGGTCCTGGGCCTCCTCTAGTTCGAGTCAGCCTCAACTGAGTACCTGGTGGAGTGTGTAAAGTACCTGGGTCAATTCTAGATTTGAAGCTTTCGTGACTGCAAGAATTCACATTCTTAGGTTTTTTTGGTAAAGTCGCGTAGGTAAAAAATAAAAAAATTAATGAAAGTAAAATAAAAATAAAATAAAAATCACGACGTTTCGGAGGCAACACAAGCCTCCATCTTCAGGTGGAACATTCACAGCACGATAGCTGTATCAAGTGAGAGAAATTCCAAGAAACAGTCCTTGTATATATACTGTTTGAGGGTGGCAGGAGCCAAGGTAGGCCCTGAATATTATTTTTGTGAGGTTCGGTGCGGCTGAAGCACGCTGTTAGGAATGAGCCTTTGTTGTGTAAACTAGGTGCGGATGATATAAAGGTGCGTGTAAAATGGACTGAGCCTTTTTGTTATGTAGAGATGATGCGGCTGAAATCAGCCGCCACTCCTGTCTCTGTGTGCCACAGTGCTGGCCCTCAACAAGCGCTGCTAATTTTGCTACTCGATCTAACAGCACTTGTCCCGACAGTGTGCCGAAGCTGTACGGGTGACCTTTGTCTTCATGTCAACCATGTGCAGATTCTGGGGATGCCTCCAAGGTACATGGTGAATGCAGCACCCGACAGAACGCAGTTCTTTGGTGAGTTGAAGCGTGGAGTGATCGACAGACCGGATTCAGTTTTAGGGAGTGGCCTCAGGCTGTTGTTATTTTGTTTTTGAGGGGGCGTCTTTGTATTTTACATTACTTGGGTGTGTGGGTGGGTAAATGGGTGTGTGGGCAAGTGGATGGGTATGTGGGTGAGTAGGCGAGTAGGTTGGTGGGTAATTGGGCGAATGGGTGAGTGGGTGGGTGGGTGGGTGAATGGGTCAGTGAGAGGGTGGGTGGGTGAGTAGGTGGGTAGATGAGGGGGTGGGTGAGTGGGTAGGTGGATAGGTGAGTGAGCGATTGGGTAGGTGGAAGTGTGTATGGGTGGGTAGGTGGATGAGTGGGTTGATGAATCGGTCAGTAAGTGGGTAGATGGGCGATGTGGTGGTTGGTGACTTCGTCTCTTGCGCTGTGTATGGCTCCTGCAGACCATCGGGGGAAGATGTTCTGCCCAGGCAAGAAAAGGGTTCCGGGGAGCTTCCCACTTCACAGGGTGCTCAAAAGCGATGACCCGGAGTTTGTCGAATTCATCAGCTCCTGTTTGCGGTAAGAACCACCCACCACTCCCACGCCCTCCCCACGAGGATTCCCCCCTCCAATTGATCGGCGAACGCTCTCCACCGATCACCAGGAAGATGTGGCGCTGAGTGGACCTGCCAATAAGCGGTACCACTGGCCCTCTGTGGAGTTAGCCCTCTGTGGAGGAGTGGGAGGTCTGTCCAAGCCACTGCTGGTCATCAGAGGACTGCCACTGCTACTGTGGCTTCCGCTGCTGCTGTGCGTTCCTGGACCTCGTGGGAGAAGGGAAGGAACATCAAAGCTCTCACCATGCCTCTCTCACCACGTGGCCACGTGTGTCCCCCGTGCATCTCTCAACAGATGGGATCCGAATTGTCGTATGACGCCAGCGCAGGCGCTGGCTCATAACTGGCTCCGGACCGCGGCCACCAGCACCACCACGGCCAGCAAAGCCACCACCACCTTTGCTGCTCCTGGCAGTGTGAAGCGCTCTGGAGCTGCTGAGCGACGGTAAGCCACCATCTGCTTGTCCAGTGGTCAAGGCAGTCTATAGGGGGGTGCGGGGCCTGGGGCAAGTTACACGGTGTGGGCTTTCGAATCGTGGAGAAATCCTCCTCTTTCAGTCTTAAATAGAGCGATAAATGTGATGTCATCACTTGTGAGCCAATCCGGAGCGATAGCCTACGTGTTAAACGGAAGTATTGCGTCTGACACCGTGACATCGAAGCGCAGGGCCCCCCAAAGCGCGGGGCCCGGGGTGGTCACCCCCCGTACACCGTACCCAGGGGACGACTCTGCTCCTGTGTGTGTGTGTGTGTTTAATATCGATTTATCTTCATTGCTACTACTTCTACGCTTATTTAGCCAGCATGAGCCTCACTCAGTCTCAAGACTTTGTTTCAGGAGGGTCCTGCCAAGTTTTTTGCAGTACAGAACAAATGTACTGCTCTTTCAACACTGGTGGAGATGTCCATCCAACACTGGTTGCACGGCGTGTTTGTGAGGGTTCAGTTGCCAAACCCAGAGGAATGGAAGTTACATTTTAATGTGCAATTTTATTGAAGGATCGTGTTGTCTTGGTGTGGTGTGAGGCTGTTTTTGTTGCTGTTTCGCTGCGTTGCCCAAGCTTGCATTTAGTGTTGAAAAACTGACAGGATTTTATTTACTTATGCCATTTGTATTTATACGCTTTTTTTTTTCAGTATACTTTGGACTCCTTTTGTTTTGTTTGTTGTTGTAACCTGCTGACCCTGTGACTTGACCGGACATCTGTGAAAGAAGAGCTTCATAGCTCATCAGACTCCTCTTCATCCAGTTTAAATAAAGATTCTGATTCTGGAAACCCATGCAGGGGGGGGCGGGGGTGGGGGGCGGGCATGGTAGGGTGGTTGGTAGAACACACTCCACATCCCACACAGAGAAAGTGGCCCACGTATGGGACTCAAACCCAGGTCCTCTCTGGCTGTGAGTTCCAGCCAAAGAGAACGTGTAGATTCGGTTATATACGGATTTATTTTTCCATAATTGGTTTCTGGGTGAGGACAGATAATGAAGTGGCAACATCTTTCCCAAGTTGCCCTTCATCCACTGAGACACCGCCAGACTAATGCCCATTTCGTAACCAGACTCACCGTGGGCAAAGGTATGCTGCATTATTGCGGCACTGTTAATTAGCTGGGTTAATCTTCTGCCGCACACAGTTAGTCCACCCGTAGACGATGGGGGGGAGGGGGGGGGACTGATTTCTGCTGGAGCAAAAAGTTGTAACGGTGTCGTGCGCATCTCTTCACAGAGTGGAGCCGGCACAGCGCCCATCCTCCTTGCTCACCCAGGCCTCTAAAGAGAAGTTGAAGGTTGTGGAGGAAGAAGAGACCATGGTGGAGGAGCTGGTGGTGCTGGAGGAAGAGGAGACGCTGGTGGAGGAGTTGGTGGTACAGGAGACCCTTGTGGAGGAGTTGGTGGTACAAGAGGAGACCCTGGTGGAGGAGTTGGTGGTACAGGAGACCCTGGTAGAGGAGTTGGTGGTACAGAAGACGCTGGTGGAGGAGTTGGAGGTACAGGAGGAGACCCTGGTGGAGGAGTTGGAGGTACAGGAGACCCTGGTGGAGGAGTTGGTGGTACTTGAGGAGACGCTGGTGGAGGAGTTGGTGGTACAGGAGACCCTGGTGGAAGAGTTGGTGGTACAGGAGACCCTGGTGGAGGAGTTGGTGGTACAGGAGGAGACCTTGGTGGAGGAGTTGGTGGTACAGGAGGAGACCTTGGTGGAGGAGTTGGTGGTACAGGAGGAGACGCTGGTGGAGGAGTTGCTGGTACAGGAGACCCTGTTGGAGGAGTTGGTGGTACAGGAGGAGACGCTGGTGGAGGAGTTGGTGGTACAGCAAGAGAAGAGGAAGCATGGGAGCCTGGCCCGCATAGGGAGAGCCATCCGCTCACTCCTCCGACGTGTGCTGCTTTGTGGTGGCCGGTCCACTGCACAGTAGGGGTGGTGGAGGTGGTGGATGGGTGTGAACCCTGACGACTTTCACCACACTCACCACACTCACAACACTCACCCTGTACCCACCCACCCTGTGATACCCTCCACCCACCACCCACACCTTGCACCCACCCAGTCCTTGATAACCTGCACCCACCACACACACCCTGCATCCACCACACACACCCTGCACCCACCACACACACCTTACACCCACCACACACACCCTGCACCCACCACACACACCCTACACCCACCACACACACCCTGCACCCACCACCCACACCCTGCATCCACCCACCCTGTGATACCTTGCACCCACCACACACACCCTGCACCCACCACACACACCCTGCACCCACCACACACACCCTGCACCCACCACACACACCCTGCATCCACCCACCCTGTGATACCCTGCACCCACCACACACACCCTGCACCCACCACACTCACCCTGCACCCACCACCCACACCCTGCATCCACCCACCCTGTGATACCCTGCACCCACCACACTCACCCTGCACCCACCACACACACCCTGCACCCACCACACTCACCCTGCACCCACCACACACACCCTGCACCCACCCACCCACCCTGTGAAACCCTCCACTCACCACACACACCCTGCACCCACCACACTCACCCTGCACCCACCACACACATCCTGCACCCACCACCCACACCCTGCACCCACCACACTCACCCTGCACCCACCACACACACCCTGCACCTACCACACTCACCCTGCACCCACCACACACACCCTGCACCCACCACACACACCCTGCACCCACCACACTCACCCTGCACCCACCACACACACCCTGCACCCACCACACTCACCCTGCACCCACCACACACACCCTGCACCCACCACACTCACCCTGCACCCACCACACACATCCTGCACCCACCATCCACACCCTGCATCCACCCACCCTGTGATACCCTGCACCCAACACACACACCCTGCACCCACCACCCACACCTTGCACCCACCACCCACACCCTGCACCCACCACACTCACCCTGCACCCACCACCCACACCTTGCACCCACCACCCACACCCTGCACCCACCACACACACCCTGCACCCACCACCCACACCCTGCACCCACCACACACACCCTGCACCCACCACACACACCCTGCACCCACCACCCACACCTTGCACCCACCACACACACCCTGCACCCACCACACTCACCCTGCACCCACCACACACACCCTGCACCCACTACACACATCCTGCACCCACCACCCACACCCTGCATCCACCCACCCTGTGATACCCTGCACCCACCACACACCCTGCACCCACCACCCACACCTTGCACCCACCACCCACACCCTGCACCCACCACACTCACCCTGCACCCACCCACCCTGTGATACCCTCCACCCACTACCCACACCCTGCTCCCACCACACACACCCTGCACCCACCCACCCTGTGATACCCTCCACCCACCACCCACACCCTGCACCCACCACACTCACCCTGCACCCACCCACCCTGTGATACCCTCCACCCACCACCCACACCCTGCACCCACCACACTCACCCTGCACCCACCCACCCTGTGATACCCTCCACCCACCACCCACACCCTCCACCCACCACCCACACCCTGCACCCACCCACAGCGTGATAACCTCCACCCACCACACACACCCTGCACCCACCCACAGCGTGATACCCACTACCCAACATACTCCACACAGAGGGTTAGTGGTTTAAGAGGGTTAGGGGTTTAGGGGTATAGGGATTTAGGGCTATAGGGGTTTAGAGGGTGATGGGTTTAGAGGGTTGGAAGTTTAGAGGGTTCGATATTTATCGGACTAAGTTTATGGGTTGACAGGTTTAGAGGATGATGGGTTTAAGGGTTTAGAGGGAGGGTTTTAAAGGGTAAGGGGTTTATAGGTTTAGGTGTTTAGATGGCTATTGTTTTAGGGGTTTAGGGACTTAAAGGGTTAGGGGTTCAGAGGGTTAGGGTTTTAGAAGGTTAGGGTTTAGAATATTATGGGTTAAGAGATTTAGATAGTTAGGTGTTTAAAGGTTTAGAGGCTTTATGGGTTTCGATATGTAGAGGTTTAGTGGTTTAGAGGGTTAGAAGTATAGAAGGTTATAGGTTTTAGAGTTTATTGTTTTTTTAGGGGTTTAGTTTAGGGGTTCAGAGGTTTAGGGTTTTTATGGTATAGGTGCTTAGAGGGTGAGGGGTTTAGAAGGTTAGGAGTTCATTGGGTTATGGTTTAGAAGGTTATGAGTTTAGAGAATTAGGTGTTTAAGAAGTTTAGACAGTTTATGGGTTTTGATTGTTAGATGTTTATTGGTTTGGAGGGTTTGGAGTTTAGAAGGTTATAAGTTTAGGGGTTTAGATGTTTTGGGGTTTAGGAAATTTTACTAATTGGTCTTTGGTTCTTTCGGTAAAGTCATGTAATTAGAAAGAAAAGAAAACAAATCACAACGTTTCGATCGCAACACAAGCGGTCGTCATCAGGCAAAGGAGTCAGCCTCTAAACGCAAACAGTTTATAAGGGTTTGGGATGAGCGTAGCCCAAGTGTATCAACAGCACTAGGAGCATGGGCGGTGCACGAGTGCCAATGCAGCAACAATGCCAATGAAGCAACAATGCCAATGTATCAGCAATGCCAATGCAGTGGGCGAGAGAGCTGCTGTGGCAAGATGTTATATAGGTGTAATAAACGACTGGACCACGATGTCTGGCTCAGTGTCCTTTATTATTCGGTTCGTGCTGTACACCCACACGGCTGTCTTTACTCTGTAGCTTCTCCACGGTGCTGACTCCAATGTCGGCCCGATCCACAACAGCAGCTCCGCTGCTGTTTCTCTCACACAGCCCCCCTTGGCTGTACTCTCTGCTGCTCTTCTCCCTCCGCAGCTCTCACAGCTTCTTGCTCTCTCTCTCTCTCTCCGCAGCTCCTCCTGGCAGCCACACCGCTGCCTCTAACAAGCAGCCCCCTCTCTCTCTCTCTCCGCAGCTCCTCCTGGCAGCCACACCGCTGCCTCTTAACACGCAGCCCTCCTGGCTGTCTCCTCCCCAGCTGCACACACTCCGCAGCTTCCTCTTATCTTCGGGGTTGGCTCCCGATGGCCGTCGGCGCCCCCCCTCTCCACACTTGCCCGCGTGGCCTCACTCTTTTCCGCTCACACCCCGACTGCCTTCCCCTTCCGGTTTACCCGCTTAAAAGCCCCGAACCTTCCCCCCACGTCACATGACTCCACCCTCCGTGACGTCACCTCCGGAAGGTCGCTTACGCCCGCATTACACCACCCTCCCCCGTAGAAAAATCCCAGCCGACCTCGGCTGACTAATAGCAAATCGTAATGCGGCGAACCGAGCTTCCCCCCCTAAAGGACACTAAGCATATAATGTAACAACAAGAACAACAACAACGCAATTAACATCAACGAACGTACAAAAGCATGCAATAAATACAACTGTAAGAAAAAAATAAACAGACAGCAACAATCAACGAAACGTAAGCGATTTGGAACGTGTGCGGGTCGCCGGCCCGTCCCGGACGGTCGGCGGCCCACTCGCAGAACGAGAACGCGATGAAAGTCGAGGAATGACAGGGGGTAATCCCCCTGTCGCAGCTGGAAGTCCACCGCCGTCCCGTGTCTCTAAAGAGTTAGTCCTGGGCTTGTCCTGTGACCGTGCCCGCAGCTGGGTCGGAAGGGCTGCAGGGCTCGAAGGTCCCGCAGACCTGGCAGGCGTCCTCCGAGCAGGGCCCCTCGTCCCCCGCAATGTCACGGCCGGCCTGTCTGTTTCGGAGGATCTTTAGCCGACTTGACCGGTGCCGAGGCCTCCTGCTGCGGCGGAGCCGGGAAGCGGGCCCAGCAGTCTCTGGCGTAGTGGCCCCTACGCCCGCAGCGGAAACATTCGGCCTCGTTGCGCCGAAGCGCAGGCCTCGCCTCCTGACGGCCCCGTTCTGGTAGCACCGCGCGCGGTCTCGGCCCGCCGCGTCCCGTCCATGGAGCGGAGGCGGCCGTCAGTTGTTGAGGGCCCCGGTCATCTGGAACATAGACGGCCTGCGCAGGGTTCCACCCCAACGCCTCCCCTTCTTTGACGGGCCCCCCCGTCCACGCCGTCACTTGTTTCCAGCGACGGAGGTTGAATTGCGCATCGAGACACTTAGCAGCCATCCGGGAAGTTAGCTTCTCATGCCCACACACAGGCATGGGGATCCCTAGATCCCGAGACAGCTCCAACATTTTCCCTAATATGAGAGGCTCAAGCAGGTCCTGTGGCGTCTCAGGATAAGCTGCCATGGCCAGCTCCAGCACCGCACCCCTGAACGCCACGGGCGACTCCTCTGGTGCTCGTTGTCGTTGAGCGAATCGCCGATGCGCATCATCTGGTGGCTCATAAGCATCGGCCATTTCTTGAAAAACACCACATAAAGTTGCCTTCTTATCGGTCGCTATGGAACGGAAGAATCGGACAGATTCGTCGTCCAGGAGAGTCGGCAACACCTCCAAAGCCTCCGCATCGGTCCATCTTGCTGTGCGTACCGCCGCCAAGAAGCGGCAGGCGAACGCGCTCCAGTCCCCACCGACGGAAAATTCTTTAACTGTTGTAAGGTGGCGACTCCGACTCCTCTTCCCGCCGTCTTCCAATGGTGGTGGTTGTGATGGCAAATTCAAAATGGCGTCGGCCCGCGGCGTGGCCAAGATGGCGGTTTGGCGCCACGGAGCGCGCAAAATGGCGGCCTCTTGCCGCGTGGGCAATGGCGGCGGCAGGACAGGCAACGTGGCGGCCCGCGGAGCACCACTTGCATCATCCATCGTCCCTGGCGCGACGAGATGGCATAGATGCGCCAGGACGTCCTTAAGTGCCTCCAGTTGTACCGCCATCGCTTGCCATCGTTGATCCGCGTCTGATGATGTGGACGGACCCGCCACCGCGCCAACATCCTCCACTCCTGTTCCCGTGGTCGCCTCAGCCGGGCTCTCCTCCACCACCCCAACAGGATCCATGGTTGGAGGGAGTTCGTCGTCGTCGGACGAAGAAGCCGATGCAGGCGCCGGAGTAACTTTCTTCCTCACTTGTTTCGACATGCCGTTGCACTTCTGACGCCAGTGTAATAAACGACTGGACCACGATGTCTGGCTCAGTGTCCTTTATTATTCGGTTCGTGCTGTACACCCACACGGCTGTCTTTACTCTGTAGCTTCTCCACGGTGCTGACTCCAATGTCGGCCCGATCCACAACAGCAGCTCCGCTGCTGTTTCTCTCACACAGCCCCCCTTGGCTGTACTCTCTGCTGCTCTTCTCCCTCCGCAGCTCTCACAGCTTCTTGCTCTCTCTCTCTCTCTCCGCAGCTCCTCCTGGCAGCCACACCGCTGCCTCTAACAAGCAGCCCCCTCTCTCTCTCTCTCCGCAGCTCCTCCTGGCAGCCACACCGCTGCCTCTAACACGCAGCCCTCCTGGCTGTCTCCTCCCCAGCTGCACACACTCCGCAGCTTCCTCTTATCTTCGGGGTTGGCTCCCGATGGCCGTCGGCGCCCCCCCTCTCCACACTTGCCCGCGTGGCCTCACTCTTTTCCGCTCACACCCCGACTGCCTTCCCCTTCCGGTTTACCCGCTTAAAAGCCCCGAACCTTCCCCCCACGTCACATGACTCCACCCTCCGTGACGTCACCTCCGGAAGGTCGCTTACGCCCGCATTACATAGGTAAGAAAGAGGAGAGGAGCAAGGGGGGAGAGAGGGGGGGTAGGGGGATGAGGGGGCAGTGCATGAGCGCTAAGGGGAAAGAGGATGTAAAGCGGGGGGGAAGTGGGCGGGGCTGCAAGTGGGAGGCTGGGAACGCTGGTGATGCGGGGGGAAATAACACGGAATGAGCCTAACCCGTAAAAACAAAGTTTTTCACTATAAATCCTTTATATGCGTGGCAGCGAACTTAATATAAAGGATTTAAAAATATATTCGCCTGTGGAGGACACGGGGATCGATCCCGCGACCTTTGGCATGGGAAGCGAGGGCGCTACCAACTGCGCTACTCCGCCACGGCCTGTGGAGGGGTTACGCTCTGGGCTCTTATACTGTGACGTTCAGCCAAAGCAATGAATGAGTTCTATTTGAATATATGTAAAATATTTTTTTTTTGCCTAAAAAGTGTAACATTTTGGGAATTTTCACGAACATTAATTGTCTGTCACAACGAGTCTGTGTGGAAAATGTCAGCTCGATTGGATCACGGGAAGTGGGTTTAAAAACGAGCAAAAGATTTGCACGGTCCTAAGCAAGCAAGCACGCAAGCAAGCAAGCACGCAAGCACGCAAGCAAGCAAGCAAGCGAACTTAATATAAAGGATTTAAAAATAGACCAGTACCCGGCAGATCTGATGGAACAACCATGAACAATTAAGGGTTTACCTGGTTAATAACATCCTTCCCATGATTGCTCAATTTGTATCCATCTTGTCGGTTAAAGTTACGTCTATTTTATATATCTGGATGGCTTCATGAACAAACCTTTGATAGGAGTCCGAAGGTTTGCAGAGTACCTTGGTCTCGGAAGAAACAATATCATGCGAGCCCACAGCGTTATAACAATGTTCAGCCACGGCAGAGGTATTGGTTCTGACGTGTTTCAGATCTGCCTTGTGTTCGCGAACACGGTCCGAGACATGTCGTTTTGTTTCCCCAATGTAACTGCTAATGCAGGTACAGCTCAGTTTGTAGACTCCAGATGGGATTAGATCACGGATTTTGTGTACTGTATTGAATCGGACCTGGATCTTGAGTTTGTTTAAGATTTTGGAAATCTTTTTGGCAACACCTGCTATGTATGGTAACGTGATGGTTTTGATTACCTTCTCAGGGGGTTGTTTCTTCATAGTTGGAGAAACAGCTTTGCTAATAATGCGGTCCGAGTACCCATTCATCTTGAGGGCCTCGTGTACGTGTTCCAGTTCACTGGCTAGGTGGTGTTGGTCGGAAATGCAGTGGGCCCTATGGTGTAGTGTTTTGATGAGGGGATTATTCTGTGCCGGATGGTGGTGGGAATCAGGTTTCAGAAAGGAATATGTGTGGGTGGCTTTCCTATAGACAGTGTCCCAACGAGCTGTCAGGTCTCTTCTCAAACAAAACATACAGGAATGGTAGCTTACCATCCTTCTCCACTGTCATGGTGAATTTGATGGATGGGTGTATGGAATTGATGTGGTTGAGAAATTGGTTCAATGCTGGCAGGCCATGTGGCCAAATGACGAAAGTGTCATCTACATATCTCTTTCACAAGGAAGGGTGGATGTCTGGATGGCATTTGTTTCAAATTTATCCAGGAAAACATTCGCTATCACTGGTGATGAGGGAGAACCCATGGGGGTACCTTCATTTTGTTTGTAGAAAGTACCATTCCAGGTGAAGTAAGTGTTGGTAAGGCAGTGCCTAACCAGAGTAGGTACATCAAGATTCAGTCCATGTTGGACTAAATCTTCAATTATTGCTAAAGTGTCAGGTACCGGAACCTTGAACAACAGAGAAATTACATCAAAGCTGACGAGCAAATAATCTGGGGACAGTGAAATGTCCTTTATTAGAGAGACCAAGTGAGCTGTTACGTACTGCTAAGGTAGTCTTGCCCATGAATGAAAGCAAGGTATCAGACAGAAAACGGGCCAGTTTGTAGGTAGGTGAGTTGATAGTGGAAACGATTGGCCGAAGTGGAGTACCTTCTTAATCCATGATCTAATCCCATCTGGAGTCTACAAACTGACTTGTACCTGCGGTAGCAGCTACATTGAGGAAACGAAACGACATGTCTCGGACCGTATTCGCGAACACAAGAGAGATCTGAAACACGGCAGAACCAATACCTCTGCCGTGGCTGACCCTTGTTTTCACGTTGTGGGCTCGCATGATATTGTTTTTTCCGAAACCAAGGTACTCTGCAAACCTTCGGGCTACTACCAAAGGTTTGTTCATGAAGCCATACATTTTTATAAATATAGACATAACTTCAACCGAGAAGATGGATACAAATTTAGCAATCATTGGAAGGATGTTATTAACCAGGTAAAACCTTAATTGTTCATGGTTGTTCCATCATATCTGCCGGGTACTGGTCTATTTTTCCGGGTTAATTTCCCCCTGCATCCCCAGCGTTCCTAGCCTCCCACTTGAATCCCCGCCCACTCACTCTCCCCCCCCCCCCCCCAGGCTTCACGTCCTCTATCCCCTTAGCACTCAGGTAGCCCTCCCCCTATCCCCTTACCCCACTCCCCCCTCTCTCTCTCCCCCCTTGCTACTCCCCCCCCTTTCTTACCTATAAAACCTCTTGCCACGGCAGCTCTCTCACCCACTGCATTGGCATTGTTGCTGCATTCGCATTGCTGCTGCATTCGCATTGTTGCTGCATTGGCATTGTTGCTGCATTGGCATTGTTGCGACATTGGCATTGTTGCTGCATTGGCACTTGTGCACCACCCATGCTCCTGGTGGTGTTGATACACTTGGGCTATGCCCATCCCAAACTCTTATAAACTGTTTGCCTTTAGAGGCTGACTCCTTTGCCTGATGACGACCGCTTGTGTTGCGATCGAAACGTCGTGATTTATTTTATTTCTAACTACGTGACTTTACCGAAAGAATCAAAGAGTATGGATTCCTGCAGTCACGAAAGCTTCAAATCAAGATTCACTAATTGGCTGTCGGATGGTGGCGGGTTTAACGACGCATTTATATTTACACAATCTAACCCAACAAACCTTTATTATGGTATGAGAGGGTTAGGGTTGTAAAGGGTTATGGTTTTAGTGGTTTTGGGGTTTAGAGGGTGAGTGGTTAAGAGGAGCGGTCCTCAACCTTTTTGGTACCAGGGACCGGTTTCGTGGAAGAAATTTTTTCATGGACTGGAGGGGGGGGGGGGGGGTCACCATTGGGTCTTTCCCCCTTTTCAAAGAAGCTCTGCAGCGATGTTTGTTTTTTACTCATTTTGGCTAGGGTTAGCTTGTGAGCTTACCAAAACTGCGCAGTGCGGGAAAGAGGCGCAGACGGAAGTGGGCGGGCCATGCGCGGACTAAAATAAGTGTCGGATTCTGACTTCTCATCAGGAGTGTGCAACCTAGATCCCTCGCATGCGCAGTTTACAGTAGGGTTCGCGTTCCTATGATAATCTAATGCCGCCGCTGATCTGACAGGAGGCGGAGCTCAGACAGTAATGCGAGCGATGAGTGGCTGTACATACAGATGAAGCTTCGCTCGCTCGCCCACCGCTCACCGACTGCTGTGCGGCTCGGTTCCTAACATGCCACGGACCGATACCGGTCCGTGGCCCAGAGGTTGGGGACCTCTGGTTTAGAGGATTGGAGTTTAGATGGGTTGGGATTTAGAAGGTTGGGGATTTAGGGTTTTAGAAGGTTAGAGTTTATAAGGTTAGGGGTTTAGATGGTTAGGTGTTTAGAGGGTTGGTTTTTAAAGGTTTATAAGGTTAGGGGTTGAAAGAGGGGTTTAGAGCGTTCGGGGTTTAGAGGGTTAGGGGTTTAGAGGGTTAGAGTTTTCAGGGAAAGGGTTTAGAGGGTTTGGTGTTTTGAGGGTTCGTGTTTTAGATGGTGAGGGGGTTTAGAAAGTTAGGTGTTTAGAGGTGTCAAGGGTTTATGGATTTCGATTGTTAGAGGTTTAGTGGTTTAGAGGTTTAGGAGTTTAGTCATTTATAAGGTTATGGGTTTAGGAGTTTAAAGATTTCGGGGTGTTTAGGGAATTAGGGATTTAGAATGTTATGGATTTGAGGATTTTCAAGGGTTAAGGGGTTAGAGGGCCAGGGATGAGAGGGTTTAACACCTACACTTAATATTATCTGTAATAAAAGGGGGTTTTTTAAGTCTCCAACACAGCGGTGTGCTAAAGTAGAAACAAATTGGCATTTTTTGGTCACGTGATAAAATGTATGAATTGGCTGTCGGGTGGTGGCGGGTGTAATCACGCATTCACATTTACATGAACTTAAAGAGTTAAAGGGTTTAAAGAGTTAGATGTTAAGAGGGTTGGTATTTTAGGGTATACGGGTTTAGAGAGTTAGGGGTTTAGAAGGTTAGGTGTTTAAGAGGGTTGGGGTTTAGAAGGTTTGGGATTTAGGTTAGGAATTGAGAGTTTTAGAACGTTACGGTTTTGAGGATGAGAGGGTTAAGGGTAGAGTTTTATGGTTTAGAAGGTTATGGGTTTAGAGGGTTGTAGGTTTAGAGGGTTAAGTGTTTCGAGGTATAGCCATGGTAAGATAAAACATTGTTTAGTTTCATTTGTATATATGTAAATAATTTGTTTACCTCTCCTGTTGTGTTTTGTATTCTATTTTTGTTGTTACATTTTGACCCGCCTGACTGCACATCGTTGAAAAATATCTTTATTGCTCGTTAGATTCTTTCAGTACAAAATAAATACTTTTTTATTTTTATTCTTATTTGCCTCTGTACGAATCTATGGATTTAGGTGTGAGTTTTTTGGTCTCTTTGAATGTATGGATCTCTGTGTGAGGCTATGGGGTCTCTGTGTGAGTCTATAAGGTCACTGTGTGAGTCTGTGTGTTGGAGTCTATGGATGTCTGTTGAAATCCATGGGTCTCTGAGTATGGATGTTTGTGTGAGTCTTACATGCATAATGAGCGACTTCCGTAACACGTCGTGTAGAGGGTACTTCTTTTATTCATATACGGGCACAACAGCTTATCTCTCACTGAGTACAACACTGGATGTTAGCGTCTCTACGGGCTACACACACACGGCCGATCACTCAGCGTGGTTCCACCATCCGCACTCGGCCACGCCACTGGCTGGTGGCGTGCCGGGGAGGGTGATGGAAGCCGCAGGAGATCTTCCACGTGCTCGGACGATGGAGAGAGATGACGGCGAGCAAAGACTCCACACACGAACCCCCGAGCCCTCCTCCGCCCCCGCTTATATCACCGCAAGCGCGGCTAGGCTCCGCCTCTGGCCACGCCCTATCGTGGAACCATCGAGCGGGTTCCCGGAGCATCCCGGCCAGCCCCACCCATTACATTTGGCCCAGATACCTCTCCCTTTCGGATTGGATGTTGCTACAGCGGTGCCTGTACCCGTGCTTCCCTTTTCTAACCAGCAGGTGTCATCATGTCTTTAGACATGCACAAATTGAACTTAAAAAGGGTATTGAGGGTTGCGGAATCAGAATTGAATATTAAATTCCTGTAATGTTTTATAATAATAGACTTATTCCAGGAAAGCCACACTGAGTCATAGTAAGGTTCTGAATTGAGTTTTTATTTTAAGATATTTCGCCCAATGAATGACGAGCACTTATACAAGTGGAGGGAAACCGGAGCACCCGGAGAAACTCCACACTTACGATGGGGAAACACTGTAAACTGTATAGGTGAAGATGGCGACCATCCCACTTGCTGTACTGTCTTCTCCTGGCGAGACAGGTGATGGCACCTAGACGCCCAAGGGAAGTGGGTTTCACAACATTCACTGTGCGGGGATCCACCAACCCTCTCTACCTTCCACAGTGCCAGATTACAGGAGTGTGCCTGTAATCTAGCACTGTGTGATTGACAAGAACAATAATTATTTATAAAGTGATAACAATAATACTCATTTCTATTTGTAACGTGACAATAATTACTTGTACTTACGACATAATAATCATTTTACTTGTAACTTGATAGTAACGATAATAACTTCTACTTGTAATTTGATAACAAAAATATGTACTTGTACTTAGAATGTGACAACAACCCTATGGAACACCCAGTGATGAACAATGAACCCTATGGGAACCTTATGGCAGAGGTGGGACAAAGTCATTGTTATGCAAGTCCAAGTCGAGTCGCAAGTCATCAAATTCATGACTCGAGTCTGACTCGAGTCCAAGTCACATGACTCGAGTCCACACCTCTGCCTTATGGGAGCCTCAGTGAGTAACACTGAACCCTAAGGGAACACCAGTGAGTAACACTGAACCCTAAGGGAGCTCCAGTAACACAGAAACCTTAAACGAGCTCCAGTGAGTAACACTGAACCCTATGGAAGTGTCAGTGAGTAACATTGAACCCGAAGGGAGCGTCAGTGACGAATTCTGAACTCTATGGAAGCTCCAGTGAGTAACACCGAACCCTATTGGAGTGTCAGTGAGTAACACTGAACCCTATATAGGAGACCCAGTGAGTAACACTGAACCCTACGGGAGACCCAGTGAATACAACTGAACTCTAAAGCCACCTACTCACTCTTCTTAGTTCTTTCGGTAAAGTCACGTAGAAGGGAAGTAATAAAATAATAAAAATGAAACATAATAAAACAATTCTCACGACGTTTCGGCCACAACGCAAGCAGCCGTCCTCAGGAGAAAACCAGGTCTGTCGAGGCGACAGCGTCTGAATGACGCTGTCTTTCCGACAGACCTGTTCTTCACCTGAGGACGGCTGCTTGCGTTGTGGCCGAAACGTCGTGAGAATTGTTTTGTTATTATTTTTTACTTCCCTTCTACGTGACTTTACCGAAAGAACCAAGAAAATGAATCCCTGCAGTCACGAAAGCTTTAAATCGAAACCTACTCACCCCTTAGTGTGCTGATTCGGTCTTCATAAGTGATTGCTAACAGCACTTACCTCAACAGTCTCTTCAGGCTATACAATGAATCCCATACATGGAATGTATGTCTTTGTGTGCGAGTTTGTGAGAGAGTTTGCGTGTGCGAGTGAGTTTGTGTGCGCAAGTCAGTTTGTGAGAGTAAGTTTGTGCGAACGAGTGTAGTGTAGCGGTGAGTGTGCTGCGCTACGAGCCTGGTGACCCAGGCTTGATTCCCTCTCACAGTCAACACCAGTTTCAAATGAGTACCTGAGAGAGTGGATGTGAATGAGTGGGTTGGTCAGTGAATTTCTGAGTGAGTCGGTGAGTGAATGGATCAGTGAGTGGATGATTGAGTTGGTGAGTTTTTTAGTGATTGGGTGGATGGGTGCATGTGTAAATGCAGTACAGGGGACTAGCGGTCACAGGGGGTAATGACAGGGGAATTAGCAATGGAAGAGACTAGGGGCCACAATGGGTAATTACAGGTTAATGAATAGACAGGGTGAACGATCTGCGGTCTATGAGAAGGATCGAGAATAAGGCTGTGGCCAAGTGACAGAAGGGAGCAGGTGTGGATCAGGGACCAAGAGCCATCGAGAAGGTTCTAGAGAGGGGGCGTGGTCACGGGTTAAGGGATGGCCACGCATAGGATAAAACGTGTCGAAAACGAGAGGCTCGGGGCTGCTGAAGCCGGGGTATTCGCCTGTCAAGTGTTCGTGCCTTCAATGAAGATCACCGACAAGAAACGTGTCTCCTGGTGTCATTACAACTGGTGTCAGAAGTGGGGTACCATCATGTCACGGTATAACCGAGGGAAGAACCCACCCGAGACGACCTTTGACAAAGGAAAGGACGAGGGGGAGACCTTCCTTCAGTCAGCCCCGGGAGGCGGGGTCCTGGTCAACAACCCTCTAAGTGAAGAGGAAGCTGCGGTGGCAACTAGGGGAGGGGGGGGTGCAGGCGACCGACAGCAGCTACAAATCATGGAGGGGTGGAGCGAGGTGATGGGATGGCTGACCAACTACTGGCAGCAGTCGAACAGCTCACCTTGCGGTTGGGCAAGGCTGCGGTGAGAGGGGGAGCCACGGACAGCGTGGAGGGGATCGTCGCGGGGGGAGCTGCGCGATCAACAGCCGCAGTCGTTCGCGTGGTGTAAACCAAGCAGGAGAGCCTTACTGAGTCTCAAGACATTATCAGGAGGCTCCTGCTACATTGGAATGTTTGGCCAATTGCATTTAGTTGTGCATATGGGAGGAAACGGTACCAAGTAGAATGTCATGAATACGACGAGGATACACCTCAATGACAAGGATAGATGGAATCAAGAATCCATCCATGTACACCTTCGACTAGTCACCTTGTGGCCTAAGCCCACAACACCCGGTATTCCCAGGGAGTCTCCCATCTAAGCACTAAACCGAGGTCTGCTTACTCTCCCAGAGCCAATGAAATTGTGTGGTGTATTCAAAGCCATTGGGTTGAAGGCAATCGACAGGCAGGCAGAGCGAGTGGTGGGTGCATGGGTGGCAGTACAAGCGGCCGATGTAGACCGCTCTGATTGGATAGAGGTCGTCGAGCCAGATGATTGTGTAAGCAGTAGCGGAGTGGTGCCTCGTGGCCGTGATCGGACATCGAGTGGTCAAGTGGGTATTGTGTGCAATGCAGTAGAAACCAGTTCTGAACCGTCACACCGCTGGTGAGAGGCTGCTGACTTGGAGACGTTTGCTCCAGCTCCAATTCCGAGTTGGCCAACTGTAATAAGGTCGAGATCCTCCCGCGAGCTCAGGGAGGCCGGCTCGGGGCGCTGGCGCTGCGAGTCGGCCACGGCGAGGGTCTGGAAGTAAGGGGACGTCCGCTTGCGGGCGGCCGCCAGACGAGATGCCGGGTCTCTGAGCGGTAACAACGATTTCGATTGAAAGCTTTCGTGACTGCAGAGATTCATCTTCTTGCTTCTTTCGGTAAAGTCACGTAGAAGGGAAAGAATAAAAAAATAAACGTAATAAAATAATTCTCACGACGTTTCGGCCACAACGCACGCAGCCGTCCTCAGGTGAAGAACAGGTCTGTCGGAAAGAGCGTCATTCAGACGCGGAAAGACAGCGTCATTCAGACGCTGCCTTTCCGACAGACCTGTTCTTCACCTGAGGACGGCTGCGTGCGTTGTGGCCGAAACGTCGTGAGAATTATTTTATGTTTTATGTTTATTATCTTATTATTTCCCTTCTACTTGACTTTACCGAAAGAAGAGGTAACAACGATGACGAGGAGGACGATGATGAGGGCGACGGGTGCGAGCAGTAGCGGCAACAACTGTGACAGAAACAACTGACGCGGCATCGGCGCTCACGTAGCAGAGAGCGCACCGTGCTACTGACCCGGCGAGCCGAGTTCGAGTCAAACTCACGGTTAAGAATGGCGACAGCAAACATCAGAACCGATTTCCCATCTCCCTGTGCGCTCCTCGTGACCACCTGGCTTATAAAAGTTGCGCATTTACAAATTTACAAACTTACTTAGATTCAGATGAATACGAGAACCTGGTGTGGCGTGTAGTGAACGTCAGCACGGGGGAGACGAAGGCGGCCGGCCATGGCGCCGGTCACACCACCTCCCTTGTGTGCAGTGCCGTCCTTGATAGGTGCGCACTTGACCTAATATTCTGTGTAGGCTATAAGACCTTTGTCTTTACGTGTGTACATGTGTGCGAGTGTGCACTGCATATGTGTGCAAGTGTGTAAATGTACAAGTGTGCACGTGTGTGTGGCCTCAAGGTGCACATAGCCTGGCACAAGCGTCGTGGTGACGTCACCGCCACATAGTGGCGAATGGCGGTTGTTGTTGTCTTATCTACAATGGAGCATTTGTAGAGTGGAAAGTGGAGAGTTTTCCCACATCTGGGCAGTGTGCTCATGACCAGCTCCGGTTTGACAGCTGAGGCGGTATTATCTATTCATCGGCTGTGTAATGCTGTGTGGAAGGTACCTGATGTCACTCCACACGAAGCTTTGGATCGTCTCAACCACAGTCATGCCCTTCCTTCTCTATACTTGTGAAATGTTGACCCCTCATGGAACATCTGCGCTGGTGAGAAAGATTTAGGCTGGCCTGCTTACGATCCATCCCTGGTTTAACCAGGATGGATTGTGTGAGGAGCTCACAAATCCGAGAAAGACCGCGACAGTCCCATCAATGAGCTCCTCCAGCAGGCAACGCTGCATTCACTAGGTCATGTAGCCCTCATGCCCCACCACCTCATGCCCAAGCTGTTACTGTTTGTCCAGTTGGAGAGGTTAAAAGGTGCAAGAAGTGGGCTGGAGTAGAGATGGACTGATGCAGTACGGGAGGATATGGAGCTGAGTGGACTTGCTGAAGATCGGTACCAGCGGTGCCAAGATTGACCTCTATGGAGGAGGCTTGTCAAAGACGCTACTGGGCAGTTGGAGGCAGTCGCACTCCAACAACAGCTCAGGGCAGAGGAGCGGTGCTCACAACAATGAACGGAGAGCTGGGTGGATAAAATACAGCAAGTTGGCGCAGTAAAGGACACAGCTGGTGCATCCACCAGGCATCTCAGTCAACCCAGGGCATCTGGGTGTGTCCCGTGACCTCGTGTCAGTGAACCTTCAACACTTCACGTGGTCTCAAGCGCACCTAGCCTGGCACCTTGGTGACATCACCGCCACTTAGTGGGGAATGGCGGCTGTTGTTGAGCGTACACGTGTGCACGAATGTATACGTGAGTGAACACGTGTGATGCGGCTAAGCGGTAGTGTTGTACTAACAGTAGTAATAATAGCACTGCGGTGTTAGTAACAGTACTAGTTATACTACGGTGTGGTAGCAACAATAGTAGTTATACTAGTTATACTACTACAGTGTGGTAGTAACAGTAGTAGTTATACTAGTTATAATAACACTAGTGTGGTAGTAACAGTAGTAGTTATACTAGTTATACTACCACTACAGTGTGGTAGTAACAGTAGTTATACTAGTTTTACTACCACTACGATGTGGTAGTAACAGTAGTAGTTATACTAGTTATAATAACACTACGATGTGGTAGTAACAGTAGTAGTTATACTAGTTATACTAGTGTGGTAGTAACAGTAGTAGTTGTACTAGTTATACTATTTGTTTGTGTTTCTCCCATCTGCTGGGACTTTGTGGGTCCCAACGGGCCCGTGATGAGGTCGGGCACTGCTAAGGGGTTGACAGCTCTGCCCACACACTCCCACCGATTGCGAAAGCAAAGATATTTACGTTAAAACTCGTATCGAAATCTTTGTTAATATGCGTTTGGTCAAACAGTTAAGGAACGAGACAAATTATTTTATTTTCAGGAATGTAATAGTTTAAAATCTTCTCAAAATCAAACACGCAAACGTGGATTTATCATTCCCCTTTGACATCGTTATCGATTAAAGTCAAAGGCATCAAACACAGGAACAACGAACCTGAAATCCACGTACATCCTGAAACCTATAATCTGCAGTAGTTTTTATTAAACAATGAGGAAAATGTGTTTTTTTATATTGAGCAAAGTTATGATCACAGTCATTCTCTAACTTTAGCTCAGCAAGACCACTTAACAAATAGAGTAAAATCAGGAATTGGACCACCTCACAACCACTGCGCATCACACCACATCAACAAGTAATCCGATATGACTACAAGGCACCACTTTAACGTGACGAAGTCTAGAATGAACTTCAACACGCAAGTAGCTGTGAGAAGATCACAACACATGGCACCTTCTACCATAAACACCACACATTTAACAGTACCGATGATACAACCACCAGACGAAGCATCGCATCTATCGAAATATAAAATTATTGTCATCCTGAAATAAGTGAACACTTCTAGAACTTTAAAGGAAGACGTTTTTTTCCGAACACATTATAGAGCATTCACAACATCACTCGAGCTTGGAGCACTGGAAATCACGCAAATAATAACTTGTACCTCATTGATTGATCTAACAGAGACACAAACATGCACATTCCAAGACTTCAAGAGTTAACAGAAGTACTCAATACTTTGACTCTCCAGCCATCATCATCATCATCACCAACCATCAAAATCACTATCCATAACCATTATAAACACCCATCCATTATCATCAACCACCTATCAACACCATGACCCATCATCACCAACACCCATCACCATCAGCACCCATCACCATCAGCACCCCTCATCACCACAGATTATCATCATAACCTATCATCATCAGCACCGATCGTCATCTTTACCCATCATCAGCACCACCCATCATCATCAGCACCAACCATTATTATCACCATCCATCACATTCATCACCATCATGAACCATCGTCACCCGTCATCAACCACCACCACCTACCCATCATTATCACCATCCATCATCATCACCACCCATCATCATCACCACCCATCATGAATTAACACAGACAGCTACAAACATAGATATGTAAACTGACACAAACATAACAGACACACAAATAAACAATCTCTTTAACGACTTAATAATAACAAAGTCCATATTACCCGTGCCAGGATAGGTGCACACAGACAAATCCATTGCACAATAATTTACATGTAACTCAAATTCAGACTTAGCACTACCACCTCACTCACTTAAACATAACTACATAGATTAAGAAAACCATTAATTTAATAGTGAATAAACCAATACGATGGTGTTTATACGCTTGCAATTAATTCAATGAATGAAATACAAGTTCATAATTCAAATTATACAAAAATAAAAAAAATAATGAATGTGAAGCCCGAGGCCGAGGTGTATGGCAGGCCTAACGGCCAGGCCTCCCTTCTGTCATCGTCGCATGAATGGCAACATCAAAGACAGCACAAAGCAAGGGGACAAATGTTTAATTTCTGTAGCGTAATTTTGACTAATTAGAGAATACAAACACTACGTACACGATGTACACACAGCTACACAACGCACACACACACACTCGCCACACTTCCTCGACAAAACACGAACTGCACACTCTCACTCACTCTGCCACACTCTCTCTTTCTCACTAACTCACTATCACTAACTCACTGTCTCATTCTATCACACTCACTGACTCACTCTGCCACTCTCACTCAAGCTCTAACGCACTCAATCTCTCATCCACTTATTCACTCACATCCACTCACTCAAACTCTCACCCACTCACCCACTCGCTAATCTCTCACCCACTCACTCACCCACCCACTCGCTAATCTCTCACCCACTCACCCATTCATTCAATCTCTCACCCACCCACCCACTCACCCACCCACCCACTCACCCACCCACCCCACCCACTCACTCACCCACCCACCCACTCACTCACTCACTCACCCACCAACCCACTCACTCACCCACCCACCAACCCACTCACTCACCCACCCACCAACCCACTCACTCACCCACCCACCAACCCACTCACTCACCCACCCACCAACCCACTCACTCACCCACCCACCAACCCACTCACTCACCCACCCACCAACCCACTCACTCACCCACCCACCAACCCACTCACCCACCCACCAACCCACTCACCCACCCACCAACCCACTCACCCACCCACCCACCAACCCACCCACCCACCCACTCACTCACCCACCCACCCACTCACCCAATCTCTCACCCACTCACCCACCCACTCACCAACCCACCCACTCACCCACCCACTCACCCACCCCACTCACTCACTCACCCACCCACCAACCCACTCACTCACCCACCCACCAACCCACTCACTCACCCACCCACCCACCAACCCACTCACTCACCCACCCACTCACTCACTCACCCACTTCACCACCCACTCACTCACCCATTCACCCACCCACTCACCCAATCTCTCACCCACTCACCCACCCACTCACTCACCCACTCACCCATTCACTCACCCTCGCTGTGTAGAACACGGAGTCTGAAGTCGAACCCAGGACCTGCTGTTTCTGGTCCCGCGCACAACCAGCACTGCACCACGTGATGCGCCAGCCGGGGTCGTGGGGGGCGGAGCCTCGCGCTAGTGACGTCACCTCTGTTACGTCACAGCCACGCCTCCACCCACAGTCGAGAGGAATGCACACGAGGGAGCAGCAGAAGAAGCCTTTTGAGAGCGAATCCTCAACGAGGTTAGATGGGTTACTTGGCATGCCCTGAAATGTTGCTGTTACTGTCGTTGTTTATACCCCAGGCGAGTCAGCATTTAAAACGAGCATAACTAACCCGTTTAAATCGCATAGAATATGAATAACATGTGGCAGTAATAACAAATTATTTAAGTTTGGTCATATGACCCTAATGACCCACAAGGCATATGGGTCTTTTATCAAGCAGTCGATTAATACAAATGGGCTGTACATGAACATGCATGTCGGGATTAGAGGTGAAATATCATTGTTAAGTCTGGTGATTATGTTTAATGGAATAGGCAGTTGAAATAAACATGTTCGTGTGGGTGGATGAGTGAGTGATCGGGCGCACACATGAGTGGGCAAACAAGCGAGTGAGTGGGCTTTTAAAGCAACAGTCACGATAGTCTTCTTGGTTCTTTCGGTAAAGTCACGCAGAAGGGAAATAATAAAATAATAAAAATAAAACATATTAAAATACAATTCTCACGACGTTTCGGCCACAACGCAAGCAGCCGTCCTCAGGTGAAGAACAGGGCTATCGAAAAGACTGAATGAACACCACCAAGCTTGGCAGCGTATATTTGACAAAGTAATTTGCATATCAACAGATGAATTTAGCATATTTCTGGAAAATTCAGATATGGGATTAGTCACTACTTGTGAAATGCGTAGGAGGTGGGGGGTCTTAAAGTCATATTATGCCCGTGCATTATGTAGGATTAGCAGCAACAAAAGAAAAGTAACGATAGTGTTTTAGATTTGAAGCTTTCGTGACTGTAAGGATTCATACTCTTAATTTTTTTTCGGTAAAGTCACGTAGGCAAAATAATTAATTAATAAAGATTCTATTATAGAAATCATATAAATAATAATAGAAATTAAATAATAAATCATGACGTTTCGGAGGCAACACAAGCTTCCTTCATCAGGTGTAAAAAGGCACAGCAAAATAACTGTAGTTATTATATAATTATATAAATATTATATAATTATATAAATAACTACAAAATAACTGTAGTTATTATATAATTATATAAATATTATATAATTATATAAATAACTACAGTTATTTTGCTGTGCCTTTTAACACCTGATGAATGAAGCTTGTGTTGCCTCCAAAACGTCATGATTTATTATTTTATTTCTATTATTATTTATAGAATTTTTATCATTTATTTTTATTATTTATCTATTTTACCTACCTGACTTTACCGAAAAAAAACCTAAGAGTATAGTCACGATAGTGATTGGATTGGTACAATGAGTGGTCAAATATGTATTAATTAAGATGATTGAGTGATTCAAAAGTTTGCTAAATCTGAGCATTGTTCCAACCTCCCCAGGCCATCCAACTTCAAACAAAATCTACTCCTTCCCAACAACATGGACAGACAAATCACGTGGGCTGAGATCTTGGATGACTATGAGGGTAAGTCCCAGATACCTGCATCACATGGATTATATGCGGAGGAGGAGGCTCCTTCATGAATTACTTTTCGTAGACATGGCTTGGTGGTAATGGGAAGACGTAATGATCGAGTGTGGCAAAGAGGATGGGTTTAGATTTGAGTTTCTGCCATCTTTGTTCAAACTGGGGTCTCAAGCTTATGTAATTTACGGTCTCAAAATGCCGACAAAAACATGACTTGTAAAGTTTGACTGCCATGTGATGACTATTTCTCAATAGCAGGTCCTGTTGTGTGGTAAGAGGTAATTACTGGCATTTCAAAATTAGTTCTGTGAGACTCCATGTCCTTCGTTCTCTAATTCATTACTCGTACTTTGAATGCATTTTCTGTTCTTCATAGCCCGGGAGTCGGCGTGCCAGTCGACCACGTGGGGGGACGTTATGGATAAGGTGGACCCTTTCCCAGGCCAAAGTTACAAGAATCGCTCCCCAAAGGTGTGTATGGGGTCTAGATTTGAAGCTTTCGTGACTGCAATGATTCGTACTTAGTTATTTCGGTAAAGTCACGTAGGTATAAAATGAAATAAAAATTAATAAAAATAAAATAATAAAAATCACGACGTTTCGGAGGCAACACAAGTCTCCATCCCAGGTGGGACCGTCACAGCTGAATTTGCTGTATCAAGTGAGGCAGGGATTCTAAGATGCAAGTTCTTAAATACAAGTTAAGGAGGGAGGAGGGGGGAGGAGCTTATCAGAATGTGGTAGCCAATGAATGGAACGTATTGGGAGGGGGGGCGGGGCTAAAAGAGGGCACGATGTGTATGGGGTCTGTAGGGTTAAAACACACGACATTGTCTCGAAAACTAGCACACCATGTCACCACACCATCACACCAAAATATCACGACACCAACTCTCCCCATCACTTTTCTCATCACACTACACGACCACCAATTCAATACACCATATTAGAGCCTCATCATGCCTCTATACCATCACAATACACCATCTCTCGATAACATTCCACTACTTCTCCTTTCCATATCACAACACCATGTCCCGACACCATCACCCCATCTCTTCACAGTCCCACTCATGCAGGCACTTGAAGTGGCCATTTATTACCAATGAAGACAGAATGATATCAGGCAGTCACATGAATTATGTCTGTGTGTACTAAGCAAGTTTGAATGACTGAATGTGGATGGCTGCATCTGTACATACATGTGTGAGTATGTTTTTTTGTTTGGGTTCATGTGCACGTCCACGTTTGCGTGCCTGTGGGTATGAATGTTTGCTTGCATGTGCATGTTTGAATGTTCCTTTTTTATTTTTGCTGGATCAGAGGATAATTGGGGAGTTGAAGGACGTCAGCGGGGTGAAGCATCTCCAGGAAAAGAACCTTGGCAAAGAAAGATGCACCATGGAAGAGGAGCGCCTCTTTGAGGTGCAGCGCATTGCCAGGGCGAAGTGCCGCACAGAGGAGAAGTACTTCCGAGACTATCTCCTCAAGAAGCGCCTCATTAAAGTGAAGTACTTCATTGATGAGAAGCATCCTCTCGAGATGAAGTGTGCTGAGGAGAATAATCTGGAGGAGGAGAAGTGTCTCGCCAACGTGAAACGCGTCGAGGAGAAGAAGTGCCTTGAGCAGGAGCAGCGCCTCGCCAGCATTGCTACCATCACCACCACCGCCACCGCCGGCACCTCCACCCCCACTCCTGCCACCACCACCGCCGCCACCGCCATCACCACTACCACCACCACCGCCGCCACTGACGCTGTTTCCGCCACTGCCACAAAACCCGCCACCACCACTGCCACCACCGCCGCCACCGCCGCCACCACCACCACCACCACCTCCGCCACCACCACCACCGCAGTAACCACCACCGCTACCGCTGCCGCCGCCACCGCATCCACCGCCATCACTGCCACCACCACCGCCACAACCTCCCCTGCCAACGCCACCATCGCCAACGCCACCACCGCCACCACCACCGCCGCCACCACCACCACCGCCACCGCTGCCGCCGCCACCACTGCCACCACCACCACCGCAGTAACCACCACCGCAACCGCTGCTACAACCTCCCCTGCCAACGCCACCATCGCCAACGCCACCACCGCCACCACCACCGCCGCCACCACCACCACCGCCACCGCTGCCGCCGCCACCACTGCCACCACCACCACCGCAGTAACCACCACCGCAACCGCTGCTGCCGCCACCGCATCCACCGCCATCACTGCCACCACCACCGCCACCACCACCGCCGCCGCCACCACTGCCGCCGCCACCGCCGCCGCCACCACCACCGCCACCACTTCCGCCACCACAACCACCGCAGTAACCACCACCACCACCGCTGCCGCCGCCGCCACGACCGCCACGACAGCTACCGCCACCACCGCCAGGACCGCCACCACCACCGCTGCCATCACCACCGCCCCCGCATCCACCTCTGACATTCCTGTGCAGGGCTTGATTGCTCCAAGCTTTGGAGAAGAGTGCTTCCAAGCAGAGAAGATAGAGAAGAAGACAGAGGTGGAACAGGAAGAGGAGAAGGTGGAGGTGGTGGAGGACGAGGAGGTTGAGGAGGAACAAGAGAAAAGAATAGAGAAGACAGAGAATGGAGAGAAGATGGTGGTGGAGGACGAGACAGAGGAGGAGATGGAGGACGAGACAAAGCAGGAGGTGGAGGAGGTGCAGGTGGTGATGCAGGGAAAGAAGAGGAAGCGAGGGGGCCTTGCTCGCGTGGCGAGAGCGATCACCTCACTCCTCCGCCGCGTGCTGCTTTGTGGTGGCATGTCCACCACACAGTAGGGGTGGTTGTTGTGGTCGTGGATCGCTGCCAACCATGACCACTATCACCAGACTACCCACCCACCCAGTGATACATGCCACCCACCCACACACCCTGTGATACTCGTCACACACACACCACATGGTTCGCCGGAGAGACGGTGCCACTGGGACCACAGCTGTGGAACGAATCTGAGCAGCAGATGCCAGGACTACAGTGGGGAACGACTGCTATCAAGACACCTCACACAACAAACACACACGGGACTAGCCAAAAAACATAGCCGTCCCTATCCTGGGCCCCTTCCATGCTGGTTTTCATCCAGGCAGTCCTCATGGGGTGACCTTGCCATGGTTTCCAGGACATGGAAGGGGCAGCTGACCCAGGATTAGAGAGCTAGAGGGGTCTGGTACAGACAATTGACGAAACCTGCCACGTGGCAAGCCCCAGGGCCACTCATGTAAAGAATAAGATTCAATACCATTGTTGTTGCTGGTACTATATAAACTTTGTGAAATAAACCCATGATGACAACAACATAACGTTGAATTGCTTGCAAGTGCTGTCTGTGTTGGGTAAATGTGTCTTGGCTCGGATGTGAGGTGTCCCAGCTGTGTGTGTGGCAGTACAAGTGTAATGAGCGATTTCTTCGACACGTCACGTAGAGGGTACTTCTTCTTTATTTCTCACAGTGGGCACAATTCAGGCCAACACTGGTTCTTCCTCTCACTGAATATAACTCTAGGCAATAACACCTCTACTGGCTGCACGCAGAGCCAATCACTCAGCGTGGTCCCCTCGCCCTCACTCATCTCGCCGCTGGCTGGCGGCATGATGATGACGGCGATGGAACCATTCAGGAGATCTTCCACGTGGCCAGACGACGGAGAGAGTTTTCGGTGAACAGCGACACAGCCAGGACCCCACACGAGCCCTGAACTCCGGGTCCGCTCCCCATTATATTCCCCCAGGTGTGGCTAAGCCCCGCCTCCAGCCACGCCCTCTCGTGGAACCTTCAAGCAGGTTCCCGGAGCATTTTGGCTAACCCCACCTGTTTCCTTTGCCCCAGATACGCCTCCTTCCCTGATTGGCTGTTACTTCTGTGCCTGTACCCGTAAATGCCTTCCCAGGACAGCACGTGTCACTTTGTCATGTCAACAGGTGTAACTGTCATTACACAAGGACAAACATATGAGAGACGTTTTGGGAAATGGTCCTTCTTCAGAGCAAATACAAATAGTGGTGGGAAAATATATTTAGGTGAATCGCCTCCTGCACAACACTGCCACTCTACTCCACTGCCCCAATGACCTCTTTCCCTCTGCCCCTTTGCCGCAGTGCCCCCTCTGCTCCACTGTCCCACGTCTCCTCAGGTCCAATGCTCCACTGCCCTTCTGCTCCACTGCACCTCTGCCCCTCTGTTCTCTTTCTGCCACAGCAGTTGAAACATATAGTTGAGTTTATTAAACCCCCCTGCCTCTGTCCACCTAGCAGTACAAATCGGTATGCCACAATCGAGCAGCAAGGTGCGTGTGGTGGGTTAAAGTTTGGGTACTCCTTGCTCTTCTAAAACATCTGCCCAATGTGGAAGAGTAGACCAAAATATCGTCTGAAGGGACTCTCTAGAACTTGGTCTTGAAAAAATTCGTCCTGCCACCAGAGGTATGATAAAGCATTTGAAGAATTGTGCCACCACTCAAAAATCTAATTTTTTGACAGAATATTCAAAGAATGCTGCTGCTCACGATACAGGCTGCTGCTGGATAACCAGGGTTTGAAACCTGGCACCCGCCAGTGATCAAAGCGGGTTCTCTAGTCTAGCAAGTTAAGGATCTCAGCCCAGTTGGCATTGACTCTGTAGTGGCAAAGCATTTGCTGCTGGCAGAAAAGAAGATCTGTGGCGTACGGCAGTCCTGTCGTCAGCAAGCCAGGATGTGCACGAGGAGGATCTCGAGGAAATGTCACAGAGGGGCCCACCAGAACCCGCTCGTAGGTTCTAGAAAGGGGGCATGGCCGGGGCGGAGCGAGTCCACGTGACAGTGTAAGAGGGGCCCCTGTGGGGCACCTTGGGGCTGTGTTTGGAATGTGAACCCCGTTGTGCTGCTGTATTCCATCGTCGCCATTCTTCTCATCGTCATCTCCGTCTCCACCATCTCGAAGCGCCGCTAATCAGGCAGCCTACCGTCTGTCCTGGCTGAGTAGCGTCGCCGATAATAGATGGACGGAATATTAAGCGTGTTAATCCCGATGGTGCTCGTTAATAAATAAGTACCTCCAAGGGTTATCGTCTCCGAGTTAGTCACTACAACTGCACAAGATAACCAATCACATGGCTGTAATGTTCTTCTTATATATAGATAAATTCTATATATAAGAAGAACATTGTTTCGACAAATGTTACTCCTACTTAAAGAACATGTGGGAGGGTCCTGCTCTTTACTATGCGGACCAGAGGGCACTTGAAGTGTACTCAGAATTAGCTCTGTGATATCAGCTTCAGTGGGTCATTCTCCAACACTAGGCTTGCAATGGCACGGGCGAGAAGCCATTCAATTGCGCTGTGTGCGGGAAGGCATTTGCAAGGAAGTCAGATCTTCACACGGTCATCACCCCGAAACAAGCATGAGAAGATCCGCAATGATAGGGAAGTGAAATCAAAAGGTGAAAAACAAAATGCTGCAATGAGTCCTGAAAAAAATCCATCTTTCGAACCTATGCATGGTGGAACCTGAGAGATGCGTGGATGTAGTGGATGTAATGAGTCCTGACGCCAATTCCTCTTTCGACCCCATGCAGGTTGATAATGAGAAATGGCTGCTGGAGTTGCTGGATAATCAAAGTATTGAGTACTTCTGGTAAAGTCCTGGAATGTGCACGTTTGTGTCTCTGTTAGATCAATTTATTAGGGGCAATTGATTATATCAGTGATTTCCAGCACTACAAACTAGTGTAATTATTTTAACAAAACTGTTTGATTGCTCTGTGTGTTGGAAGCATTTTCACGGTCAGCAACACTTCACAGGCATCATCAAACAAAGAGTAAAAATGTTGTCATGAGTCCTAAACGAAATTCCTCTTTCGACCCCATGCAGTTGCATCCTGAGAGATGGCTTGATGTCGTGGAGTGGCTGGAGAGTCATATTCGTGTCTCTTATATATATTTTTCGGTTATTACTAGGACTTCAAGCTAGAGTGATGTTGTGAATGCCCTATAATGTGTTCAGATGAATGTCTTCCTGATAAGTTCAAAAGTGTTCACTTATTTCAGAATGACAACAATTTTATACTGTGGACGAATGGCTTCAGTCGAAAAGGACGTCAAAGGGGAAATCGACGTTTACGTGTTTGATTTTAAGAATATCTTTTAACTGTTGAATCCCTATTGGGAAATAATTTACCGAGTTTCTTTCCTTTTTGAGCATGCGTATTAATAAAGATTTCGATACGAGTATTAACGTGAGTTTTCTTGCAGATTAATAAAGACCTGATTTGTTTTTAAAGATGACTGATCGTATGTTATTGCAACCATATTTTCCTTTAAAAAACACGGACGAGTAGACATGCACACACGAGTGTGCATCCAAACACGACTGTATATACAGCGGTGTGCATTCACACACGAGTGTGCATGTGTATCTACGAGTTTTAACGTTAATATACTTGCAGAACAATAAAGACCTGCTATGTTAAAGATGACTGATCGTCCCTTATTGCTACAATGTTCATAGCGAACACGTGTGGAGGCGAGTTTCAGGTGAAGCATCTCCATCACACAAGTTTACCCTTACCTGGCAGCATCGTGGCAGTCCGCGGGTCACACTCACTACGTCACACTCACGAGCTGTAGGGGCGGGGCTCTGTCTGCTTAGTGGCGCTGTTTTCATTTAGCACCACGAGCGGGGAGTCTCATCCCTGTAGTTCCCTGTTGTGGTGGCGCATTCCTACCACGTTCCCCTAAATTCTTTGTACGACACAATATAAAATAATTTGTTTGTTCCAATACATAATCATACACGAGTACACATATACACTCCCATGTACACACACCCACACACGAGTGGACATACACAGCGCGGTAGAAACATACACAAATGTGCATACACACTGCTTCATACATCCACACACGGGTGCACATGCATACAAGTGCGCATACATACATGAGTGTGCATATACAGCAGTAGACGTACAAAGGGATTGCGTTCTACAACACGAACAAATGTGCGAACAAATTATTGTACATACCTATACACACATTCACGCATGTACATATCCACATAAACGAGTGTAAATAACAACAACCGCCATTCGCCACTAAGTGGCGGTGACGTCACCACGACGCTTGTGCCAGGCCATGTGCACCTTGAGGCCACGTGAAGTGTTGAATGCCCGCTGACAGGAGGAGACGTTACTGTGTCTCGGTTAGACGTTAGTGAGAGTTGCTTTTTGGCGATTGGAGCCAGACATCCACGCAGCTCAAAGGGTACCTTTAACTCTCAATAAGACCCGCGACTGTTCCTCTGCTCTGAAGAATCAATCACATGGAGCAGATAAACTCTCCACAGCGCCACGCACACACGGTTAAGAAGCCATTCAATTTCTCTGCGTGTGTGAAGGAATTTGCATGGAAATCACATCTTCACAGGCACCAGAAAACACACACGGGCGAGAAGCCGTTCAATTGCTCTGTGTGTGGGAAGGCATTTGTACAGAAATCACATCTTCACAGTCACCAGAAAACACACACGGGCGAGAAGCCATTCAATTGTTCTCCGTTGGAGAGAACACGGTCATCACCCCGAAACAAGCATGAGAAGATCAGCAATGATAGGGAAGTGAAATCAAAAGGTGAGAAACAAAGTGCTGCAATGAGTCCCGAAAAAAATGCATCTTTTGAACCTATGCAGGTGGATCCATAGAGTTGCGTGGATGTAGTGGATGTAACGAGTCCTGACGACAATTCCTACTTCGACCTCATGCATTTGGATCCTGCGAGATGGCTGGATGTACTGAGCCCTGACGACAATTCTTATTTCGACCCCATGCATGTTGATAATGAGAAATGGCTGCTGGAGTGGCTGGATAATCAAAGTATTGAGTACTTCTGTTAAAGTCCTGGCATGTGCACGTTTGTGTCTCTGTTAGATCAATTTATTAGGTGCAATTGATTATATCAGTGATTTCCAGCACTACTCCAAGATAGTGTAATTATTTTAATAAAAACAATTTGATTGCCCTGTGTGTTGGAAGCATTTTCACGGTCAGCAACATTTCACAGGCATCATCATATTGTAGAAGGTGGCATGTGTTGTCATCTTCTCACAACAATTTTAAACTATGGACGAATGGCTTCAAGCGAAAAGGACGTCAAAGGGGAAATCGACGTTTACGTGTTTGATTTTAAGAATATATTTTAACTGTTTGATCATGCGTATTAATAAAGATTTCGATACGAGTATTAACGTGCGTTTTCTTGCAGATTAATAAAGACCTGATTTGTTTTTAAAGATGACTGATCGTACGTTATTGCTCCCATATCTTTCCTTAAAAAAACACGGACGAGTAGACATACACACACGAGTGTGCATCCAAACACGACTGTATATACAGCGGTGTGCATTCACACACGAGTGTGCATGTGTTTCTACGAGTTTTAACGTTAATATACTTGCAGAACAATAAAGACCTGCTATGTTAAAAATGACTGATCGTCCCTTATTGCTACAATGTTCATAGCGAACACGTGTGGAGGCGAGTTTCAGGTGAAGCATCTCCATCACACAAGTTTACCCTTACCTGGCAGCATCGTGGCAGTCCGCTGGTCACACTCACTACGTCACACTCACGAGCTGTAGGGGCGGGGCTCTGTCTGCTCAGTGACGCTGTTTTCATTCATTTAGCACCACGAGCGGGGAGTCTCATCCCTGTAGTTCCCTGTTTCCTACCACATTGCCCCTAAATTCTTTGTACGACAAAATATTAAAATAATTTGTTTGTTCCAATACATAATCACACACGAGTACACATATACACCCCATGTCCACACACCCACACACGAGTGGACATACACAGCGCTGTCGAAACATTCACGAATGTGCATACACACTGCTTCATACATACACACACGGGTGCACATGCATACAAGTGCGCATACACACACGAGTGTACATATTGAAGTCATGGGCTTCGTTTATTTGCATGAAGTCTTTTTCACGTTCATACTTCCATTTGCTTGCCATTGCTACGGCACACTGGTTCGGATTATTCTTCCCATTTATGAAATCTCGCTAAAATCATTTGCATTTTCTTCATTAACTTATTTGCATTCAATTGCTATTCACGGTACTAAAGCTCCTCATATCTAGCAACATACCTAAGCTCATGTGGCCATTGTGCTTAAGCCTAAGTAGGAATATGCTGAATCATCGTTCGCTTCAGTTTGAATAGGGATGGGCATCTCCTTGAATAAGTATGTGCATGTTGTTAGTTTGCACATTTACAATGGCCTGTAAACTGTGATCAATTTATCGACTTTATCTGTGAAAATAAATATAAAATGTTGCAATGCTGATGGAGATATTCTAAGAGGTGCATGCTTTATAGCGCGTTGACTTGATTTTATGGATATTTTTAAGGACTCTTGTTGATGGTGTGTCTAAACAACGAAGGTTATTTGTTTTATTCGATCAATTAAAATGGTTACAATTGCTCTGGATATCCATCTGGATGGTATAGTTTGTAAGTGTTGTTTATTATTATAACCATTATCAGTCTATAGCAGTGTGTATTTACACTGATGTGTATGTACAGTGATGTGTGTGTTTTTATTTACCACGTGTTCTCACGGTAAGTGCATTGAATGTGGAGGGGTTACCAGCCCCTCGCAACAGTCCGGAGACCTCGTGGGCCTCTGTGATGTCTATGAGCCTTCCCTCTCGGACATTGCTCACATTTGTAATAAACGACTGGACCACGATGTCTGGCTCAGTGTCCTTTATTATTCGGTTCGTGCTGTACACCCACACGGCTGTCTTTACTCTGTAGCTTCTCCACGGTGCTGACTCCAATGTCGGCCCGATCCACAACAGCAGCTCCGCTGCTGTTTCTCTCACACAGCCCCCCTTGGCTGTACTCTCTGCTGCTCTTCTCCCTCCGCAGCTCTCACAGCTTCTTGCTCTCTCTCTCTCTCTCCGCAGCTCCTCCTGGCAGCCACACCGCTGCCTCTAACAAGCAGCCCCCTCTCTCTCTCTCTCCGCAGCTCCTCCTGGCAGCCACACCGCTGCCTCTAACACGCAGCCCTCCTGGCTGTCTCCTCCCCAGCTGCACACACTCCGCAGCTTCCTCTTATCTTCGGGGTTGGCTCCCGATGGCCGTCGGCGCCCCCCCTCTCCACACTTGCCCGCGTGGCCTCACTCTTTTCCGCTCACACCCCGACTGCCTTCCCCTTCCGGTTTACCCGCTTAAAGCCCCGAACCTTCCCCCTACGTCACATGACTCCACCCTCCGTGACGTCACCTCCGGAAGGTCGCTTACGCCCGCATTACACCACCCTCCCCCGTAGAAAAATCCCAGCCGACCTCGGCTGACTAATAGCAAATCGTAATGCGGCGAACCGAGCTTCCCCCCCTAAAGGACACTAAGCATATAATGTAACAACAAGAACAACAACAACGCAATTAACATCAACGAACGTACAAAAGCATGCAATAAATACAACTGTAAGAAAAAAATAAACAGACAGCAACAATCAACGAAACGTAAGCGATTTGGAACGTGTGCGGGTCGCCGGCCCGTCCCGGACGGTCGGCGGCCCACTCGCAGAACGGGAACGCGATGAAAGTCGAGGAATGACAGGGGGTAATCCCCCTGTCGCAGCTGGAAGTCCACCGCCGTCCCGTGTCTCTAAAGAGTTAGTCCTGGGCTTGTCCTGTGACCGTGCCCGCAGCTGGGTCGGAAGGGCTGCAGGGCTCGAAGGTCCCGCAGACCTGGCAGGCGTCCTCCGAGCAGGGCCCCTCGTCCCCCGCAATGTCACGGCCGGCCTGTCTGGAACAGGCACGACAGGCGCTCTAGCAAAATCAATGGACGCAGGCAGGGGAGAGTCAGCAGCAACAGACCCCGGCAAGGCAACATTGGGGGATGACGCATCATGTAAGGGAGCAACATATGGTTTCAAGCGCGACGTATGCACAACCCAGCGACGAGACCCAATCTGGACGCGTGCTGTCTGTGGGTTGGGAACCGCAATGAGGCGTACGGGACCATGCCAGGGTTTGTGCAATTTCGGCGAGGTCCCCGGACGTACCTGTGGACAATGAAGCCAGGCTAGGTCCCCAACCTTCCAAGGGCACTCCCCCTCAGACCGTCGCGCATATCGCTCGTTCCGGGCCTGGGCTTTGGCCGTAGCCACGCGGGCATTCTCCCGCGCCTCCGTGACTCGGCGAACCGTGTCCTGAATGTATTCAGGAAGTGGTTTCCGAGGTCCCTTCACCCCAGTTCCCAATTGCACATCCACCGGCGGCACGTTTTCCCGACCATACATAAGGTAAAACGGCGAATATCCCGTAGCCGCATGAGGCGTCATCCTGTACGCCGAAAGCACCCCGGGGATGTGCAGATCCCAATCTGATTGTTGTTCACTCACGGTATGGCAAAGCATGGCAGACAATGTCCTGTTCAGCCATTCAACCATACCATCCGTCTGCGGATGGTATGGGGATGTCCGTACTTTCTTAGTCCCAAGGCCCGCGCACACTTCCGCCAATAATTTAGAAGAGAAATTCCTGCCCTGGTCCGTGAGGAGTCTCTCAGGCGCCCCCTTATCCATAATATACCCAAACAAAAAGGCGTCGGTAATGGCCGCGGCCGACTGATCGGGCAACGGCCAGGCCATCGGCCAACGGGAGAGGTACTCAACCCCTACCAGCAAATATTTATTACCCCTCGCCGATGGTGGAAAAGGTCCCAATATGTCCAGCGCCACCAATTCATTGACTCGAGACACCTGAATCGACTGGAGAGGCGGCACGTAAGGATGTTTCGGCGGCTTACGTTGTGCACACGCAGGGCACGCGCGCACGTGCCCTACGACATCTGTCGCCATGCCGTGCCAAAAATAATGACGTTGCAACGTCAACAAGGTCTTCTGCACCCCTAAATGTAAGAGAGTGTCACAATGGAGGGTTCTAATCAACTCGAACCGCAAGGACGTTGGTACCACCAGGCGCCAACGTTCCTGGAACCCCTCCCGCCACATAAGCAGACCATCTCGGAGAGCGGTTTGCGGCCCCACAGCCGTACTCGGACTCCCATTGTCCTTAGCAGACCGCTTCCGCAAGGACACCAATGACTCATCCATCATCTGTTCCCGGATCCAGACAGACCGCGGCAGATTCAAAACCCCGTCAGCCGGTCCCGGTTCCATCGGAGTGTCCGACTTCTCGACGGCCAACGTGAGCGGCTGAGGGGGGTTTGGAATCGGCGAACACCTATGCGTCCCCGACTCACATTTACAAGGGGCGCGCCGCGGTAATCTGGAAAGTGCGTCAGCGTTCGCATGGCGCACTCCCTTCCGATGTTGAATTTGGAAGGAAAATTCCTGTAGCGTGTCCAACCAACGTGCCAACTGTCCGGATGGCTGGTCAATTTTAAGGGCATATTGCAAGGCCGCATGATCCGTACGCACAATAAAAGAACGACCGTAGAGGTATGGTCGAAATTGCCGTAGGAAAAAAACAACCGCCAATAGTTCTCTGCGAGTGACACAGTAGCGGGTTTCCGCAGGAGACAAGACTCGGCTACCATACGCCACGACACGCTCTACACCCCCTTTAGACTGTGATAACACCGCCCCAATACCTGTGTCACTCGCGTCCGTATCAAGAATGAATGGGTGATCGAAATCGGGATAATCCAATGTTGGGGCCGTGGCCAATAGATCACGCAGACTCCGAAAGGCCGCCTCCTCCGGCTGTCCCCAAACAAACTTCCGTCCTTTACCCGTAAGGAGATGCAAAGGCCTCGCAATCGTCGCAAAACCCGGCACGAATCTTCGGTAATACGAGGCAAATCCCAAAAACCGCCGAACATCCCCCACGGTGGCCGGAGTCGGCCAATCCCGGACGCACGCCGTCTTTTCCGGATCCGTGGACACTCCCTCAGCGCTCACGATGTGCCCCAAATAGCGGACGGACCGTTGCAGTAGGTGACATTTCTTTGGTTTGAATTTCAATTTGGCAGAACGCATCCTCGTGAACACTGTCTCCAGCCGCGTCAAATGTTCGTCGAATGTGCGGCTGAAGACAATGATATCGTCCAAATATATAAGACATGTCTCCCACTGCAACCCCGTCAAAACGAGCTCCATCAATCTTTGAAATGTAGCAGGGGCCGCATTCAATCCCATCGGGAGACAGTTGAATTGAAATAACCCCTGCGGCGTACGGAATGCGGTTTTCTCCCGTGAGGACTCGTCAAGGGGAAGCTGCCAAAATCCCGAAGAGAGGTCCAGTGTGGAAAAGAACTTAGCCCCCGACAATGCGTCGAGGGAGTCATCCATACGCGGCAGGGGGTACGCATCTGCCACCGATATCTTATTCAATTTGCGGAAATCAACACAAAATCGCAATTTGCCATCCTTCTTCTTAACCAAAACGACTGGAGCGCCCCATGGGCTGTTAGATGGCGATATAATGTCCGCAGCCAACATGTCTTCCACTGCCCCCCGTACGTGTTCTCGCTCCGCAGGACTCATCCGATGCGAATTTAATCTAATAGGGGCAGCATCGCCCGTCTCAATGTGATGGTAAAGCAAGGAAGTGCGGCCCAAATCCAAATCATCGGAGCTGAACACATCGGAATATGTCAACAACAATTTACGCAGCGCACCACGTTGCTCCATGGACAGGGAAGAATTTTCGTCACATAAATGAGCAACCCAACGATCATCCGAACTCCTTGGCTCGGAAACCCCAGCAACAACTCCCCGGCTATGTGGACAATCATGGGTCGCAAACGCCGTAGTGGCATGTGCCACAACCGTACCGGCCGGGACACGGACGTTTTCTCCCCCCGCATTAAGCACCTGTAAAAACGGTAATTGATCCGGCCGGACGATGGTCTGTGCCCCCACTAACGCCAACCCGGTTGATATCGTGGCGGACGGTGACAACAAGACCCCTACTGCTCCTAGCCGATCAGGCAGGGGCTTCCGATACCGCAAGGGTATAAGCATCTGTGTACCAGGTGGGATGTCCACAGATGCGACGGACAGCGCCTGCACTTGTACGGCCGAAGCAGGTCGCCCCCAGGGCGACGGCAGAAACGAGATTTGACGGCCCCCCGGCAGTTCAATACAATTCTCATTGATTTTGATCAAAATGGGCATCTTAGCCAAAAAATCGGTGCCTAACAAACAAGGAACCGCCAAAGATCTCGATATCAACACAACACCCGAGGCCGACACATCCCCAATAGATATCTTAGCATCCACCTGACCCACGATACCCATGCTACCCCCGTTCGCAGCGACGCACGACCCATAAACCGGACGCACAGCCCGCGACGGAATGCCCAACAGATGGAAAATGACATCCGATATAATAGTCGCAGACGCCCCCGAGTCAACCAAAATGCGCACGTCCACACCTTGTATGGACCCCGGTACAGTGGACGAACCCGTAGCGGCCGCGACAACTCTCCGTGCCAATTTGCGCCACTGCGTAACTGAATGAAAAGGCCCCGTCGATGGCCTTTCTTTAACAACAACAATAGGATCGCGCAACACAGGTGGTGGGTGAGGTGGAAAGCCTTGCCGAGTGTCTGGTGCGTGCCGACATGCCTGTTTCGGAGGATCTTTAGCCGACTTGACCGGTGCCGAGGCCTCCTGCTGCGGCGGAGCCGGGAAGCGGGCCCAGCAGTCTCTGGCGTAGTGGCCCCTACGCCCGCAGCGGAAACATTCGGCCTCGTTGCGCCGAAGCGCAGGCCTCGCCTCCTGACGGCCCCGTTCTGGTAGCACCGCGCGCGGTCTCGGGCCGCCGCGTCCCGTCCATGGAGCGGAGGCGGCCGTCAGTTGTTGAGGGCCCCGGTCATCCGGAACATAGACGGCCTGCGCAGGGTTCCACCCCAGCGCCTCCCCTTCTTTGACGGGCCCCCCCGTCCACGCCGTCACTTGTTTCCAGCGACGGAGGTTGAATTGCGCATCGAGACACTTAGCAGCCATCCGGGAAGTTAGCTTCTCATGCCCACACACAGGCATGGGGATCCCTAGATCCCGAGACAGCTCCAACATTTTCCCTAATATGAGAGGCTCAAGCAGGTCCTGTGGCGTCTCAGGATAAGCTGCCATGGCCAGCTCCAGCACCGCACCCCTGAACGCCACGGGCGACTCCTCTGGTGCTCGTTGTCGTTGAGCGAATCGCCGATGCGCATCATCTGGTGGCTCATAAGCATCGGCCATTTCTTGAAAAACACCACATAAAGTTGCCTTCTTATCGGTCGCTATGGAACGGAAGAATCGGACAGATTCGTCGTCCAGGAGAGTCGGCAACACCTCCAAAGCCTCCGCATCGGTCCATCTTGCTGTGCGTACCGCCGCCAAGAAGCGGCAGGCGAACGCGCTCCAGTCCCCACCGACGGAAAATTCTTTAACTGTTGTAAGGTGGCGACTCCGACTCCTCTTTCCGCCGTCTTCCAATGGTGGTGGTTGTGATGGCAAATTCAAAATGGCGTCGGCCCGCGGCGTGGCCAAGATGGCGGTTTGGCGCCACGGAGCGCGCAAAATGGCGGCCTCTTGCCGCGTGGGCAATGGCGGCGGCAGGACAGGCAACGTGGCGGCCCGCGGAGCACCACTTGCATCATCCATCGTCCCTGGCGCGACGAGATGGCATAGATGCGCCAGGACGTCCTTAAGTGCCTCCAGTTGTACCGCCATCGCTTGCCATCGTTGATCCGCGTCTGATGATGTCGACGGACCCGCCACCGCGCCAACATCCTCCACTCCCGTTCCCGTGGTCGCCTCAGCCGGGCTCTCCTCCACCACCCCAACAGGATCCGCGGTTGGAGGGAGTTCGTCGTCGTCGGACGAAGAAGCCGATGCAGGCGCCGGATTAACTTTCTTCCTCACTTGTTTCGACATGCCGTTGCACTTCCGACACCAGTGTAATAAACGACTGGACCACGATGTCTGGCTCAGTGTCCTTTATTATTCGGTTCGTGCTGTACACCCACACGGCTGTCTTTACTCTGTAGCTTCTCCACGGTGCTGACTCCAATGTCGGCCCGATCCACAACAGCAGCTCCGCTGCTGTTTCTCTCACACAGCCCCCCTTGGCTGTACTCTCTGCTGCTCTTCTCCCTCCGCAGCTCTCACAGCTTCTTGCTCTCTCTCTCTCTCTCCGCAGCTCCTCCTGGCAGCCACACCGCTGCCTCTAACAAGCAGCCCCCTCTCTCTCTCTCTCCGCAGCTCCTCCTGGCAGCCACACCGCTGCCTCTAACACGCAGCCCTCCTGGCTGTCTCCTCCCCAGCTGCACACACTCCGCAGCTTCCTCTTATCTTCGGGGTTGGCTCCCGATGGCCGTCGGCGCCCCCCCTCTCCACACTTGCCCGCGTGGCCTCACTCTTTTCCGCTCACACCCCGACTGCCTTCCCCTTCCGGTTTACCCGCTTAAAGCCCCGAACCTTCCCCCTACGTCACATGACTCCACCCCCCGTGACGTCACCTCCGGAAGGTCGCTTACGCCCGCATTACACATTGACCACAGCGTTACCGATCTTTACCGCTGATGAGGTAGGGTGTTGTTTTTACATAACTTTACTCGTGGGCAGCGGAATGCCAAACAACAGGAAGAGTGGCTCTTCTTCTGAACAAAATAATGAAGGAGCATGGGATCGTGGCGGTGAGCTGTAGGAAGCTGTATGCCCCACGCGTGGAATGGTGATTGTTCCTGCCTGCACTGAAGGTGAACATCAGTGTAGGAATGCAGGCAAGGCTGATTAGTCATATGCCTTTCATAATATCCCATATTAGAACCATACTGCTCGAATGAATACGAACTGCGGGCTGCGGGATTTGAATTGCATTATAATCACTCGTATCACATTGTGGTCGTTATTAGATTCACACAATCCACTGCTGGATCTGCCTCCTCAATGGATTCGAGAGTAGGATGGCGACAGCGCCGCAGCTGGCTGCAGTCCCGGATCGCTCTCACAATTTATCAACCGTAACTACACCTCGTACCTTACCCACTTCTTTACTCACCACCGCTCTTCTTACTTTCATCTTCCATCATATAATTTATTTTATTATTTTCATTATTACTTTGGCGTCGCCCGAGTTTTGGGTGGCGGCAGATCCCTGCACCCAACCCCGCCAGCCTCCGTGTTCACTGCACACGCCCCGCGGCGCTACAACAGCTGACAAATGCCGGCTGCTGCAGTGTCTCACAACCCGCTTAAACTGCCGAATCGCACAGAAGATTGTATGATAATAAATAGTATAAACGTGTAATGTTTAATATAATGTATAAGGTAATATATAGTATCGTAATTGTATAGTGAATATACAGCAGTGTGGTATACAGTAGGGTGGTTAGAATAATACATAGTGTAATATTATAATGTATAGTCTAAGGTGGTGTATAGTAATACAGTATATATTTTAATGTTGGGTTTGTCTATGGCAGTATATAGTACGGGGTAGATTCGTGTAATGTAAGAGAAAAAAGTGTAGCTGGAGGCATATTCTATTTTTTGCGACGTAAAATTGTAACGTATGAATTACTGTTAGTAGCTCAGCTTATTGGAGAGTATATTTAGTATACTGATGATACTGATGTAGTTTATATTTTAGTTTTTTACGTGGTGGTTTAGTTACTGCAGCTTCATACTATTAACATTCCTTCCCTTTATTAATGCTAACCCTACTCCCTCCCTTTGATGCTGCTAATCCTGCATAATGCACGGGCATAATATGACTTTGAAACCCCCCGCCCACCTCCTACGCATTCCACATAATACGTATGTACATCTCACTGCATAATTGTACACTTCCGTTTGAATAAGGATGTGCATCTCCATGCATAATTCCGTGCTTCGTGTTAATTTGCTAATATTGACCCCCCAATGTCCTCTAAACTGCTGCAAGTTTAGAGGATTATAAAGCGACATGCAGCCTGAAATATCAAAATTGGTGATCTCGAGCTTGATTTGGAATAAGATGTGCAAGTTTATACTGTACTGACTTTGTTTAATAAATATATTTAAGGACAATCGTGTTGATCGGGGTGCTTCTAGAAACGAGTGTTTTATATTATAATTTCTGCCATGAACTTTGAATAATCATCTGAATGTAAGCGTGGTTTATTATGATGTCCATATTAGAGGTGTTTTGGGTTAGATCGCTTAAATATATACATGTGTCGTTGAAACCCGCCACCACCCGACAAAGCCAACTAGTAAGGGTTGTCACGTAAACAGAACATGCAAATTTGTCACTAGTACAGCATACCGGTTTGTTGAAGAGCCAAGCCACAACATTTACAATCTGAGTACGACGTTTCGCCTGTAATTAAAACTAGCCTCATCAGTCGACAGTCAGCTTTGGGAAGTCTCATGTGTTGACCACGCAGCTGAGCTCTATTGAAGTACGCTGCCCTTTGTCGGCATGCATTTATGTAATGTTTTATTTTAAAGACACATTTCTATACTTCAGCGATCTGACCTAACAACCTCTATTATGGATGCTATTGGTCCCGAAATCCTACATGTTAAACTCGTGTGTATGTGTTTAATATTTTGGATGTTTTTTTTAATGATAATTGCATTAAAAATGGAGATGTTACCAGCGCCTCGAACCCGTCCAGAGACCTCGTGGACCTCTGTGGTGGCTCCGCGCCTTCCCTCCAGGACATTGCTCACATCCAAGCGTTACCGTCCGGCACCGCGGATGCGGTAGCGGATTCTTTTTTCCGAACTTTACTCGAGGCTGGGTAATGCCAAACAACAGGGGGCTCTTTTTCTGAGAAAAAAAACGGATCAAGGGGGCGTGGGAGAGTGGCGTAAGGTGTGGAAAGCTCTCAGCCCCAGGCTACCGTGGGGAGTGGTGGTTGCTCATGCATCCACCGAAGATGAATATCAGTCGAGGGATGAAAGCAAGGCAAATGAGTTAGATTCATTCTATGACCTCCTACCTAATAATCCCATGATACTCATATGTATGGATGTCATATGTTTATATATGCGAACCTAGGGACGGAAATGCGAACTGGGGGTGAGGGATTAGAATTGCACTATAATTATTAGAATCGCAATGTGGCCGCATTCGAATTTGCTGAATGTGCAATCTCAATGAATTTGAATAGCTATTTACAGTATTTAACCACACAATCCAAATCAAAACTCGATGAGCATATTTATTGTTTCAGTTGTTAGATCTAGTAATGTTATTCATCATCATCACGATCAATGGGCTAAGGGTGCATAGGTGTGAACTGCACATGTATGTACAATCGTGCGTGTTCGCAGTGGAACGCAATCCTTGTGTGCATACACTGCTGTGTATGTACACTGCGTTGTATGTCTGTATGTACACCCTGTATATGCACACTGGTGTGTGTATGCACTCCGCTTTTTAAATGCAGCAGTGTTTGGATGCACACTCGTGTGTGCATGTCTACTCGTCCGTGTTTTTTTAATGAAGGATATGGTAGCAATAACGTACGATCAGTCATGTTTAAAAACAAATCAGGTCTGTATTGATTTGCAAGAATATTAACAGTAAAACTCGCATTAAATGTTTTTATCAATTCGCTTGGTCAAACGGTTAACAAACTAGGAAATTTATATCACTTTCAGGAATGCAACAGTTATAAAATATTCTCAAATCAAACACGTAAATATCGATTAATAATCTTCTTGGTTCTTTCGGTAAAGTTACGTATAAGGGAAATAATAAAAATAAAACATAATAAATTAATTCTCACGACGTTTCGGCCACAACGCACACAGCCGTCCTCAGGTGAAGACCAGGTCTGTCGGGGAGACAGCGTCTGAATGAAACACCACCACGCTTGGAGCGTATATTTAAGCTGGGTTGTAAGGGGAAGAGCGCCTTTACAAATTAATTTGCAAATCAAGAGGAATTTAGCATATGCATATATGTGATTAGTACTACTTGTGAAATGCGTAGGAGGTGGGCGGGGGGTTTCAAAGTCATATTATGCCCGTGCATTTATGCAGGAATAGCAGCATCAAAGGGAGGGGATAGGGGTAGCATTAATAAAGGGAAGGAATGTTAATAGTATGTAGCTGCAGTAACTAAACAACCACGTAAAAAACTAAAGTATAAACTACATAGTATCATCAGTATACTAAATATACTCTCCAATAAGCTGAGCTACTAACAGTAAGTAATACATTCCAGCTAAACTTTTTTCCCTTACATCACACGGGTCTACCCCGTTCTATATGCTGCCATCGACAAACCCAACATTAAATTATATACTGTTCAGATAATCGTCGCTGGTGTTGGCCGTGCGCATGAATTTAACGTGAGCGAGAATTGAGCTGTGCGCTAACCACTACACTACCTCTACACACGCGCGAGTGTGCATGCACAGCAATATTAACGTCAATATTTTTTTGCAGATTAATAAAAATCTGATTTTTTTTAACTATCTGAGCATCCGTTAACTCTACAATGCTTACAACAAACACGTACACACACGAGTCAAAGTCAAGTGTACTTACACAGCAGTGTAAATACACACACGCTTACAGGCAATACCATGTCGATTATCATTAAAAGTGTATGACAGCAATCGTAATAATTTGCGTGGATTAAATTAAACAAATCACCTTGATTGTTCTGTAGCGCTCATATCAACACAAGTACTTCAATATATTTATAAAGCAAAGTCAGCACGGTATAAACTTGCACCTCAAAGTCCAAATCACAATTTTAATTCTTCAGTCTGCATTTCCCTGGTAACGCATTTGAACTGGCAGCATTTTGCAGCATATTGCAGGGTGAATATAGTAGCAAATGAATGCAAATTATGCGGTGAGATGAATATACGTATTCAGGCTTAAGCTCAATGGCAAGATTAGCGAAGCTCTGTTGCTAGATATGCAGATTGTAAATTCTAAAAACAAAAATTTAATTTAAAGATCATGAAATACAACGTCGAGAAATTCATATTTCATCAATGCAACATAATTCCAAACGACCCCACCATTTGTGTGCTGGTGTCATTGACCCAATTCGAATGATACCTGTGACTTACAGCTTTCCACACCTTACGCCACGCTCCCACGCCCCCTTCATTCGTTTTTTGTTTATCAGAAGGAGGCACTCCCTGTTTTTTGCCATTCCCCTGCCACGAGTAAAGTTTTGCAAAAACAACCCCCTTCCTTCATTGACCGTGTCAGACGGTAACGCTGTGGTGGATGTGAGCAATGTCCCGGAGGGAAGGCTCGTAGCCACCACAGCTGCCCACGAGGTATTTGGACGGGTGCGAGAGGCTGGTAACCCCTCAATATTCAATGGAATTACCGTAAAAACACGTCCAAAATATTAAACACGTGCAAAATATTGAACACAAACACACTGGTGTATATACACACCGAAGGTCGTATGTTACAGACTAAAAGGTGGTTGATTGTTCTTGTTGCATTACTTTATTAAAGACCACGCTTACAAGCTAAACCATTCAGATGATTATTTAAAGTTTATGACGTAAATTATAATATAACACACTTGTTTGCTAGAAGCACCATGTTCAACACGAGTGTCCTTAAATATGTTTATTAAACAGGTTCATCACAGTATAAACTTGCACCTCTTAGTCCAAATCAAACTCGACATCTTCATTTCTATATTTCGAACTGTATGTCGTTGTTAAATCTTCTAAACCTGCAGCAGTTTACAGGACATAGCCGGGTGAATATTAGCAAATTCACAGGAAGCACTGAATTATGCATACAATTATGCAGTGAGATGCACATACATATTAAGGTTTAATAACAATGGCCAGATTAGCTATGTTGTTTGATATGCAGTTTGTTAAAAAAAAAATTAATGCAAGGTCCATGATAGGCCAAGACGAGAACAAAGGATTTGGATGCTAGAGCCGAGTTATAAGGAGCTTAAAATCAGACCTCAAGACCATTTGGAGAGGAATTTCACTGAGGAAAGACGCTCGACTCCTCGCTCTGCAGATTACCCTTCTGCTAGACCCAGCCTTGGCGAGCACGATTGCGTGGCGACTGGGAGAGTTTGTGGCGATCTCTTCAGACGGGTTACAGGGACATCGATACGCCGTGCATCAACAAGTAAGTGACTTTGTTAGTGGATACACTGGTAATCGTGTGTCGTCCGACTTACGAGACGTTACTGTGTCTCGGTTAGACGGTAGTGAGAGTTTGCTTTTTGGCGATTTGAGCCAGACATCCACGCAGCTTAAAGGGTACCTTTAACTCTCAACAACACCCGCGACTGTTCCTCTGCTCTGAAGAATCAGTCACATGGAGCAGATAAACTCTCCACAGCGCCACGCACACACGGTTAAGAAGCCATTCAATTTCTCTGCGTGTGGGAAGTCATTTTCACTGAAATCAACTCTTAACCGTCACCAGAAAACACACACGGGCGAGAAGCCGTTCAATTGCTCTGTGTGTGGGAAGTCATTTTCACGGAAATCAACTCTTAACAGTCACCATAAAACACACACGGGCGAGAAGCCGTTCAAGTGCTCTGTGTGTGGGAAGGCATTTGCAGATTTATCAACTCGTCGCAATCACCAGAAAACACACACGGGCGAGAAGCCGTTCAATTGCTCTGTGTGTGGGAAGTCATTTTCACGGAAATCAACTCTTAACAGTCACCAGAAAACACACACGGGCGAGAAGCCATTCAAGTGCTCTGTGTGTGGGAAGTCATTTTCACGGAAATCAACTCTTAACCGTCACCAGAAAACACACACGGGCGAGAAGCCATTCAAGTGCTCTGAGTGTGGGAAGTCATTTTCACAGAAATCAACTCTTAACAGTCACCAAGAAACACACACGGGCGAGAAGCCATTCAATTGCGCTGTGTGCGGGAAGGCATTTGCAAGGAAGTCAGATCTTCACACGGTCATCACCCCGAAACAAGCATGAGAAGATCAGCAATGATAGGGAAGTGAAATCAAAAGGTGAAATACAAAGTGCTGCAATTAGTCCTGAAAAAAATGAATCTTTCGAACCTATGCAGGTGGATCCTGAGAGATGCGTTGATGTAGCGGATGTAATGAGTCCTGACGACAATTCCTATTTTGACCCCATGAGAAATGGCTGCTGGAGTGGCTGGATAATCAAAGTAATGAGTACTTCTGTTAAAGTCCTGGAATGTGCACGTTTGTGTCTCTGTTGGATCAATTTATTAGGTGCAATTGATTATATCAGTGATTTCCAGCACTACTCCAAGCTAGTGTAATTATTTCAACAAAACCGTTTGATTGTTCTGTGCGTTGGAAGCATTTTCACGGTCAGCAACACTTCAAAGGCATCATCAAGCAAAGAGTAAAAATGTTGTCATGAGTCCTAAACGAAATTCCTCTTTCGACCCCATGCAGTTGCATCCTGAGAGATGGCTTGATGTAGTGGAGTGGCTGGAGAGTCATATTCGTGTCTCTTATATATTTTTTCGGTGATTTCTAGGACTTCAAGCTAGAGTGATGTTGTGCATGCTCTATAATGTGTTCAGATGAATGTCTTCCTTTTAAGTTCCAGAAGTGTTCACTGATTTCAGAATGACAACAATTTTATACTTCGATAGATACATTGCTTCGTCTCGTCGTTGGATCATCGGGGCTGTTAAATGTGTGCTGTTTATTGTAGAAGGTGGCATGTGTTGTCATCTTCTCACAACAATTTTAAACTATGGACGAATGGCTTCAAGCGAAAAGGACGTCAAAGGGGAAATCGACGTTTACGTGTTTGATTTTAAGAATATATTTTAACTGAGCATGCGTATTAATAAAGATTTCGATACGAGTATTAACGTGAGTTTTCTTGCAGATTAATAAGGACCTGATTTGTTTTTAAAGATGACTGATCGTACGTTATTGCGACCATATCTTTCCTTTAAAATAACACGGACGAGTAGACATACACACACGAGAGTGCATCCAAACGCGACTGTATATACAGCGGTGTGCATTCACACACGAGTGTGCATGTGTATCTACGAGTTTTAACGTTAATATACTTGCAGAACAATAAAGACCTGCTATGTTAAAGATGACTGATCGTTCCTTATTGCTACAATGTTCATAGCGAACACGTGTGGAGGCGAGTTTCAGGTGAAGCATCTCCATCACACAAGTTTACCCTTACCTGGCAGCTTCGTGGCAGTCCGCTGGTCACACTCACTACGTCACACTCACGAGCTGTAGGGGCGGGGCTCTGTCTGCTCAGTGGCGCTGTTTTCATTCATTTAGCACCACGAGCGGGGAGTCTCATCCCTGTAGTTCCCTGTTGTGGTGGCGCATTCCTATCACGTTGCCCCAAAATTCTTCGTACGACACGATATAAAAATAATTTGTTTGTTCCAATATGCAAAATCATACACGAGTACACATATACACTCCCATGTACACAGACCCACACACGAGTGGACATGCACAGCGCTGTAGAAAAATACACGAATGTGCACACACACTTCTTCATACATACACACACGGGTGCACATGCATACAAGTGCGCATACACACACGAGTGTACACATTGAAGTCATGGGCTTAGTTTATTTGCATGAAGTCTTTTTCACGTTCATACTTCCATTTGCTTGCCATTGCTACGGCACACTGGTTCGGATTATTCTTCCCATTTATGAAATCTCGCTAGAATCATTTGCATTTTCTTCATTAACTTATTTGCATTCAATTGCTATTCACGGTACTAAAGCTCCTCATATCTAGCAACATACCTAAGCTCATGTGGCCATTGTGCTTAAGCCTAAGTAGGAATATGCTGAATCATCGTCCGCTTCAGTTTGAATAGGGATGGGCATCTCCTTGAATAAGTATGTGCATGTTGTTAGTTTGCACATTTACAATGGCCTGTAAACTGTGATCAATTTATCGGCTTTATCTGTGAAAATAAATATAAAATGTTGCAATGCTGATGGAGATATACTAAGAGGTGCATGCTTTATAGCGCGGTGACTTGATTTTATGGATATTTTTAAGGACTCTTGTTGATGGTGTGTCTAAACAACGAAGGTTATTTGTTATATTCGATCAATTAAAATGGTTACAATTGCTCTGGATACCCATCTGGATGGTATAGTTTGTAAGTGTTGTTTATTATTATAACCATTATCAGTCTATAGCAGTGTGTATTTACACTGATGTATGTACAGTGATGTGTGTGTTTTTATTTACCACGTGTTCTCACGGTAAGTGCATTGAATGTGGAGGGGTTACCAGCCCCTCGCAACAGTCCGGAGACCTCGTGGGCCTCTGTGATGTCTATGAGCCTTCCCTCTCGGACATTGCTCACATTGACCACAGCGTTACCGATCTTTACCGCTGATGAGGTAGGGTGTTGTTTTTACATAACTTTACTCGTGGGCAATGTCCTGGAGGAATGGCTCGTAGCCACCACAGCGGCCCACGAGATCTCTGTACAGGTGCGAGGGGCTGGTAACCCCTCCATATTCAATGCACATACCATGAAAACACGTGCAAAAGATATATATATATACGCATACATACACACAGCACTGTTAATGCACAGAAGTGTAAATACACAAGAGTCTTCACCTGAGGACGGCTGCTTGCGTTGTGGCCGAAACGTTGTGAGAATTATTTTATTATGTTTTATTTTTATTATTTCCCTTATACATGACTTTACCGAAAGAACCAATCAGATGATTAATCGATGTTTACGTGTTTGATTTGAGAATATTTTATAATTGTTGCGAGTTTTACTGTTAATATTCTTGCAAATCAATACAGTCCTGATTTGTTTTTAAAGATGACTGATCGTACGTTATTGCTACCATATCCTTCATTAAAAAAACACGGACGAGTAGAGATGCACACGCGAGTGTGCATCCAAACACTGCTGCATTTAAAAAGCGGAGTGCATACACACGAGTGTGCATATACAGGGTGTATATACAGACATACAACGCAGTGTACATACACAGCAGTGTACGCACACAAGGGTTGCGTTCCACTGCGAACACGCACGATTGTACATACATATGCACACACATACGTGTACGTACACACTCGACTGCTCATCTTGTTGTGGTGTTTCCTATGTTGTGGTTTATGGTATACTTAAATGCAGAAGTACAAAATGTGCAGTTCACACCTATGCACCCTTAGCCCATTGATCGTGATGATGATGAATGACATATTACTAGATCTAACAAATAAACGAATGAACACGTTACAACTGAAACAATAAATATGCTCATCGAGTTTTGATTTGGATTGTGTGGTTAAATACTGTAAATAGCTATTCAAATTCATTGAGATTGCACATTCGGCAAATTCTAATGCGGCCACAATGCGATTCTAATAATTATAGTGCAATTCTAATCCCTCACCCCCAGTTCGCATTTCCGTCCCTAGGTTCGCATATATAAACATATGACATCCATACATACGAGTATCATGGGATTATTATGTAGGAGGTCATAGAATGAATCTAACTCATTTGCCTTGCTTTCATCCCTCGACTGATATTCATCTTCGGTGGATGCATGAGCAACCACCACTCCCCACGGTAGCCTGGGGCTGAGAGCTTTCCACACCTTACGCCACTCTCCCACGCCCCCTTGATCCGTTTTTTTCTCAGAAGAAGAGCCCCCTGTTGTTTGGCATTCCCCAGCCACGAGTAAAGTTCTGTAAAAACAATCCGCTACCTCATCGGCGGTGCCGGACGTTAACGCTGCGGTGGATGTGAGCAATGTCCTGGAGGGAAGGCTCGTAGCCACCACAGAGGCCCACGAGGTCTCTGGACGGGTGCGAGGCGCTGGTAACCTCTCCATATTCAATGAAATGACCTTAAGAAAACACGACCAAAATATAAACACATACACACGAGTTTAACACGTAGGATTTCGGGACCAATATAATCCATAATAGAGGTTGTTAGGTTAGATCGCGGAAGTATATAAATGCTTCTTTAAAATAAAACATTAAATAAATGCATGGCGACAAAGGAAAGCGTACTTCAGTAGAAATTACCGTTGGTAGGGCTATTTTAATAAATACGATAGACAGGAAAGACACGTTCAAAGGGCTCGCATAATGCACACGCTTAATGTACATTGCCTCAGTAATCACACGCTCCCCCACCCCCCCACACATTGTTCAAGAGCGCAGCTGCGTGGTCAACACATCTATGCTTCTATATAAGGAACGAAACAGTGAGACTTCCCAAATCTGGCTGTCGACTGATGAAGCTAGTTTTAATTACAGGCGAAACGTCGTACTCAGAATGTAAATGTTGTGGCTTGGCTCTCCAACACACCGGTGTGCTGTACTAGTGAAACATTTGCATGTTCTGTTTACGTGACAATCCTTAATAGTTGGCTGTGTCGGGTGGTGGCGGGTTTCAACGACACATTTATATATTTAAGCGATCTAACCCAAAAAACCTTTAATATGGACATTATAATAAACCACGCTTACAAGCTAAACCATTCAGTTGATTATTCAAAGTTCATGGCAGAATGTTTAATATAAAACACTCGTTTCTAGAAGCACCCCGCTCAACACGATTGTCCTTAAATATATTTATAAAACAAAGTCAGTAAAGTATAAACTTGCACATCTCATTCCAAATCAAGCTCGAGATCACCAATTTTGATACTTCAGACTGTATGTCGCTTTATAATCCTCTAAACTTGCAGCAGTTTCGAGGACATTGGGGGGTGAATATTAGCAAATTAACACGAAGCACGGAATTATGCATGGAGATGCACATCCTTATTCAAACGGAAGTGTACAATTATGCAGTGAGTTGTACATACGTATTATGTTGCTAGATATGCGGATTGTTAATGTAAAAATTAACAATTCAATGCAAAGTCCATGATAGGCTAAGTCGAAAACAAAGGATTTGAATGCGAGAGCGAAGTTATAAGGGGCTTAAAATCAGACCTCAAGGTCATTTCGAGAGGGATTTTGCTGAGGATAGACGCTCGACTCCTCGCTCTGCAGATAACCCTTCTTCCACGAGACCAGCCTGGCGAGCACGATTGCTTGGCGACTGGTTGGCGATTTCGCTTCGGGAGAGTTCGTGGCGATCTCTTCAGACGGGTTACAGAGACATCGATACGCCGTGCATCCACAAGTGTCTTTGTTAGTGGATAAACTGGTAATCGCTTGTGTAGTCCGACTTAGGAGACGTTACTGTGTCTCAGTTAGACGTTGGTAAGAGTTTGCTTCTTGGCGATTTAAGCCAGACATCCACGCAGCTTGGAGGTTGCCTTTAACTCTCAACAACACCCGCGACTGTTACTCTGCTCTGAAGAATCAGTCACATGGAGCAGAATAACTCTCCACAGCGGCACGCACACACTGGCAAGAAGCGGTTCAATTGCTCTCTTTGTGGGAAGGCATTTGCACTGAAACAAAATCTTCACACTCACCAGAACACACACACGGGCGAAAAGCCGTTCAATTGCTCTGTGTGTGGAAAGGCATTTGCAGATTCATCAACTCTTCGCAATCACCAAAAAACACACACGGGTGAGAAGCCGTTCAATTGCTCTGTGTGCGGGAAGGTATTTGCACAGAAATCAACTCTTCACACTCACCAGAACACACACACGGGCGAGAAGCCGTTCAATTGCTCTGTGTGTGGGAAGGCATTTGCACAGAAATCAACTCTTCACAATCACCAGAAAACACACACGGGCGAAAAGCCGTTCAATTGCTCTGTGTGTGGAAAGGCATTTGCAGATTCATCAACTCTTCGCAATCACCAAAAAACACACACGGGTGAGAAGCCGTTCAATTGCTCTGTGTGCGGGAAGGCATTTGCACAGAAATCAACTCTTCACACTCACCAGAACACACACACGGGCGAGAAGCCGTTCAATTGCTCTGTGTGTGGGAAGGCATTTGCACAGAAATCAACTCTTCACACTCACCAGAAAACACACACAGGTGAAAAGCCATTCAAGTGCTCTGTTTGTGGGAAGGCATTCTCAATTAAACAAAATCTTCACACTCACCATAACACACACACGGGCGAAAAGCCATTCAATTGCTCTGTGTGTGGGAAGGCATTTTCACGGAAATCAACTCTTCACAGTCACCAGAATACACACACGGGCGAGAAGCCATTCAATTGCGCTGTGTGCGGGAAGGCATTTGCAAGGAAGTCAGATCTTCACACGGTCATCACCCCGAAACAAGCATGCGAAGATCAGCAATGATAGGGAAGTGAAATCAAAAGGTGAAATACAAAGTGCTGCAATTAGTCCTGAAAAAAATGAATCTTTCGAACCTATGCAGGTGGATCCTGAGAGATGCGTTGATGTAGCGGATGTAATGAGTCCTGACGACAATTCCTATTTCGACCCCATGCGGGTTGATAATGAGAAATGGCTGCTGGAATGGCTGGATAATCAAAGTATTGAGTACTTCTGTTAAAGTCCTGGAATGTGCACGTTTGTGTCTCTGTTAGATCAATTTATAAGGTGAAATTGATTATATCAGTGATTTCTAGCACAACTCCAAGCTAATGTAATCAATTTAATAAAACCATTCGATTGCTCTGTGTGTTGGAAGCATTTTCACAGTCAGCAACACTTCACAGGAATCATCAAGCAAAGAGTAAAAATGTTGTCATGAGTCCTAAACGAAATTCCTCTTTCGAGCCCATGCAGTTGCAACCTGAGATATGGATTTATGTATTGGAGTGGCTGGAGAGTCATATTTCTGTCTCTTATATATTTTTTTCAGTGATTTCTAGGATTTCAAGCGAGAGTGATGTTGTTAATGCTCTACATTGTGTTCAGATAAAAGTGTTCCTGATAAGTTCCAGAAGTGTTCACTCATTTCAGGATGACAACAATTTTATACTTCGATAGATACATTGCTTCGTCTCGTAGTTGGATCATCGGCTCTGTTAAATGTGTGGTGTTTATGGTAGAAGTTGCCATGTGTTGTCATCTTCTCACAGCTACTGATCTGGGTGTGCCGTCTTTTTTAAGATTTGCCCATTCCTGTTATTCATTTTGTCGTAGTGTTTGTGTTGAATTCCGTGTCTTGAGTGTTGAGGTTTATTCTAGACTTCGTCACGTTAAGGTGGTGCTTTGTCGTCCGATCGGATTACTTGTTGATGTGGTGTGATGCGCAGTGGTTGTGAGGTGGTTCAATTCCTGATTTTACTCTCGTGGTTAAGTGGTCTTGTTGAGCTAAAGTTGGAGAGAGTCAGTGATCACAACTTTGCTCAATATTTTAAACATGTTCATTAATTTTCATCATTGTGTAATAAATTAATTCACTTCAAATAATAGGTTTAAGAGTGTGCGTGAATTGCACGTTCGTTGTTCCTGTGTTTGATGGCTTGGACTTCTGGACGAATAGCTTCAGTGGATATCAAAGGGGAAATCGACGTTTACGTTTTTGATTTTAAGAATCTGTTTTAACTGTTTAATTCCAAATTGAGAAATAATTTGCCTAGTTCCTTTCCTGTTTGAGCATGCGTGTTAATAAAGATGTCTACACGAGTATTAACGTGAGTTTTCTTGCAGATTAATAAAGACCTGTTTTTAAAGATGACTGATTGTACGTTATTGCTACCATATCCTTCCTTAAAAGATGGACGAGTAGACATACACACACGAGTGTGCATCCAAACGCTACTGTATATACAGCGGTGTGCATTCACACACGAGTGTGCATGTGTTTCTACGAGTTTTAACGTTAATATACTTGCAGAACAATAAACACCTGCTATGTTAAAGATGACTGATCGTCCCTTATTGCTACAATGTTCATAGCGAACACGTGTGGAGGCGAGTTTCAGGTGAAGCATCTCCATCACACAAGTTTACCCTTACCTGGCAGCATCGTGGCAGTCCGCTGGTCACACTCATGACGTCACACTCACGAGCTGTAGGGGCGGGGCTCTGTCTGCTCAGTGGCGCTGTTTTCATTCATTTAGCACCACGAGCGGGGAGTCGCATCCCTGTAGTTCCCTGTTGTGGTGGCGCATTCATTACCACGTTGCCCTCAATTCTTTGTACGACACACAATTATAACAATAATACACGAGTATACACTCCCATGTACACACACCCACACACGAGTGGACATGCGCAGTGGTGTAGATACATACAAATGTGCATTCACACCGCTTTGTACATACACACACGATGCCCTGAATTACGTTATACTTTTGAAAAAAAAAACGCATTCAATTATAATTCCTTCTGTTTCCACCCCAAACGCTTGGAATTATTAATGATATTTTAAATAGTGGCCCCATGTTTAATGAGTGTAGTGAAGACATTATTTTAATTTATTTAATTCCATTTGTTTGCATTTGTTACGGCACACTGGTTGAGATTATTCTTCCCATTTATGAAATCTCTCTAGAATCATTTACATTTTCTTCATGAACTTCCTTGCATTCAATTGTTATTCTCGCACGTAACGCTCCTCATATCTAACAAACCTAATCTCATGTGGCCATTGTGCTTAAGCCTAAGTAGGATTTTGCACATTTCCAATGGCCTGTAAACTGTGATCAAGTTATTGGCCTTACCTGTGAAATACAGTATAATATATTGTTGATCGAGATATACTTATACTAAGAGGTGCATGTTTCATATCGTGTTGATGTGGTTTTATGAATATGTTTAAGGACCTTTGTTGATCAGGGTGTGTCTAGACAACGAAGGTGAATTGTTATATTTGATAAATTAAAATTGTTACAATTGCCGTGGATACCCATCTGGATGGTATCATTTGTAAGCGTTGTTTATTATATTGTAACGCAGCCATGATCGCATTTCAGTCAATAGCAGAAAGTCTCGTGTGTATTTAGACCTCTGTGTATTACAGTGCTGTGTGTACGAATGTGTTGACACATTTTCCACGTGTTTTCACGGTAAGTGCATTGAATGTGGAGGGGTAACCAGCCCCTCGCAACAGTCCGGAGACCTCGAGGGCCGCTGTGATCGCTATGAGCCTTCCCTCTGGGACATTGCTCACAGTTACCACAGCTTTACCGTCCGCCGATGCGGTAGGGGGTTGTTTTTACAGAACTTTACTCGTGGCAGGGGAATGCCAAACAACAGGGAGAGTGGCTCTTCTGAACAACATAATGAAGGTGCATGGGACTGTGGCGGTGAGCTGTGGGAAGCTGTATGCCCCAGACGAGGAGTGGTGGTTGCTCATGCCTACCCCGAAGGTGAACATCAGGTCAGGGATGCAGGCAAGACCGATTAGTCATATGCCTTTCATAATATCCCGTATTAGAATCACACTGTGCTCGAATGAATGCATAGTGTATGTATCTATATGCGGGATTTGAATCGCACAATAAATACAAAATAAATATGCTCAACGAGTTTTGATTAGGATTGTGCGGTTAATTGTTAATAAATACTGTAAATAGCTATTCCAATCCATTGACATTGCACATTCAGCAAATTATAATGCGACCACAATGCGATCCTAATAATTATAGTGCAATTCTAATCCCGCACCCCCAGTACGCATATCCGTCCCTAGGTTCGTAAATATATATATACATATGCATACATCCGAGTATAGTGGGATTATAATGTAGGTCATAGAAGGACTTTAACTCGACTTATACGCATCTTCGGTGGATGCATGAGCAACCACCACTCCTCGCCTCCCGTTGATTGGGAGGTGTGTCCACGGTAGCCTGGGGCTTAGAGCTTTTCACACCTTACGCCACGCTCCCACGCCCCCTTGATTCGTTTTTTTCTCAGAAGAGCCCCCTGTTGTTTGGCATTCCCCATCCACGAGTAAAGTTCCGTGAAAAGAATCCGCTACCTCATCGGCGGTGCCGGACGGTAACGCTGCGGTGGATGTGAGCAATGTCCTGGAGGGAAGTCTCGTAGCCACCACAGCGGCCCACGAGGCCTCTGAAAGTGAAATAATTTTCCTAGTTCCTTAACTGTTTGAAAAGCGAATTTATAAAGATTTGTATGCGAGTTTTAACGTTAATATTGTTGCAGATTAATGAAGACCTGATTTGTTTTTAAAGATGACTGATCGTACATTATTGCTACCATTTCCTTCCTTGAAAAAACACGGACAAGTAGACATGTGCACACTAATGTGCATCCAAACACGAATGTATATATACAGCGGTGTGCATTCACACACGAGTGTGCATATACAGGGGTGTACACACATACAGACATACAACGCAGTGTACATACACAGCAGTGTACGTACACAAGGATTGCGTTCCACTGCGAAAACGCACGATTGTACCTGCATTGATTTACACACAAATACGTATACGGTTCTTTTTCTCAGAAGAACAGCCACTCCATGTTTTTTGGCATTCCCCTGCCACGAATACATTTCTGTATAAACGGCCTTCAACCTCACCGGCGTTCCCGGTCGGTAACGCTGTGAAGGATAAGAGCAATGTCCTGGAGGGACGTCTCGTAGCCACCACAGAGACCCACGAGGTCTCTGGACGGGTGCGAGGTGCTGGTAAACCCTCCATATTCAATGCAATTAACAAAACAAAAACACGTCCAAAATATAAAACACGTGCAAAATATTGAACACATACACAAGAGTATACATACACACTGAAGACTAAATGGTGATGATTGATTTTTTTGCGGTATGTCATGTTAAACCACGCTTACAAACTAAACCATTCAGATGATTATTCAAAGTTTATAACGGAAATTATAACATAACCTCGTTTTCTAGAAACACCCGCTTAACACGAGTGTACTTCTATGTATTTATGAAACAAAGCAAGTACAGTATAAATTTGCACCTCTTAGTCCAAATCAAACTGGACAACATCAGTTGTATTCTTTAGACTGTATGTCGTTGTTTAATCCTCTAAACTTGCAGCAGTTTAGAGGACATAGCCGGGTGAATATTAGCAAATCCACAGGAAGCACGGACTTGGAGATGTAGATCTTTATTCAAACGGAAGCGTACAATTATACAATGAGATGTACATACGTATTAAGGTTTAATGACAATGGCCAGATTAGCTAAGCTATGTTGCTAGATATGCAGATTGTTAATGTAAGAATTAACAATTATATGCAAAGTCCATGATAGGCCAAGTTGAGAACAAAGAATTTGGATGCGAGAGGGGAGTTATAAGGGGCGTAAAATCACACTTCAAGACCATTTCGAGAGGGATTTCACTGAGGATAGACGCGCAACTCCTCGCTCTGCAGATTACCCTTCTCCTGCGAGACCCAGCCTGGCGAGCACGATTGCGTGGCGACTGGTTGGAAACTTTGGTTCAGGAGAGTTCGTGGCGATCTCTGCAGATGGTTAAGAGGGACATTGATACAACGTGCATCAACAAGTCAGTCTTTGTTAGTGGATAAACTGTAATCGCGTGTGTAGTTCGACTTACGGGGCGTTACTGTCTCGGTTAGACGTTAGTGAGAGTTTGCTTCTTGGCGATTTGAGCCAGATATCCACACAGCTTAGAGGGCGCCTTTAACTCTCAACAACACCCGCGACTGTTACTCTGCTCTGGTGAATCAGTCACATGGAGCAGATGAACTCTCCACAGTGCCACGCACACACGGGCGATAAGCCATTCAATAGCTCCGTGTGTGGAATGGCATTTGCACGGAAATCACATCTTCACTGTCACAAAAAAACAGACTCGGGCGAGAATCCATTTAATTGCTCTGTGTGTGGGAAGGCATTTGCACGGGAATCACATCTTCACTATCACCAAGAAACACACTGGGATGAGAAGCCATTCAATTGCTGTGTGTGGGAAGGAATTTTCACAGAAAGCAAATCTTAACACTCACAAGAAAACACATTCGGATGATAAGCCGTTCAATTGATCGGTGTGCGGGAAGGCATTTGTAGAGAAATAAACTCTTAACAGACACCACAAAACACACGGGCGAGAAACCATTCAATTGTTCTGTGTGGTAAGGCATTTGCACGGGAATCACATCTTCACTGTCACCAGAAAACACACACGGGTGAGAAGCCATTCAAATGCTCTCTTTGTGGGAAGGCATTTTCACTTAAATCAAATCTTCACACTCACTAGAAAAGACACACGGGTGAGAAGCCATTCAAGTGCTCTCTTTGTGGGAAGGCATTTTCACAGTCGGCAACACTTAACAATCACCAAAAAACACACTCGGGTGAGAAGCCATTCAATTGCTCTGTGGGTGGGAAGGCATTTTCACTGAAACAAAATCTTCAAAGTCACCAGAAAACACACACGGGTGAAAAGCCATTCAATTGCGCTGTGTGCACATGACCGACCTGCCTGGAGAAGAAAAGTACAGGATGGTGCAGTCCTCTGTGAGAGTAGGAGACGCTCCTGTGCTATCTTGAAGAGGCAGCAGCGCAAATCTACCAAGGAAGGACGTGTGGCTGCACCTCAGAGCTCTACATCCTCCCTGACCTGTCCAGTGTGCCACAGGGAATTCCGGGCTCGGATTGGCCTCTTCAGCCATCTGCGCACTCATCAAAACCCAACAAAATGACACGTGCCATGGTCATCATCAACTTTGATGGACGAACAAGAAGAAGAAGTGCGGGAAGGCATTTGCATGGAAATCAAATCTTCACATTCACCAGAAAACACACTTGGGTGAGAAGCCATTCAAATGCTCTACGAGGTAGAGGACAAGTTCACGGTCATCACCCCAAAACAAGGATCAGAAGATCTGCAATGATAGGGAAGTGAAATAAAAAGGTGAAATGCAAAGTGCTGAAATGAGTCCTGAAAAAAATTCACTTTTCGAACCGATGCAGGTGGATCCTGAGAGATGGCTGAATGTATTGGATGTAATGAGTCCTGACGACAATTCTTCTTTCGACCCTATGCAGTTGGATCCTGAGAGATGGCTGGATGTAGTGGAGTGGCTGGAGAGTCAAATGTATTGAGTACTGTTGCAGTGTATATTCGTGTATCTTAAATATTTTTCCAGTGATTTCCAGTAACCCCTGCTAGAGTGATGTTGTGAATGCTTTTTAACGTGTTCCAATGAAAGCATTCCTTTTATGTTCTAGTAATTGGATCATCGGGGCTATTAAATGGCTGGTGCTCATGGTAGAAGGTGGCATGTGTTGTAATTTTCTCACAGCAAATGATGTGAGCATGCTGTCTTGTTTATTCCAGACTCCGTCACGTTAAGGTGGTGCTTCGTAGTCCTATCGGATTACTTGTTGATGTGGCGTGATGTGCAGTGGTTGTGAGGTGGTTCAATTCCTGATTTTACTCTCGTGGTTTTGTTGAGCTAAAGTTGGAGAAAGACTGTGATCACATCTTTGCTCAATATTTTTTTTAAAAATCTTTCATTTTCCTCATTTTTTTATAATAACTACTGCAGATGATCGGTTTCAGGATGTACGTGGATTTCACTTTCGTTGTTCCTGTGTTTGATGGCTTTCACTTCAGGATGAATAACTTCAATAGATAAGGATGTCAATGGGGAATGATAAATCGACCTTTACTTGTTTGATTTTGAGAATATTTTTTAACTATTAAATTGCTGAAAGTAAAATAATTTGTCTCGTTCCAGATCTGAGTTTCAGCCATATTTGTTTAAATGGGGGTCTCAATTCTAGATTTGAAGCTTTCGTGACTGCAAGGATTCATACTCTTAGGTTTTTTCGAGAAAGTCACGTAGGTAAAAAAAAATAACAGTAAAATAAAAATCACGTTTCGGAGGCGACACAAGCTTCCGTCTTCAGGTGGAACCGTCACAGCACGCTTGCTGTATCAAGTAAAAGTCATTTACTTAATACAGCAAGCGTGACTTTACCGAAAAAAACCTAAGAGTATGGGGGTCTCAAGTTTATGGAATTGATGATCTCAACATGCTTACAAAAATACGACGCGTAAAGTTTAACTGCCATGTGATGAATATTTCTCAATAGCAGGTCCTGTTGTGTGGTCAGAGGTAATTACAGGGACCTTAGAATTAGTTCTGTGAATCTTCATGTGCTTCGTTCTCCAATTCATTACTTGTCCTTTGAATGCATTTTCTGTTCTCCATAGACCGGGAGTCGTGGCGCCAGTCGACCACGTGGGGGGACATTATGGATGAAGTGGACCCTTTCCCAGGCCAAAGCTACGAGCATCGCTCCCCAAAGGTGGGTATGGGATATATGGGGGTCAAACACACCATATTCACTCCACACTCGCACACCATTTCACCACACCATTGCACCAAAACATCACTACACCTCACATCACCACACCATCACACCACCACCAACTCAATAGACCATCATATATCCTCAAAATGCGTCTATACAGTGAGGGAAAAAAGTATTTGATCCCCTGCTGATTTTGTACGTTTGCCCACTGACAAAGGAAAGATCAGTCTATAATTTTAATGGTAGGTTTATTTGAACAGTGAGAGACAGAATAACAACAACAAAATCCAGAAAAACGCATGTCAAAATTTTTATGAATTGATTTGCATTTTAATGAGGGAAATAAGTATTAAGGCCATTATGTCCAAGGGATCAATTAGAATACACATAAAAAGATAAATTTATTACAAATGATTCGGCTAAATTGACACAGCAAGGTCACCCACTACTGTGAAACCACAACAGTCTGTGTGAGACACAGCTGAACCTATCTCAAGGATAGCCTTGCCCCATGAGAATGACAGCACCAATGTTAAGCACACTCACTGGCCATGCCAATACTAAGCACACTCACTGGCCATGTTGTTACTGCTGTTCATATTAAGCTTGAATGAATCCGCCACACATTCCACCCACGGACGATGGAGAGATGGCGATGTCTGCCGTAGTAAGAATGTGGAACGGTGTCGTGTTTGTCTCTTCACAGATCTGAGCAAGTGCAGCCCTCCTCCTCACTCCTCCAGGCCTTTGAAGCGAAGTCAGAGGTTGTGGAGAAGGAGACGAAGGAAGAGGTGAAGGAGATGGAGGATGAAGTAGAGACGGAGGAAGAGAAGGCAAAGGAGGACGAGATTGTGATGGTGACAATGGAGGAGAGCACGGAGGGAGAGGATAAAGACAATACGGAGATGGAGAACAAGGAGACAACAAAGGATGAACAGATGGTCGTGGTGGAGGAGATGGAGACTACGGACAAAGCGGAAACAATGGCAGTGGTGGAGGAGGAAGAGAAGAGGGTGGAGGAGATGGTGGTGCAGGAGGGTGAGGAGGAGAAGATGGAGGAGGAAGAGATGGTGCTAATGGAGGAAGAGAATATGGAGAAGACAGAAGACAGAGGTGGCACAGGAAGAGGAGGAGGATGAAGAAGAGGGGATGGAGGAGGATGAGACAGAGAAGATGGAGGAGGTGCAGGTGGAGATGCACGAAAAGAAGAGGAAGCGAGGGGGCTTCGCTCGCATGGCGAGAGCGTTCACCTCACTCCTCCGCCACTTGCTACTTTGTGGAGGCAGGTCCACCGCCCAGTAGGGGTGGTGGTCGTGGATCGGCGCCAACCGTGACCGCTATCACCACACGACCCACGGTGCCACTGGGACCACAGCTGGGGAATGAAACTGAGCAGCAGATGCCAGCACTGCAGCGGAGAATAACTGCTTCCAGGACACCTCACGTCACACACACACACATGGGACTATTCCATTAGCATAGCCGGCCCCACACTGGGCCCCTTCCATGCTGGTTTTCATCCAGGCGGTCCTCATGCGATGACCTTGCCATGGTTTCCAGGACATGTAAGGGGCAGCTAACCCAGAATGAGACAGCTGCAGGGGTCTGGTGCAGACAATGAACAAAACCTGCACGTGACAAGTCTTAAGGCCACCCGGTTAAGAATTAGGATCAATATTTTTGTTGCTGTTGTTACTATAAACTTTGTGAAATCAACACATGAGGACACAACGTGACGTTGCATTGCTTGTGAGTGCTGCCTGGGTTGGTTAAATGTGCCTTGGCTCGTGTGTGCGGTGTCCCGGCTGTGTGTGCGGCGGGACAAGGACATAGATAAAAAGACACGTTTTGGGAAATGGTTCTTCTTCAGAGCACATATTCAGGTGATTCGCCTTCTTCACGACAAATCCACCCCTCATCTGCCCCACTGATCCACTGCTCCAATGCCCCACTGCTCCTTTGCTGCACTGCCTCATTGCTCCATTGCTCCTCTGCTCTATTGCCCCACGTCTCCACTGCGCTCTGCTTCACTGTCCTGCTCCACTGCCAATCTGCTCCACTGCCCCTCTGCTCCACCATCTGCCACAGCAGTTGAAACAAGTGTAAAAATGGGTGCACCACAATCGAGCAGCAAGTTGCATTTGGTGGATGAAAGAGAAAGCAAGTGCAGGACTGTGTCACTGCTCCACAATCCCAATTGCTTTGGAACAATATTCAAAGAATGCTGCTGCTCACTAAACAGGTTGCTGCTTATGTCTTTAACGTGGGGGGTGTTTAGAGTTGGCCCATGGACCTTGCGGTCATAGCACTGAATTGGCACCACGGAGTACCTGGGATTGAATCCAGGCAGTCACCTGTGATCAAAGCAGATTCTCAAGTCTAGCGAGTCAATGGTCTCAGCCCGGTCATCATTCACTGCACAACATCAACTATCACATGGCTGCAATGTGGTTCTCCATGTACTTAGGATAAATTCCAGCTGTAAGAAGTAACAATATTGTTGTGACCAACGTTGCTCTTAAATAAAGAAGAGGGGGGAAAGTCCTGCCCTTTACAATGTGGACCAGACAGCACTTGAAGGGTACTCAGAAGTAGCTACGTGATATTAGTTTCAGTGTGCCATTCTCGAGCACAAGGCATGCATCATCATCACCCATCAACATTGCCAGCCATCTAACACACCCACCCACACACTCACCATGATACTCACACACCCACACACTCACCATGATACCCACACACCCCTACCATCCTACTCTCACACACGTCATGAAAGTCACACACGCACCATTACTCACACACAAGCCTACAAACTCACAACGACAACAGCCGTAATTCGCCACTACATGACGGTGATATCATCACAACAACCCAGGTGCCATGGGTTGACTGCTGTGCCAGGCTAGGTGCAGGAGGAGGTCACGGGACAGAGCCAGGTGTCATGGGTTGACTGCTGTGCCAGGCTAGGTGCAGGAGGAGGTCACGGGACAGAGCCAGGTGTCATGGGTTGACTGCTGTGCCAGGCTAGGTGCAGGAGGAGGTCATGGAACAGATACTGATGCTATGGCTTGACTGCTGTGCGACAATCCCACTTGGGCGACAGCCAAGGCCAAAGGTCGGAGTGCAGCCAGTAAACTCCTGAACCTGCCCCACCTAGAGAGAAGGGGACATGGAGACATGGGGAGAGAGAGAGGATGGAGACACGGGGAGAGAGAGGAGGGAGACACGGGAAGAGAGAAGAGGGAGACACGGGGAGAGAGAGGAGGGAGACACGGGGAGAGAGAGGAGGGAGACACGGGGGGAGAGAGGAGGGAGACACGGGGAGAGAGAGGAGGGAGACACGGGGAGAGAGAGGAGGGAGACACGGGGAGAGAGAGGAGGGAGACACGGGGAGAGAGAAGAGGGAGACACGGGGAGAGAGAGGAGGGAGACACGGGGAGAGAGAGGAGGGAGACACGGGGAGAGAGAGGAGGGAGACACGGGGAGAGAGAGGATGGAGACACGGGGAGAGAGAGGATGGAGATACGGGGAGAGAGAGGAGGGAGACACGGGGAGAGAGAAGAGGGAGACACGGGGAGAGAGAAAAGGGAGACACGGGGAGAGAGAGGAGGGAGACACGGGGAGAGAGAAGAGGGAGACACGGGGAGAGAGAAGAGGGAGACACGGGGAGAGAGAGGAGGGAGACACGGGGAGAGAGAGGAGGGAGACACGGGGAGAGAGAGGAGGGAGACACGGGGAGAGAGAGGATGGAGACACGGGGAGAGAGAGGATGGAGACACGGGGAGAGAGAGGAGGGAGACACGGGGAGAGAGAAGAGGGAGACACGGGGAGAGAGAGGAGGGAGACACGGGGAGAGAGAGGAGGGAGACACGGGGAGAGAGAGGAGGGAGACACGGGGGGAGAGAGGAGGGAGACACGGGGAGAGAGAGGAGGGAGACACGGGGAGAGACAGGAGGGAGACACGGGGAGAGAGAGGGGGGAGACACGGGGAGAGAGAGGAGGGAGACACGGGGAGAGAGAGGAGGGAGACACGGGGAGAGAGAGGAGGGAGACACGGGGAGAGAGAGGAGGGAGACACGGGAGAGAGAGGATGGAGACACGGGGAGAGAGGAGGGAGACACGGGGAGAGAGACGAGTGAGACAAAGCAGGCACCTGTGGGCCAGGTGCCTCCTTTGTCTCCCCCCCACCACCGCCACTTCTGATGTGTCAACACCGCGCTGGGTGCTCACCTTCTTCTGGCTGAGTCGACGTAGAGGAGGCCCAGCCAGCGAGCCGCCACTTCAGAAGGTCGCGAGCCACCGACGGTGGCCGTGAGAGGGAATCCAAATCAGCCTCTCGCCACCCACAATGCACAGCGCCGCCTCCACTCGCCCCGGCCTCAGCAGAAGTAGCAGCTGAGGGAGGCGAGGGGGGAGAGGGGGGTGAGGGGGGTGAGGGGGGACATGGGGGGTGGCGCAGGGGGAGTTATGGGGTTGAGGGGTTATTCATAATAAAGGTTAATTTGGGTTAGTCTCCAACACAGCGATGTGCTAAAGTAGAAACTAATTGGCACTTTTTGTTCACGTGACAAACTTTATTAATTGGCTGTGTCGGTGTGGTGACGGGTTTTAAGACACATTTATATTTACACGATTTTACCGCAAAAAAAACCCTTTATTATGGGATTGGAGAAAGTTAGGGGTTCAAAGGGTTAGTGAGTTGGATTTAGAGGCATAGGGGTTTAGAGGGTGAGGGGTTTAGAGGGTGAGGGATTTAAGGGTTAAGGGGATTAAAAGGTTAGGGTGTTAGGGTGAAGGGGATTAGAGGGTTATAGTTTTCGGAGTATAGCGGTTTAGAGGGTTAGGGGTATAGAGGCTTAGGTGTTTATAGGGTCAGGGTTTTAGGAATCTATGGGTCTGTGATTAACAATGAACCCTATGGGAGACCCAATGATTAACACTGAACCCTATGGGAGACTCAGTGTGTAACACTGAATCCTATGGGAGCCCCAGTAATTAACAATGAACCCTATGGGAGCCCCAGTGATTAACACTCAACCCTATGGGAGCCCCAGTGATTAACAACGAAATCACGACGTTTCGGAGGCAACACAAGCTTCCGTCTTCAGGTGGCACCGTCAGCAAAATTACTGCTGTGACGGTGCCACCTGAAGATGGAAGCTCTTGTTGCCTCCGAAACGTCGTGATTTAATTTATTTTTATTTTATTTTGTAACCTACGTGACTTTACCGAAAAAAACAAAGAGTATGGACCCTTGCAGTCACGAAAACTTCAAATCTATAATTAACAACGAACTCTATGGGAGCCCCAGTGAGTAACATTAACCCCAAGGGAGCCCTAGTAATTAACACTGAACCCTATGGGAGACCAAGTGATTAACATACTCTTAGTACTTTCGGTTAAGTCACGTAGGTAAAATTTTTAATTTCATTTTTTACCTACGTGACTTTACCGAAAGAACTAAGAGTATGAATCCTTGCAGTCACGAAAGCTTCAAATCTATAAGTGATTAACACTCAACCCTATGGGAGACCAAGTGATTAACACTCAACACCATGGGAGCCCCAGTGATTAACACCGAACCCTATGGAAGTCCCAGTTATTAACATTAACCCTAAGGGAGCCCCAATGATTAACACAGAACTCTATGGAAGCCCCAGTGATTAACACTCAACCCTATGGGAGCCCCAGTGATTAACACTCAACCCTATGGGAGCCCCAGTGATTACACCGAACCCTATGGGTGCCCCAGTGATTAACACTGAACCCTATGGGAGCCCCATTTATTAACATTGAACCCTATGGGTGCCCCAGTGATTAACACTGAACCCGATGGGAGCCTCAGTGATTAACACCGAACCCTATGGGAGACCCAGTGATTAACACTGAACCCGATGGGAGCCCAAAGTGAGTCACACTGAACTCTATGGGAGACCCATTTATTAACACTCAACCCTATGGGAGACCCAATGAGCAACACTGAATCCTATGGGAGTCCCAATGATTAACATTGAACTCTAAAACCACCCACTCCCGAGTGTAAGTGGGTGAATGAGTGTGTGGGTGAGTAGGTGAATGAGTTTCTGATTGAGTGGGTGAGAAAGTGGGCGAGTAGGTGATTTATTCAATGAGTGGATGAGTGGGTGAATGAGTGAGTAGCTGAGTGAGTTTCTGAGTGGGTTAGTGGGTGAGTGAGTGGAGGATGAGTGAGCGAGTGAGTCTCCGAGTGAATGGGTGAGTGATTGAATTAGATAATGATTGACCGAGTTGCTCAATGAGTGAGTGACTTAAGGAATTATTTTGGAAACGAGTGAATTGGTGAGGAAGTGGGTGAGTAAATAAGAAATTGAGCGAGAGAGTAGATGAGTGAGTTTTTGAGCGAGTGGGTCAGTGGTTGTAGGAGTTTCTAAGTGAGTGGATGAGTGATTTTCTGAGTGCATGAGTGAGCGAGTTAGTGAGTAAACGTGGCCGATTGAGTAAATGAGTAGATAGGTTAGTGAGTGAGTGCGGATGAGTAAAGGAGTTTTTGAGTAGGTGGTTTGGTGGTTGACTGAGTTTCTGAATAGGTTAGTGGGTGAATGAGCTTCTTCGTGTGTCTGTGAGCGAGTGAGTCTGAGAGTGAATGGTTGAGTGAATGGGTGAATGAATGGGTGAGTGAGTCAGTGGGTGAATGCTTGGGTGAGTGAGTTTCTGAGTCAGTCTGTGAGTGAGTGGATGAGTGAGTGGGTGAGCGAGTGGGTGGGCGAGTGGGTGAGCGAGTGGGTGAGCGAGTGGGTGAGAGATTGAATGAGCGAGTGGATGAGTGAATGGATGAGTGAGTGGATAAGCAAGTGAGTCCACGAGTGAGAAAGTTGTTGAATGAGTGGGTGAGCGAGTGGGTGAGTAAATGGTTGAGTGAGTGGAGGAGTGATATTCTGAGTTGGTGGTTGAGGGAGTGGGTTCTTAAGTGAGTGGAGGAGTGGGTGAGTGAGCGGGTGAGTGAGTTTCTGAATGAGTGGCTAATAGACTGGGCGAGTAGGTGAGTGAGTGGGTGGGTGAGTCTCCAAGTGAGTGGGTGAGTGAGTGGGTTGTTGAATGAGTGGTTGAGTGAGTGGATGAGGGGATGAATGAAATTATTGAGTGGATGAGTTAATGGTTGCGAGTGAGTCGATGGGTGGATGAATGAGTTTCGGAGTGACTGGATGAGTGAGCGACTGAGTCTATGAGTGAGTGAGTTAGTCAGTGAGTGGCTGAGCGAGTGGATGAGTAAGTAGGTCAGTGAGTGGGTGCGGATAAGTGAGGTAGTTTTTAAGTAAGTGGGTCGGTGGTTGAGTGAGTTTCTGAATAAGTTAGTGGGTGAGAGCTTCTGAGTGAGTCTGTGAGTGATTGAGTGTGAGCGAGTGAGTCTATGATCGAGTCTATCAGAGAGGGAGTCTGTGAGCGAGTAAGTTGGTCAATCTGTGCGCGCATGGGTAAGTGGGCGAGTGAGTGCACGAGTGAGTGGATTCATTCTTTTGTGAGTCAGTTTCTGAGGTGTGAGTGGGTGAGTTTACGAGTTATTCTGTGAGTGGATGCACGAGTGGGTGAGCAAGTGGGTGGGTAAATGGGTGAGCGAGTTCTTGAGTGAGTTTCTGAGTGAGTGGCTGAGTGAGTAGGTGAGGGATTGGGTGGGCGAGTAAGCCTGTGAGTCGTTGAGTGGGTGGGTGCACGAGTGGATGAGTCTGTGTGAGTCTATGTGTCTTTTTGTAAGTATGTTGTCCGTGTTTTGGACGGGTCTTTGTTTGAGTTAATTGGTTTCTGTGTGAGTCAATGGGTCTGTGTGAGTCTATGGATCTATGTGCGAGTCTTTGGGTCTCTGTGTGGTGCACATAGCCTGGCATGTGAGTGGGGGGTACCGTACCCCTGTGCGTATGTGTAGCGGGGGGCACCGTAACCCCGTGTGTATGTGGGTGGGGTACCGTAACCCTGTGCGAGGGGATCTCGACACCAGGGGCAGAGGGAGGATCCTGAAGGTGGACCCGGAAGCGCTCGGCTTGGGAGACAAACCATCCTCCTCCTGCTTCTTGTTGTTGTGCTGGGGGGGGAGGGGTGTGGAGAGGGAGGAAGGGAGGAGGAAAAGAGGAAACTAAACTATTTCAATTTTTCCAGGTAATGCCCACCGAGCTACACAGCTCTTCTTCGGAAGGGAAAATGCCACAAATGATAGGTCAACGAAGTTGCCTATCATCACGTCGACATTTATAGAAACCAAACACTCTGAACGCGACCACGGGGAGAGAGGGAGACACGCAAACTCGAAATATATAGCAGGTGTGAGGGTAGGCATCGAACCCACGACCTCCTGTATAACAGGCGAGGTAGTTATGGGAGAAAGGAGAGGGATAGATAGTTCCATAATTCTTTAGAAGTAACCACTCGGCCACGCCGAGAGGGATAGAGGCAGGGAAGGTGAGGGAGTTAGAGTGGGTGGGGGAGAGTGGGGGGAGACAGGGAGAGGGAGGAAGAGTGGGTAAAGGGAGGGGGGGGAAATAAGTCAAGCTCACAGTATTGCTTGCACTCACCATGATACAATCACCATCAAACTCACACTGTCACATACCATCACTCACATACTCACCATAATACTCACACATCCACACACACTCACCCTCATAAACACACCCCTACCATCCAACTCACACAGACACGACATGATAGTCACACACTCAATCACCATTACTCACACACAAGCACACAAACTCACAACGTCAATGGCCGTCATTCACCACTACGTGGCGGTAATGTCATCACAACAAACCAGGTGCCATGGGTTGACTGCTGTGCCATACTAGGTGCAGGAGGAGTTCATGGGACAGACCCAGGTGCCATGGGTTTACTGCTGTGCCAGGCTAGGTGCAGCAGGAGGTCACGGGACAGATCCGGGTGCCACAGGTTGACTGCTTTTCCAGGCTAGGTATAGGAGGAGGTCACGGGACAGATCCTGATACTATGGGTTGACTGCTGTTAGATAATCCCACTCGGGTGACAGCCAAGGTCAAAGGTCAGAGTGCAGCCAGTCAACTCCTGACCCCTGAACCTTCCAGAAAGAAGAGGGGGGATGGAGACACGGGGAGAGAGAGCCGAGGTAGGAGGAGAGTGCGTGGAGGAAGTGAGAGCTCCTAGAGATGCAGGAGGTAAAGATGGCCCAGAATCAATGAAGACTGCAAGGTATGCTGGGAGGCAAGGTCATGTGACCACAGGGGCGGCAATGCTGGCTGGAGCAATCGTTGTTGGAGCCGCATGGGCAGAGGACACGGAACACATCCTTCATCCCAGCACCTGCACCAACCACAATCACCACCACAACTAAAACCAAAACAACCATAAAATAACCACAACGATAACCACACCTCCAATTAGCACGGTCGGCTGGGTAGGGTGCGATTGAAGTTCAAAATAATACAACTACCATAACAACCATTATAACCACCTACACCACAACTATGACCACTACAACCACAACCTACACAATTATAACAAATATAACCACAAACACCACAACCGCACATATAACCACAACCTACACAACCACAATTATAACCACAACCTAAACCACCACAACCAGAGCCACAACTACCATAACAACCAACATAACCACCTACACCATACATGTAACCTCCACCACCACTACAACCACCTATAAAACCAAAACTAAAGCCATTATCATAACCACAACCACCACAACCACCACCATCACAACCACCACCATCACCACCATAACCACCACCATAACCACCACCATAACCACAACCACCACCATAACCACCACCATAACCACCACCATAACCACCACCATAACCAAACAACAAAAACATTGACGCAGATACTACACAACCACTGCATGAAGGGTCGTTATCCCTCTGTGGGTGAGTGAGTGGCTGAGTGGGTGAGTGAGTGAGTGGCTGAGTGGGTGAGTGAGTGGCTGAGTGAGTGGCTAAGTGGGTGAGTGGCTGAGTGAGTGGGTGAGTGAGTGGCTGAGTGGGTGGGTGAGTGACTGAGTGGGTGAGTGTGTGGGTGGGTGAGTGGGTGAGTGGCTGAGTGTGTGAGTGAGTGACAGAGTGGCTGAGTGGGTGAGTGAGTGGCGGAGTGGGTGAGTGGCTGAGTGACTGAGTGTGAAATGGACTCGAACCTGCACCTCTGCATTGCAAGCCCAGTGAGCTCACGCCCCGCGTGTGTATCGGGGTAAAGCACGCCCAGCGCCCAGCGCGGGCACGCCCAGCGCCCAGCGCGGGCACGCCCAGCGCCCAGCGCGGGCACGCCCAGCGCCCAGCGCGGGCACGCCCAGCGCCCAGCGCGGGCACGCCCAGCGCCCAGCGCGGGCACGCCCAGCGCCCAGCGCGGGCACGCCCAGCGCCCAGCGCGGGCACGCCCAGCGCCCAGCGCGGGCACGCCCAGCGCCCAGCGCGGGCACGCCCAGCGCCCAGCGCGGGCACGCCCAGCGCCCAGCGCGGGCACGCCCAGCGCCCAGCGCGGGCACGCCCAGCGCCCAGCGCGGGCACGCCCAGCGCCCAGCGCGGGCACGCCCAGCGCCCAGCGCGGGCACGCCCAGCGCCCAGCGCGGGCACGCCCAGCGCCCAGCGCGGGCACGCCCAGCGCCCAGCGCGGGCACGCCCAGCGCCCAGCGCGGGCACGCCCAGCGCCCAGCGCGGGCACGCCCAGCGCCCAGCGCGGGCACGCCCAGCGCCCAGCGCGGGCACGCCCAGCGCCCAGCGCGGGCACGCCCAGCGCCCAGCGCGGGCACGCCCAGCGCCCAGCGCGGGCACGCCCAGCGCCCAGCGCGGGCACGCCCAGCGCCCAGCGCGGGCACGCCCAGCGCCCAGCGCGGGCACGCCCAGCGCCCAGCGCGGGCACGCCCAGCGCCCAGCGCGGGCACGCCAAGCGCGGGCACGCCAAGCGCGGGCACGCCAAGCGCGGGCACGCCAAGCGCGGGCACGCCAAGCGCGGGCACGCCAAGCGCGGGCACGCCAAGCGCGGGCACGCCAAGCGCGGGCACGCCAAGCGCGGGCACGCCAAGCGCGGGCACGCCAAGCGCGGGCACGCCAAGCGCGGGCACGCCAAGCGCGGGCGAGTAGACCAAACACTCCACATCGCGGCCTGTAATCGAGGCCATTTCTGCCACGACAACAAATCCGCCCCTCCAGAGATACAAACAACTAAATGTAACTCATCCCATCAGCCACAATCTGGCAGTGCCTCTCATCATCAGCAGCAGCAGCAGGGGCCGTGAACTCAACAGGCGCCTCCTCTGCCCCCCCCCCCACCACCACCGCCACTGCTGCTGCTGCTGCGTCCACAGCGTGCAAGGTGCTCGCCTTGTTCGGGCTGAGTCGACGTAGAGGAGGCCCAGCCAGCGAGCCGCCGCTTCAGAAGCTCGCGAGCCACCGACGGTGGCCGCGAGCGGGAATCCAAATCGTCCGCTCGCCACCCACAATGCACAGCGCCGCCTCCACTCGCCCCGGCCTCAGCGGAAGTAGCAGCGGGGGGAGGGGCGGGGCGAGGGGGGTGAAGGGGCGGGGCGAGGGGTTGGGCATGGGGGGGAGGAGCTCCGGTGGGGGGGAGGAGCTCCGGTGGGGGGGAGGAGCTCCGGTGGGGGGAGGGACTCCGGTGGGGGGGAGGGGCTCCGGTGGGGGGGAGGAGCTCCGGTGGGGGGGAGGGGCTCAGGTCTGCGACGTCATAGTGGGCGTGGTCATTTGGTACCGCCCCCTCGTGTCTCCCTCAGGCAGTTTGTCCGTTAGAGAGTCGGGGGGAGCATCTGGCGAAGGTGAGAAATGGTGTGAGTCTGTGTGTGTGTGAGTCTGTGTGTGTGTAAGTATGTGTGTGTGTGTGAGTCTGTGTGTGTCTGTGTGTGTGTGAGTCTGTGTGTGTGTAAGTATGTGTGTGTGTGTGAGTCTGTGTGTGTGAGTCTGTGTGTGTGTGTGAGTCTGTGTGTGTCTGTGTGTGTGTGAGTCTGTGTGTGTAAGTATGTGTGTGTGTGAGTCTGTGTGTGTGTGAGTCTGTGTGTGTGTGAGTCTGTGTGTGTAAACACAAAGACGGCCGGGCGTGGTGCTGGCCACCCACCCCCTCGTGTGCCGTTCTGCCCTTCATAGGTGCTGCTGGCTAACAGCACTTGCCCCAACAGTCTATTTCAGCTATAAGGGGGATCTTTATCTTTGTTGTTAGTGGTGGTGGTGCTAATGATGTTGATGGTATTGGTGGTGTTGGTGGTGTTGATGGTGGTGGTATTGGTGGTGTTGGTGGTGGTGTTGGTGTGTTTGTGATGGTGGTGGTGTTGGTGGTGGTGTTGGTGTTCTTGGTGGTGGTCTTGGTGGTGTTGTTTGTGATGGTGGTGTTGTTGGTGGTTGTGGTGGTCGTGTTGGTGTGTTTGTGATGGTGGTGTTGTTGGTGGTGGTGTTCTTGGTGGTGGTGTTTGGCGTGGTGTTGGTGATGTTGATGGTGGTTTTATTGTTAGTGTTGGTGGTGTTGATGGTGGTGTTGATGGTGGTGGTGTTGATGGTGGTGTTGTTGATTGTGGTGTTGGTGGTTGTTGTGTTGGTGGTGGTCTTGGTGGTGGTGTTGGTAGTGTTGATGGTGGTGGTATTGTTGGTGGTGTTGATGGTGGTGTTGTTGATTGTGGTGTTGTTGGTGGTCGTGTTGGTGGTGGTCTTGGTGGTGGTGTTGGTTGTGGTGGTGTTAGTGGTGTTGATGGAGGTGATGTTGATGGGGGTGGTGTTGGTGATGTTTTTGGTTATGGTGTTGATGGTGGTGATAGTCTTGTTTGTGGTGGTGTTGCTGGTGGTATTGGTGTTGATGGTGGTGTTGATGGTGGTGTTGTTGATTGTACGATCCATCCTGGGTTTAACCAGGCTGGATTGTGTGAGGGGCTCACAAATGCTTGAAAGATCTGGAGACATTCCCACCAGTAAGCTCCTCCGTCAGGCAAGGCTGCATGGGCTGGGTCTTGTAGACCGCATACCCAAGCAGTTTATTTTGGTTGCATGAAGGGGGCTAAACGGGCACGACATGGGCTGTCAAAAATATGGACTGATGCTGTATGGGAGGATGTGGAGCTGAGTGGACTTGCAGAAGACTGGTATCAGCGGTGTGGATAGCATCCTTCACGAGGAAGCTCGTGAAGGATCCTACCGGGCAGTAGGAGGCAGTCGCCCTCCAACAACAACTGAGGACAGAGGAGTGACGCTCACAACGAGTAGCGGATCAAATTCAGCAAGTTGACACATTTCGATTTAAAGCTTCTTTCGTGACTGCAGCAGGGATTCATCTTCTTGGTTCTTTCGGTGAAGTCATCACGTAGAATGGAAATAATAAAAGAATAAAATAAAACATAATAAAATAATTCTCACGACGTTTCGGCCACAACGCAAGCAGCCGTCCTCAGGTGAAGAACAGGTCTGTCGGGGGGACAGCGTCTGTTCTTCACCTGAGGACGGCTGCTTGCGTTGTGGCCGAAACGTCGTGAGAATTATTTTATTATGTTTTATTTTATTCGTTTATTATGTTTAATTTTTATTATTTTATTATGTTTTATTTTTATTATTTTATTATGTTTTATTTGTATTAGTTTATTATGTTTTATTTTATTATTTCCATTCTACGTGACTTTACCGAAAGAACCAAGAAGGCAAGTTGGCACAGTTGGGGATACAGCTGGTGTATCTACCAGTCATCTCAGCCAACCTTTGGAACCTGGGTCTATCCCGTGACGTCTTGTCAGCCTTCGACACTTCACGTGGCCTAAAAGTGCACCTGGCCCGGTACAAGCGCCGTGGTGTCATCACCCCTACTTAGTGGCGAATGTCGGTTGTTGTTGTTTTTGTATTTCGTGTTGTGAGTGAGTGGTGATAATGTGAGTCTGTGTTGATGATGTGGGTTCATGGTGAGGATGTAAGCCCGCGTTGTGAGTGAGTGGTGATGATGTGAGTCTGTGTTGATGATATGGGTTCATGGTGAGGGTGTAAGCCCGCGTTGTGAGTGAGTGGTGATGATGTGAGTCTGTGTTGACGATGTGGGTTCATGGTGAGGATGTAAGCCCGCGTTGTGAGTGAGTGGTGATGATGTGAGTCTGTGTTGATGATGTGGGTTCATGGTGAGGATGTAAGCCCGCGTTGTGAGTGAGTGGTGATGATGTGAGTCTGTGTTGATGATGTGGGTTCATGGTGAGGATGTAAGCCCGCGTTGTGAGTGGGTGGTGATGATGTGAGTCTGTGTTGATGATGTGGGTTCATGGTGAGGGTGTAAGCCCGCGTTGTGAGTGAGTGGTGATGATGTGAGTCTGTGTTGATGATGTGGGTTCATGGTGAGGGTGTAAGCCCGCGTTGTGAGTGAGTGGTGATGATGTGAGTCTGTGTTGACGATGTGGGTTCATGGTGAGGATGTAAGCCCGCGTTGTGAGTGAGTGGTGATGATGTGAGTCTGTGTTGATGATGTGGGTTCATGGTGAGGGTGTAAGCCCGCGTGGTGAGTGATTGGTGATGATGTGAGTCTGTGTTGATGATGTGGGTTCATGGTGAGGATGTAAGGCCGCGTTGTGACTCGTGTTGAGATCTGGGAGCACTCACTCCCCCTCGACTCTTTGTGATCCTCGCCTTCGTCTCCTGCCCCGCACGCAGATACCCGGACTGTGCGAGAGACGCTGTGAGTTCTGTGCACCCTGCTCTGCAAGTTGCTACCATGGAAGTACGTGTGGCTCTTCGACTCGTGTGGTGAAGTATGGATGGAATTGTGCTCTCCACTCTGCGTGTGGCTACCTGTCGCCTATCCATATACCTGAGTGTGCATCTACTTGCCTGCCTGAGTGTGTGTGCATCTATCAGAGTATCTCCCCCGAGATCCTGTCTGTGTACCTGCCTGACTACATGTGAATAATCTACAGTACTTTTCGATTTAAAGCTTTCGTGACTGCAGGGATTCATCTTCTTGGTTTTTTCGGTAAAGTCACGTAGAAGGGAATTAATAAAATAATAAAAATGAAACGTAATAAAATGATAAAAATAAAACATAATAAAATAATTAAAATAAAACATAATAAAATAATAAACATTAAACATAATAAAATAATAAAAATTTAACATAATAAAATTATAAAAATAAAACATAATAAAAAACATAAAAATAATCAAAATAAAACATAATAAAATAATAAAAATAAAACATTAAAATATTATTAATAAAACATATTAAACTAATAAAAATAAAACATAATAATAATAAAATATAATAAAATAATAAAAATAAAACATAATAAAATTTAGATTTAAAGCTTATTTCGTGACTGCAGGGATTCATCGTATTGGTTCTTTCGGTAAAGTCATCACATAGAAGGGAAGTAATAAAATAATAAAAATAGAACATAAAATAATTTTCACGACGTTTCGGCCACAACGCAAGCAGCCGTCATCAGGTGAAAACCAGGTCTGTCGAGGCGACAGCGTCTGAATTCATTCATTCAGAAATTAAAAATAATTATTATTTTATTTTTATTAGTTTTAATTTCATTTTTTACCTACGTGACTTTACCGAAAAAACTAAGAGTAAGTACTTGTATCTATCCACTACTGGATGAAGGCTTCCTTCCCTGAGTTCCTGCTACCCCTCACGATCCTGCGATGGCATAATCCACCAAGCACCGATTTTGTTGCTCCATCTCTCTGGAAGTTGTCCTCTCAGACGTGCTCCGATACTTGGCTGCAGCTCCGTTATTGTTCTAGACCATCGGCCATCGTTGTTCCTCCTGGCCGTGGCATGTCCTGGCCCAGCCCCTCTTCTCTTAACAGTTTGAAGGATGCCATTAACCTGTGTGTGTCCTCTAAATCCACACGTGTCTCATTGTAAATCCAAGTGTGACATCAGATATTGGCCAAATATCCCAACGCTGAGAACTGACACAACATCTTGGCAGGACCCTCCTGATTGTGGAGCCCAGGATCTCAGAGATCCTGGCTCAGTGCTCGCCTCCTGCCCTTTCCCCAACATCTTGCTAAAGTTTACGTGGTGGACCTTTGTCTTTGTGTGTGTGTAGATGAGCCGAGCTGGAGAGGCGAGGAGTAAGGGCGAATCTTGCACCATGTGGAGTGCGCTGTCCTCAGAGGGCACCGCCTCCATCTGCAGCAAATCACCGCAAGGTAAGGACAGTAATGAGGGACGTCACAGAGGGCCATGGTGAATGGTGGAACATCACAATGGCCATGTTACATGGTGCATGTCACAGTGGCCGTGATGCATTGGAGATTTCATAGCGGCCATGATGCATGGGTGATATCCAGGTGGCCACGTTGCGTGAGGGACTTCATGTTGGCAGTGTTGCATGCGGGACTTAATGGTAGCCATGTTGCATGGGGGACTGCATCATGGTGGCCATGTTGCATGGGGATGATTATCTGTGCTCTGGCCTCAGCACATCACACGCTTTCAGATGCACTTCCGATATTAGGAAGCCACTGGAGCTATACACTTTTAAATAATCTAGATTGAAAACTACTTTCTTTAGAACTTTTCATGTTTAGAATAAATTTCCTTCCCCCGCGTATCCATTTGGCACCATTGCCTACGTACGGTGCAAAAGAAGTTCAACATACATACAGACATAACTGGTATTGGCCAAAACATCCCAATCCTGTAATATTTTCCTACAAATTGCTCAACTTTGGGATCACACAGATGTTGTTGTTATTCTCATGTCTGCAGAAATCATGGCTCTCTTTGGCCCTCACTTGACCCACCGTGAGAAGCTAGAACTCGCAGCCATGCAGGAAGTGTGGTACTTTGCACTCTACAACAAATCTGAGGGATGCAACAATGATGGATACGACGACCAAGAACGAAATTACATTCTGGTGAGGCTCGCAACAAAACACCGGCTGTGGGGGCGGTCACAGGGCCCATCGGTAGCGGGGTTTGTGGCTTCTTGTCATTGCACCTGAAGTACCAACCAAGGCTATCACACACACCAATGCACTTCAGAATCAGGATTTTTTTTTATCGCGAGTAAATCCCATTGAGCTAAGACGCTCTATTTTGAAGGGTGACTCAGCCAGCAGACATCAGAACATTCCACAATGACAGATTTAAATAAAGGATTTAAAAACAAAGATTTTTCACTATAAATCCTTTATATGCATGGCATCGGTTTTATTTTATTATTCATTTCTGTTTTTCTTGAGTAAGAGTTTCATTTTTATCACATTGGTATTTTAAATTAAATATGAAAAAAAAAATTCCCTAAAAAGTGGAACATTTTTGAAAAAAAATTTCACGAAAATAAATTGTCACGCACAACGAGTCTGTGTGCAACATGTCAGCTCGATTGGATCACGGCAAGTGGGTTAAAATACGACTGAAAGATTTGCATGGTCGTAAGCGCGCAAGCAAGCAAGCAAGTGAACTTAATATAAAGGTGGGACCGTCACAGCCGAATTAGCTGCATCAAGTGAAGCAATGATTCAAGATGTAATCCCTTATAAGCAAGTTGAAGGGAGGTGGAGAGGGGGGGGAGCTTATCAGGCTGTGGTAGCCAATGAATGGAAACGGATCGGGAGGGAGGAGGAGCGGTGATCAAAGACTGCACGCAGTGCTCAACACAATGAATGGAGACGTGTCGGGACGGAGGGCGAGCGGCGATCAAAGACTGCACGCAGTGCTCAACACAATGAATGGAGACGCGCCGGGACGGAGGGCGAGCGGTGATCAAAGACTGCACGCAGTGCTCAACACAATGAATGGAGACGCGCCGGGACGGAGGGCGAGCGGTGATCAAAGACATCACGTAGTGGAGACGCGTGTTGCCTCCGAAACGTCGTGAATTTTATTTTGTTTTGTTTTATTTTACTTTCATTAATTTTAATGTTTTTTACCTACGTGACTTTACCGAAAAAACCTGAGAATATGAATCATTGCAGTCACGAAAGCTTCAAATCTAGAATTAATATAAAGGATTAAAAAAACGTAATCATTACAGAAAATATATTAGAAAATTACATTCTCACTTAAATCTTGACTTAAAGCTTTCGTGACTGCAAGAATTAATATTTTTTGGGTCTTTCGGTAAAGTCAAGTAGATAGGTTCAAAGAAAATAACAAAAACTAAAACTACAACGTTTCATCTTCTTGGTTCTTTCGGTAAAGTCACGTAGAATGTAAACAATAAAAATAATAAAATAAAACATAATAAAAGAATTCTCAAGACGTTTCGGCTACAACGCAATCAGCCGTCTTGCGTTGTAGCCGAAACGTGAGAATAATTTTTTTATGTTTTATTTTATTATTTTTATTGTTTCCATTCTACGTAACTTTACCGAAAGAACCAAAAAGATGAATACCTGCAGTCACGAAAGCTTTAAATCGAAATACGTTTCAATCGCAACAAAATCGGTCGTCTTCAGGAAAAGGGGGGTTAGCTTCCAAAGGCAAACTGTTTATTAGGGTTTGAAATGGGCATAGCCCAAATGTCAGTAGCCAATATTAATGCAAGTGGTAGGCAGCCAACCCGACAGTTTCAGATCTGCCTTATGTTCGTGAACATAAGGCAGATCCGAAACTAGGTAGGATCTGAAACACGGTAGGACCAATACCTCAGCCGTGGCTGATCATTGTTTTAATGCGGTGGGCTCACACGAAATTTATTTCTCTAAGACGAAGGTACTTTGCAAACCCACTTGTCTATCAACAAAGATTCATTCATGAAGCCATCCATTTTTATCGACACAGACACAATTTAAACCGAGAAGATGGGTACAAACTGAGTAATCATTGGAAGGACGTTATCAACCAGTTTAAGTCAATACTGGCTATGATCTTCCCATCCTACCACCTTCTGATGATAGTCGTACTTTATGCCCATTTCAAACTTGCGCTTTCACACTAACACAGCCACTTTGCGTGCCGACCCCTCGGTTGCGGCTATGCAATACCGTACCACGTCGTTGTCCACTCATTGACATGCACATTTTTTCTCTGCCCCCTCCCTCTCTCCGCCCCCGCCCCCTCTCTATATTTAAGGCCTCGTCACAGAGACGATCCCTCTCTCTTTGTGCCGATACGTGTTCTCTCTCTCTGTGTGTCTGTGTGATGTCTGTCTGCTTATATGTCTGTCTATAGTTTTCTGGTTAGATTTTTGTTGCTATTTCTTTTATACCTGATGATGATTGCTTGTGTTGCAATCGAAACGTCGTAGTATGCTATTATTTAATTTATTATTTTATCTTTATACGTGACTTTACCGAAAGAAGCAAAGAATACTAATCTGTCATTAACATAATTTTCACCCGGAAACCCTTTGATTGTTTTTAGTTTTTTGTTATTTTCTTTCAATCTATGTACGTGTAGAAAGGAAATTATAAAATAATAAAAATAAAACATAATAAAATAATTCTCACGACGTTTCGGCCACAACGCAAGCAGCCGTCCTCAGGTGAAGAACAGGTCTGTCGGGGAGACAGCGTCTGAATGAACACCACCACGCTTGGCAGCGTATATTTAAGCTGGGTTGGAGGGGGAAGAGCGCCTTGACAAAGGAATTTGCATATCCCAAAGAATATACATTCTCACTTCTTAAACTTTGTGATTTTAATTATATTCACTTTAAATGATTGTACCTTTTGTGCAGTTCCGGCATGAGCACCTCCGCTATCGCTATGAGGTGCTGAAGAAGATTGGAGAAGGAGGTCAAGGCCAGGTGATCCAATGCCTTGATCACAAAAGGAACATCCTGGTGGCCATCAAGATCCTGGTGTCACCATCGAGGTAAGACTTCAGAGCCGCGCCGTCACGAGGCCGATGTTGTTGTTCAGTCCGTTGCCACGGGCAGCCGTGCGATGCAGTGATGACATTATTCTTTGGTTCTTTCGGTTAAGTGACGTATGAAGATAAAATAATAAATTAAATAATAGCATACTACGACGTTTCGATTGCAACCCAAGCAATCGTCATCAGGTATAAAAGAAATAGCAACAAAAATCTAACCAGAAAACTGTAGACAGACACACAAGCAGACCGACATCACAAAGACACACAGAGAGAGAGAACACGTATCGGCAGAAAGAGAGAGGTCGTCTCTGTGACGAGGCCTTAAATATAGAGAGGGGGCGGAGAGAGGGAGGGGGCAGAGAAAAAATTAGCATGTCAATGATAATTATAAGATAGGCACACTAAAATTAAATAACCTAGTAAAATATCGAAATGTAATGTATTATTTTTATTATTTTATCTTTATACGTGACTTAACCGAAAGAACCATAGAATAATTCCTGCAGTCACAAAAGCTCCAAAATTGGCAGTGATGACACTCGTGCATCAAAGCGAGAAGGGGGGCCTGGGTTCGACTCCTGATTCGGGTGCCCTCCTGTATGGAGTTTGCATGTTCTACCCCTGTTCTGCATCAGTTCCTTCTGGGTTCTCAGATTTTTCCTCTCTAAAGCTTAAAATACACACACACAGTGTAAACTAATATTGGGGCAAACATCCCATTGCTGAAAGATTACCTGCACATTACGGTAATTTCTCATTTAATGCTGTAGATACATTCCTGAAAAGTTCCGCGTTCAGTAAAAAAGTATTGAGCGAAAATAATTTTCCCATAAATAATGTAATAATAATGTTTGTCGGGATACAATGCACTCATACACCTTGAGATGACGAGACCAATAACTGAGGGTATGCCGTCACGTTACTTTATCATTGCGAGTAATGTATCATTGCAGCTCAAGAAAGTAGTTTGTTGTCGACTACTCACAGATCGTGTTATAACGGGCGGGTTCCGTCCTTTAACAGGCGTGTTCTACGTTATAACGAGTGGTGTTCCGTGTTGCAATGGGCGCGTTCGTGTTATTACGGGCACATTCCGTGTTATGTGAAGTGTGCCCGAATGGAAGAGGCACATTGAAGTGAGAATGCGTTGTGTTAACATGCGTTTGCATTTAGATTTCTCAAATGACCAATCCGATTTGAATGGTTCTTCACTTTCAAATCCTATTGGGTGCCCTACGCCGGCTCCTGCTCCCTCTGTGGGAGCTCCTCACCAATGATAGTCAATTGTGCTACTGGAACTCCTGGTGCTGTTAGACCTGGTGAATTCATATTTAATTATTTTATTCTGAATTTAATTTGGCTCTGGATATCCCTTAAGCAAATGCAGGCTCTTCATTTGTGGACTTCCTCTGTGCAGCTCCAAGCAAGAAATATACCAGAAGATGGAGCTCCAGATAGCTCTGGAACTTCAGGGCGAGGGCAGTGATGAAGATTTCAACGTCATCAAAGTCCTGAACATATTTCATTTCAGAGGACACTACTGTATCGTCATGGAGCTGTTGAAGTATGTACTGCATGCCCCCCCCCTCCGCCAATAACGTGGTTAACTAACTTAACAAACTTTAGATATTTTTTAGAAGCGACCAGACCACTAATAAAAGCTTAACAAAGTAGCATTTTGATTATAAATGTGGAGGGGAAAACCAGTGGACTCACAGAAAAATCTACGTGCCCACGGGGAGAACATGCAAACTCCAAATGTACAGGCATCACGGTCGGGATCAAACCTACGACCTCCTCCATACCAGGCGGGGGAGATGTCATCTCGCCACCGCGGCAAGCTGTTAATTTTGAGATGCCCACGCCACCACCCATGCATTGTAATCCTGTGGAGCTGCCATGTGCCACGGGTGCATTGGAGACCACTTCTCTTTTCTCCATTAGCCCTGCGACTTTCACCAACCCACGCCTCCACTCAATCAGCAGGGTGGTTGCATGGCAGTGGTGATGCTTGTACCTCTCGGCGAAAATCCCGAGCTTCTGTTCTGTGTTGAGTTTTATCTTCTCCCAATGGATAACCCTCCACTACCCGGCAACAAAGCCAATGAAATCAAGTTGTCAAGTGGGCAGATATGCCAACTGATTTGGTTTATCGGCAAATTGACGACCTCAACCCACACGGAACTATAACTCTTAATATTGGTCATAAACGTGCATGTGAACGTACAATATGAACATGATTACCGTTATCAGAATCAGTGCAGCATTGTAGGGGATGGTACTGATGCCGTGTTTTTGTTGCTGCTTCTGCCTCTCTCACAGGGAGAGCCTTCATGAAGTGATTAGAAATGCAGGGCTCCGGCGGTTGGACATGGCGATGGTGAAAACCTACACCAGGGGTATCCTCAAGTTCTTGCGCCACATCAATTCCAGGAAAATCGTCCACGCGGACATCAAGCCAGTGAGTGGACACACCGTTCAGCTTTTACTTTGGTGCAGAAGTGTATCACTCTTTGGTTCTTTCGGTAAAGTCACGTATAAAGATAAAATAATTAATTAGATAATAGCATACGACGTTTCGATTGCAACACAAGCAATCATCAACAGGTATAAAAGAAATAGCAACACAAATCTAACCAGAAAACTATAGACAGACATATATGCAGACAGATATCGGAAAGATACATAGAAAGAGAACACACATCGGCACACAGAGAGAGAACGTCTCTGTGACGAGGCCTTAAATAGAGAGAGGGGGGTGGGGCGGAGAGAGGGAGGGGTTAGAGAAAAAAATTGCATGTCAATGAGTAGGACGACGGTTGACAAAGTACGCAAGCTTTATACGTGACTTTACCGAAAGAACCAAAGAGTAATTCCTGCAGTCACGAAAGCTACAAATTAAGATTGCAGAGGTGTATCTTTATTGGGGACTCGTTGCACAGAGAAAACCGGCCATGTTGGTCACAGGGTCGATATGTAAGCTCTGCCCATCTCACTGGAAGGAGGCAGGGCCATGCTCCTCTGGTGAATGTGATCTGGTATAAATTAAACTATCGTGTAGAGTCGTGTCGCTCTTGGGGACTCACCAGAGAGAAAACCGGCAACGTTGATCAGCGTTGCCCCAAACCCTGGGAGACATGAAACAGAGTCAAAAATAATTTTTTTTAAAACGTGCGAAATGTGCATTTTGGCCTGACAACTGCTCGTTATCGAATTCCAATCTGCAAATTGAAAACGTCCATAGACAAAGGTACAGTGGAATTCGTCACAGAATCCGTGCACTCTCTTGTGCATGGCTTTTTGTCTCTAACTCGTTAACAGAACTCATCGAGCTGTGAGCTCCATGCAGCTCTCCTGTTGGAGCAACGGCACTCGGTTGTCAATAGAGCCAACCCCCTTCACTTTGATGGTGCCTGAGAGTGCTTTGAACGTGACACGCCTCTACTCACATCTACAATTTTGACGCATCTTCTTGGTTCTTTCGGTAAAGTCACGTAGAAGGGAAGTAATAAAATAATAAAAATAAAACTTAATAAAAGATAGAAAAACATAATAAAAATAAAACATAATAAAATGATCGTATTATTTTTCGATTTAAAGCTTTCGCGACTGCAGGGATTCATCTTCTTGGTTCTTTCGGTAAAGTCACGTAGAAGGGAAGTAATAAAATAATAAAAATAAAACAATTCTCACGACGTTTCGGCCACAACGCAAGCAGCCGTCCTCAGTTGACCTGGTTTTCACCTTTTTTTACTATGTTTTTTATTATGTTTTATTTTTATTATTGTATTACTTCCCTTCTACGTGATGACTTTACCGAAAGAACCAAGAAGATGAATCCCTGCAGTCACAAAAGCTTTAAATCGAAATTTAATTTTGACACATTTGAAAGGGGCACCGCCGAGTGACAGCTGTCAGAAAACAGCGAATATTGCTCTTGACTGACGCTTGTCGACAGCGCTATGCCTCATCTAGTTCCCCTGTTTAGCGTGTGTCGTGGTATGTGATTGATCCACTGCTGGCTGAATGATATCGGCATAACCTCTGAGTTTGAATTCATTCTACCCCTCCTCCAGGAAAATGTTCTCGTCAAAGACACCGTGACTGGCACCGTGAGGATCACGGACTTTGGCACGAGCTTTTTCGTGGAAAGTCAACGTGAGTGACCTCACCTGGGTGTGTGAGTGTCTGCGTGTGGGTGTCTATATGGCTCTCTTTATTCATGGGTCTCTCTGCGTCCGTGTGAGTGTCTATATGTCAGTGTCTGTCTGAGTGTGTCTGTGTGTGAGTATCTGAGTGTCTGTACATGTGACTGTTTGTGTGCTTGATGATGATGCTGTTTAAGACACAGTGTGTACACACGCACACATGTTTGTTGTCCTTGTGATTTTTGTACAGCTATGAATGTTGGTGGGACCCTAGAATACTTGGCTCAGGAGCTGTTGCTGGGCTATAGCTTGACATGTGGAGTGGATATGTGGGCGCTGGGCTGCACGGTGGCGGAGTTGGCGACGGGCAGGGAATTATTCCGGTCCAACAGCCACGAAGATCACCTCCCGCGCTGCATAGAGGTATTTCCCACACGGCGTCTGTCCGCTCGTGATCCCCCTCTCTTTCCTTGGAGTCGTGGGCTATGGGGGTGGCAGGAGGGAGGGTGGCCACTTGGTGATCTGTGAATAACGGCCGTCGTATGTTGCGTGTACACGTGTGTGTCTTGTTTGTGTGGGGGAGCGGTAGTGTAGCGGTCAGCCTGCTGTGCTAGAAACTGAGTTTGATTCCAGCTCATGGGCAACACCAGTGACTATTGTCTGAACTGGTCCTGGGCCTCCTCTAGTTCGAGTCAGCCTCAACTGAGTACCTGGTGGATGTGTAAAGTACCTGGGTCAATTCTAGATTTGAAGCTTTCGTGACTGCAAGAATTCACATTCTTAGGTTTTTTTGGTAAAGTCGCGTAGGTAAAAAATAAAAAAATTAATGAAAGTAAAATAAAAATAAAATAAAAATCACGACGTTTCGGAGGCAACACAAGCCTCCATCTTCAGGTGGAACATTCACAGCACGATAGCTTTATCATGTGAGAGAAATTCCAAGAAACAGTCCTTGTATATATACTGTTTGAGGGTGGCAGGAGCCAAGGTAGGCCCTGAATATTATTTTTGTGAGGTTCGGTTCGGCTGAAGCACGCTGTTAGGAATGAGCCTTTGTTGTGTAAACTAGGTGCGGATGATATAAAGGTGCGTGTAAAATGGACTGAGCCTTTTTGTTATGTAGAGATGATGCGGCTGAAATCAGCCGCCACTCCTGTCTCTGTGTGCCACAGTGCTGGCCCTCAACAAACGCTGCTAATTTTGCTACTCGATCTAACAGCACTTGTCCCGACAGTGTGCCGAAGCTGTACGGGTGACCTTTGTCTTCATGTCAACCATGTGCAGATTCTGGGGATGCCTCCAAGGTACATGGTGAATGGAGCACCCGACAGAACGCAGTTCTTTGGTGAGTTGAAGCGTGGAGTGATCGACAGACCGGATTCAGTTTTAGGGAGTGGCCTCAGGCTGTTGTTATTTTGTTTTGGAGGGGGCGTCTTTGTATTTTACATTACTTGGGTGTGTGGGTGGGTAAATGGGTGTGTGGGCAAGTGGATGGGTATGTGGGTGAGTAGGCGAGTAGGTTGGTGGGTAATTGGGCGAATGGGTGAGTGGGTGGGTGGGTGAATGGGTCAGTGAGAGGGTGGGTGGGTGAGTAGGCGGGTAGATGAGTGGGTGGGTGAGTGGGTAGGTGGATAGGTGAGTGAGCGATTGGGTAGGTGGAAGTGTGTATGGGTGGGTAGGTGGATGAGTGGGTTGATGAATCGGTCAGTAAGTGGGTAGATGGGCGATGTGGTGGTTGGTGACTTCGTCTCTTGCGCTGTGTATGGCTCCTGCAGACCATCGGGGGAAGATGTTCTGCCCAGGCAAGAAAAGGGTTCCGGGGAGCTTCCCACTTCACAAGGTGCTCAAAAGCGATGACCCGGAGTTTGTCGAATTCATCAGCTCCTGTTTGCGGTAAGAACCACCCACCACTCCCACCCCCTCCCCACGAGGATTCCCCCCTCTAATTGATCGGCGACCGCTCTCCACCGATCACCAGGAAGATGTGGAGCTGAGTGGACCTGCCAATAAGCGGTACCACTGGCCCTCTGTGGAGTTAGCCCTCTTATGGAGGAGTGGGAGGTCTGTCCAAGCCACTGCTGGTCATCAGAGGACTGCCACTGCTACTGTGGCTTCCGCTGCTGCTGTGCGTTCCTGGACCTCGTGGGAGAAGGGAAGGAACATCAAAGCTCTCACCATGCCTCTCTCACCACGTGGCCGCGTGTGTCCCCCGTGCGTCTCTCAACAGATGGGATCCGAATTGTCGTATGACGCCAGCGCAGGCGCTGGCTCATAACTGGCTCCGGACCGCGGCCACCAGCACCACCACGGCCAGCAAAACCACCACCACCACCACCGTTGCTGCTCCTGGCAGTGTGAAGCGCCCTGGAGCTGCTGAGCGACGGTAAGCCACCATCTGCTTGTCCAGTGGTCATGGCAGTCTATAGGGGGGTGTGGGGCCTGGAGCAAGTTACACGGTGTGGGCTTACGAATCGTGGAGAAATCCTCCTCTTTCGGTCTTAAATAGAGCGATAAATGTGATTATCATCACTTGTGAGCCAATCCGGAGCGATAGCCTACGTGTTAAACGGAAGTATTACGTCTGACGCCGTGACATCGAAGCGCAGGGCCCCCCAAAGCGCGGGGCCCGGGGTGGTCACCCCCCGTACACCGTACCCAGGGGACGACTCTGCTCCTGTGTGTGTGTGTGTTTAATATCGATTTATCTTCATTGCTACTACTTCTACGCTTATTTAGCCAGCATGAGCCTCACTCAGTCTCAAGACTTTGTTTCAGGAGGGTCCTGCCAAGTTTTTTGCAGTACAGAACAAATGTACTGCTCTTACAACACTGGTGGAGATGTCCATCCAACACTGGTTGCACGGCGTGTTTGTGAGGGTTCAGTTGCCAAACCCAGAGGAATGGAAGTTACATTTTAATGTGCAATTTTATTGAAGGATCGTGTTGTCTTGGTGTGGTGTGAGGCTGTTTTTGTTGCTGTTTCGCTGCGTTGCCCAAGCTTGCATTTAGTGTTGAAAAACTGACAGGATTTTATTTACTTATGCCATTTGTATTTATACGCTTTATTTGTTTTTGTATACTTTGTACTCCTTTTGTTTTGTTTGTTGTTGTAACCTGCTGACCCTGTGACTTGACTGGACATCTGTGAAAGAAGAGCTTCATAGCTCATCAGACTCCTCTTCATCCAGTTTAAATAAAGATTCTGATTCTGGAAACCCATGCAGGGGGGGGCAGGGGGGGGGCATGGTAGGGTGGTTGGTAGAACACACTCCACATCCCACACAGGGAAAGTTGCCCACGTATGGGACTCAAACCCAGGTCCTCTCTGACTGTGAGTTCCAGCCAAAGAGAACGTGTAGATTCGGATATATACGGATTTATTTTTCCATAATTGGTTTCTGGGTGAGGACAGATAATGAAGTGGCAACATCTTTCCCAAGTTGCCCTTCATCCACTGAGACACCGCCAGACTAATGCCCATTTCGTAACCAGACTCACCGTGGGCAAAGGTATGCTGCATTATTGCGGCACTGTTAATTAGCTGGGTTAATCTTCTGCAGCACACAGTTAGTCCACCCATAGACGATGGGGGGGAGGGGGGGGGACTGATTTCTGCTGGAGCAGGAAGTTGTAACGGTGTCGTGCGCATCTCTTCACAGAGTGGAGCCGGCACAGCGCCCATCCTCCTTGCTCGCCCAGGCCTCTAAAGAGAAGTTGAAGGTTGTGGAGGAAGAGATCATGGTGGAGGAGCTGGTGGTGCTGGAGGAAGAGGAGACTCTCGTGGAGGAGTTGGTGGTACAGGAGGAGGATACTCTGGTGGAGGAGTTGTTGGTACTTGAGGAGACGCTGGTGGAGGAGTTGGTGGTACAGGAGACTCTGGTGGAGGAGTTGGTGGTACAGGAGACCCTGGTGGAGGAGTTGGTGGTACTTGAGGAGACCCTGGTGGAGGAGTTGGTGGTACAGGAGACCCTGGTGGAGGAGTTGGTGGTACAGGAGACCCTTGTGGAGGAGTTGGTGGTACAGGAGACTCTGGTGGAGGAGTTTGTGGTACAGGAGACCCTGGTGGAGGAGTTGGTGGTACAGGAGACCCTGGTGGAGGAGTTGGTGGTACAGGAGACCCTGGTGGAGGAGTTGGTGGTACAGGAGACGCTGGTGGAGGAGTTGGTGGTACAGGAGACCCTGGTGGAGGAGTTGGTGGTACAGGAGACCCTTGTGGAGGAGTTGGTGGTACAGGAGACTCTGGTGGAGTAGTTGGTGGTACAGGAGACCCTGGTGGAGGAGTTGGTGGTACAGGAGACCCTGGTGGAGGAGTTGGTGGTACAGGAGACCCTGGTGGAGGAGTTGGTGGTACAGGAGACCCTGGTGGAGGAGTTGGTGGTACAGGAGACGCTGGTGGAGGAGTTGGTGGTACAGCAGAAGAGGAAGCAAGGGAGCCTGGCCCGCATAGGGAGAGCCATCCGCTCACTCCTCCGACGCCTGCTGCTTTGTGGTGGCCGGTCCACTGCACAGTAGGGGTGGTAGAGGTGGTGGATTGGTGTGAACCCTGACCACTTTGACCACACTCACCACACTCACCCTGCACCCACCCACCCTGTGATACCCTCCACCCACCACCCAAACCTTGCACCCACCCAGTCCTTGATACCCCGCACCCACCACACACACCCTGCACCCACCACACACACCCTGCACCCACCCACCCTGTGATACCCTCCACCCACCACACACACCCTGCATCCACCACACACACCCTGAACCCACCACACACACCCTGCACCCACCACACACATCCTGCACCCACCCAGTCCGTGATACCCTCCACCCACCACACACACCCTGCACCCACCACACACACCCTGCACCCACCACCCACACCCTGCACCCACCACCCACACCCTGCACCCACACACCCTGTGATACCCTCCACCCACCACACACACCCTGCACCCACCACACACACCCTGCACCCACCACACACACCCTGCACCCACCACACACACCCTGCACCCACAACACACACCCTGCACCCACCACACACACCCTGCACCCACCCACCCTGTGATACCCTGCACCCACCACACACACCCTGCACCCACCCACCCTGTGATACCCTGCACCCACCACACACACCCTGCACCCACAACACACACCCTGCACCCACCACACACACCCTGCACCCACCCACACTGTGATACCCTGCACCCACCACACACACCCTGCACCCACCACACACACCCTGCACCCACCACACACACCCTGCACCCACCCACCCTGTGAAACCCTGCACCCACCACACACACCCTGCACCCACCCACCCTGTGATACCCTGCACCCACCACACACACCCTGCACCCACAACACACACCCTGCACCCACCACACACACCCTGCACCCACCACACACACCCTGCACCCACCACACACACCCTGCATCCACCCACCCTGTGATACCCTGCACCCACCACACACACCCTGCACCCACAACACACACCCTGCACCCACCACCCACACCCTGCACCCACCCACCCTGTGATACCCTCCACCCACCACACACACCCTGCACCCACCACACACACCCTGCAACCCACCACACACACCCTGCACCCACCACACACACCCTGCACCCACCACACACACCCTGCACCCACCCACCCTGTGATACCCTCCACCCACCACACACACCCTGCACCCACCCACAGCGTGATACCCACTACCCAACATACTCCACACAGAGGGTTAGTGGTTTAAGAGGGTTAGGGGTATAGGGATTTAGGGGTATAGGGGTTTAGAGGGTGATGGGTTTAGAGGGTTGGAAGTTTAGAGGGTTCGATATTTATTGGACTAAGAGTTTATGGGTTGACAGGTTTAGAGGATGATGGGTTTAAGGGTTTAGAGGGAGGGTTTTAAATTGTAAGGGGTTTAGAGGGTTAGGTGTTTAGATGGCTATTGTTTTAGGTGTTTAGGGACTTAAAGGGTTAGGGGTTTAGAGGGTTAGGGTTTTAGAAGGTTAGGGTTTAGAATATTATGGGTTAAGAGATTTAGATAGTTAGGTGTTTAGAGGTTTAGAGGCTTTATGGGTTTCGATATGTAGTGGTTTAGAGGGTTAGAAGTTTATAAGGTTATAGATTTTAGAGTTTAGGGGGTTTTTAGGGGTTTAGTTTAGGGGTTCAGAGGTTTAGGGTTTTTGGTATAGGTGCTTAGAGGGTGAGGGGTTTAGAGGGTTAGGAGTTCATTGGGTTAGGGTTTAGAAGATTATGAGTTTAGAGAGTTAGGTGTTTAAGAAGTTTAGAGAGTTTATGGGTTTTGATTGTTAGATGTTTATTGGTTTGGAGGGTTTGGATTTTAGAAGGTTATAAGTTTAGGGGTTTAGATGTTTGGGGTTTAGGAGATTTGGGTTTTCGAAGTTTAGAGGTTTTGAGGGTTAGAGATTTATAGGGTCATGAGGTTTAGGGGTTAGGAGTGTAGAGGATTTAACACCTAGACTTTCACAACTAATATTATCCATAATAAAGGTATTTTTGGGTTAGTCTCCAACACACTGGTGTGCTAAAGGAGAAACGAATTGGCACGTTTTGTTCATGTGACGAACTTTACTAATTGGTTTTTGGTTCTTTTGGTAAAGTCACGTAGTTATAAATAAAACAAATCACGACGTTTCGATCGCAACACACGCGGTCGTCATCAAGCAAAGGGGTCAGCCTTTGAAGGCAAACAGTTTATAAGGGTTTGGGATGGGCGTAGCCCAAGTTTATCAATAGCACCAGGAGCATGGGCGGTGCACGAGTGACAATGCAGCAACAATGCCAATGCAGCAACAATGCTCATGCAGCAACAATGCTCATGCAGCAACAATGCCAATGGAGTGGGCGAGAGAGCTGCTATGGCAAGAGGTTATATTGGTAAGAAAGAGGAGAGGAGCAGGGGGGGGAGAGAGCGGGGGGATGGGGGCATGAGGGGGCGCTGCGTGAGCACTAAGGGGAGAGAGGACGTGAAGCTGGGGGGGAAGTGGGCGGGGCTGCAAGTGGGAGGCTGGGAACGCTGGGGATGCGGGGGGAAAATAACTCGAAAAAATAGACTAGTACCCGGCAGATATAATGGAACAACCATGAACAATTAAGGTTTTACCTGGTTAATAACATCCTTCCAATGATTGCTCAATTTGTGTCCATCTTCTCGGTTAAAGTTATGTCTATGTTTATATATCTGGATGGCTTCATGAACAAACCTTTGATAGTAGCCCCAAGGTTTGCAGAGTACCTTGGTCTCGGAAGAAACAATATCATGCGAGCCCACAGCATTATAACAATGTTCAGCCACGGCAGAGGTATTGGTTCTGCCGTGTTTCAGATCTCCCTTGTGTTCGCGAACACGGTCCGAGACATGTCGTTTCGTTTCCCCAATGTAACTGCTACCGCAGGTACAAATCAGTTTGTAGACTCCAGATGGGATTAGATCACGGATTTTGTGTACTGTATTGAATTGGACCTGGATCTTGTGTTTGTTTAAGATTTTGGAAATCTTTTTGGTAACACCTGCTATGTATGGTAACGTGATGGTTTTGATTGGCTTCTCAGGGGGTTGTTTCTCCATGGTTGGAGAAACAGCTTTGCGAATAATGCGGTCCGAGTACCCATTCATCTTGAGGGCCTGGTGTACGTGTTCCAGTTCACTGGCTAGGTGGTGTTGGTCGGAAATGCAGTGGGCCCTATGGTGTAGTGTTTTGATGAGGGAATTATTCTGTGCCGGATGGTGGTGGGAATCAGGTTTCAGAAAGGAATATGTGTGGGTGGCTTTCCTATAGACAGTGTCCCAACGAGCTGTCAGGTCTCTTCTCAAACAAAACATACAGGAATGGTAGCTTACCATCCTTCTCCACTGCCATGGTGAATTTGATGGATGGGTGTATGGAATTGATGTGGTTGAGAAATTGGTTCAATGCTGGCAGGCCATGTGGCCAAATGACGAAAGTGTCATCTGCATATCTCTTCCACAAGGAAGGACATAGGGTGGATGTCTGGATGGCATCTGTTTCAAATTTCTCCAGGAAAACATTCGCTATCACTGGTGATGAGGGGGAACCCATGGGGGTACCTTCATTTTGTTTGTAGAAAGTACCATTCCAGGTGAAGTAAGTGTTGGTAAGGCAGTGCCTAACCAGATTAGGTACATCAAGATTCAGTCCATGTTGGACTAAATCTTCAATTATTGCTAAAGTGTCAGGTACAGGAACCTTGAACAACAGAGGAACTACATCAAAGCTGACGAGCAAATAATCTGGGGACAGTGAAATGCCCTTTATTAGAGAGACCAAGTGAGCTGTTACGTACTACTAAGGTAGTCTTGCCCATGAATGAAAGCAAGGTATCAGACAGAAAACGGGGCCAGTTTGTAGGTAGGTAAGTTGATAGTGGAAACGATTGGCCGAAGTGGAGTACCTTCTTAATCCATGATCTAATCCCATCTGGAGTCTACAAACTGACATGTACCTGCGGTAGCAGCTACATTGAGGAAACGAAACGACATGTCTCGAACCGTGTTCGTGAACACAAGAGAGATCTGAAACACGGCAGAACCAATACCTCTGCCGTGGCTGACCAATTTTATAACGCTGTGGGCTCGCATGATATAGTTTTTTTCAAAGGTTTGTTCATGAAGCCATTCAGATATATAAATATAGACATAACTTCAACCGAGAAGATGGATACAAATTGAGCAATCATTGGAAGGATGTTATTAACCAGGTAAAACCTTTACTATTTATGGTTGTTCCATCATATCTGCCGGGTACTAGTCTATTTTTCCGAGTTAATTCCCCCCCTCATCCCCAGCGTTCCCAGCCTCCCACTTGCATCCCCGCCCACTCCCCCCCCCCCCCCCAGGCTTCATGTCCTCTATTCCCTTAGCGCTCACGCAGCCCCATCCCCCTACCCCACTTCCCCCCCTCTCTCTCTCCCCCCTTGCTCCTCCCCCCCTTTCTTACCTATATAACCTCTTGCCACGGCAGCTCTCTCACCCACTGCATTGGCATTGTTGCTGCATGGGCATTGTTTCTGCATTGGCATTGTTTCTGCATTGGCATTGTTGCTGCATTGACATTGTTGCTGCATTGGCATTGTTGCTGCATTGTCGCTGCATGGGCATTGTTTCTGCATTGGCATTGTTGCTGCATTGACATTGTTGCTGCATTGGCATTGTTGCTGCATTGACATTGTTGCTGCATTGGCATTGTTGCTGCATTGGCATTGTTGCTGCATTGACATTGTTGCTGCATTGACATTGTTGCTGCATTGGCATTGTTGCTGCATTGGGATTGTTGCTGCATTGGCATTGTTGCTGCATTGGCACTCGTGCACCGCCCATGCTCCTGGTGCTGTCGGTACACTTGGGCTACGCCCATCCCCAACCCTTATAAACTGTTTGCCTTTAGAGGCTGACTCCTTTGCCTGATGACGACCGCTTGTGTTGCGATCGAAACGTCGTGATTTATTTTATTTCTACCTACGTGACTTTACCGAAAGAACCAAAGAGTATGGATTCCTGCAGCCACGAAAGCTTCAAATCAAGATTCACTAATTGGCTGTCGGATGGTGGCGGGTTTAACGACACATTTATATTTACACAATCTAACCCAACAAGCCTTTATTATGGTATGAGAGGGTTAGGGTTGTAAAGGGTTATGGTTTTAGTGGTTTTGGGGTTTAGAGGGTGAGTGGTTAAGAGGAGCGGTCGTCAACCTTTTTGGTACCAGGGTCCGGTTTCGTGGAAGGTAATTTTTTCACGGACTGGAGGGGGGGGGGTCACCATTGGGTCTTTCCCCCTTTTCAAAGAAGCTCTGCAGCGATGTTTGTTTTTTACTCATTTTGGCTAGGGTTAGCTTGTGAGCTTACCAAAACTGCGCAGTGCGGGAAAGAGGCGCAGACGGAAGTGGGCGGGCCATGCGCGGACTTAAATAAGTGTCAGATTCTGACTTCTCATGAGTGTGCAACCTAGATCCCTCGCATGCGCAGTTTACAGTAGGGTTCGCGCTCCTATGATAATCTAATGCCGCCGCTGATCTGACAGGAGGCAGAGCTCAGACAGTAATGCGAGTGATGAGGAGCGGCTGTAAATACAGATGAAGCTTCGCTCCCTCGCCCACCGCTCACCGACTGCTGTGCGGCCCGGTTCCTAACATGCCTCAGACCGGTAGCGGTCCGTGGCCCAGAGGTTGGGGACCCCTGGTTTAGAGGATTGGAGTTTAGATGGGTTGGGATTTAGGTTGGGGATTTAGCGTTTTAGAAGGTTAGAGTTTATAAGGTTAGGGGTTTAGATGGTTAGGTGTTTAGAGGGTTTAGAAGGTTGGTTTTTAAAGGTTTATAAGGTTAGGGGTTGAAAGAGTTAGGGGTTTAGATGGTTCGGGGTTTAGAGGGTTAGGGGTTTACAGGGTTAGAGTTTTCAGGGTAAAGGGGTTTAGAGGGTTTGGTGTTTTGAGGGTTCGTGTTTTAGATGGTTAGGGGGTTTAGAAAGTTAGGTGTTTAGAGGTGTCGAGGGTTTATGGATTTCGATTGTTAGAGGTTTAGGAGTTTAGTCGTTTATAAGGTTATGGGTTTAGGAGTTTAGAGATTTCGGGATTTAGAAGGTTATGGATTTGAGGATTTTCAAGGGTTAAGGGGTTAGAGGGCCAGGGATGAGAGGGTTTAACACCTACACTTAATATTATCTGTAATAAAAGGTGTTTTTTGTTAGTCTCCAACACAGCGGTGTCCTAAAGTAGAAACAAATTGGCATTTTTTGGTCACGTGATAAAATGTATTAATTGGCTGTCGGGTGGTGGCGGGTGTAATGACGCATTGACATTTACATGAACTTACCCCCAAAACCCTTTATTATGGGATTAGAGGGTTAGGTGTTTAGAGGGTTTAAAGAGTTAGATGTTAAGAGGGTTGGTATGTTAGGGTATACGGGTTTAGAGAGTTAGGGGTTTAGAAGGTTAGGTGTTTAAGAGGGTTGGGGTTTAGATGGTTTGGGATTTAGGTTAGGAATTGAGAGTTTTAGAACGTTACGGTTTTGAGGATGAGAGGGTTAAGGGTAGAGTTTTATGGTTTTGAAGGTTATGGGTTTAGAGGTTTGTAGGTTTAGAGGGTTAAGTGTTTCGAGGTTTAGCCGTGGTAAGATAAAACATTGTTTAGTTTCATTTGTATATATGTAAATAATTTGTTTACCTCTCCTGTCGTGTTTTGTATTCTATTTTTGTTGTTAAATTTTGACCCGCCTGACTGCACATCTGTGAAAAATATATTTATTGCTCGTCCTTCAGTACAAAATAAATACTTTTTTTATTTTTAATCTCATTGGCCTCTGTACGAATCTATGGATTTCGGTGTGAGTTTTTGGGTCTCTTTGAATGTATGGATCTCTGTGTGAGGCTATGGGTCTCTGTGTGAGCCTAATAAGGTCGCTGTGTGAGTCTATGTGTGTGTGTGTGTTGGAGTCTATGGATGTCTGTTGGAATCTATGGGTCTCTGAGTATGGATGTTTGTGTGAGTCTTGCATGCATAATGAGCGACTTCCGCAACACGTCGTGTAGAGGGTACTTCTTTCATTCATATACGGGCACAACAGCTTATCTCTCGCAACACTGGATGTTAGCGTCTCTACGGGCTACACACACACGGTCGATCACTGAGCGTGGTTCCACCATCCGCACTCGGCCACAGCACTGGTTGACGGCGAGTCGGGGAGGGCGATGGAAGCCGCAGGAGATCTTCCACGTGGTCGGACGATGGAGAGATGACGGCGAGCAGCGACGCAGTCCGGACCCAAGACTCCACACACGAACCCCCGAGCCCTCCTCCGCCCCGCTTATATCGACGCAAGCGCGGCTAGGCTCCGCCTCTGGCCACGCCCTATCGTGGAGCCTTCGAGCGGGTTCCCGGAGCATTCCGGCCAGCCCCACCCATTACCTTTGGCCCAGATACCTCTCCCTTTCAGATTGGATGTTGCTACAGCGGTGCCTGTACCCGTGCTTCCCTTTTCTAACCAGCAGGTGTCATCATGTCTTTAGACATGCACAAATTGAACTTTAAAAGGGCATTGAGGGTTGCGGAATCAGAATTGAATATTAAGTTCCTGTAATGTTTTATAATAATAGACTTATTCCAGGAAAGCCACACTGAGTCATAGTAAGGTTCTGAATTGAGTTTTTATTTTAATATATTTCGCCAAATGAATGACGAGCGCTTACACAAGTGGGGGGGAAACCGGAGCACCCGGAGAAACTCCACACTTACGATGGAGAAACACTGTAAACCGTATAGGTGAAGATGGCGACCATCCCACTTGCTGTACTGTCTTCTCCTGGCGAGACAGGTGATGGCACCTAGACGCCCAAGGGAAGAGGGTTTCACAACATTCACTGTGCGGGGATCCACCAACCCTCTCTACCTTCCACAGTGCCAGATTACAGGAGTGTGCCTGTAATCTAGCACTGTGTGAATGATAAGAACAATAATAATTTATAAAGTGATAACAATAATACTCATTTCTATTTGTAACGTGACAATAATTACTTCTACTTACGACATAATAATCATTTTACTTGTAACTTGATAGTAACGATAATAACTTCTACTTGTAATTTGATAACAAAAATATGTACTTGTACTTAGAATGTGACAACAACCCTATGGAACACCCAGTGATGAACAATTAACCCTATGGGAACCTTATGGGAGCCTCAGTGAGTAACACTGAACCCTAAGGGAACACCAGTGAGTAACACTGAACCCTAAGGGAGCTCCAGTAACACAGAAACCTTAAACGAGCTCCAGTGAGTAACACTGAACCCTATGGAAGTGTCAGTGAGTAACATTGAACCCGAAGGGAGCGTCAGTGACGAATTCTGAACTCTATGGAAGCTCCAGTGAGTAACACCGAACCCTATTGGAGTGTCAGTGAGTAACACTGAACCCTATATAGGAGACCCAGTGAGTAACACTGAACCCTACGGGAGACCCAGTGAATACAACTGAACTCTAAAGCCACCTACTCACTCTTCTTAGTTCTTTCGGTAAAGTCACGTAGAAGGGAAGTAATAAAATAATAAAAATGAAACATAATAAAACAATTCTCACGACGTTTCGGCCACAACGCAAGCAGCCGTCCTCAGGAGAAAACCAGGTCTGTCGAGGCGACAGCGTCTGAATGACGCTGTCTTTCCGACAGACCTGTTCTTCACCTGAGGACGGCTGCTTGCGTTGTGGCCGAAACGTCGTGAGAATTGTTTTGTTATTATTTTTTACTTCCCTTCTACGTGACTTTACCGAAAGAACCAAGAAGATGAATCCCTGCAGTCACGAAAGCTTTAAATCGAAACCTACTCACCCCTTAGTGTGCTGATTCGGTCTTCATAGGTGATTGCTAACAGCACTTACCTCAACAGTCTCTTCAGGCTATACAATGAATCCCATACATGGAATGTATGTCTTTGTGTGTGAGTTTGTGAGAGAGTTTGCGTGTGCGAGTGAGTTTGTGTGCGCAAGTCAGTTTGTGAGAGTAAGTTTGTGCGAACGAGTGTAGTGTAGCGGTGAGTGTGCTGCGCTACGAGCCTGGTGACCCAGGCTTGATTCCCTCTCACAGTCAACACCAGTTTCAAATGAGTACCTGAGAGAGTGGATGTGAATGAGTGGGTTGGTCAGTGAATTTCTGAGTGAGTCGGTGAGTGAATGGATCAGTGAGTGGATGATTGAGTTGGTGAGTTTTTTAGTGATTGGGTGGATGGGTGCATGTGTAAATGCAGTACAGGGGACTAGCGGTCACAGGGGGTAATGACAGGGGAATTAGCAATGGAAGAGACTAGGGGCCACAATGGGTAATTACAGGTTAATGAATAGACAGGGTGAACGATCTGCGGTCTATGAGAAGGATCGAGAATAAGGCTGTGGCCAAGTGACAGAAGGGAGCAGGTGTGGATCAGGGACCAAGAGCCATCGAGAAGGTTCTAGAGAGGGGGCGTGGTCACAGGTTAAGGGATGGCCACGCATAGGATAAAACGTGTCGAAAACGAGAGGCTCGGGGCTGCTGAAGCCGGGGTATTCGCCTGTCAAGTGTTCGTGCCTTCAATGAAGATCACCGACAAGAAACGTGTCTCCTGGTGTCATTACAACTGGTGTCAGAAGTGGGGTACCATCATGTCACGGTATAACCGAGGGAAGAACCCACCCGAGACGACCTTTGACAAAGGAAAGGACGAGGGGGAGACCTTCCTTCAGTCAGCCCCGGGAGGCGGGGTCCTGGTCAACAACCCTCTAAGTGAAGAGGAAGCTGCGGTGGCAACTAGGGGAGGGGGGGTGCAGGCGACCGACAGCAGCTACAAATCATGGAGGGGTGGAGCGAGGTGATGGGATGGCTGACCAACTACTGGCAGCAGTCGAACAGCTCACCTTGCGGTTGGGCAAGGCTGCGGTGAGAGGGGGAGCCACGGACAGCGTGGAGGGGATCGTCGCAGGGGGAGCTGCGCGATAAACAGCCGCAGTCGTTCGCGTGGTGTAAACCAAGCAGGAGAGCCTTACTGAGTCTCAAGACATTATCAGGAGGCTCCTGCTACATTGGAATGTTTGGCCAATTGCATTTAGTTGTGCATGTGGGAGGAAACGGTACCAAGTAGAATGTCATGAATACGACGAGGATGCACCTCAATGACAAGGATAGATGGAATCAAGAATCCATTCATGTACACCTTCGACTAGTCACCTTGTGGCCTAAGCCCACAACACCCGGTATTCCCAGGGAGTCTCCCATCTAAGCACTAAACCGAGGTCTGCTTACTCTCCCAGAGCCAATGAAATTGGGTGGTGTATTCAAAGCCATTGGGTTGAAGGCAATCGACAGGCAGGCAGAGCGAGTGGTGGGTGCATGGGTGGCAGTACAAGCGGCCGATGTAGACCGCTCTGATTGGATAGAGGTGGTCGAGCCAGATGATTGTGTAAGCAGTAGCGGAGTGGTGCATCGTGGCCGTGATCGGACATCAAGTGGTCAAGCGGGTATTGTGTGCAATGCAGTAGAAACCAGTTCTGAACCGTCACACCGGTGGTGAGAGGCTGCTGACTTGGAGACGTTTGCCCCAGCTCCAATTCCGAGTTGGCCAACTGTAATAAGGTCGAGATCCTCCCGCGAGCTCAGGGAGGCCGGCTCGGGGCGCTGGCGCTGCGAGTCGACCACGGCGAAGGTCTGGAAGTAAGGGGACGTACGCTTGCGGGCGGCCGCCAGACGAGATGCCGGGTCTCTGAGCAGTAACAACGATTTCGATTGAAAGCTTTCGTGACTGCAGAGATTCATCTTCTTGGTTCTTTCGGTAAAGTCACGTAGAAGGGAAAGAATAAAAAAATAAACGTAATAAAATAATTCTCACGACGTTTCGGCCACAACGCACGCAGCCGTCCTCAGGTGAAGAACAGGTCTGTCGGGGAGACAGCGTCTGAATGAAACAGCACCATGCTTGGAGCGTATATTTAAGCTGGGTTGGAAAGGGGGGAAGGGCGCCTTGACAAAATAATTTGCAAATCAAGAGGAATTTAGCATATTTAGGGGAAATGCAGGTATGTGATTAGTATTACTTATGCCCGTGCATTATGCAGGATTAGCAGCATCAAAGTGAGGGGATATGGGAAATGCAGGTATGTGATTAGTACTACTCATGCCCGTGCATTATGCAGGATTAGCAGCATCAAAGGGAGGGGATATGAGAAATGCAGGTATGTGATTAGTACTACTTATGCCCGTGCATTATGCAGGATTAGCAGCATCAAAGGGAGGGGATATGGGAAATGCAGGTATGTGATTAGTACTACTGTAATAACAGCTATCGTGGGTTCACGTGGGGGATTGGCTTGCCGGTCCTGCTTGTAGCCAATAAGGGTCGAGATAGGGAGTGTGGGGCCGGCGTGATCACGGCATGTCATCAGGAGTGATTGGCCCAGCCATTTGGGGCCCCAGCCAATGGGGATCCGGGTAAGAGGCGTGGTCCCGGGATTGACAGGGAACCATCGAGAACGGTCGAGATTGCCCATGGAGGATTGGCTGGGAGGACCACGTGACGAAGGGATTAAGAGGGAGAGAGAGGAAGGATCGAGGGAGAGACTGGGAACTGAACGGGGGCGAGAGCCACGCGCGAACGGGGCTCCGGGTGCCACGTGCGCGGTGGGAGCTGGTGGGAGTCCGCCGCCACTACGTTGTCTGCCAGCAACGGAGCGTGTGGGAGCAAGTGTACCGTGAAGTGAAAATAAAGAGGACCGATTCCGAATCCGTCTCCGGAGAATTATTACACTACTTATGCCCGTGCATTATGCAGGATTAGCAGCATCAAAAGGAGGGGATAGGGGTAGCAAGAAATAAATAATTCCAAGCGTTTGCAGTTGAAACAGAAACTTAATTAGAATTGCATGCTTTTCTGTCATTAGCATAACGTACTTCAGTGTTGTGGGGCATCTAAGATTCATATCGTCAGCTTAAACTGTGAAAATAATCACAAAATTCCGCTATCCAAGTATACTACTGTTTTTGTACGTACACTGCTGTGTATGTACACTCGTGTGTGTATGCGCACTTGTATGCATGTGCACCCGTGTGTGTATGTATGAAGCAGTGTGTATGCACATTCGTGTATGTTTCTACCGCGCTGTGTATGTCCACTCGTGTGTGGGTGTGTACATGGGGGTGTATATGTGTACTCGTGTATGATTATGTATTGGAACAAACACATTATTTTTATATTGTGTCGTACAAAGAATTGAGGGGCAACGTGGTAGGAATGCGCCACCTCAACATGGAACTACAGGGATGAGACTCCCCGCTCGTGGTGCTAAATGAATGAAAACAGCGCCACTGAGCAGACAGAGCCCCGCCCCTACAGCTCGTGAGTGTGACGTAGTGAGTGTGACCAGCGGACTGCCACGATGCTGCCAGGTAAGGGTAAACTTGTGTGATGGAGATGCTTCACCTGAAACTCGCCTCCACACGTGTTCGCTATGAACATTGTAGCAATAAGGAACGATCAGTCATCTTTAACATAGCAGGTCTTTATTGTTCTGCAAGTATATTAACGTTAAAACTCGTAGATACACATGCACACTCGTGTGTGAATGCACACCGCTGTATATACAGTCGCGTTTGGATGCACTCTCGTGTGTGTATGTCTACTCGTCCGTGTTATTTTAAAGGAAAGATATGGTCGCAATAACGTACGATCAGTCATCTTTAAAAACAAATCAGGTCCTTATTAATCTGCAAGAAAACTCACGTTAATACTCGTATCGAAATCTTTATTAATACGCATGCTCAAACAGTTAAAATATATTCTTAAAATCAAACACGTAAACGTCGATTTCCCCTTTGACGTCCTTTTCGCTTGAAGCCATTCGTCCATAGTTTAAAATTGTTGTGAGAAGATGACAACACATGCCACCTTCTACAATAAACAGCACACATTTAACAGCCCCGATGATCCAACGACGAGACGAAGCAATGTATCTATCGAAGTATAAAATTGTTGTCATTCTGAAATCAGTGAACACTTCTGGAACTTAAAAGGAAGACATTCATCTGAACACATTATAGAGCATGCACAACATCACTCTAGCTTGAAGTCCTAGAAATCACCGAAAAAATATATAATAGACACGAATATGACTCTCCAGCCACTCCACTACATCAAGCCATCTCTCAGGATGCAACTGCATGGGGTCGAAAGAGGAATTTCGTTTAGGACTCATGACAACATTTTTACTCTTTGCTTGATGATGCCTTTGAAGTGTTGATGACTGTGAAAATGCTTCCAACGCACAGAACAATCAAACGGTTTTGTTGAAATAATTACACTAGCTTGGAGTAGTGCTGGAAATCACTAATATAATCAATTGCACCTAATAAATTGATCCAACAGAGACACAAACGTGCACATTCCAGGACTTTAACAGAAGTACTCATTACTTTGATTATCCAGCCACTCCAGCAGCCATTTCTCATGGGGTCAAAATAGGAATTGTCGTCAGGACTCATTACATCCGCTACATCAACGCATCTCTCAGGATCCACCTGCATAGGTTCGAAAGATTCATTTTTTTCAGGACTAATTGCAGCACTTTGTATTTCACCTTTTGATTTCACTTCCCTATCATTGCTGATCTTCTCATGCTTGTTTCGGGGTGATGACCGTGTGAAGATCTGACTTCCTTGCAAATGCCTTCCCGCACACAGCGCAATTGAATGGCTTCTCGCCCGTGTGTGTTTCTTGGTGACTGTTAAGAGTTGATTTCTGTGAAAATGACTTCCCACACTCAGAGCACTTGAATGGCTTCTCGCCCGTGTGTGTTTTCTGGTGACGGTTAAAAGTTGATTTCCGTGAAAATGACTTCCCACACACAGAGCACTTGAATGGCTTCTCGCCCGTGTGTGTTTTCTGGTGACTGTTAAGAGTTGATTTCCATGAAAATGACTTCCCACACACAGAGCAATTGAACGGCTTCTCGCCCGTGTGTGTTTTCTGGTGATTGCGACGAGTTGATAAATCTGCAAATGCCTTCCCACACACAGAGCACTTGAACGGCTTCTCGCCCGTGTGTGTTTTATGGTGACTGTTAAGAGTTGATTACCGTGAAAATGACTTCCCACACACAGAGCAATTGAACGGCTTCTCGCCCGTGTGTGTTTTCTGGTGACGGTTAAGAGTTTATTTCAGTGAAAATGACTTCCCACACGCAGAGAAATTGAATGGCTTCTTAACCGTGTGTGCGTGGCGCTGTGGAGAGTTTATCTGCTCCATGTGACTGATTCTTCAGAGCAGAGGAACAGTCGCGGGTGTTGTTGAGAGTTAAAGGTACCCTTTAAGCTGCGTGGATGTCTGGCTCAAATCGCCAAAAAGCAAACTCTCACTACCGTCTAACCGAGACACAGTAACGTCTCGTAAGTCGGACGACACACGATTACCAGTGTATCCACTAACAAAGTCACTTACTTGTTGATGCACGGCGTATCGATGTCCCTGTAACCCGTCTGAAGAGATCGCCACAAACTCTCCCAGTCGCCACGCAATCGTGCTCGCCAAGGCTGGGTCTAGCAGAAGGGTAATCTGCAGAGCGAGGAGTCGAGCGTCTTTCCTCAGTGAAATTCCTCTCCAAATGGTCTTGAGGTCTGATAGGGGCAAGTGCTGTCAGATCGAGTAGCAAAATTAGCAGCGTTTGTTGAGGGCCAGCACTGTGGCACACAGAGACAGGAGTGGCGGCTGATTTCATCCGCATCATCTCTACATAACAAAAAGGCTCAGTCCATTTTACACGCACCTTTACATCATCCGCACCTAGTTTACACAACAAAGGCTCATTCCTAACAGCGTGCTTCAGCCGCACCGAACCTCACACAAATAATATTCAGGGCCTACCTTGGCTCCTCCCACCTTCAACCAGTATATATACAAGGACTGTTTCTTGGAATTTCTCTCACTTGCTACAGCTATCGTGCTGTAAATGTTCCACCTGAAGATGGAGGCTTGTGTTGCCTCCGAAACGTCGTGATTTTTATTTTATTTTAATTTTACTTTTATTAATTTTTTATTTTTTACCTACGTGACTTTACTGAAAAAACCTAAGAATATGAATTCTTGCAGTCACGAAAGCTTCAAATCTAGAATTGACCCAGGTACTTTACACACTCCACCTGGTACTCAGTTGAGGCTGACTCGAACTAGAGGAGGCCCAGGACCAGTTCAGACAATCGTCACTGGTGTTGCCCATGAGCTGGAATCAACCTCAGTTTCTAGCACAGCAGGCTGACCGCTACACTACCGCTCTCCCACACAAACAAGACACACACGTGTACACGCAACATACGACGGCCGTTATTCACAGATCACCAATTGGCCACCCCCCCTCCTGCCACCCCCATAGCCCACGACTCCAAGGAAAGAGAGGGGGATCACGAGCGGACAGACGCCGTGTGGGAAATACCTCTATGCAGCGCGGGAGGTGATCTTCGTGGCTGTTGGACCGGAATAATTCCCTGCCCGTCGCCAACTCCGCCACCGTGCAGCCCAGCGCCCACATATCCACTCCACATGTCAAGCTATAGCCCAGCAACAGCTCCGGAGCCAAGTATTCTAGAGTGCCACCAACATTCATAGCTGTACAAAAATCACAAGGACAACAAACATATGTGCGTGTGTACACACTGTGTCTTAAACAGCATCATCATCATGCACATAAACAGTCACATGTACAGACACTCAGACACTGACACACAGACACACTCAGACAGACACTGACATATAGACACTCACACGGACGCAGAGAGACCCATGCATAAGAACAGCCATACAGACACCCACACGCAGACACTCACACACCCAGGTGAGGTCACTCACGTTGACTTTCCACGAAAAAGCTCGTGCCAAAGTCCGTGATCCTCACGGTGCCAGTCATGGTGTCTTTGACGAGAACATTTTCCTGGAAGAGGGGTAGAATGAATTCAAACTCAGAGGTTATGCCAATATCATTCAGCAAGCAGTGGATCAATCACATACCACGACACACGCTAAACAGGGGAACTAGATGAGGCATAGCCCTGTCGACAAGCGTCAGTCAAGAGCAATATTCACTGTTTTCTGACAGCTGTCACTGGGCGTTGCCCCTTTCAAATATGTCAAAATTGTAGATGTGAGTAGAGGCGTGTCACGTTCAACGCACTCTCAGGCACCATCAAAGTGAAGGGGGGTGGCTCTATTGACAACCGATTGCCGTTGCTCCAACAGGAGAGCTGCATGGAGCTCACAGCTGGATGAGTGCCCGTTAACGAGTTAGAGACAAAAAGCCACGCACAAGAGAGTGCACGGATTCCGTGACGCTTTCCACTGCACCTTTGTCTTTGGGCGTTTTTAATTTGCAGATTGGAATTCGATAACGAGCAGTTGTCAGGCCAAAATGCACATTTCGCACGTTTTGAAAAAATGTATTTTTGACTCTGTTTCATGTCTCCCAGGGTTTGGGGCAATGCTGATCAACGTTGCCGGTTTTCTCTCTGGTGAGTCCCCAAGAGCGACACGACTCTACACGATAGTTTAATTCATACCAGATCACATTCACCAGAGGAGCATGGCCCTGCCTCCTTCCAGTGAGATGGGCAGAGCTTACATATCGACCCTGTGACCAACATGGCCGGTTTTCTCTGTGGAACGAGTCCCCAATAAAGATACACCTCTGCAATCTTAATTTGTAGCTTTCGTGACTGCAGGAATTACTCTTTGGTTCTTTCGGTAAAGTCACGTATAAAGCTTGCGTACTTTGTCAACCGTCGTCCTACTCATTGACATGCAAATTTTTTCTCTATCCCCTCCCTCTCTCCGCCCCCACCCCCCTCTCTCTATTTAAGGCCTCGTCACAGAGACGTTCTCTCTCTGTGTGCCGATGTGTGTTCTCTCTCTATGTATCTTTGCGATATCTGTCTGCTTATATGTCTGTCTATAGTTTTCTGGTTAGATTTTTGTTGCTATTTCTTTTATACCTGATGATGATTGCTTGTGTTGCAATCGAAACGTCGTCGTATGCTATTATTTAATTTATTATTTTATCTTTATACGTGACTTTACCGAAAGAACCAAAGAGTGATACACCTCTGCACCAAAGTGAAAGCTGAACGCTGTGTCCACTCACTGGCTTGATGTCCGCGTGGACGATTTTCCTGGAATGTATGTGGCGCAAGAACTTGAGGATGCCCCTGGTGTAGGTTTTCACCATCGCCATGTCCAACCGTCGGAGCCCCGCATTTCTAATCACTTCATGAAGGCTCTCCCTGTGAGAGAGGCAGAAGCAGCAACAAAAACACGGCATCAGTACCATCCCCTACAATGCTGCACTGATTCTGATAACGATAATCATGATAATTGGTTTTTTACCCTTCTATCTGGCAACAAAACTGACAACTTTTTACAAGGAGTCATGGTTGCATAGACCGCAATACCTGCAGTCATAATACAAACAAAAGTTACGTCTTTGGCTGCAGTCATAATACAAACAAAAGTTATGTCTTTTGTTTGTATTATGACGGCAGGTATTGCGGTCTATGCAAATATGACTCCTTGTAAAAAGGTGTCAGTTTTGTTGCCAGATAGAAGGGTAAAGAACCAATTATCATATTTTTACTGGCAAATGAGGTTCCCATGGTGTAAACGATAATCATGTTCATATTGTACGTTCACGTGCACATTTATGACCAATATTAAGAGTTATAGTTCCGTGTGGGTTGAGGTCGTCAATTTACCCATAAACCAAATCAGTTGGCATATCTGCCCACTTGACAACTTGATTTCATTGGCTTTGTTGCCGGGTGGTGGAGGGTTATCCATTGGGAGAAGATAAAAACTCCACACAGAACAGAAGCTCGGGATTTTCGCCGAGAGGCACGAGCATCACCACTGCCATGCAGCCACCCTGCTGATTGAGTGGAGGCGTGGGTTGGTGAAAGTGGCAGGGCTAATGGAGAAAAGACAAGTGGCCTCCAATGCACCCGTGGCACATGGCAGCTCCACAGGATTACAATGCATGGGTGGCGTGGGCATCTCAACATTAACAGCTTACTCTTTGGTTCTTTCGGTAAAGTCACGTATAAAGATAAAATAATAAATTAAATAATAGCATACGACGTTTCGATTGCAACACAAGCAATCATCATCAGGTATAAATGAAATAGCAACAAAAATCTAACCAGAAAACTATAGACAGACATATGTATCTTGGTGATATCTGTCTGCTTATATGTCTGTCTATAGTTTTCTGGTTAGATTTTTGTTGCTATTTCATTTATACCTGATGATGATTGCTTGTGTTGCAATCAAAATGTCGTATGCTATTATTTAATTTATTATTTTATCTTTATACGTGACTTTACCGAAAGAACCAAAGAGTAATTCCTGCAGTCACGAAAGCTCCACAATTAAGAATTAACAGCTTGCCGCGGTGGCGAGATGACATCTCCCCCGCCTGGTATGGAGGAGGTCCTAGGTTTGATCCCGACCGTGATGCCTGTAGATTTGGAGATTGCATGTTCTCCCCGTGGGCATGTGAATTTTTCTGTGTTTCCACTGGTTTTCCCCTCCACATTTATAATCAAAATGCTACTTTTAGATTTAAAGCTTTCGTGACTGCAGGGATTCATCTTCTTGGTTCTTTCGGTAAAGTCACGTAGAAGGGAAGTAATAAAATAATAAAAATAAAACATAATAAAATAATTCTCACGACGTTTCGGCCACAACGCAAGTAGCCGTCCTCAGGTGAAGAACAGGTCTGTCGGGAAGACAGAAGAACAGGTCTGTCGGGAAGACAGACTGTCTCCCCGACAGACCTGTTCTTCACCTGAGGATGGCTACTTGCGTTGTGGCCGAAACGTCGTGAGAATTATTTTATAATGTTTTATTTTTATTATTTTATTATTTCCATTCTACGTGACTTTACCGAAAGAACCAAGAAGAAAAATGCTACTTTGTTAAGCTTTTATTTGTGGTCTGGTCGCTTCTAAAAAATAACGAAAGTTTTTTAAGTTAGTTGACCACGCTATTGGCGGAGGGGGGGGGGGGGGGCATGAGCTACATACTTCAACAGCTCCATGACGATACAGTAGTGTCCTCTGAAATGAAATCTGTTCAGGACTTCGATGACGTTGAAATCTTCATCACTGCCCTCGCCCTGAAGTTCCAGAGCTATCTGGAGCTCCATCTTCTGGTATGTTTCCTGCTTGGAGCTGCACAGAGGAAGTTCACAAATGAAGAGCCTACATTTGCTTTAGGGATATCCAGAGCCAAATTCTACTCAGAATAAAATAATTCAATATGAATTCACCAGGTCTAACAGCACCAGGAGTTCCAGTAGCACACTTGACTATCATTGGTGATTAGCTCCCACAGAGGGAGCAGGAGCCGGCGTAGGGCACCCAATAAGATTTGAAAGTGAAGAACCATTCAAATCGGATTGGTCATTTGAGAAATCTAAATGCAAACGCATGTTAACACAACGCATTAATTCTAGATTTGAAGCTTTCGTAACTGCAAGGATTCATATTCGTAGGTTTTTTCGGTAAAGTCATGTAGGTAAAAAAATTAAATTAATAAAAGTAAAATAAAAATAAAATAAAAATCACGACGTTTCGGAGGCAACACAAGCCTCCGTCTTCAGGTGGAACCGTCACAGCCACGACAGCTGTATCAAGTAAATGAGAGATTACAAGAGCTACCACTCCGTATATATAATGGTTGAAGAGGGGAAGGGCCAAGTATGGCACTCTTTTTATTAATATGGTAAGGTGAGGCTTAAGACTAAGAATAGACGTGACTTTACCGAAAAAACCCAAGAATATGAACACAACGCATTTTCACTTCAATGTGCCTCTTCCATTCGGGAACACTTTTCGCATAACGCGGAATGTGCCCGTAATAACACGAACGCGCCCATTGCAACACGGAACGCTTCTCGTTATAACGTAGAACACGCCTGTTAAAGCACGGAACACGCCTGTTATAACACGATCTGTGAGTGGTCGACAACAAACTACTTTCTTGAGCTGCAATGATACATTACTCGCAATGATAAAGTAACGTGACGGCATACCCTCAGTTATTGGTCTCGTCATCTCAAGGTGTATGAGTGCATTGTATCTCGCCAAACATTATTATTACATTATTTATGGGAAAATTATTTTCGCTCAATATCTTTTTGCTGAACGCGGAACTTTTCAGGAATGTATCTACAGCATTAAATGAGGAATTACCGTAATGTGCAGGTAATCTTTCAGCAATGGGATGTTTTGCCCCAATATTAGTTTACACTGTGTGTGTGTATTTTAAGCTTTAGGGAGGAAAAATCTGAGAACCCAGAAGGAACTGATGCAGAACAGGGGTAGAACATGCAAACTCCATACAGGAGGGCACCCGAATCAGGAGTCGAACCCAGGCCCCCCTTCTCGCTTTGATGCACGAGTGTCATCACTGCCAATTTTGGAGCTTTCGTGACTGCAGGAATTATTCTTTGGTTCTTTCGGTTAAGTCACGTATAAAGATAAAATAATAAAAATAATACATTACATTTCGATATTTTACTAGGTTATTTAATTTTAGTGTGTCTTTCTCGTAATTTTCAAGCTTGCGTACCGTACCACGTCGTCGTCCACTCATTGACATGCTAATTTTTTCTCTGCCCCCTCCGTATCTCCGCCCCCGCCCCCTCTCTATATTTAAGGCCTCGTCACAGAAACGACCTCTCTCTTTCTGCCGATACGTGTTCTCTCTCTGTGTGTCTTTGTGATGTCGGTCTGCTTGTGTGTCTGTCTATAGTTTTCTAGTTAGATTTTTGTTGCTATTTCTTTTATACCTGATGACGATTGCTTGGGTTGCAATCGAAACGTCGTAGTATGCTATTATTTAATTTATTATTTTATCTTCATACGTGACTTTACCGAAAGAACCAAAGAATAATGTCACCGCTGCATCGCACGGCTGCCCGTGGCAACGGACTTAACAACAACATCGGCCTCGTGACGGCGCGGCTCTGAAGTCTTACCTCGATGGTGACACCAGGATCTTGATGGCCACCAGGATGTTCCTTTTGTGATCAAGGCATTGGATCACCTGGCCTTGACCTCCTTCTCCAATCTTCTTCAGCACCTCATAGCGATAGCGGAGGTGCTCATGCCGGAACTGCACAAAAGGTACAATCATTTAAAGTGAATATAATTAAAATCACAAAGTTTAAGAAGTGAGAATGTATATTCTTTGGGATATGCAAATTCCTTTGTCAAGGCGATCTTCCCCCTCCAACCCAGCTTAAATATACGCTGCCAAGCGTGGTGGTGTTCATTCAGACGCTGTCTCCCCGACAGACCTGTTCTTCACCTGAGGACGGCTGCTTGCGTTGTGGCCGAAACGTCGTGAGAATTATTTTATTATGTTTTATTTTTATTATTTTATTATTTCCTTTTTACACGTACATAGATTGAAAAAAAATAACAAAAAACTAAAAACAATCAAAGGGTTTCCGGGTGAAAATTATCATGTTAATGACAGATTAGTATTCTTTGCTTCTTTCGGTAAAGTCACGTATAAAGATAAAATAATAAATTAAATAATAGCATACTACGACGTTTCGATTGCAACACAAGCAATCATCATCAGGTATAAAAGAAATAGCAACAAAAATCTAACCAGAAAACTATAGACAGACATATAAGCAGACAGACATCACACAGACACACACAGAGAGAGAACACGTATCGGCACAAAGAGAGAGGGATCGTCTCTGTGACGAGGCCTTAAATATAGAGAGGGGGCTGGGGCCGAGAGAGGGAGGGGGCAGAGAAAAAATTTGCATGTCAATGAGTGGACGACGACGTGGTACGGTATTGCATAGCCGCAACCGAGGGGTCGGCACGCAAAGTGGCTGTGTTAGTGTGAAAGCGCAAGTTTGAAATGGGCATAAAGCACGACTATCATCAGAAGGTGGTAGGATGGGAAGATCATAGCCAGTATTGACTTAAACTGGTTGATAACGTCCTTCCAATGATTACTCAGTTTGTACCCATCTTCTCGGTTTAAATTGTGTCTGTGTCGATAAAAATGGATGGCTTCATGAATGAATCTTTGTTGATAGACAAGTGGGTTTGCAAAGTACCTTCGTCTTAGAGAAATAAATTTCGTGTGAGCCCACCGCATTAAAACAATGATCAGCCACGGCTGAGGTATTGGTCCTACCGTGTTTCAGATCCTACCTAGTTTCGGATTTGACTTATGTTCACGAACATAAGGCAGATCTGAAACTGTCGGGTTGGCTGCCCACCACTTGCATTAATATTGGCTACTGACATTTGGGCTATGGCCATTTCAAACCCTAATAAACAGTTTGCCTTTGGAAGCTAACCCCCCTTTTCCTGAAGACGACCGATTTTGTTGCGATTGAAACGTTGTATTTCGATTTAAAGCTTTCGTGACTGCAGGTATTCATCTTTTTGGTTCTTTCGGTAAAGTTACGTAGAATGGAAACAATAAAAATAATAAAATAAAACATAAAAAAATTATTCTCACGTTTCGGCAACAACACAAGACGGCTGATTGCGTTGTAGCTGAAACGTCTTGAGAATTCTTTTATTATGTTTTATTTTATTATTTTTATTGTTTACATTCTACGTGACTTTACCGAAAGAACCAAGAAGATGAAACGTTGTAGTTTTAGTTTTTGTTATTTTATTTGAACCTATCTACTTGACTTTACCGAAAGACCCAAAAAATATTAATTCTTGCAGTCACGAAAGCTTTAAGTCAAGATTTAAGTGAGAATGTAATTTTCTAATATATTTTCTGTAATGATTACGTTTTTGAAATCCTTTATATTAAGTTCACTTGCTTGCTTGCGCGCTTACGACCGTGCAAATCTTTCGGTCGTATTTTAACCCACTTGCCGTGATCCAATCGAGCTGACATGTTGCACACAGACTCGTTGTGCGTGACAATTTATTTTCGTGAAATTTTTTTTCCTAAATTTTCCACTTTTTAGGGATTTTTTTTTTTCATATTTAATTTAAAATACCAATGTGATAAAAATGAAACTCTTACTCAAGAAAAACAGAAATGAATAATAAAATAAAACCGATGCCATGCACATAAAGGATTTATAGTGAAAAATCTTTGTTTTTAAATCCTTTATTTAAATCTGTCATTGTGGAATGTTCTGATGTCTGCTGGCTGAGTCACCCTTCAAAATAGAGCTTCTTAGCTCAATGGGATTTACTCGCGATAAAAAAAAAAATCCTGATTCTGAAGTGCATTGGTGTGTGTGATAGCCTTGGTTGGTACTTCAGGTGCAATGACAAGAAGCCACAAACCCCGCTACCGATGGGCCCTGTGACCGCCCCCACAGCCGGTGTTTTGTTGCGAGCCTCACCAGAATGTAATTTCGTTCTTGGTCGTCGTATCCATCATTGTTGCATCCCTCAGATTTGTTGTAGAGTGCAAAGTACCACACTTCCTGCATGGCTGCGAGTTCTAGCTTCTCACGGTGGGTCAAGTGAGGGCCAAAGAGAGCCATGATTTCTGCAGACATGAGAATAACGACAACAGCTGTGTGATCCCAAAGTTGAGCAATTTGTAGGAAACAATTACAGGATTGGGATGTTTTGGCCAATACCAGTTATGTCTGTATGTATGTTGAACTTCTTTTGCACCGTACGTAGCCAATGGTGCCAAATGGATACGCAGGGGGAGGGCAATAAACTAAACATGAAAAGTTCTAAAGAAAGTAGTTTTCAATCTAGATGATTTGAAAGTGTATAGCTCCAGTGGCTTCCTAATCATCTTCTTGGTTCTTTCGGTAAAGTCACGTAGAAGGGAAGTAATAAAATAATAAAAATAAAACATAATAAAACCGAAAGAACCAAGAAGATGAATCCCTGCAGTCACGAAAGCTTTAAATCGAAATTTGGCTTCCTAATATCGGAAGTGCATCTGAAAGCGTGTGATGTGCTGAGGCCAGAGCACAGATAATCATCCCCATGCAACATGGCCACCATGTGATGCAGTCCCCCATGCAACATGGCTACCATTAAGTCCCGCATGCAACACTGCCAACATGAAGTCCCTCATGCAACTTGGCTACCTGGACATCACCCATGCATCATGGCCGCTATGAAATCTCCAATGCATCACGGTCACTGTGAAATGCACCATGTAACATGGCCATTGTGATGTTCCACCATTCACCATGGCCCTCTGTGACGTCCCTCATTACTGTCCTTACCTTGCGGTGATTTGCTGCAGATGGAGGCGGTGCCCTCTGAGGACAGCGCACTCCACGTGGTGCAAGATTCGCCCTTACTCCTCGCCTCTCCAGCTCGGCTCATCTACACACACACAAAGACAAAGGTCCACCACGTAAACTTTAGCAAGATGTTGGGGAAAGCGCAGGAGGCGAGCACTGAGCCAGGATCTCTGAGATCCTGGGCTCCACAATCAGGAGGGTCCTGCCAAGATGTTGTGTCAGTTCTCAGCGTTGTGATATTTGGCCAATATCTGATGTCACACTTGGATTTACAATGAGACACGTGTGGATTTAGAGGACACACACAGGAAGTCATGTTTGCATAGACCGCAATACCTGCAGTCATAATACAAACAAAAGAACATAACTCTGATAATGTGCACTGTCCTTGAAGTTGATTAAACTTCTGTCCTTGAAGTTGATTAAACTTCAAGGACAGTGCACATTATCAGAGTTATGTTCTTTTGTTTGTATTATGACTGCAGGTATTGCGGTCTATGCAAACATGACTCCTTGTAAAAAGGTGTCAGTTTTGTTGCCAGATAGAAGGGTAAAAAACCAATTATCAGTACTGTAGATTATTCACATGTAGACAGGCAGGTACACAGACAGGATCTCAGGGGAGATACTCTGATAGATGCACACACACTCAGGCAGGCAAGTAGATGCACACTCAGGTATATGGATAGGCAACAGGTAGCCACACGCAGAGTGGAGAGCACACGTCCATCAATACTTCACCACACGAGTCGAAGAGCCACACGTACCTCCATGGCAGCAACTTGCAGAGCAGGGTGCACAGAACTCACAGCGTCTCTAGTACAGTCCGGGTCTCTGCGTGCGGGGCAGGAGACGAAGGCGATGATCACAAAGAGTCGAGGGGGCGTGAGTGCTCCCAGATCTCAACATGAGTCAAGTCACAACGCGGGCTTACATCCTCACCATGAACCCACATCATCAACACAGACTCACATCATCACCACTCACTCACAACACGAAATACAAAAACAACAACAACCGACATTCGCCACTAAGTAGGGGTGATGACACCACGGCGCATGTGCCGGGCCAGGTGCACTTTTAGTCCACGTGAAGTGTCGAAGGCTGACAAGACGTCACGGGATAGACCCAGGTTCCAAAGGTTGGCTGAGATGACTGGTAGATACACCAGCTGTATCCCCAACTGTGCCAACTTGTTGAATTTTATCCGCTACTCGTTGTGAGCGTCACTCCTCTGTCCTCAGTTGTTGTTGGAAGGCGACTGCCTCCTACTGCCCGGTAGGATCCTTCACGAGCTTCCTCGTGAAGGATGCTACCCACACCACTGATACCAGTCTTCTGCAAGTCCACTCAGCTCCACATCCTCCCATACAGCATCAGTCCATATTTTTGACAGCCCATGTCGTGCCCGTTTAGCCCCCTTAATGCAACCAAAAGAAACTGCTTGGGTATGCGGTCTACAAGACCCAGCCAATGCAGCCTTGCCTGCCGGAGGAGCTTACTGGTGGGAATGTCTCCAGATCTTTCAAGCATTTGTGAGCCCCTCACACAATCCAGCCTGGTTAAACCCAGGATGGATCGTACAATCAACAACACCACCATCAACACCACCATCAACACCAATACCACCAGCAACACCACCACAAACAAGACTATCACCACCATCAACACCATAACCAAAAACATCACCAACACCACCCCCATCAACATCACCTCCATCAACACCACCACAACCAACACCACCACCAAGACCACCACCACCAACACGACCACCAACAACACCACCGCAATCAACAACACCACCGCAATCAACAACACCACCAACAATACCACCACCATCAACACCACCAACAACACCACCACCACTAACAACAAAGATAAAGATCCCCCTTATAGCTGAAATAGACTGTTGGGGCAAGTGCTGTTAGCCAGCAGCACCTATGAAGGGCAGAACGGCACACGAGGGGGTGGGTGGCCAGCACCACGCCCGGCCGTCTTTGTGTTTACACACACACAGACTCACACACACACAGACTTACACACACACAGACTCACACACACACATACTCACACACACACAGACACACACACACATACACACACACACACAGACTCACACACAGACTCACACACACACAGACTCACACACACACATACTCACACACACACAGACTCAGATCATTTCTCACCTTCGCCAGATGCTCCCCCCGACTCTCTAACGGACAAACTGCCTGAGGGAGACACGAGGGGGCGGTACCAAGTGACCACGCCCACTATGACGTCGCAGACCTGAGCCCCTCCCCCCCACCGGAGCTCCTCCCCCCCACCGGAGCTCCTCCCCCCGGAGCCCCTCCCCCCCACCGGAGCTCCTCCCCCCCACCGGAGCCCCTCCCCCCCACCGGAGCTCCTCCCCCCCATGCCCAACCCCTCGCCCCGCCCCTTCACCCCCCTCGCCCCGCCCCTCCCCCCGCTGCTACTTCCGCTGAGGCCGGGGCGAGTGGAGGCGGCGCTGTGCATTGTGGGTGGCGAGCGGACGATTTGGATTCCCGCTCGCGGCCACCGTCGGTGGCTCGCGAGCTTCTGAAGCGGCGGCTCGCTGGCTGGGCCTCCTCTACGTCGACTCAGCCCGAACAAGGCGAGCACCTTGCACGCTGTGGACGCAGCAGCAGCGGTGGCGGTGGTGGTGGGGGGGGGGCAGAGGAGGCGCCTGTTGAGTTCACGGCCCCTGCTGCTGCTGCTGCTGATGATGAGAGGCACTGACAGATTGTGGCTGATGGGATGAGTTACATTTAGTTGTTTGTATCTCTGGAGGGGCGGATTTGTTGTCGTGGCAGAAATGGCCTCCACTAGAGGCCGCGATGTGGAGTATTTGGTCTACTCTTCCACGCTGGGCGTGGTCACACTTTACCCCGATACACACGCGGGGCGTGAGCTCACTGGGCTTGCAATGCAGAGGTGCAGGTTCGAGTCCATTTCACACTCAGTCACTCGGCCACTCACCCACTCAGCCACTCACCCACTCCGCCACTCACCCACCCACTCAGCCACTCACTCACCCACTCAGCCACTCACTCGCCCACTCAGCCACTCACTCACCCACAGAGGGATAAAGACCCTTTATGCAGTGGTTGTGTAGTATCTGCGTCAATGTTTTTGTTGTTTGGTTATGGTGGTGGTTATGGTGGTGGTTATGGTGGTGATGGTGGTGGTGATGGTGGTGGTTATGGTGGTGGTTATGGTGGTGGTTATGGTGGTGGTGGTTATGGTGGTGGTGGTTATGGTGGTGGTGGTTATGGTGGTGGTTATGGTGGTTATGGTGATTGTGGTGATGGTGGTTGTGGTGATGGTGGTTGTGGTGATGGTGGTGGTTATGGTGGTGGTTGTGGTTATGATCATGGCTTTAGTTTTGGTTGTATAGGTGGTTGTAGTGGTGGTGGAGGTTACAGTTGTGGTGTAGTTGGTTGGTTGTTATGGTAGTTGTGGCTCTGGTTGTGGTGCTTGTGGTGGTTTAGGTTGTCGTTATTCTTGTGGTTGTGTAGGTTGTGGTTATATGTGCGGTTGTGGTGTTTGTGGTTATATTTGTTATAATTGTGTAGGTTGTGGTTGTAGTGGTCATAGTTGTGGTGTAGGTGGTTATGATGGTTGTTATGGTAGTTGTATTATTTTGAAGTTCAATTGCACCCTACCCAGCCGACCGTGCTAATTGGAGGTATGATTATCGCTGTGGTTATTTTATGGTTGTTTTGGTTTTAGTTGTGGTGGTGATTGTGGTTGGTGCAGGTGCTGCGATGAAGGATGCGTTCCGTGTCCTCTGCCCATGCGGCTCCAACAACGATTGCTCCAGCCAGCACTGCCACCCCTGTGGTCACATGACCTTGCCTCACAGCATACCTTGCAGTCGTCATTGATTCTGGGCCATTTTTACCTCCTGCATCTCTATCGGAGCTCTCGCTTCCTCCACACACTCTCCTCCTACCTCTGCTCTCTCTCCCCGTGTCTCCATCCCCCCTCTTCTTTCTGGAAGGTTCAGGGGTCAGGAGTTGACTGGCTGCACTCTGACCTTTGACCTTGGCTGTCACCCGAGTGGGATTATCTAACAGCAGTCAACCCATAGTATCAGGATCTGTCCCGTGACCTATACCTAGCCTGGAAAAGCAGTCAACCTGTGGCACCCAGATCTGTCCCGTGACCTCCTGCTGCACCTAGTATGGCACAGCAGTCAACCCATGTCACCTGGGTCTGTCCCATGACCTCCTCCTCCTGCACCTAGCATGGCACATCAGTAAACCCATGGCACCTGGGTCTGTCCCATGATCTCCTCCTCCTGCACCTCGTATGGCACAGCAGTCAACCCATGGCACCTGGTTTGTTGTGATGACATTACCGCCACGTAGTGGCGAATGGCGGCCATTGTCGTTGTGAGTTTGTGGGCTTGTGTGTGAGTAATGGTGATTGAGTGTGTGACTATCATGTCGTGTCTGTGTGAGTTGGATGGTAGGGGTGTGTTTATGAGGGTGAGTGTGTGTGGATGTGTGAGTATCATGGTGAGTATGTGAGTGATGGTATGTAACAGTGTGAGTTTGATGGTGATTGTATCATGGTGAGTGCAAGCAATACTGTGAGCTTGACTTATTTCCCCCCCTCCCCTTACCCACTCTTCCTCCCTCTCCTTGTCTCCCCCCACTCTCCCCCACCCACTCTACCTCCCTCACCTTCCCTGCCTCTATCCCTCTCGGCGTGGCCGAGTGGTTACTTCTAAAGAATTATGGAACTCTCTATCCCTCTCCTTTCTCCCATAACTACCTCGCCTGTTATACAGGAGGTCCGTGGGTTCGATCCCTACCCTCACACCTGCTATATATTTAGAGTGTGCGTGCCTCTCTCCCTCTCTCCCCGTGGTCACGTTCAGAGTGTTTGGTTTTTATAAATGTCGACGTGATGATAGGCCACTTTGTTGACCTATCATTTGTGGCATTTTCCCATCTGAAGAAGAGCTGTGTAGCTCGGTGGGCATTACCTAGAAAAATTGAAATAGTTTAGTTTCCTCTTTTCCTCCTCCCTTCCTCCCTCTCCACACCCTTCCCCCCCAGCACAACAACAAGAAGCAGGAGGAGGATGGTTTGTCTCCCAAGCCGAGCGCTTCCAGGTCCACCTTCAAGATCCTCCCTCTGCCCCGGGGGGAAGATCCCCTCGCACAGGGTTACCGTACCCCACCCACATACACACGGGGTTACGGTGCCCCCGCCACACATACGCACAGGGGTACGGTACCCCCCACTCACATGCCAGGCTATGTGCACCACACAGAGACCCAAAGACTCGCACATAGATCCATAGACTCGCATAGACCCATTGACTCGCACAGAAACCAATTAACTCAAACAAAGACCCGTCGAAACACGGACAATATACTTACACAAAGACCCATAGACTCATACAGACTCATCCACTCGTGCACCCACCCACTCAACGACTCACAGGCTTACTCGCTCACCCAATCCCTCACCTACTCACTCAGCCGCTCACTCAGAAACTCACTCAAGAACTCGCTCACCCATTTACCCACCCACTTGCTCACCCACTCATGCATCCACTAACAGAATCGCTCATAAACTCACCCACTCACACGCTCAGAAACTGACTCACAAAATAATTCACCCACTCAATCGTACACTCACTCGCCCACTTACCCATGCGCGCACAGATTCACCCACTTACTTACTCGCTCACAGACTCCCTCTCTGATAGACTCGCTCATAGACTCACTCGCTCACAGACTCAATCACTCACAGACTCACTTAGAAGCTCTCACCCACTAACTTATTCATAAACTCACTCAACTACCGACCCACTTACTTAAAAACTACCTCACTTATCCGCACCCACTCGCTGACATACTTATTCATCCACTCGCTCAGCCACTCACTGACCAACTCACTCACAGACTCAGTCGCTCACTCATACACTCACTCCGAAACTCATTCATCCACCCACCACTCAATAATTTCATCCATTCACTCATCCATTCACTCAACCACTCACTCATTCAACAACCCACTCACTCACCCACTCACTTGGAGACTCTCTCACCCACTCACTCACCTACTCGCCCAGTCTATTAGCCACTCATTCAGAAACTCACTCACCTACTCACTCACCCACACAATCGATCAATCACTCATATACTAAAACACGCACCCACCCACACACTCACTCACCCACTCACTCACCCACTTTTCCACTCGCTTAAGAACCCACTCCCTCAACCACCAACTCAGAATATCACTCCTCCACTCACTCACCCATTTACTCACCCACTCGCTCACCCACTCATTCAACAACTTTCTCACTCGTGGGCTCACTTGCTTATCCACTCACTCATCCATTCACTCATCCACTCGCTCATCCGATCTCTCACCCACTCGCTCACCCACTCGCTTATCCACTCACTCACAGACTGACTCAGAAACTCACTCACCCAAGCATTCACCCACTGACTCACCCACCCATTCACTCACCCATTCACTCACCCATTCACTCAACCATTCACTCACAGACTCACTCAGACTCACTCAGACTCAATCGCTCCCAGACTCACTCACAGACGCACAAAGAAGCTCACTCACCCACTAACCTATTCAGAAACTCAGTCAACCACCAAACCACCAACTCAAAAACTCCTTTACTCATCCGTACTCACTAACCTATCTACTCATTTACTCAATCAGCCACGTTTACTCACTAACTCACTCACTCATGCACTCAGAAAATCACTCATCCACTCACTTAGAAACTCCTACAACCACTGACCCACTCGCTCAAAAACTCCCTCATCTACTCTCTCGCTCACTTTCTTATTTACTCACCCACTCCCTCACCAATTCACTCGTTTCCCCAATCATTACTTCAGTCACTCACTCATTGAGCAACTCGGTCAATCATTATCAATCACTCACCCATTCACTCAGACTCACTCGCTCACTCATCCTCCACTCACTCACTCACCCACTAACCCACTCAGAAACTCACTCAGCTACTCACTCACCACTCATTCACCCACTCATCCACTCATTGAATAAATCACCTACTCGCCCACTTTCTCAGCCACTCAATCAGAAACTCACTCACCCACTTACACTCGGGAGTGGGTGGTTTTAGAGTTCAGTGTTAATCATTGGGACTCCCATAGGGTTCAGTGTGCCTCACTTGGGCTCCCATCGGGTTCATTGTTAATCACTGGTTCTCCCATCGGGTTCAGTGTTAATCACTGGGCCACCCATAGGGTTCGGTGTAATCACTGGGGCACCCATAGGGTTGAGTGTTAATCACTGGGGCTCCCTTAGGGTTAATGTTAATCACTGGGACTCCCATAGGGTTTAGTGTTACTCACTGAGTCTCCCATAGAGTTCAGTGTTAATCACTGGGTCTCCCATAGGTTTCAGTGTTAATCATTGGGTCTCCCATAGGGTTCAGTGTTAATCACAGACCCATAGATTCCTAAAACCCTAACCCTATAAACACCTAAGCCTCTATACCCCCAACCCTCTAAACCCCTTCACCCTTAACACCCTAACCTTTTAATCCCCTTAACTCTTAAACCCCTCACCCTCTAAACCCCTCACCCTCTAATCCCCTCACCCACTAAACCCCTATGCCTCTAAATCCAACCCCCTAACCCTTTGAACCCCTAACTTTCTCCAATCCCATAATAAAGGTTTTTTTTGCGGTAAGATCGTGTAAATATAAATGTGTCTTAAAACCCGTCACCACACCGACACAGCCAATTAATAAAGTTTGTCACGTGAACAAAAAGTGCCAATTAGTTTCTACTTTAGCACATCGCTGTGTTGGAGACTAACCCAAATACACCTTTATTATGAATAACCTCTCAACCCCATAACTCCCCCTGCGCCACCCCCCATGTCCCCCTTCACCCCCATCACCCCCCTTGCCTCCCCCCGCTGCTACTTCCGCTGAGGCCGGGGCAAGTGGAGGCGGCGCTGTGCATTAGGTGGCGAGAGGCTGATTTGGATTCCCTCTCACGGCCACCGTCGGTGGCTCGTGGCGGCTCGCTGGCTGGGCCTCCTCTACGTCGACTCAGCCAGAAGAAGGTGAGAACCAAGCGCGGTGTGGACACATCAGCAGTGGCGGTGGTGGGGTTGGGAGACAAAGGAGACACCTGGCCCACAGGTGCTTCCCGTGTCTCCCTCCTCTCTCTCCCCGTGTCTCCCTCCTCTCTCCCCCCGTGTCTCCCTCCTCTCTCTCCCCGTGTCTCCCTCCTCTCTCCCCCCGTGTCTCCCTCCTCTCTCTCCCCGTGTCTCCCTCCTCTCTCTCCCCGTGTCTCCCTCCTCTCTCTCCCCATGTCTCACTCCTCTCCCCGTGTCTCCCTCCTCTCTCTCCCCGTGTCTCCCTCCTCTCTCTCCCCGTGTCTCCCTCCTCTCTCTCCCCATGTCTCACTCCTCTCCCCGTGTCTCCCTCCTCTCTCCCCCCGTGTCTCCCTCCTCTCTCCCCCCGTGTCTCCCTCCTCTCTCTCCCCGTGTCTCCCTCCTCTCTCTCCCCGTGTCTCCCTCCTCTCTCTCTCCGTGTCTCCCTCCTCTCTCTCCCCGTGTCTCCCTCCTCTCTCTCCCCGTGTCTCCCTCCTCTCTCTCCCCGTGTCTCCCTCCTCTCTCTCCCCGTGTCTCCCTCCTCTCTCTCCCGTGTCTCACTCCTCTCTCTCCCGTGTCTCCCTCCTCTCTCCCCCCGTGTCTCCCTCCTCTCTCCCCCCGTGTCTCCCTCCTCTCTCCCCCCGTGTCTCCCTCCTCTCTCTCCCCGTGTCTCCCTCCTCTCTCTCTCTCCCCGTGTCTCCTTCCTCTCTCTCCCCGTGTCTCCCTCCTCTCTCTCCCCGTGTCTCCCTCCTCTCTCTCCCGTGTCTCCCTCCTCTCTCTCCCGTGTCTCCCTCCTCTCTCTCCCCGTGTCTCCCTCCTCTCTCTCCCCGTGTCTCCCTCCTCTCTCTCCCCGTGTCTCACTCCTCTCTCTCCCCGTGTCTCCCTCCTCTCTCTCCCCGTGTCTCCCTCCTCTCTCTCCCGTGTCTCCCTCCTCTCTCTCCCCGTGTCTCACTCCTCTCTCTCCCCGTGTCTCCCTCCTCTCTCTCCCCGTGTCTCCCTCCTCTCTCTCCCCGTGTCTCACTCCTCTCTCTCCCCGTGTCTCCCTCCTCTCTCCCCCCGTGTCTCCCTCCTCTCTCTCCCATGTCTCCATGTCCCCTTCTCTCTAGGTGGTGCAGGTTCAGGAGTTTACTGGCTGCACTCCGACCTTTGGCCTTGGCTATCGCCCAAGTGGGATTGTCGCATAGCAGTCAACCCACAGCATCAGTATCTGTCCCATGACCTCCTCCTGCACCTAGCCTGGCACAGCAGTCAACCCATGACACCTGGCTCTGTCCCGTGACCTCCTCCTGCACCTAGCCTGGCACAGCAGTCAACCCATGGCACCTGGGTTGTTGTGATATCACCATCATGTAGTTGCAAATACGGCTGTTGTCGTTGTGAGTTTGTAGGTTTGTGTGTGAGTAATGGTGCGTGTGTGACTTTCATGAAGTGTGTGAGAGTAGGATGGTAGGGGTGTGTATCATGGTGAGTGTGTAGGTGTGTGAGTATTATGGTGAGTGTGTGGGTGTGTGAGTATTATGGTGAGTGTGGGTGTGTGAGTATTATGGTGAGTGTGGGGTTTGTGAGATGGCTGGCAATGTTGATGGGTGGTGATGATGATGCCTTGTGCTCGAGAATGGCACACTGAACTCTGAGTACCCTTCAAGTGCTGTCTGGTCCACATTGTAAAGGGCAGGACTTTTCCACCTGTTCTATATTTAAGAGCAACGTTGGTCACAACAATGTTGTTACTTCTTACAGCTGGAATTTATCCTAAGTACATGGAGAACCACATTGCAGCCATGTGATAGTTGATGTTGTGCAGTAAATGATGACCGGGCTGAGACCATTGACTCGCTAGACTTGAGAATCTGCTTTGATCACAGGTGACTGCCTGGATTCAATCCCAGGTACTCCGTGGTGCCAATTCAGTGCTATGACCACAAGGTCCATCGGCCACCTCTAAACACCTCCCACGTTAAAGACATAAGCAGCAACCTGTTTAGTGAGCAGCAGCATTCTTTGAATATTGTTCCAAAGCAATTGGGATTGTGGAGCAGTGGCAGTCCTGCATTTCCTTTCTCTTTAATCCACAGTGGAGCAGAGCGCAGTGGAGACGTGGGGCAATAGAGCAGAGGAGCAATGGAGCAATGAGGCAGTGCAGCAAAGGAGCAGTGGGGCAGATGAGGGGTGGATTTGTCGTGAAGGCGAATCACCTGAATATGTGCTCTGAAGAACCATTTCCCAAAACGTCTCTTTTTATCTATATCCTTGTCCCACCGCACACACAGCCGGGACACCGCACACACAAGCCAAGGCACATTTAACCAACCCAGGCAGCACTCGCAAGCAATGCAACGTTACGTTGTGTCCTCATGAGTTGATTTCACAAAGTTTATAGTAACAACAGCAACAAAAATATTGATCCTAATTCTTAACCGGGTGGCCTTAAGACTTGTCACGTGCAGGTTTTGTTCATTGTCTGCACCAGACCCCTGCAGCTGTCTCATTCTGGGTCAGCTGCCCCTTACATGTCCTGGAAACCATGGCAAGGTCATCGCATGAGGACCGCCTGGATGAAAACCAGCATGGAAGGGGCCCAGTGTGGGGCCGGCTATGCTAATGGAATAGTTCCATGTGTGTGTGTGTGTGTGATGTGAGGTCTCCTGGCAGCAGTCATTCTCCGCTGCAGTGCTGGCATCTGCTGCTCAGTTTCATTCCCCAGCTGTGGTCCCAGTGGCATCTTGGGTCGTGTGGTGATAGCAGTCACGGTTGGCACTGATCCACGACCACCACCCCTACTGGGCGGTGGACCTGCCTCCACAAAGTAGCATGTGGCGGAGGAGTGAGGTGAACGCTCTCGCCATGCGAGCGAGGCCCCCTTGCTTCCTCTTCTTTTCGTGCATCTCCACCTGCACCTCCTCCATCTTCTCCTCTGTCTCATCCTCTTCCATCCCCTCTTCTTCATCCTCCACCGCCATCTTCTCCTCTACCTCTTCTTCCTGTGCCATCTCTGTCTTCTTCTCCATCTTCTCCACTAGCACCATCTCTTCCTCCTTCATCTTCTCCTCACCCTCCTGCACCACCATCTCCTCCACCCTCTTCTCTTCCTCCTCCTCCACCACCATTGTTTCTGCTTTGTCCGTAGTCTCCATCTCCTCCACCACGACCGTCTGTTCATCTTTTGTTGTCTCCTTGTCCTCCATCTCCGCATTGTCTTTATCCTCTCCCTCCGTGCTCTCCTCCATTGTCACCATCACAATCTCGTCCTCCTTTGCCTTCTCTTCCTCCGATTTCTCCTCCTCCGTCTCTACTTCATCCTCCATCATCTCCTTCACCTCTTCCTTCGTCTCCTTCTCCACAACCTCTGACTTCACTTCAAAGGCCTGGAGGAGTGAGGAGGAGGGCTGCTTTAGCTCAGATCTGTTAAGAGACAAACACGACACCGTTCCACTTTCCTGCTACGGCAGACATCGCCATCTACTCAACGTCCGGGGGTGGAATGTGTGGCGGATTCATTCGAGCTTAATATGAACAGCAATAACGACATGGCCAGTGAGTGTGCTTCATATTGGCACTGTCATTCTCATGGGGCAAGGCTATCCTTGAGATAGGTTCAGCTGTGTCTCACACAGACTGTTGTGGTTTCACAGTAGTGGGTGGCGTTGCTGTGTCAATTTAGCCGAATCATTTTTAGTGACATTTTTACGTGTATTCTAATTGATCCCTTGGACATAATGGTCTACACATTAAAAATGACATCGGTGGAGATCATGAATGTCCACTGTGATGGAATGGGTGTGTATCTTTGTGGTCAATGCAGCGGCAGTAATAACCAGGGCAGGAAGCAAGATCTGAACTGTAAGTGGTGAGCGATGAGTGTGCGACCCTTTGGCTGCTTCAACCGATCCACGATTTCTATCAAATATCCGACAGTGATTTGAGGTCGACAGAGCCGCCTCCCTTGACGTCGAAGGCATCTCAGAGTGCATTGAGCGCGATGAGCCACTCGCATCTCACATCTCGCATCTCAACGCATTTGAAATTGGACACCCCTCCCAGTGGTCGCTGTCTCTGTGCATTACAAGGCAACTTGTCAGCTGGCCTGGAAACAGGCATGAGAGTACGAAATTATCACGGTGGATGGAGGGTTAAATGGTGAAATATGGCCGCATCGTTATCTGGTCTCACTCAGAAACCAATTATGGAAAGTAAATCTGTCCACAGTATAGCGGAATGTACACGTGGGGTTTGCAGTGTCTGTATATTTTGTGAGTGCAGCAGGGCTGGAGCACCTGTGCCTCAGCAGCAGAAGGGACCTGGGTTTGATTTCCACGTTGGGCCACGTTATCTGTGTGGAATGTGCTTCCCCCTGTTCTGGGAGGATTCTGCAGCTTTCTCCCTGTAACTGAACCCACACAATGCAAATCGCTCAATTTGGATCACAAACAGCAGCAACTTTGTTACCAACTGCGAGCAAACTTGACAGGACCCTCCTGAAAAAAAGTATTGAGACTTAGTGAGGCTCATCCTGCGTAAACAAGCATGATAATAAATAAATGAAAATAAACACATGCAGAGTGGTTTACCGTTGCTCAGCGGCTCCAGAGTTTACTTTCTCTTCTTGGAAGCCCTCTTCTCCAAAGCTCGGAGCAATCGGGCCCTGCACAGGAGTGGTGGCGCTGGCAGTGTTGGCGGAGGTGGTGTTGGTGGTGGTGCTGCTGGTGGTAGCGGTCTGGAGCCAGTGTTGCTCGATCTTGGCGAGGCGCTTTTCCTCCATGAGGCACTTTTGCTCCACTAGACGCTTCTCCTCCATCAAGTGCTTCTCCTGAAGTTTCACCTCAATGAGGCGCTTCTCCTGCATGAGACGTTTCTCCTCGACAAGCTTCACCTTGCAAAGGCGACTCTCAAGATGCTTCTTCTTCTCGAGATGCTTCAGCTCTACGAGACGCTTCACCTCAAAGAGGCGATTGTGTTCCTCCACCCGCCTCTCCTCTGAGACACTTCTCCTCTGAGGCACTTCTCTTCCTCCACCCGCTTCTCCTCTGAGGTGTTTCTCCTCCATGAGGCGCTTGTCTTCCTTGACCCGCTTAGCTTCTATGAGGCGCTTCTCCTCATCGACACACTTCACAATGGCGAGACGCTTCTCCACCTCCAGATGCTTCTCCTCGAGACGCTTCACGTCGCGAAGGTGCTTTTCCTCCATGAAGCGCGTTTCCTCAAGGAGGCGCTTTTCCATGACGCGTTTCACGTCATTGAGGATCTTGTTTCTAAGGCACTTCTGCTCCGCGAGGTGCTTCAGCTTGGCGAGGCGCTTCACTTCAATGGGGCGCTTCTCTTCCATGATGCGCTCCTCCGCAAAGCGCTTCTCCTTGAGGTGCTTCTCCTCCTGGAGACGCTTCACTTCTGCGAGGTACTTCACTCTGGAGAGACGCTTCTCCATATGCTTCTCCTCGAGACACTTCACCTCACGGAGCCGCTTCTCCTCCATGAAGCGCTTCTCCATGGAGCGCTTCTCCTCCATGGAGCGCTTCTCCTCAATGACGCGCTTCTCCATGAGGCGGTTCTTGAGGAGATTGTCCCGAAGGCATTTCTCCTCTGGGATGCGCGTCACCCTGGCAAGGCGCTTCATCTCAATGAGGCGGTCCTCTTCCATGGTGCGTTTCTCCTTCGCAAGATGCTTGTTCTCCTGGAGACGCTTCACCCCGCTGAAGTTCTTCACCTCCCCAATGCTCCTCTGTTCACGCGAAAAAAAGCACAGGACCATTCAGACATGCACACGCAGGACAAAAGTCATACTCCCAGGCACGCAAACATGGACGGGCAGGTACACGAACAAAAATGCATACTCGCACATCTATGTATGAATGCAAACATGAACATTTACTCATGCAAACATGCTAGAACACATGAATATACACCACCTAATGTTATACAAAATACATGATACATCATATATTCTCACAAGTTCCATAAACGTACTCAAGGCTGTGATAGTCTGCGACGAGTTCATGGCCATTGTTGGCAACAATCATTACGGGAAAAAAAATGTCCACAACGTTCGATTGTAAAGATCTGGAAGCCCATAATCTGGACAAATTTTACTGCAGCATCCAAAGTAGGCAACTGGAATGGCAACTTCCAATCAGCTCACAGACGGAATTCATGAGATTGCATAATATCATTCTGTCTTCATTGGCAAAATAAATGGCAACTTGAAGTGCTTGCACGAGTGGGATATGGCAGGACGTGATGGTGGAGAGATGGAGTGATCGTGTCGGGAGATGGTGTTGTGATATGGAGGTGAAATTGTGGAATGTTCTGGAGAGATAGTGTCTTGTGATGGTATAGACGCATTATGAGGCTCTATGATGGTCTATTGAGTTGGTGGTGTGATGAGAAAGGTGACGTGGAGAGATGGTGTGATGTTTTGGTGCAATGGCGTGGTGAAATGGTGTGCTAGTGTGGAGTGAATATGGTGTGTTTGACCCCCATATATCCCGTACCCACCTTTGGGAAGCGATGCTCGTAGCTTTGGCCTGGGAAAGGGTCCACTTCATCCATAATGTCCCCCCACGTGGTCGACTGGCGCCACGATTCCCGGTCTATGGAGAACAGAAAATGCATTCAAAGGACGAGTAATGAATTAGAGAACGAAGCACATGAAGATTCACAGAATTAATTCGGAGGTCCCTGTAATTACCTCTTACCACACAACAGGACCTGCTATTGAGAAATATTCATCACATGGCAGTAAAACTTTACGCGTCATATTTTTGTAAGCATGTTGAGATCATCAACTCCATAAACTTGAGACCCCCCATACTCTTAGGTTTTTTTCGGTAAAGTCACGCTTGCTGTATTAAGTAAATTACCTTTACTTGATACAGCGAGCGTGCTGTGACGGTTCCACCTGAAGACGGAAGCTTGTGTTGCCTCCGAAACGTCGTGATTTTTTATTTTACTTTTATTAATTTAAATTTTTTTTACCTACGTGACTTTCCCGAAAAAACCTAAGAGTATGAATCCTTGCAGTCACGAAAGCTTCAAATCTAGAATTGAGACCCCCATTTAAACAAATATGGCTGAAACTCAGATCTGGAACGAGACAAATTATTTTACTTTCAGGAATTTAATAGTTAAAAAGTATTCTCAAAATCAACAAGTAAAGGTCGATTTATCATTCCCCATTGACGTCCTTATCGATTGAAGTTATTCATCCTGAAGTGAAAGCCATCAAACACAGGAACAACGAACGTGAAATCCATGTACATCCTGAAACCGATCATCTGCAGTAGTTTTTTATTAAACAATGAGGGAAATGATTTTGTTTTTGAGCAAAGTTATGATCACAGGGTAATCTGCAGAGCGAGGAGTCGAACGTCTATCCTCAGTGAAATCCCTCTCGAAATGGTCTTGAGGTCTGATTTTAAGCCCCTTATAACTCCCCTCTAGCATCCAAATCCTTTGTTCTCGTCTTGGCCTATCATGGACTTTGCATTCAATTGTTAATTTTTTTACATTAACAATCCGCATATATAGCAACATAGCTTAGCTAATCTTTCCATTATAATTTAACCTTAATACATATGCATATCTCACTGCATAATTGTATGCTTCGTTTAAATAAAGATTTTCATCTCCATGCATAATTCCGTGCTTCGTGTTAATTTGCTAATATTCATCCGACAATGTCCTCTAAAATGATGCAAGTTTAGAGGATTTAACATCGACATACAGTCTGAAGTATCAAAATGGTGATGTCCAGTTGGATTTGGACTAAGGTGCAAATGTATACTATACTGACTTTGTTTTATAAAAAAAAATATTGAAGTACTTGTGTTGATGAGCGCGTCAGAACAATCAAGGTTATTTGTTTAATTTAATCCACGAAAATTATTACGATTGCTGTCATACACTTTTAATGAAAATCGAAATGGTATCGCTTGTAAGCGTGTGTGTATTTACACTGCTGTGTATGTACACTTGTCTTTGACTCGTGTGTGTGTGTACAGGTGTTTGTTGTAAGCATTGTACAGTTAAGGAACGCTCAGATAACTTAAAAAATCCGATTTTTCTTCATCTGCAAAACAATTATTAACGTTAATATTGCTGTGCATGCACACTCGCGTGTGTATGTACACGCCTGTATATGCACACTCATGTGTGTATGCACACCGCTGTATATATAGTGGTGCTTGGATGCACACTCGTGTGTGCATGTCTACTCGTCCGTGTTTTTTTCAGGATGGATATGGTAGCAATAACGTACGATCAGTCATCTTTAAAAACAAATCAGGTTTTTATTAATCTGCAAAGATATTTACGTAAAAACTCGTATCGAAATCTTTATTAATATTCGTTTGGTCAAACACTTAAGGAACGAGACAAATTATTTTATTTTCATGAATGTAATAGTTTAAAAACTTCTCAAAATCAAACACGCAAACGTGGATTTATCATTCCCCATTGACATCCTTATCGATTGAAGTCAAAGGCATCAAACACAGGAACAACGAACCTGAAATCCACGTACATCCTGAAACCTATAATCTGCAGTAATTTTTTATTATACAATGAGGAAAATTATTTTTTTTATATTGAGCAAAGTTATGATCACAGTCATTCTCCAACTTTAGCTCAGCAAGACCACTTAACAAATAGAGTAAAATCAGGAATTGGACCACCTCACAACCACTGCGCATCACACCACATCAACAAGTAATCCGATATGACTACAAGGCACCACTTTAACGTGACGAAGTCTAGAATGAACTTCAACACGCAAGTAGCTGTGAGAAGATCACAACACATGGCGCCTTCTACCATAAACACCACACATTTAACAGTACCGATGATACAACCACCAGACGAAGCATCGCATCTATCGAAATATAAAATTGTTGTCATCCTGAAATAACTGAACACTTCTAGAACTTTAAAGGAAGACGTTTTTTCCGAACACATTATAGAGCATTCACAACATCACTCGAGCTTGGAGCACTGGAAATCACGCAAATAATAACTTGTACCTCATTGATTGATCTAACAGAGACACAAACATGCACATTCCAGGACTTCGAGAGTTAACAGAAGTACTCAATACTTTGACTCTCCAGCCATCATCATCATCACCAACCATCTAAATCACTAATCATCACCATTATAAACACCCATCCATTATCATCAACCACCTATCAACACCAACACCCATCATCACCAACACCCATCACCATCAGCACCCATCATCACCACCCCTCATCACCACAGATTATCATCATAACCCATCATCATCAGCACCCATCATCATCACCACCCATCATCACCACCACCCATCATAAATTAACACAGACAGCTACAAACATAGATATGTAAACTGACACAAACATAACAGACACACAAATAAACAATCTCTTTCACGACTTAATAATAACAAAGTCCATATTACCCGTGCCAGGCTAGGTGCACACAGACAAATCCATTGCACAATAATTTACATGTAACTCAAATTCAGACTTAGCACTACCACCTCACTCACTTAAACATAACTACATAGATTAAGAAAACCATTAAATTAATAGTGAATAAACCAATACGATGGTGTTTATACGCTTGCAATTCAATGAATGAAATACAAGTTCATAATTCAAATTATACAAAAATAAAAAAAATAATGAATGTGAAGCCTGAGGCCGAGGTGTATGGCAGGCCTAACGACCAGGCCTCCCTTCTGTCCTCGTCGCATGAATGGCGACATCAAAGACAGCACAAAGCAAGGGGGCAAATGTTTAATTTCTGTAGCGTAATTTTGACTAATTAGAGACTACAAACACTACGTACACGATGTACACACAGCTACACAACGCACACACATACACTCGCCACACTTCCTCGACAAAACACGAACTGCACACTCTCACTCACTCTGCCATACACTCACTCTGCCACACTCTCTCTTTCTCACTAACTCACTGTCTCTCACTAACTCACTGTCTCTCACTAACGCACTGTCTATCACTAACTCACTGTCTCACTCTATCACACTCACTGACTCACTCTGCCACACTCACTCACTCTGCCACACTCACTCAATCTCTCACCCACTCGCTAATCTCTCACCCACTCGCTAATCTCTCACCCACTCGCTAATCTCTCACCCACTCGCTAATCTCTCACCCACTCGCTAATCTCTCACCCACTCGCTAATCTCTCACCCACTCGCTAATCTCTCACCCACTCGCTAATCTCTCACCCACTCGCTAATCTCTCACCCACTCGCTAATCTCTCACCCACTCGCTAATCTCTCACCCACTCGCTAATCTCTCACCCACTCGCTAATCACTCACCCACCCATTAACTCAATCTCTTACCCACTCACCCACTCACTAATCTCTCACCCACTCACCCATTCACTCAATCTCTTACCCACTCACCCACCCACTCAATCTCTCACCTACTCAATCTCTCACCCACTCACCCACCCACTCACTCAATCTCTCACCCACTAACCCACCCACTCACGCACTCACTCAATCTCTCACCCACTCACTCAATCTCTCACCCACTCACCCACCCACTCACTCAATCTCTCACCCACTCACCCACGCACTCACTCAATCTCTCACCCACTCACCCATTCACTCAATCTCTTACCCACTCACCCACCCGCTCAATCTCTCACCTACTCACCCACCCACTCACTCAATCTCTCACCCACTCACCCATTCACTCAATCTCTCACCCATTCACTCACTCAATCTCTCACCCACTCACCCAATCTCTCACCCACTCACCCACCCGCTCACTCAATCTCTAACCCACTCACCCACCCACTCACTCAATCTCTCACCCACTAACCCACCCACTCACGCACTCACTCAATCTCTCACCCACTCACTCAATCTCTCACCCACTCACCCACGCACTCACTCAATCTCTCACCCACTCACTTAATCTCTCACCCACTCGCTAATCTCTCACCCACTCACCCATTCACTCAATCTCTTACCCACTCACCCACTCACTCAATCTCTCACCCACTCACCCACCCACTCACGCACTCACTCAATCTCTCACCCACTCACTCAATCTCTCACCCACTCACTCAATCTCTCACCCACTCACCCATTCACTCAATCTCTCACCCATTCACTCAATCAATCTCTCACCCACTCACCCAATCTCTCACCCACTCACCCACCCGCTCACTCAATCTCTAACCCACTCACCCACCCACTCACTCAATCTCTCACCCACTCACCCACCCACTCACTCAATCTCTCACCCACTCACCCACCCACTCACTCAATCTCTCACCCACTCACTCACCCACTCACTCACCCACCCACTCACCCAATCTCTCACCCAATCTCTCACCCATTCACTCACCCTCGCTGTGTAGAACACGGAGTCTGAAGTCGAACCCAGGGGCCTGCTGTTTCCGGTCCCACGCACAACCAGCACTTCACCACGTGATGCGCCAGCCGGCCTCGTGGGGGGCGGAGCCTCGCGCTAGTGACGTCACGTCTGTTACGTCACAGCCACGCCTCCACCCACAGTCGAGAGGAATGCACACGAGGGAGCAGCAGAAGAAGCCTTTTGAGAGCGAATCCTCAACGAGGTGAGCGACCCTGTTGATTTTACATTTCGACCACAAACTAAAGCTTCATCATTTTTATGTGTTCTTAACTCAATTTTCAGCAATCAAATTATAAAAAAACGCCACTTTTTTCAAATGTTCTTGTTGTGGATTACACACCTGATGATGATTGCTTGTGTTGCAGTCGAAACGTGATAATTGTATTTGTTTATTATTTTTATTATTTTATTCTTTCCCTTCGGTAAAGTCACATAGGTGATTTATTATATTATTATTATGTTATTATTTTATTTCTATTATTAATTATATTATTATTAATTTTATTTATTATTATTTATTTTTACCTACGTGACTTTACCAAAAAAAACTAAGAGTACAATTATTGTGTTCTGATTGCTGGTACAATTGTGCCCTACATTACGTGTATTGAATGTTATTCAACATTTGGGGAGGAGTCTGCCTTTAAGTTCATACCCTAGCCACTGCCATAGTTGCCTCCAATCTGTGATGTCACAGCCAAATGGGTGGTACCTCTGACATCAATTGACCTACGACGTCATGCTCCTATTATAACAAATTATTTAGGTATGGTCATGTGACCCCAATGACCCACAAGGCATATGGGTCTTTTATCAAGCAATCGATTAATACAAATGGGCTGTACATGAACATGCATGTCTAGATTTGAGGTGAAATTTAAATGTTAAGTCTGGTGATTATGTTTAATGGAATAGGCAGTTGGAATAAACATGTTCGTGTGGGTGGATGAGTGAGTGATCGGGCGCACACATGAGTGGGTAAACAAGCGAGTGAGTGGGCTTTTAAAGCAACAGTCAAGATAGTCTTATTTCGATGAAGTCATGTAGAATGGAAATAATAAAATAATAAAAATTTAATATTATAAAATACAATTCTCACGACGTTTCGGCCACAACGCAAGCAGCCGTCCTCAGGTGAAGAACAGGGCTGTCGAACTGACAGCGTCTGAATGAACACCACTAAGCTTGGCAGCGTATATTTAAGCTGGGTTAGAGGGGGAAGGGCGCCTTGACAAAGGAATTTGCATATCAACAGATGAATTTAGCATATTTCTGGAAAATTCAGATATGGGATTAGTCACTACTTGTGGAATGCGTAGGAGGTGGGGGGTCTCAAAGTCATATTATGCCCGTGCATTATGTAGGATTAGCAGCAACAACAAAAAAAAGTCACGATAGTGTTTTAGATTTGAAGCTTTCGTGACTGCAAGGATTCATACTCTTAGGTTTTTTTCGGTAAAGTCACGTAGGGAAAATAAATAATAAAATTGTATTACATAAATAATAATAGAAATAGAATAATAAATCACGACGTTTCGGAGGCAACACAAGCTTCCTTCATCAGGTGTAACAAGTACACCCGTAAAAACAAAGTTTTTCACTATAAATCCTTTATATACGTGGCGGCTAGAGTCTTCTCGTCCTCTGGCTTGAGATGGCTGCCACCTATGGGTCAGATGATTGTCTGGCAGCATTAAGCAATTGGTAATTAAATATTTAATTTGTTTTCCCTAAACAGTGTAAAATTTTGGGATTTTTTTTTAACGAACATTAATTGTCTCGCACAACGAGTCTGTGTGGAAAATGTCAGCTCGATTGGATCACGGGAAGTGGGTTAAAAAACGACCGAAAGATTTGCACGGTTGTAAGCAAGCAAGCACGCAAGCAAGCGAACTTAATATAAAGGATTTAAAAAGGCATAGCAAAATAACTGTAGAATAACTGTAAAATAACTAGTTATTTTGCCTTTTTACACCTAACTACAGTTATTTTGCTGTGCCATTTTACACCTGATGAAGGAAGCTTGTGTTGCCTCCGAAACGTCGTGATTTATTATTCTATTTCTATTATTATTTCTATTATTTTCATTATTTCGTGATATTATTTCTCTTTTTACCTACGTGACTTTACCGAAAAAAACCAAAAAGTATAGTCACGATAGTGATTGGATTGGTACGATGAGTGGTCAAATATATATTACTTAGGAGGATGAGTGATTCAAAAGGTTGCTAAATCTGAGCGTTGTTCCAACCTCCCCAGGCCATCCAACTTCAAACAAAATCTACTCCTTCGCAACAACATGGACAGACAAATCACGTGGGCTGAGATCTTGGATGACTATGAGGGTAAGTCCCAGATACCTGCATCACATGGATTATATGCGGAGGAGGAGGCTCCTTGATGAATTAGTTTTCGTAGACATGGCTTGGTGGTAATGGGAAGACATAATGATCGAGTGTGGCAAAGAGGATGGGTTTAGATTTGAGTTTCTGCCATCTTTGTTCAAACTCGGGTCTCAAGCTTAGGTAATTTACGGTCTCAAAATGCCGACAAAAACATGACTTGTAAAGTTTTACTGCCATGTGATGACTATTTCTCAATAGCAGGTCCTGTTGTGTGGTAAGAGGTAATTACTGGCATCTCAAAATTAGTTCTGTAAGTTTCCATGTCCTTCGTTCTCTAATTAATTACTCGTCCCTTGAATGAATTTTCTGTTCTTCATAGCCCGGGAGTCGGCGTGCCAGTCAACCACGTGGGGGGACGTTATGGATAAGGTGGACCCTTTCCCAGGCCAAAGTTACAAGAATCGCTCCCCAAAGGTGTGTATGGGTTCTAGATTTGAAGCTTTCGTGATTGCAAGTTTTCATACTCTTAGTTATTTCGGTAAAGTCATGAAGGTAAAAAATGAAATACAAATTTATAAAAATAAAATAATAAAAATCACGACGTTTCGGAGGCAACACAAGTCTCCATCCCAGGTGGGACCGTCACAGCTGAATTTGCTGTATCAAGTGAGGCAGGGATTCCAAGATGCAAGTTCTTAAATACAAGTTAAGGGGGGAGGAGGGGGGAGGAGCTTATCAGAATGTGGTAGCCAATGAATGGAACGTATTGGGAGGGGGGGCTGGGCTAAAAGAGAGCACGATGTGTATGGGGTCTGTAGGGTTAAAACACACGACATTGTCTCGAAAACTAGCACACCATGTCAACACACCATCACACCAAAATATCACGACACCAACTCTCCCCATCACTTTTCTCATCACACTACACGACCACCAATTCAATACACCATATTAGAGCCTCATCATGCCTCTATACCATCACAATACACCATCTCTCGAGAACATTCCACTACTTCTCCTCTCCATATCACAACACCATGTCCCGACATCATCACCGCATCTCTTCACCGTCCCACTCATGCAGGCACTTGAAGTGGCCATTTATTACCAATGAAGACAGAATGATATCAGGCAGTCACACGAATTATGTCTGTGAGTTGATTGGAAGTTGCCATTACAGTTCCCCACTATGGGCGCTGCAGTGAAGTTTGTCCAGAGTATGGGCTTCCAGATATTTATAATGGGACATTCTGTGAAAACTATGGCCAGTGATGATTATTGCCAACAATTGCTATGAAACCGTCACAATCGAGCAAAGTCTTGAGTGCATGCATGGGGTTTATGAGGATATATGAGGATGTGACATGTATTTTCATTCTATAGGAGTTGGGATATTTAGGGGTTAGTACTACACGTACAATGTGATACGAGTATTGATGGATAAGGCATTGTGTTAACATCAGGTGAAAGTGTATATTCAAGTGTGTACTAAGCAAGTTTGAATGACTGAATGTGGATGGCTGCATCTGTACATATATGTGTGAGTATGTTTTTTTGTTTGGATTTATGTGCACGTCCACGTTTGCGTGCCTGTGGGTATGAATGTTTGCTTGCATGTGCATGTCTGAATGTCCCTTTGCTTATCTTTGCTTGATCAGAGGATAATTGGGGAGTTGAAGCACGTCAGCGGGGTGAAGCATCTCCAGGAAAAGAACCTTGGCAAAGAAAGATGCACCATGGAAGAGGAGCACCTCTTTGAGGTGCAGCGCATTGCCAGGGCGAAGTGCCGCACAGAGGAGAAGTGCTTCCGAGACTATTTCCTCAAGAAGCGCCTCATTAAAGTGAAGTACATCATTGGTGAGAAGCATCATCTCGAGATGAAGTGTCCTGAGGAGAAGAATCTGGAGGAGGAGGAGGAGAAGTGTCTCGCCAACGTGAAACGCGTCGAGGAGGAGAAGCGCCTTGAGCAGGAGCAGCGCCTCGCCAGCATTGCTACCACCGCCACCACTGCCATCACCGCCACCACTGCCACCACCACCGCCATCACCGCCATCACCGCAATCACCGCCGTCACCACCACCGCCGCCACCACCGCCGTCACCACTGCCACCACCGCCGTCACCACCGCCACCACTGCCACCACCACTGCCACCACCGCCACAACCTCCCCTGCCAACGCCACCATCGCCAACGCCACCACCGCCACCACCACCGCCGCCGCCACCACCACCGCCACAGCTGCCGCCGCCACCACCGCCACCACCACCACCACCTCCACCTCCGCCACCACAACCACCGCAGTAACCACCAACGCAACCGCTGCTACCGCCACCACCACCACCGCCGCCGCCACCACCACCGCCGCCGCCACTGCCACCACTGCCGCCGCCACCACCATCGCTGCCGCCGCCACGACCGCCGCCACGACCGCCGCCACGACCGCCGCCACGATCGCCGCCACGACCGCCGCCACGACCGCCGCCACGACCGCCGCCACGACCGCCGCCACGACCGCCGCCACGACCGCCGCCACGACCGCCGCCACGACCGCCGCCACGACCGCCGCCACCACGACCGCCGCCACGACCGCCGCCACGACCGCCGCCACGACCGCCGCCACGACCGCCGCCACGACCGCCGCCACGACCGCCACCACGACCGCCGCCACGACCGCCGCCACGACCGCCGCCACGACCGCCGCCACGACCGCCGCCACGACCGCCGCCACGACCACCGCCACGACCGCCGCCACCACCGCCGCCACCACCTCCGCCACCACAACCACCGCAGTAACCACCACCGCCACCGCTGCCGCCGCCACGACCGCCACGACCGCTACCGCCACCACCGCCATGACCGCCACCACCACCGCTGCCATCACCACCGCCCCCGCATCCACCTCTGACACTCCTATGCAGGGCCTGATTGCTCCAAGCTTTGGAGAAGAGTGCTTCCAAGCAGAGAAGATAGAGAAGAAGACAGAGGTGGAACAGGAAGAGGAGAAGGTGGAGGTGGTGGAGGACGAGGAGATTGAGGAACCAGAGGAAAGAATGGAGAAGACAGAGAATGGAGAGAAGATGGTGGTGGAGGATGAAGAGGAGGAGATCGAGGACGAGACAAAGGAAGAGGTGGAGGAGTTGCAGGTGGTGGAGGTGGTGATGCAGGGAAAGAAGAGGAAGCGAGGGGGCCTTGCTCGCGTGGCGAGAGCAATCACCTCACTCCTCCGCCGCGTGCTGCTGTGTGGTGGCATGTCCACCACACAGTAGGGGTGGTTGTTGTGGTCGTGGATCGCTGCCAACCATGACCACTATCACCAGACTACCCACCCACCCCGTGATACATGCCACCCACCCACACACACACCCCGTGATACTCGTCACACACACACCACATGGTTCCCCGGAGAGACGGTGCCACTGGGACCACAGCTGTGGAAGGAATCTGAGCAGCAGATGCCAGGACTACAGTGGAGAATGACTGCTATCAAGACACCTCACACAACAAACACACACGGGACTAGCCAAAAAACATAGCCGTCACCATCCTGGGCCCCTTCCATGCTGGTTTTCATCCAGGCAGTCCTCATGGGGTGACCTTGCCATGGTTTCCAGGACATGGAAGGGGCAGCTGACCCAGGATGAGAGAGCTAGAGGGGTCTTGTACAGACAATTGACGAAACCTGCCACGTGGCAAGCCCCAGGGCCACTCATGTAAAGAATAAGATTCAATACCATTGTTGTTGCTGGTACTATATAAACTTTGTGAAATAAACCCATGATGACACAACATAACGTTGAATTGCTTGCAAGTGCTGTCTGTGTTGGGTAAATGTGCCTTGGCTCGGATGTGAGGTGTCCCAGCTGTGTGTGTGGCAGTACAAGTGTAATAAGTGACTTCCACGACACGTCACATAGAGGGTACTTCTTTATTTCTCACAGTGGACACAATACAGGCCAACACTGGTTCTTCCTCTTACTGAATAGAACTCTTGGCAATAACACCTCTAGTGGCTGCACGCAGAGCCGATCACTCGGCGTGGTCCCCTCGCCCTCACTCGTCTCGCCGCTGGCTGGCGGCATGATGATGACGGCGATGTAACCATTCAGGAGATCTTCCACGTGGCCGGACAACGGAGAGAGATTTCGGTGAACAGCGACCCAGGACCCCACACGAGCCCCGAGCTCCGGGTCCGCTCCCCATTATATTCCCCCAGGTGTGGCTAAGCTCCGCCTCCAGCCACGCCCTCTCGTGGAACCTTCGAGCAGGTTCCAGGAGCATGTCGACGAACCCCACCTGTTTGCTTTGCCCCAGGCACGCCTCCTTCCCTGACTGGCTGTTACTTCTGTGCCTGTACCCGTAAATGCCTTCCCAGGACAGCAGGTGTAACTTTGTCATGTCAACAGGTGTAACCCTGTCATTACACAAGGACACACATTTGAGAGACGTTTTGGGAAATGGTCCATCTTCAGAGCAAATACCAATAGTGGTGAGAAAATATATTCCGGTGAATCGCCTCCTGCACAACACTGCCACTCTACACCACTACCCCACTGCCCCAATGACCTCTTTCCCTCTGCCCTTTTGCCGCACTGCCCCCTCTGCTCCACTGTCCCACTTCTCCTCAGGTCCAATGCTCCACTGCCCTTCTGCTCCACTGCACCTCTGCCCCCCTTCTGCCACAGCAGTTGAAACAAATAGTTGAGTTTCTTAAACCCCCCTGCCTCTGTCCACCTAGCAGTAGAAATGGGTATGCCACAATCGAGCAGCAAGGTGCGTGTGGTAGGTTAAAGTTTGGGTACTCCTTCCTCTTCTAAAACATCTGCCCAATGTGGAAGAGTAGACCAAAATATCGTCTAAAGGGACTTTCTAGAACTCGGTCTTGTAGACATTACTCCTGCCACCAGAGGTATTAAAAAGCAATTGCAGAATTGTGCCACCACTCAAAAATCTAAATTTTTTGACAGAATATTCAAAAAATGCTGCTGCTCACGATACAGGCTGCCGCTGGATAACCAGGGTTTGAAACCTGGCACCCGCCAGTGATCAAAGCGGGTTCTCTAGTCTAGCAAGTTAAGGATCTCAGCCCAGTTGGCATTGACTCTGTAGTGGCAAAGCATTTGCTGCTGGCAGAAAAGAAGATCTGTGGCGTACGGCAGTCCTGTCGTCAGCAGGCCAGGATGTGCACGAGGAGGATCTCGGGGAAATGTCACAGAGGGGCCCACCAGAACCCGCTAGTAGGTTCCAGAAAGGGGGCGTGGCTGGGGTGGAGCGAGTCCACGTGACAGTGTAAGAGGGGCCCATGTGGGGCACCTTGGGGCTGTGTTTGGAATGTGAACCCCGTTGTGCTGCTGTAGTCCATCGTCGACATTCTTCTCATCGTCATCTCCGTCTCCACCATCTCGGAGCGCCGCTAGTCAGGCAGCCTACCGTCTGTCCTGGCTGAGTAGCGTCGCCATATAATAGATGGACGGAATATTAAGCGTGTTAATTCCGTCAGTGCTCGTTAATAAATAAGTGCCTCCAAGTCTTATCGTCTCCGAGTTAGTAACTACAACTGCACAAAATAACCCATCACAAGGCTGTAATGTGGTTCTGCACTTAATTTGGATAAATTCCATCTATAGAAGAACATTGTTTCGACAAACGTTACTCCTACTTAAAGAACAGGTGGTAGGGTCCTGCTTTTTACTATGCGGACGAGAGGGCACTTGAAGTGTAATTAGCTCTGTGATATAAGCTTCAGTGGGCCATTCTCTAACACTAGGCTTGCAATGGTCTGATAGAGACATTAATGGATAATTGGTTCCATGGCAGGATGGCGACATCCCAACCCGGTTTAAAATTTGGGAAAAATTCGAACATGCGGGTTTATGAATCAAATACGTTGCAGTTTCATTACCACTGCAGTGGCTTTTCGGCATGGAGGTAGGGTAGATGTGAAGTTTAATAACATTGTGTACCCCGTCCTTTTTAACGACAAAGTAAAGATTCAGAGTGAATGTACATCCACTATCGATCGTCAAATCTGGGGGGAGCATTAAGGATCGCAGCGTTGATAGATCAGTGTCTCTCACACAGACACTCAACCAGAAGCATGTCGATACACACACAAAGACCAAAAAAACCCATATAGCCGTCGTGAGACTTTTGGGGCAAGTCCTGTTAGCAAGCACAAAACCTTTGTTCACGACGTGGCCTATCAAGGATTTTGCGTTCAATTGTATTTTTTTTACATTTACAATCCGCATATCAATCAACATAGTTGATCTAATCTGGCCATTGTAATTAAATCTTAATATGTATGTGCATCCCACTGCATAATTATACGCTTCCGTTTGAATAAAAATGTACATCTCCATGCATCCGTCCGTGCTTCCTGTGAATGTGCTAATATTCACCCGACAATGTCCTCTAAACTGCTGCAGGTTTCGAGGATTTAACATCGACATACAGTCTGAAGTATATTCTTAGGTTTTTTCGGTAAAGTCACGTAGGTAAAACATTAAAATTAATAAAAGTAAAATAAAATAAAAATCACGACGTTTCGGAGGCAACACAAGCTTCCGTCTTCAGGTGGAACCGTCACAGCCACGACAGCGGTATCAAGTAAATGAGAGATTGCAGGAGCTACCACTCCGTTTATATATAATGGTTGAAGAGGGGGGGGGGAAGCGGAATAAAAAGTGTGCTGTACTTGCCGCTTCCCCCCCCCCTCTTCAACCATTATATATACGGAGTGGTAGCTCCTGCAATCTCTCATTTACTTGATAAAGCTGTCGTGGCTGTGACGGTTCCACCTGAAGACGGAAGCTTGTGTTGCCTCCGAAACGTCGTGATTTTTATTTTATTTTACTTTTATTAATTTTAATGTTTTACCTACGTGACTTTACCGAAAAAACCTAAGAATATGAATCCTTGCAGTCACGAAAGCTTCAAATCTAGTCTGAAGTATCAAAATAATTTTTTAAAAATCAGATTTTTATTCATCTGCAAAAAAATTATTAACGTTAATAATGCTGTGCATGCACACTCGCGTGTATGTGTACACTGCATTGTATGTCTGTATGTACACCCCTGTATATGCACACTCATGTGTGTATGCACACCGCTGTATATATAGTGGTGCTTGGATGCACACTCGTGTGTGCATGTCTACTCGTCCGTGTTTTTTAAAGGAAAATATGGTTGCAATAACGTACGATCAGTCATCTTTAAAAACAAATCAGGTCTTTATTAATCTGCAAAAAAACTCACGCTAATACTCGTATCGAAATCTTTATTAATACGCATGCTCAAACAGGAAAGAAACTCGGCAAATGATTTCCCAATAGGAATTCAACTGTTAAAATGTATTCCTAAAATCAAACACGTAAACGTCGATTTCCCCGTTGACGTCCTTTTCGACTGAAGCCATTCGTCCAGAAGTCCAAGCCATCAAACACAGGAAAATTATAGAACATGTTTAAAATATTGAGCAAAGTTGTGATCACAGACTTTCCCCAACGTTAGCTCAACAAGACCACTTAACCACGAGAGTAAAATCAGGAATTGAACCACCTCACAACCACTGCGCATCATACCACATCAACAAGTAATCCGATCGGACGACAAAGCACCATCTTAACGTGAATAAACCTCAACACTCAAGACGCGGAATTCAACACAAACACCACGACAAAATGAATAACAGGAATGGGCAAATGATAAAACAAGACGGCACACCCAGATCAGTAGCTGTGAGAAGATGACAACACATGGCAACTTCTACCATAAACACCACATATTTAACAGCCCCGATGATCTAACGACGAGACGAAGCAAGGTATCTATCGAAGTATAAAATTGTTGTCATCCTGTGAACACTTCTGGAACTTATCAGGAACACTTTTATCTAAACACATTGTAGAGCATTCACAACATCACTCTATCTAGGATGGAACAGAGATATGAATATACACAATGTAACAGTTAACAGATGTACTCTAAAGCCACTCCACTACATCCAGCCATCTCTAACTGCATGGGGTCGAAAGAGGAATTTACTTTAGGCCCTCATTACAGCACTGTCGATTTCACCTTTTGTTTCCTGATGCCTGTGAAGTGTTGCTAAACGTGAAAATGCTCCCAACACAGAGCAATCGAACGGTTTTGTTAAAATTATGACACTAGCTTGGAGTAGTGCTGGAAATCACTGATATACAATTGCACCTAATAAATTGATACACAAACATGCCCATTCCAAGACTTCAACAATTAACAGAAGTACTCCATACTTTGACTATCCAGCCACTCCAGCAGCCATTTCTCATTATCAACCTGCATGGGGTCAAAAAAAGAATTGGCGTCAGGGCTCAGTACATCCAGCCATCTCGCAGGATCCAACTGCATGGGGTCAAAAGAGGAATTGTCGTCAGGACTTATTACATCCACTACATCCACGCATCTCTCAGGATCCACCTGCATAGGTTCGAAAGATGCATTTTTTTCAGGACTCATTGCAGCACTTTGTGTTTCACCTTTTGATTTCACTTCTCTTTCATTGCGAATCTTCTCATGTTTGTTTCGGGGTGATGACCGTGTCCTCTCCAACGGAGAACAATTGAATGGATTCTCGCTCTTGTGTGTTTTCTGGTGCCTGTGAAGATGTGATTTCCGTGCAAATGCCTTCCAGCACACAGCGCAATTGAATGGCTTCTCACCCGAGTGCGTTTTTTGGTGCTTGTGAAGATCTGATTTCTGTGCAAATGTCTTCCCGCACACAGCGCAATTGAATGGCTTCTCACCCGAGTGTGTTTTCTGGTGAGTGTGAAGATTTTGTTTCAGTGAAAATGCCTTCCCACACACAGCGCAATTGAATGGCTTCTCACCCGAGTGTGTTTTCTGGTGCCTGTGAAGATCTGATTTCTGTGCAAATGTCTTCCCGCACACTGCGCAATTGAATGGCTTCTCACCCGAGTGTGTTTTCTGGTGAGTGTGAAGATTTGATTTCTGTGAAAATGACTTCTCACACACAGAGCAATTGAACGGCTTTTCGCCCGAGTGTGTTTTCTGGTGACTGTGAAAATGTGATTTCCATGCAAATTCCTTACCACACACAGAGCAATTGAATGGCTTCTTACCCGTGTGTGCGTAACGCTGTGGAGAGTTTTTCTGCTCCATGTGACTGATTCTTCAGAGCAGAGAAACTGTCGCCAAGAAGCAAACTCTTTCCAACGTCTAACCGATACACAGTAAGTCGGACTACACACGCGATTACCAGTTTATCCACTAACAAAGACACTTACTTGTTGATGCACGGCTGATCGATGTCCCTGTAACCCGTCTGAAGAGATCGCCACGAACTCTCCCGAAGCGAAGTCGCCAACCAGTCGCCAAGCAATCGTGCTCGCCAGGCTTGGGTCTCATGGAAGAAGGGTTATCTTGCCATTGAGCTTAAGCCTGAATACGTATATTCATCTCACCGCATAATTTGCATTCATTTGCTACTATATTCACCCTGCAATTTGCTGCAAAATGCTGCCAGTTCAAATGCGTTACCAGGGAAATGCAGACTGAAGTATTAAAATTGTGATTTTGAACTTTGAGGTGCAAGTTTATACCGTGCTGACTTTGTTTTATAAATATATTGAAGTACTTGTGTTGATATGAGCGCTACAGAACAATCAAGGTGATTTGTTTAATTTAATCCACGCAAATTATTACGATTGCTGTCATACACTTTTAATGATAATCGACATGGTATTGCCTGTAAGCGTGTGTGTATTTACACTGCTGTGTAAGTACACTTGACTTTGACTCGTGTGTGTACGTGTTTGTTATAAGCATTGTAGAGTTAACGGATGCTCAGATAGTTCAAAAAAATCAGATTTTTATTAATCTGCAAAAAAATATTGACGTTAATATTGCTGTGTGGGTAGACCCGTGTGATGTAAAGGAAACAAGTTTAGCTGGAAGCATATTATATTTTTTGCGACAGAGAATTGTAATGTATTACTTACTGTTAGTAGCTCAGCTTATTGGAGAGTATATTTAGTATACTGATGATACTATGTAGTTTATACTTTAGTTTTTTACGTGGTTGTTTAGTTACTGCAGCTACATACTATTAACATTCCTTCCCTTTATTAATGCTACCCCTATCCCCTGGCAAGAAGCGGTTCAATTGCTCTCTTTGTGGGAAGGCATTTTCACTGAAACAAAATCTTCACACTCACCAGAACACACACACGGGCGAAAAGCCGTTCAATTGTTCTGTGTGTGGGAAGGCATTTGCAGATTTATCAAATCGTAACCGTCACCAGAAAAGACACACGGGCGAGAAGCCGTTCAATTGCTCTGTTTGTGTGAAGGCATTTGCCCGTAAAGCAGATCTTCACCATCACCAGAAAACACACACGGGCGTGAAGCCATTCAATTGCTCTGTGTGTTTGAAGTCATTTGCACAGAAATCAACTCTTAACACTCACCAGAAAACACACACGGGCGTGAAGCCATTCAAGTGCTCTGTGTGTGGGAAGGCATTTGCAGATTCATCAAATCTTCGCAATCACCAGAAAACACACTCGGGTAAGAATCCATTCAATTGCTCTGTGTGTGGGAAGGCATTTTCACGGAAATCAGATCTTCACAGTCACCAGAAAGCACACGCGGGCGTAAAACCGTTCAAGTGCTCTGTGTGTGGGAAGGCATTTTCACGGAAATAAAATCTTCATAGTCACCAGAAAATACTGTTATTAATTATGTCGTGGTGTTTTGTGATTTCCGTGTCTTGAGTGTTGAGGTTTATTCTAGACTTCGTCACGTTAAGGTGGTGCTTTGTAGTCCTATCGGGTTACTTGTTGATGTGGTGTGATGTGCAGTGGTTGTGAGGTGGTTCAATTCCTGATTTTACTCTAGTGGTTAAGTGGTCTTATTGAGCTGAAGTTGGAGAAAGTCTGTGACCACAACTTTGTTCAATATTTTGAAAATGTTCTTTAATTTTCATGATTGTGTAATAAATTAATTAACTTCAAATAATAAGTTTCAGAGTGTGTGTGGATTGCACGTTCGTTGTTCCTGTGTTTGATGGCTTGGACTTCTGGACGAATGGCTTCAGTGGAAAAGGACGTCAAAGGGGAAATCAACGTTTCCTTGTTTGATTTTAAGAATATCTTTTAACTGTTAAATTCCTATTGGGAAATAATTGGCCTAGTTCCTTTCCTGTTTGAGCATGCGTATTTATAAAGATTTCGATACGAGTATTAACGTGAGTTTTCTTGCAGATTAATAAAGACCTGATTTGTTTTTTAAAGATGACTGATCGTACGTTATTGCTACCATATCCTTCCCTAAAAACACGGACGAGTAGACATACACACACGAGAGTGCATCCAAACACGACTGTATATACAGCGTTGTACATTCACACACGAGTGTGCATGTGTTTGTACGAGTTTTAACGTTAATATACTTGCAGAACAATAAAGACCTGCTATGTTAAAGATGACTGATCGTCCCTTATTGCTACAATGTTCATAGCGAACACGTGTGGAGGCGAGTTTCAGGTGAAGCATCTCCATCACACAAGTTTACCCTTACCTGGCAGCATCGTGGCAGTCCGCTGGTCACACTCACTACGTCACACTCACGAGCTGTAGGGGCGGGGCTCTGTCTGCTCAGTGGCGCTGTTTTAATTCAATTAGCACCACGACCGGGGAGTCTCATCCCTGTAGTTCCCTGTTGAGGTGGAGCATTCCTACCACGTTGCCCCTATATTATTTGTACGACACAAAATAAAAATAATTTGTTTGTTCCAATACATAATCATACACGAGTACACATATACACCCCATGTACACACACCCACACACGAGTGGACATACACAGCGCTGTAGAAACATACACGAATGTGCATACACACTGCTTCATACATACACACACGGGTGCACATGCATACAAGTGCGCATACACACACGAGTGTACATAGACAGCAGTTCACGTACAAAGGGATTGCGTTCTACTACACGATCAAATGTGCGAACAAATGATTGTACATACCTATACACACACATTCACGCATGTACATATCCACATCAACGAGTGTAAATAAACACACGAGTGGACATACACAGAAGTACAGATCCATGTACACGACCCCCTGTTGTTTGGAATTACCCAGCCACGAGCAAAGTTCGGAAAAAAAGAATCCGCTACCTAATCCGCGGTGCCGGACGGTAACGCTGCAGTGGATGTGAGCAATGTCCTGGAGGGAAGGCTCGTAGCCACCACAGAGGCACACGAGGTCTCTGGACGGGTGCGAGGCGCTGGTAACCTCTCCATATTCAATGAAATGACCATAAAAAACACGACCAAAATATAAACACATACACACGAGTTTAACACGTAGGATTTCGGGCCCAATATCATCCATAATAGAGGTTATTAGGTTAGATCGCGGAAGTATATAAATGCGTCTTTAAAATAAAACATTAAATAAATGCATGGCGACAAAGGGCAGCGTACTTCAGTAGAGATTACCGTTGGTAGGGCTATTTTAATAAACACAATAGACAGGAAGGACACGTTCAAAGGGCTCGCATAATGCACACGCTTAATGTACATTGGCTCAGTAATCCCACGCTCCCCCCCCCCCCCCCCACATTGTGCAAGAGCGCAGCTGCGTGGTCAACACATCTATGCTTCTATGTAAGGAACAAAACAGTGAGACTTTCCAAATCTGGCTGTCGACTGATGAGGCTAGTTTTAATTACAGACGAAACGTCGTACTCAGATTGTAAATGTTGTGGCTTGGCTCTCCAACACACCGGTGTGCTGTACTAGTGACAATTTGGCATGTTCTGTTTACGTGACAACCCTAACAAGTTGGCTTTGTCAGGTGGTGGCGGGTTTCAACGAAACATTTATATACTTAAGCGATCTAACCCAAAAAATCTTTAATATGGACATGATAATAAACCACGCTTACAAGCTAAACCATTCAGATCATTGTTTGAAGTTCATGGCAGAAATTATAATATAAAACACTCGTTTTCTAGAAGCACCCCGCTCAACACGATTGTCATTAAATATATTTATAAAACAAAGTCAGTACAGTATAAACTTGCACATCTTATTCCAAATCAAGCTCGAGATCACCAATTTTGATACTTCAGACTGTATGTCGCCTAATCATCCTCTAAACTTGAAGCAGTTTAGAGGACATTGGGGGGTGAATATTAGCAAATTAACACGAATCATGGAATTATGCAGGGAGATGCACATCCTTATTCAAACGGAAGTGTACAATTATGCAGTGATATGTACGTACGTATTATGTTGCTAGATATACGGATTGTTAATGTAAAAATTAACAATTGAATGCAAAGTCCATAATAGGCCAAGTCGAGAACAAAGGATTTGAATGCGAGAGCGAAGTTATAAGGGGCTTAAAATAAGACCTCAAGGTCATTTCGAGAGGGATATTGCTGAGGATAAGACGCTCGACTCCCCGCTCTGCAGATAACCCTTCTTCCACGAGACCCAGCCTGGCGAGCACGATTGCTTGGCGACTGGTTGGCGACTTCGCTTCGGGAGAGTTCGTGGCAATCTCTTCAGACGGGTTACAGGGACATCGATCCGCCGTGCATCCACAAGTAAGTGTCTTTGTTAGTGGATATACTGGTAATCGCGTGTGTAGTCCGACTTACGAGACGTTACTGTGTCTCGGTTAGACGTTGGTAAGAGTTTGCTTCTCGGCGATTTGAGCCAGACATCCACGCAGCTTAAATGGTGCATTTTACTCTAAAAAACACCCGCGACTGTCACTGAAGAATCAGTCACATGGAGCAGATAACCTTTACACAGCGCCACACACACACGGGTGAGAAGCCATTCAATTGCTCTGTTTGTGTGAAGGCATTTGCACAGAAATCAACTCTTAACAGTCACCAGAAAACACACACGGGCGAGAAGCCGTTCAATTGCTCTGTGTGTGGGAAGTCATTTTCACTGAAATCAACTCTTAACCGTCACCAGAAAACACACACGGGCGAGAAGCCGTTCAATTGCTCTGTGTGTGGGAAGTCATTTTCACGGAAATCAACTCTTAACAGTCACCAAAAAACACACACGGGTGAGAAGCCATTCAATTGTTTTCCGTTGGAGAGGACACGGTCATCACCCCGAAACAAGCATGAGAAGATCCGCAATGATAGGGAAGTGAAATCAAAAGGTGAAATACAAAGTGCTGCAATGAGTCCTGAAAAAAAAGCATCTTTCGACCCCATGCAGTTTGCTCCTGCGAGATGGCTGGATGTACTGAGCCCTGCCGCCAATTCCTTTTTTGACCCCATGCAGGTTGATAATGAGAAATGGCTGCTGGAGTGGCTAGATAATCAAAGTATTGAGTACTTCTGTTAAAGTCCTGGAATGTGCACGTTTGTGTCTCTGTTAGATCAATTTCTTCGGTGCAATTGATTATATCAGTGATTTCCAGCACTACTCCAAGCTAGTGTAATTATTTCAACAAAACCGTTTGATTGTTCTGTGTGTTGGAAGCATTTTAACGGTCAGCAACACTTCACTGGCATCATCAAACAAAGAGTAAAAATGTTGTCATGAGTCCTAAACGAAATTCCTCTTTCGACCCCATGCAGTTGCATCCTGAGAGATGGCTTGATCTAGTGGAGTGGCTGGAGAGTCATATTCGTGTCGCTTACATATTTTTTCGTTGATTTTTAGGACTTCAAGCTAGAGTGATGTTGTGAATGCTCTATAATGTGTTCAGATGAATGTCTTCCTTTTAAGTTCCAGAAGTGTTCACTGATTTCAGAATGACAACAATTTTATACTTTGGACGAATGGCTTCAGTCGACAAGGACGTCAAAGGGGAAATCGACGTTTACGTGTTTGATTTTAAGAATATTTTTTAACTGTTGAATTCCTATTGGGAAATAATTTGCCTTGTTCCTTTCCTGTTTGAGCATGCGTATTAATAAAGATTCCGATACGAGTATTAACGTGAGCTTTCTTGCAAATTAATAAAGACCTGTTTTTAAAGATGACTGATCGTACGTTATTGCTACCATATTTTCCTTTAAAAAAACACGGACGAGTAGACATACACACACGAGTGTGCATCCAAACACGACTGTATATACAGCGGTGTGCATTCACACACGAGTGTGCATGTGTTTCTACGAGTTTTAACGTTGATATACTTGCAGAACAATAAAGACCTGCTATGTTAAAGATGACTGATCGTCCCTTATTGCTACAATGTTCATAGCGAACACGTGTGGAGGCGAGTTTCAGGTGAAGCATCTCCATCACACAAGTTTACCCTTACCTGGCAGCATCGTGGCAGTCCGCTGGTCACACTCACTACGTCACACTCACGAGCTGTAGGGGCGGGGCTCTGTCTGCTCAGTGGCGCTGTTTTAATTCAATTAGCACCACGAGCGGGGAGTCTCATCCCTGTAGTTCCCTGTTGAGGTGGAGCATTCCTACCACGTTGCCCCTATATTATTTGTACGACACAAAATAAAAATAATTTGTTTGTTCCAATACATAATCATACACGAGTACACATATACACCCCATGTACACACACCCACACACGAGTGGACATACACAGCGCTGTAGAAACATACACGAATGTGCATACACACTGCTTCATACATACACACACGGGTGCACATGCATACAAGTGCGCATACACACACGAGTGTACATAGACAGCAGTTCACGTACAAAGGGATTGCGTTCTACTACACGAACAAATGTGCGAACAAATGATTGTACATACCTATACACACACATTCACGCATGTACATATCCACATCAACGAGTGTAAATAAACACACGAGTGGACATACACAGAAGTACAGATCCATGTACACGACCCCCTGTTGTTTGGAATTACCCAGCCACGAGCAAAGTTCGGAAAAAAAGAATCCGCTACCTAATCCGCGGTGCCGGACGGTAACGCTGCAGTGGATGTGAGCAATGTCCTGGAGGGAAGGCTCGTAGCCACCACAGAGGCACACGAGGTCTCTGGACGGGTGCGAGGCGCTGGTAACCTCTCCATATTCAATGAAATGACCATAAAAAACACGACCAAAATATAAACACATACACACGAGTTTAACACGTAGGATTTCGGGCCCAATATCATCCATAATAGAGGTTATTAGGTTAGATCGCGGAAGTATATAAATGCGTCTTTAAAATAAAACATTAAATAAATGCATGGCGACAAAGGGCAGCGTACTTCAGTAGAGATTACCATTGGTAGGGCTATTTTAATAAACACGGAATTATGCATGGAGATGCATATCCTTATTCAAACGGAAGAGTACAATTATGCGTGAGATGTACATGCATATTATGTTGCTGGATAGCCTATCATGGACTTCAATTAACAATTGAAGTCCATGATAGGCTAAGTCGAAAACAAAGGATTTGGATGCGAGAGCGAAGATATAAGGGGCTTAAAATCAGACTTCAAAGTCATTTCGAGAGGGATTTTGCTGAGGATAGACGCTCGACTCCTCGCTCTGCAGATCACCCTTCTTCCACGAGACCCAGCCTGGCGAGCACGATTGCTTGGCGACTGGTTGGCGACTTCGCTTCGGGAGAGTTCGTGGCGATCTATTCAGACAGGTTACATGGACATCGATACGCTGTGCATCCACAAGTAAGTGTCTTTGTTAGTAGATAAACTGGTAATCGCGTGTGTAGTCCGACTTACTGTGTATCGGTTAGACGTTGGTAAGAGTTTGCTTCTTGGCGATTTAAGCCAGACATCCACGCACCTTAGAGGGTGCATTTAACTCTCAACAACACCCGTGACAGTTTCTCTGCTCTGAAGAATCAGTCACATGGAGCAGAAAAACTCTCCACAGCGCCACACAAACACTGGCAAGAAGCGGTTCAATTGCTCTCTTTGTGGGAAGGCATTTTCACTGAAACAAAATCTTCAGACTCACCAGAACACACACACGGGCGAAAAGCCGTTCAATTGCTCTGTGTGTGGAAAGGCATTTGCAGATTCATCAACTCTTCGCAATCACAAGAAAACACACACGGGCGAGAAGCCGTTCAATTGCGCTGTGTGCTGGAAAGCATTTGCACGGAAATCAGATCTTCACACTCACCAAAAGCACACACGGGTGAGAAGCCGTTCAATTGCTCTGTGTGCGGGAAGGCATTTGCACAGAAATCAACTCTTCACACTCACCAGAACACACACACGGGCGTGAAGCCGTTCAATTGCTCTGTGTGTGGGAAGGCATTTGCAGATTCATCATCTCTTCGCAATCACCAGAAAACACACACGGGCGAGAAGCCGTTCAATTGCTCTGTGTGCGGGAAGGTATTCGCACATAAATCAACTCTTCACACTCACCAGAAAACACACACAGGTGAGAAGCCATTCAAGTGCTCTGTGTGTGGGAAGGCATTTGCAGATTCATCAAATCTTCGCAATCACCAGAAAACACACTCGGGTAAGAAGCCATTCAATTGCTCTGTGTGTGGGAAGGCATTTTCACGGAAATCTGATCTTCACAGTCACCAGAAAGCACACGCGGGCGTAAAACCGTTCAAGTGCTCTGTGTGTGGGAAGGCATTTTCACGGAAATAAAATCTTCATAGTCACCAGAAAATACTGTTATTAATTATGTCGTGGTGTTTTGTGATTTCCGTGTCTTGAGTGTTGAGGTTTATTCTAGACTTCGTCACGTTAAGGTGGTGCTTTGTAGTCCTATCGGATTACTTGTTGATGTGGTGTGATGTGCAGTGGTTGTGAGGTGGTTCAATTCCTGATTTTACTCTAGTGGTTAAGTGGTCTTGTTGAGCTGAAGTTGGAGAAAGTCTGTGACCACAACTTTGTTCAATATTTATAAAATGTTCTTTAATTTTCATGATTGTGTAATAAATTAATTAACTTCAAATAATAAGTTTCAGAGTGTGTGTGGATTGCACGTTCGTTGTTCCTGTGTTTGATGGCTTGGACTTCTGGACGAATGGCTTCAGTGGAAAAGGACGTCAAAGGGGAAATCGACGTTTCCTTGTTTGATTTTAAGAATATCTTTTAACTGTTGAATTCCTATTGGGAAATAATTGGCCTAGTTCCTTTCCTGTTTGAGCATGCGTATTTATAAAGATTTCGATACGAGTGAAGTATTGGAAAATGACGGCAGGAAACTCCTTGACGGGAACACACTTCTTTTATTAAATCTTGACTTGTAACAATACAACGCGTGGCCTCTCTTCTTCACACTGCACTTCTCTTGACTCAGGATTCTGTGCTGCCGGCTCTCTGTGCCTCGTGTAGACTCCGCGCCTCGGCTACACTCCTCTCTCGCCTCGTGTAGACTCTGCGCCTCTGCTACACTCTCCACTCGCCTCGTGTAGACTTTGCACCGCTCTCGCTGGCTACACCGTATGCATACTCGGCTCGTGCAGACCTTCCTCTCTCGCTGGCTACACCGTATGCATACTCGGCTCGTGCAGACCGTTCTCTCTCGCTGGCTACACACTACACATTACTCAGCTCGTGTAGACCGTTCTATCTCGCTGGCTACACACTACACATTACTCAGCTCGTGTAGACCGTTCTATCTCGCTGGCTACACACTATACATTACTCAGCTCGTGTAGACCGTTCTATCTCGCTGGCTACACACTATACATTACTCAGCTCGTGTAGACCGTTCTATCTCGCTGGCTACACACTATACATCACTCAGCTTCTACTCTCCCTTACTCTCCTCTCCGGGCTCTATCTCTGCACCTTCCTCTTCATTCTTAGATGGTTCCACTTCTGCCCCCTGCTCCTCTGTGCATCACCTTATATACCCCTTCTTCCCGGGAGACGGAGCGGATGCGGACCTCAACGTCGGCACCGCTCCTCAGTTACCCAATCCCCACGCTCTAACCCCACGATCCGGTTCCGCTCAGCGCGTGTTTCCACTCCCCAACCAATCACACCGCGCTGCTACCCGATCACTCCCTCTGGGCGCGTCACCGGCACACAGCCAATCAGCAGCACTACCCCCACCCGCGCACTGACGCCTGCTCCTCCCCGTCAGCGCGCGTCACCGCACACACACCCGTACATACGCGCTGGCACACGACATATACACCCAGCGCGTATCACCACTACATCACCCCCTCCCACATAGCTCGCAGCCGGCCCGGCTGCTAACAACAACCAACCGCGACGATAAAACGACAATCAACAAAAAAAAACCCCGTAACCCCCCGAGTGTGCCCCGTAACACAACACAACAACAACAACAACAAGAATAACTATGTACAGATTGACAATGAACCCGAAAAGTCAACAATAACACGATACGAGCAAATTCGAAACGAACGCGCCCCACGTCCCTGCGACTACACGCAGTGACGAGGCGCTCCAACTGCCCCGACTCCTCACGAGGCAGGTCATGCAAAGTAGCACGACCTGGCGCGAGTCCGTTTGGCTGGTCCATCGTATGGGGCGGGACACTGACGACCGTCCGGCGGTTCCGGCTGCTCCAGACGGCGCGGAACGGGCCTGAAAGGGCCGGCCCCGCCGCGGAGATCCGGCCGCCGGTGATCGGCAGCTGTCAGTTCCGAGACACCTGGGAGCAGATCAGGCGAAAATACGTGTGGATCAGGCAGAGACATTTCCCCCTCTGGGTCGCCGGTCACGTCACACGCCCGGCCATCACGACACAAGGGGAGGCCATATGGAGGCGAGAACGGTTTCAGTCGGGAGGGGTGAACGTACCACCGGCGCTTTCCCCACTTTATCTGAACGCACTGGGGCCGTGCAACGCGCACGACCTCCACGGGTCCCCTCCACGGTCTCAACAATTTAGGCGACGTAGCCAAGGGCGCCTGAGGGCAATGCAGCCAGGCCCTGTCACCTGGTTTCCATTCGTGCATGGACACCTTCCGTGCCCGCAACCGTTCATTAGCAATTTGGCGAGCCCGCGAATTAAGCCGCGCGGCCTCCCTCGCCTCTGTCAGCTTGTGAATATTAAACTTAATATGTTCTGCCAAATTAGAATTAGTTCGTGGAGCGGACAGGCCAAGTTGCGTTTCTATTGGCGGGTCAGCTTCCCGACCGTACATCAGATAGAATGGGGAAAACCCCGTAGCTGCATGGGGGGCCATTCTATACGCAGCAAGGACTCCCGGGACCTGCAGGTCCCAATCTACATGTGCCTCGCACACCTGCTGGCACAGCATGGAAGTCAAGGTTTTGTGGAGTCTCTCCACCATCCCGTCAGTCTGCGGGTGGTACGGGGAGGTACGCACCTTCTTGGTACCCAACAGATCGCACACCTCTTGCAACAATTTACTCGAAAAATTTTTACCTTGGTCGGTCAGCAGGCGTTCGGGAGCCCCTTTGTCCAGGACATAGCCCTGGACGAAGGCATCCGTCACAGCCGCTGCCGACTGGTTAGCGAGAGGCCACGCCATAGGCCATCGGGTAAAGTATTCGACCCCCACTAACAAATATTTATTCCCTCTCGGCGTGACTGGGAAGGGCCCCAAAATATCGAGTGCAACGAGCTCGTTGGTACGCGAGACCTGAATAGATTGCAGCGGTGGATTAGCTGCCACGGCCGGTGGTTTACGCCTGGCGCACTCAACGCACCCCTTCAGAATATGCACCACATCACTTCCCATTCCCGGCCAGTAATAGTCACGCTGAAGCAGGGCAAGCGTCTTGTTAACTCCCAAGTGCAAGAGGCGTTCGTGTGCCGCCAAGACAACCCTCCCCCTCACAGCGGAAGGCACCACGAGTGCGTTCCGCCGGGACAAACTGTCCCATTTCAATAACACGCCCCGCTCAAGTACATAGGAGCCGGTACGCTCCTGGTCCCCCTCGGGACCCCCAACCTTGCGGCGCAATGCTAGCAGCGAGCTGTCCGCCATCTGGAGGCGGCCCCATTCGCTGAGCGACAGCGAGAGCAGCGAGTCCCGACCCTGAGAGGCAGTGGAATCATCCCCGATCGGTGCGCCCGCTGTCGCAGCCAGTGCCCCCATCTCCCCCGCAAGCGTCGGTTTACAGCGCGCCGATCCCGACAAACACGCGCATTCATCACAAGGCAACAACCGCGACAAGCAATCGGCATTCGTGTGTCGCAACCCCTTACGGTACGTAGTCGTAAACTGATAGTCCTGGAGGACTTCCAACCAACGCGACAACTGGCCCGAGGGCTGGGCGACCCTCAATGAATACTGTAGCGCCGCGTGGTCCGTTCGGACTGTAAAGTGACGACCATAAAGATATGGCCTAAACTGTTGCACAAAAAAAACAATGGCAAGCAGCTCGCGACGGGTGACACAGTAGCGCTGCTCCGCCGGAGACAACACCCTACTACCGTAGGCGACAACTCTTTCGACACCCCCAACGACTTGGGATAGCACCCCCCCAATGCCCGTGTTGCTAGCATCCGTGTCCAGCAAAAAGGGACTGGCAAAATCGGGATAACACAAGGGTGGGGCACCCACCAAGGCGTCCCGGAGGGAGCGAAACGCGGCCTCCTCCTCTGGTCCCCATTTGAACTTCACTCCCTTCGCCGTTAGAGCGTGCAAGGGTTTTGCAATAGTGGCGAAGTGCTCAACGAACCGCCGATAATAAGAAGCAAACCCGATGAAACTACGCACGTCGGAAACGGACGTAGGTGTCGGCCACGAACCGACACAATCCGTCTTCGCGGGATCGGTGGAGATCCCCGAAGAATCGACAATGTGACCCAAGTATCTAACGGACCTACGAAGGAGGTGACATTTGGCCGGTTTAAATTTCAACTTAGCCGATCGCATTCGCAAGAACACCCCTCTCAATCGCCGGAGGTGTTCCTCAAACGTTTTACTGAAAACAATGACATCGTCCATATAAATCAAGCATGTATCCCACTGCAAGCCCGACAAAACCAGCTCCATAAGTCGCTGAAACGTCGCTGGAGAGGAGTGAAGTCCCATGGGTAACCGGTTAAACTGGAACAGCCCCCCTGGAGTCCGAAATGCTGTCTTAGGTTTCGACTCTTCGTCGAGCGGCAACTGCCAAAACCCCGATAACAAATCAAGAGTCGAAAAATAACGCGCACCAGACAATGCATCGAGGGACTCATCCATCCTGGGGAGCGGATACGCGTCAGCCACAGAGATCTTATTCAGGCGACGGAAATCAACGCAGAATCGCAGGGACCCATCCTGCTTCTTAACCAGCACAATAGGCGCTCCCCACGGGCTAGAGGAGGGCGAAATAATATCGGCTTCTAGCATATCGTTAACAGCCGACTGAACATGTTCCTTCTCCACGGGACTCAGTCGGAAGGGATTTAGCCTGACCGGCGCCGCATCGCCCGTTTCAATGTGATGGTGCAACAAATCCGTGCACCCAATGTCATACTTATGTTTACTGAATACATCAGAGAATTCAATGAGCAACTCGCGCAGCGCACCCAACTGCGCCGCCGACAAATCGTCCGAGGCGGCACATAACGAATGGACCCACTCAAGGTCTTCCCTTGGCTCAACGTTCCGCGCGGGGCTCGAGCCCACCTGCGCAACCAACCCATCATCCCCAGGAACCTGCGCCGCGTGAGCCAGCACGGTGCCCTGCGGGATGACAGCTGGTCGCGACCCCGCGTTCAAAACCATCACAAACGGATCCCTGTCAGCCCGCACCAAAGTGTGAGCCACCGATAAATCAAGACCCCCGACAGCCTTGTTAGAAGGACCCAAAAGCATACTCTGTCCCGAAGCCTCCCTCACCCATGGTTTTCGCAACCGGAGGGGAATCAACATCTGTGAACCCGGGGGCACTTGCACTGTCTGCGTCGCCACCGCTTGTATCGTAGCGCACGCCGTCCGAATGTCAGTAGGGCCCGTCAAAAATGAAATCCGGCGACCCGATGGCAGTTCAATGCATCGTTGATCGATAAGAATTTTAATGGGCATTTTAGCCAAAAAGTCAGTGCCCAAAAGACACGGAACTGCCAAAGAAGACGAAACGAAAACGGGTCCCAATAATTTGATATCTCCAATGCAAATGGACGCCCTAACCCGACCGATAATGCCCAACGATCCCCCATTAGCGGCGTAAAATGGCACATCAACTGGAAGCAGCGGACGACATTGGACTGGAAGAATATTATAAATGAGGTCCGATATAATAGTTGCCGATGCCCCCGTGTCCACTAACACCCTAATCTCAACCCCATCAATAGATCCCGTAACAACGGACGAACCCGCCGAAGCAGCCACAATTCTATGCCCCAATTCCGCCCATTCAATGTCTCCCTGGTCCCGGCCGAACCCCCCTCGCCGAACCGAATCCCCGAACCTTAACCGGCCCTCCTCCACCGCAACGCGGCGTCCCATGTGTGCCGAATAAACAGGCCGAGCGTGTGAGGTGCCGCGACTTGCCGGGGATTGTAGAGATGACTTGGGCTCTCGGTCGTCGTCCAGCCGAGCTCCCATGGCGCGCTGCCGCGGAGCGCGGCACCCGGACGCCACGTGGCCCCGGAGGCCGCAGTTATAGCACGTGACGAGGGTCGGAGTAGATCTTGGTTGCTCCGACTTTCGGCCCGATCGCAGAGGCGACCGGGCCCCCGGCCTCCAGTCCCCTGGTCGTCCCGTGGCGAACGCCTCCTCTCGTGGGCTGACGACTTGGGGTTCGGCGACCACCAACCCCGGGGCTGCGACGACAGCAGCGTTGCAACCAACGCCTTGCTTCCGTTGTAGGGCCTCGTGCGCTTGAATACTCGTGGCGACTCTCAAAGAAGAAATATCAATGTCGTCAGCTGTGTTGATAGGGACCCCCAGGTCCTGCGCCAACTTGAGCAGCTGCTCCAAAACCATCGCGTCTTGGCCCTCCTCGTCCATCCGAGGGAACGCAGCATCAGCAAGAGCCAGCAACGCCGTGCGATAGGCCAGCGCGGTCTCCGTGGCCGCTTTCCGTCTTGCGTAGAACTGATGGCGGCATGTAGAGGGAGGCCCGTAGACCCTGGCCAACAAACCCAGCGCATCCTTCAGCGTGGAGCGGTCCGACTTCCGTGCAGCCCTGAAGGCCGCGAGCGCATCGTCGTCCAGCATGGCGGGCAATGCCCGCAGCGCTGTAGCATCGGACCACGCTGACATCTCTTGATGCGCCAAAAACCTTCGCTGAAATTGGCCCCAGTCTCCGCCTTCCGCCTTGAAGGCTGACAATGTGGGCAGGCGCTGCTGAAAAATGAAGTCATCCGCCTCGTGGTTCCTCTCCGCCTGTCCGTCGGTGTCTAAGATGGCGGCTCCAGCAGCAGACGTAAGATGGCGGACCCCCTCGTGCGCTGATGACGTCGATGCGCGCGCTTGGGAACCCACCACCACGTGGCGCTCGCCGTTCCCGCCAAAAGTAGGCCCAGGCGCAATGGCGGGAATCCCCCATTCGTTTTGGCGGGAATCTGCGGGGCGACCTTGTAAAATGTCCCCCACCGTCCCCGCTCCTCCCGACGAGCTGATCTCCGCCAAGATGGACGCGGCGGCGAGCAGCAGCTCCGCCAGTCGGGAGTGCGCCTCACGAAGCCCGGCGTCTGTCCCCGGTCGCTCGGCCGGCGCCGTCGACGGACCCTGCAGCGTGGGCAAGTCCTCTTCCTCACCCCCCGCCACCAGCGGCTCCGAGTCGTCCAGGTCTTCCTCGCGGTCAATCCCGTGGGTCCTACGGGTCTTCCTCGTCTCCATACTTGGAAGCCCGTTTCACTTCTGACGCCAGATGAAGTATTGGAAAATGACGGCAGGAAACTCCTTGACGGGAACACACTTCTTTTATTAAATCTTGACTTGTAACAATACAACGCGTGGCCTCTCTTCTTCACACTGCACTTCTCTTGACTCAGGATTCTGTGCTGCCGGCTCTCTGTGCCTCGTGTAGACTCCGCGCCTCGGCTACACTCCTCTCTCGCCTCGTGTAGACTCTGCGCCTCTGCTACACTCTCCACTCGCCTCGTGTAGACTTTGCACCGCTCTCGCTGGCTACACCGTATGCATACTCGGCTCGTGCAGACCTTCCTCTCTCGCTGGCTACACCGTATGCATACTCGGCTCGTGCAGACCGTTCTCTCTCGCTGGCTACACACTACACATTACTCAGCTCGTGTAGACCGTTCTATCTCGCTGGCTACACACTACACATTACTCAGCTCGTGTAGACCGTTCTATCTCGCTGGCTACACACTATACATTACTCAGCTCGTGTAGACCGTTCTATCTCGCTGGCTACACACTATACATTACTCAGCTCGTGTAGACCGTTCTATCTCGCTGGCTACACACTATACATCACTCAGCTTCTACTCTCCCTTACTCTCCTCTCCGGGCTCTATCTCTGCACCTTCCTCTTCATTCTTAGATGGTTCCACTTCTGCCCCCTGCTCCTCTGTGCATCACCTTATATACCCCTTCTTCCCGGGAGACGGAGCGGATGCGGACCTCAACGTCGGCACCGCTCCTCAGTTACCCAATCCCCACGCTCTATCCCCACGATCCGGTTCCGCTCAGCGCGTGTTTCCACTCCCCAACCAATCACACCGCGCTGCTACCCGATCACTCCCTCTGGGCGCGTCACCGGCACACAGCCAATCAGCAGCACTACCCCCACCCGCGCACTGACGCCTGCTCCTCCCCGTCAGCGCGCGTCACCGCACACACACCCGTACATACGCGCTGGCACACGACATATACACCCAGCGCGTATCACCACTACACGAGTATTAACGTGAGTTTTTTTCCAGATTAATAAAGACCTGTTTTTAAAGATGACTGATCGTACGTTATATCTACCATAGTTTTCCTTTTAAAAAACACGGACGAGTAGACATACACACACGAGTGTGCATCCAAACACGACTGTATATACAGCGGTGTACATTCAAACACGAGTGTGCATGTGTTTGTACGAGTTTTAACGTCAATATACTTGCAGAACAATAAAGACCTGCTATGTTAAAGATGACTGATCGTCCCTTATTGCTACAATGTTCATAGCGAACACGTGTGGAGGCGAGTTTCAGGTGAAGCATCTCCATCACACAAGTTTACCCTTACCTGGCAGCATCGTGGCAGTCCGCTGGTCACACTCACTACGTCACACTCACGAGCTGTAGGGGCGGGGCTCTGTCTGCTCAGTGGCGCTGTTTTCATTCATTTAGCACCACGAGTGGGGAGTCTCATCCCTGTAGTTCCCTGTTGTGTTGGCGCATTCCTACCACATTGTCCCTAAATTCTTTGTACGACAAAATATAAAAATAATTTGTTTGTTCCAATACATAATCACACACGAGTACACATATACACCCCATGTCCACACACCCACACACGAGTGGACATACACAGCGCTGTAGAAACATACACGAATGTGCATACACACTGCTTCATACATACACACACGGGTGCACATGCATACAAGTGCGCATACACACACGAGTGTACATACACAGCAGTGTACATACACAGGGATTGCGTTCTACTACACAAACAAATGTGCGAACAAATGATTATACATACCTATACACACACATTTACGCATGTACATATCCACATCAACGAGTGTAAATAAACACACGAGTGGACATACACAGAAGTACAGATCCATGTACATACAAACAGTAGTATACTTGGATAGCTGGGTTTTGTGATTATTTTCACAGGTTAAGCTGACGATTTGAATCTTAGATGCCCCACAACATTGAAGTACATTACGCTAAACAACGACAGTAACAGCAACATTTCAGGGAATGCCAAGTATCCTATCTAACAGTTCTGTTTTTGAATTTTTATTTAAAGCATTCGTGACTGCAGGGATTCATATTCTTGGTTCTTTCGGTGAAGTCACATAGAAGGGAAACAATAAAATAATAAAAATATAAAACAATAAAATTATCACGACGTTTCGACTGCAACACACGCAATCATCATCAGGTGTGAAATCCACAGCAAGAAAATTTGAAAAAAGAGGCGTTTTTTTCTAATTTGATTGCTAAAAATTGAATTATGAACATATAAAAATGATGAAGCTTTAGTTTGTGGTCGAAATGTAAAATAAAAATAAACCACATTCATCGTCAACAGGGTCGCTCACCTCGTTGAGGATTCGCTCTCAAAAGGCTTCTTCTGCTGCTCCCTCGTGTGCATTCCTCTCGACTGTGGGTGGAGGCGTGGCTGTGACGTAACAGAGGGGACGTCACTCGCGCGAGGCTCCGCCCCCCACGATCCCGGCTGGCGCATCACGTGGTGCAGTGCTGGTTGTGCGCGGGACCGGCAACAGCAGGTCCCTGGGTTCGACTTCAGACTCCGTGGTCTACACAGCGATGGTGAGTGGGTGGGTGAGTGGGTGAGAGATTGAGTGAGTGGGTGAGAGATTGAGTGAGTGGGTGGGTGAGTGGGTGAGAGATTGGGTGAGTGGGTGAGTGAGTGGGTGAGTGGGTGAGAGATTGAGTGAGTGGGTGGGTGAGTGGGTTAGAGATTGAGTGAGCGGGTGAGAGATTGAGTGAGTGAATGGGTGAGAGATTGAGTGAATGGGTGAGTGGGTGGGTGATTGGGTGAGAAATTGAGTGAGTGGGTGAGAGATTGAGTGAGTGGGTGAGAGATTGAGTGAGTGCGTGAGTGGGTGGGTGAGTGGGTGAGAGATTGAGTGAGTGAATGGGTGAGTGGGTGAGAGATTGAGTGAATGGGTGAGTGGGTGGGTGAGTGGGTGAGAGATTGAGTGAGTGGGTGAGAGATTGAGTGAGTGGGTGGGTGAGTGGGTGAGAGATTGAGTGGGTGGGTGAGTGGGTAAGAGATTGAGCGGGTGGGTGAGTGGGTAAGAGATTGAGTGAATGGGTGAGTGGGTGAGAGATTAGCGAGTGGGTGAGAGATTAAGTTAGTGGGTGAGAGATTGAGTGAGTGCGTGAGTGGGTGAGAGATTGAGTGAGTGGGTGGGTGAGTGGGTGAGAGATTGAGTGAATGGGTGAGAGATTGAGTGAGTCCGTGGGTGGGTGAGTGGGTGAGAGATTGAGTAGGTGAGAGATTGAGTGGGTGGGTGAGTGGGTGAGTGGGTAAGAGATTGAGTGAATGGGTGAGTGGGTGAGAGATTAGCGAGTGGGTGAGTGGGTAAGAGATTGAGTTAATGGGTGGGTGAGTGGGTGAGAGATTAGCGAGTGGGTGAGAGATTAGCGAGTGGGTGAGTGAGTGGATGAGAGATTGAGTGAGTGTGGCAGAGTGAGTCAGTGAGTGTGATAGAATGAGACAGTGAGTTAGTGATAGACAGTGCGTTACTGCGAGACAGTGAGTTAGTGAGAGACAGTGAGTTAGTGAGAGACAGTGAGTTAGTGAGAGACAGTGAGTTAGTGAGAGACAGTGAGTTAGTGAGAAAGAGAGAGTGTGGCAGAGTGAGTGTGTGGCAGAGTGAGTGAGAGTGTGCAGTTCGTGTTTTGTCGAGGAAGTGTGGCGAGTGTGTGTGTGTGCGTTGTGTAGCTGTGTGTACATCGTGTACGTAGTGTTTGTATTCTCTAATTAGTCAAAATTACGCTACAGAAATTAAACATTTGCCCCCTTGCTTTGTGCTGTCTTTGATGTTGCCATTCATGCGACGATGACAGAAGGGAGGCCTGGCCGTTAGGCCTGCCATACACCTCGGCCTCAGGCTTCACATTCATTATTTTTTTTTATTTTTGTATAATTTGAATTATGAACTTGTATTTCATTCATTGAATTAATTGCAAGCGTATAAACACCATCGTATTGGTTTATTCACTATTAAATTAATGGTTTTCTTAATCTATGTAGTTATGTTTAAGTGAGTGAGGTGGTAGTGCTAAGTCTGAATTTGAGTTACATGTAAATTATTGTGCAATGGATTTGTCTGTGTGCACCTATCCTGGCACGGGTAATATGGACTTTGTTATTATTAAGTCGTTAAAGAGATTGTTTATTTGTGTGTCTGTTATGTTTGTGTCCGTTTACATATCTATGTTTGTAGCTGTCTGTGTTAATTCATGATGGGTGGTGATGATGATGGATGGTGATAATGATGGGTAGGTGGTGGTGGTTGATGACGGGTGACGATGGTTCATGATGGTGATGAATGTGATGGATGGTGATAATAATGGTTGGTGCTGATGATGATGGGTGGTGCTGATGATGGGTAAAGATGACGATCGGTGCTGATGATGATGGGTTATGATGATAATCTGTGGTGATGAGGGGTGCTGATGGTGATGGGTGCTGATGGTGATGGGTGTTGGTGATGATGGGTCATGGTGTTGATAGGTGGTTGATGATAATGGATGGGTGTTTATAATGGTGATGGTTAGTGATTTAGATGGTTGGTGATGATGATGATGGCTGGAGAGTCAAAGTATTGAGTACTTCTGTTAACTCTTGAAGTCCTGGAATGTGCATGTTTGTGTCTCTGTTAGATCAATCAATGAGGTACAAGTTATTATTTGCGTGATTTCCAGTGCTCCAAGCTCGAGTGATGTTGTGAATGCTCTATGTGTTCGGAAAAAAACGTCTTCCTTTAAAGTTCTAGAAGTGTTCAGTCATTTCAGGATGACAACAATTTTATATTTCGATAGATGCGATGCTTCGTCTGGTGGTTGTATCATCGGTACTGTTAAATGTGTGGTGTTTATGGTAGAAGGCGCCATGTGTTGTGATCTTCTCACAGCTACTTGCGTGTTGAAGTTCATTCTAGACTTCGTCACGTTAAAGTGGTGCCTTGTAGTCATATCGGATTACTTGTTGATGTGGTGTGATGCGCAGTGGTTGTGAGGTGGTCCAATTCCTGATTTTACTCTATTTGTTAAGTGGTCTTGCTGAGCTAAAGTTGGAGAATGACTGTGATCATAACTTTGCTCAATATAAAAAAAATAATTTTCCTCATTGTATAATAAAAAATTACTGCAGATTATAGGTTTCAGGATGTACGTGGATTTCAGGTTCGTTGTTCCTGTGTTTGATGCCTTTGACTTCAATCGATAAGGATGTCAATGGGGAATGATAAATCCACGTTTGCGTGTTTGATTTTGAGAAGATTTTAAACTATTACATTCATGAAAATAAAATAATTTGTCTCGTTCCTTAAGTGTTTGACCAAACGAATATTAATAAAGATTTCGATACGAGTTTTTACGTAAATATCTTTGCAGATTAATAAAAACCTGATTTGTTTTTAAAGATGACTGATCGTACGTTATTGCTACCATATCCATCCTGAAAAAAACACGGACGAGTAGACATGCACACACGAGTGTGCATCCAAGCACCACTATATATACAGCGGTGTGCATACACACATGAGTGTGCATATACAGGCGTGTACATACACACGCGAGTGTGCATGCACAGCAATATTAACGTTAATAATTGTTTTGCAGATGAAGAAAAATCGGATTTTTTAAGTTATCTGAGCGTTCCTTAACTGTACAATGCTTACAACAAACACCTGTACACACACACGAGTCAAAGACAAGTGTACATACACAGCAGTGTAAATACACACACGCTTACAAGCGATACCATTTCGATTTTCATTAAAAGTGTATGACAGCAATCGTAATAATTTTCGTGGATTAAATTAAACAAATAACCTTGATTGTTCTGACGTGCTCATCAACACAAGTACTTCAATATTTTTTTTTATAAAACAAAGTCAGTATAGTATACATTTGCACCTTAGTCCAAATCCAACTGGACATCACCATTTTGATACTTCAGACTGTATGTCGATGTTAAATCCTCTAAACTTGCATCATTTTAGAGGACATTGTCGGATGAATATTAGCAAATTAACACGAAGCACGGAATTATGCATGGAGATGAAAATCTTTATTTAAACGAAGCATACAATTATGCAGTGAGATATGCATATGTATTAAGGTTAAATTATAATGGAAAGATTAGCTAAGCTATGTTGCTATATATGCGGATTGTTAATGTAAAAAAATTAACAATTGAATGCAAAGTCCATGATAGGCCAAGACGAGAACAAAGGATTTGGATGCTAGAGGGGAGTTATAAGGGGCTTAAAATCAGACCTCAAGACCATTTCGAGAGGGATTTCACTGAGGATAGACGTTCGACTCCTCGCTCTGCAGATTACCCTGTGATCATAACTTTGCTCAAAAACAAAATCATTTCCCTCATTGTTTAATAAAAAAACTACTGCAGATGATCGGTTTCAGGATGTACATGGATTTCACGTTCGTTGTTCCTGTGTTTGATGGCTTTCACTTCAGGATGAATAACTTCAATCGATAAGGACGTCAATGGGGAATGATAAATCGACCTTTACTTGTTGATTTTGAGAATACTTTTTAACTATTAAATTCCTGAAAGTAAAATAATTTGTCTCGTTCCAAGATCTGAGTTTCAGCCATATTTGTTTAAATGGGGGTCTCAATTCTAGATTTGAAGCTTTCGTGACTGCAAGGATTCATACTCTTAGGTTTTTTCGAGAAAGTCACGTAGGTAAAAAAAAAAATAATAACAGTAAAATAAAAATCAGACGTTTCGGAGGCAACACAAGCTTCCGTCTTCAGGTGGAACCGTCACAGCACGCTTGCTGTATCAAGTAAAAGTCATTTACTTAATACAGCAAGCGTGACTTTACCGAAAAAAAACCTAAGAGTATGGGGGTCTCAAGTTTATGGAATTGATGATCTCAACATGCTTACAAAAATATGACGCGTAAAGTTTTACTGCCATGTGATGAATATTTCTCAATAGCAGGTCCTGTTCTGTGGTCAGAGGTAATTACAGGGACCTCAGAATTAGTTCTGTGAATCTGCATGTGCTTCGTTCTCCAATTCATTACTCGTCCTTTGAATGCATTTTCTGTTCTCCATAGACCGGGAGTCGTGGCGCCAGTCGACCACGTGGGGGGACATTATGGATGAAGTGGACCCTTTCCCAGGCCAAAGCTACGAGCATCGCTCCCCAAAGGTGGGTATGGGATCTATGGGGGTCAAACACACCACATTCACTCCACACTAGCACACCATTTCACCACACCATTGCACCAAAACATCACCACACCATATCTCCACGTCACCTTTCTCATCACACCACCACCAACTCAATAGACCATCATAGAGCCTCATAATGTGTCTATACCATCACAAGACACTATCTCTCCAGCACATTCCACAATTTCACCTCCATATCACAACACCATCTCCCGACACCATCACTCCATCTCTCCACCATCACGTCCTGCCATATCCCACGCGTGCAAGCACTTTAAGTTGCCATTTATTTTGCCAATGAAGACAGAATGATATCATGCAATCTCATGAATTCCGTCTGTGAGCTGATTGGAAGTTGCCATTCCAGTTGCCTACTATGGATGCTGCAGTAAAATTTGTCCAGATTATGGGCTTCCAGATCTTTACAATCGAACGTTGTGGAGATTTTTTTGCCCGTAATGATTGTTGCCAACAATGGCCATGAACTCGTCGCAGACTATCACAGCCTTAAGTACATTTATGGAACTTGTGAGAATATATGATGTAACATGTATTTTTGATAACATTAGGTGGTGTATATTCACGTGTTCTAGCATGTTTGCACGAGTAAATGTTCATGTTTGCATTCGTACATAGATGTGCGAGTATGCATTTTTGTTCGTGTACGTGCCCGTCCATGTTTGCGTGCCTGGGAGTATGAATTTTGTCCTGCGTGTGCATGTCTGAACGGTCCTGTGCTTTTCTTCGCGTGAACAGAGGAGCATTGGGGAGGTGAAGAACTTCAGCGGGGTGAAGCGTCTCCAGGAGAACAAGCACCTTGTGAAGGAGAAACGCACCATGGAAGAGGACCGCCTCATTGAGATGAAGCGCTTTGCCAGGGTGACGCGCATCCCAGAGGAGAAATGCCTTCGAGACAATCTCCTCAAGAACCGCCTCATGGAGAAGCGCTTCATGGAGGAAAAGCGCTTCATGGAGAAGCGCTCCATGGAGGAGAAGCGCTCCATGGAGGAGAAGCGCTCCATGGAGGAGAAGCGCTCCATGGAGGAGAAGCGCTTCATGGAGGAGAAGCGCTTCATGGAGGAGAAGCGCTTCATGGAGGAGAAGCGCTTCATGGAGGAGAAGCGCTTCATGGAGGAGAAGCGCTTCATGGAGGAGAAGCGCTTCATGGAGAAGCGCTCCATGGAGGAGAAGCGCTTCATGGAGAAGCGCTCCATGGAGGAGAAGCGCTTCATGGAGGAGAAGCGCTTCATGGAGGAGAAGCGCTTCATGGAGGAGAAGCGCTTCATGGAGGAGAAGCGCTTCATGGAGGAGAAGCGCTCCATGGAGGAGAAGCGCTTCATGGAGAAGCGCTCCATGGAGGAGAAGCGCTTCATGGAGGAGAAGCGCTTCATGGAGGAGAAGCGCTCCATGGAGGAGAAGCGCTTCATGGAGGAGAAGCGCTTCATGGAGGAGAAGCGCTTCATGGAGGAGAAGCGCTCCATGAAGGAGAAGCGCTTCATGGAGGAGAAGCGCTTCATGGAGGAGAAGCGCTTCATGGAGGAGAAGCGCTTCATGGAGGAGAAGCGCTTCATGGAGGAGAAGCGCTTCATGGAGGAGAAGCGCTTCATGGAGGAGAAGCGCTTCATGGAGGAGAAGCGCTTCATGGAGGAGAAGCGCTTCATGGAGGAGAAGCGCTCCATGGAGGAGAAGCGGCTCCGTGAGGTGAAGTGTCTCGAGGAGAAGCATATGGAGAAGCGTCTCTCCAGAGTGAAGTACCTCGCAGAAGTGAAGCGTCTCCAGGAGAAGCACCTCAAGGAGAAGCGCTTTGCGGAGGAGCGCATCATGGAAGAGAAGCGCCCCATTGAAGTGAAGCGCCTCGCCAAGCTGAAGCACCTCGCGGAGCAGAAGTGCCTTAGAAACAAGATCCTCAATGACGTGAAACGCGTCATGGAAAAGCGCCTCCTTGAGGAAACGCGCTTCATGGAGGAAAAGCGCCTTCGTGAGGTGAAGCGTCTCGAGGAGAAGCATCTGGTGGAGAAGCGTCTCGCCATTGTGAAGTGTGTCGATGAAGAGAAGCGCCTCAGAAGCTAAGCGTGTCAACGAAGACAAGCGCCTCATGGAGGAGAAACGCCTCATAGAGGAGAAGCGGGTGGAGGAAGAGAAGTGCCTCAGAGGAGAAGTGTCTCAGAGGAGAGGCGGGTGTAGGAACACAATCGCCTCTTTGAGGTGAAGCGTCTCGTAGAGCTGAAGCATCTCGAGAAGAAGCATCTTGAGAGTCGCCTTTGCAAGGTGAAGCTTGTCGAGGAGAAACGTCTCATGCAGGAGAAGCGCCTCATTGAGGTGAAACTTCAGGAGAAGCACTTGATGGAGGAGAAGCGTCTAGTGGAGCAAAAGTGCCTCATGGAGGAAAAGCGCCTCGCCAAGATCGAGCAACACTGGCTCCAGACCGCTACCACCAGCAGCACCACCACCAACACCACCTCCGCCAACACCGCCAGCGCCACCACTCCTGTGCAGGGCCCGATTGCTCCGAGCTTTGGAGAAGAGGGCTTCCAAGAAGAGAAAGTAAACTCTGGAGCCGCTGAGCAACGGTAAACCACTCTGCATGTGTTTATTTTCATTTATTTATTATCATGCTTGTTTACGCAGGATGAGCCTCACTAAGTCTCAATACTTTTTTTCAGGAGGGTCCTGTCAAGTTTGCTCGCAGTTGGTAACAAAGTTGCTGCTGTTTGTGATCCAAATTGAGCGATTTGCATTGTGTGGGTTCAGTTACAGGGAGAAAGCTGCAGAATCCTCCCAGAACAAGGGGAAGCACATTCCACACAGATAACGTGGCCCAACGTGGAAATCAAACCCAGGTCCCTTCTGCTGCTGAGGCACAGGTGCTCCAGCCCTGCTGCACTCACAAAATATACAGACACTGCAAACCCCACGTGTACATTCCGCTATACTGTGGACAGATTTACTTTCCATAATTGGTTTCTGAGTGAGACCAGATAACGATGCGGCCATATTTCACCATTTAACCCTCCATCCACCGTGATAATTTCGCACTCTCATGCCTGTTTCCAGGCCAGCTGACAAGTTGCCTTGTAATGCACAGAGACAGCGACCACTGGGAGGGGTGTCCAATTTCAAATGGGTTGAGATGCGAGATGTGAGATGTGAGTGGCTCATCGCGCTCAATGCACTCTGAGATGCCTTCGACGTCAAGGGAGGCGGCTCTGTCGACCTCAAATCACTGTCGGATATTTGATAGAAATCGTGGATCGGTTGAAGCAGCCAAAGGGTCGCACACTCATCGCTCACCACTTACAGTTCAGATCTTGCTTCCTGCCCTGGTTATTACTGCCGCTGCATTGACCACAAAGATACACACCCATTCCATCACAGTGGACATTCATGATCTCCACCGATGTCATTTTTAATGTGTAGACCATTATGTCCAAGGGATCAATTAGAATACACGTAAAAATGTCACTAAAAATGATTCGGCTAAATTGACACAGCAACGCCACCCACTACTGTGAAACCACAACAGTCTGTGTGAGACACAGCTGAACCTATCTCAAGGATAGCCTTGCCCCATGAGAATAACAGTGCCAATATGAAGCACACTCACTGGCCATGTCGTTATTGCTGTTCATATTAAGCTCGAATGAATCCGCCACACATTCCACCCCCGGACGTTGAGTAGATGGCGATGTCTGCCGTAGCAGGAAAGTGGAACGGTGTCGTGTTTGTCTCTTAACAGATCTGAGCTAAAGCAGCCCTCCTCCTCACTTCTCCAGGCCTTTGAAGCGAAGTCAGAGGTTGTGGAGAAGGAGACGAAGGAAGAGGTGAAGGAGATGAAGGAGGATGAAGTAGAGACGGAGGAGGAGAAATCAGAGGAAGAGAAGGCAAAGGAGGATGAGATTGTGATGGTGACAATGGAGGAGAGCACGGAGGGAGAGGATAAAGACAATACGGAGATGGAGAACAAGAAGACAACAAAGGATGAACAGATGGTCGTGGTGGAGGAGATGGAGACGATGGACAAAGGGGAAACAATGGTAGTGGCGGAGGAGGAAGAGAAGAGGGTGGAGGAGATGGTGGTGCAGGAGGGTGAGGAGGAGATGATGGAGGAGGAAGAGATGGTGCTAGTGGAGGAGGAGATGGAGAAGACAGAGATGGCACAGGAAGAGGAGGTAGAGGAGAAGATGGTGGTAGAGGATGAAGAAGAGGGGATGGAAGAGGATGAGACAGAGGAGGAGAAGATGGAGGAGGTGCAGGTGGAGATGCACGAAAAGAAGAGGAAGCGAGGGGGCTTCGCTCGCATGGCGAGAGCGTTCACCTCACTCCTCCGCCACATGCTACTTTGTGGAGGCAGGTCCACCGCCCAGTAGGGGTGGTGGCCGTGGATCGGTGCCAACCGTGACCGCTATCACCGCACTACCCACGGTGCCACTGGGACCACAGCTGGGGAATGAAACTGAGCAGCAGATGCCAGCACTGCAGCGGAGAATGACTGCTGCCAGGAGACCTCACATCACACACACATGGGGCTATTCCATTAGCATAGCCGGCCCCACACTGGGCCCCTTCCATGCTGGTTTTCATCCAGGCGGTCCTCATGCGATGACCTTGCCATGGTTTCCAGGACATGTAAGGGGCAGCTGACCCAGAATGAGACAGCTGCAGGGGTCTGGTGCAGACAATGAACAAAACCTGCACGTGACAAGTCTCAAGGCCACCCGGTTAAGAATTAGGATCAATATTTTGTTGCTGTTGTTACTATAAACTTCGTGAAATCAACTCATGAGGACACAACGTAACGTTGCATTGCTTGCGAGTGCTGCCTGGGTTGGTTAAATGTGCCTTGGCTCGTGTGTGCGGTGTCCCGGCTGTGTGTGCGGTGGGACAAGGATATAGATAAAAAGAGACGTTTTGGGAAATGGTTCTTCAGAGCACATATTCAGGTGATTCGCCTTCACGACAAATCCACCCCTCATCTGCCCCACTGCTCCTTTGCTGCACTGCCTCATTGCTCCATTGCTCCTCTGCTCTATTGCCCCACGTCTCCACTGCGCTCTGCTCCACTGTGGATTAAAGAGAAAGGAAATGCAGGACTGTGCCACTGCTCCACAATCCCAATTGCTTTGGAACAATATTCAAAGAATGCTGCTGCTCACTAAACAGGTTGCTGCTTATGTCTTTAACGTGGGGGGTGTTTAGAGGTGGCCGATGGACCTTGTGGTCATAGCACTGAATTGGCACCACGGAGTACCTGGGATTGAATCCAGGCAGTCACCTGTGATCAAAGCAGATTCTCAAGTCTAGCGAGTCAATGGTCTCAGCCCGGTCATCATTTACTGCACAACATCAACTATCACATGGCTGCAATGTGGTTCTCCATGTACTTAGGATAAATTCCAGCTGTAAGAAGTAACAACATTGTTGTGACCAACGTTGCTCTTAAATAAAGAACAGGTGGAAAAATCCTGCCCTTTACAATGTGGACCAGACAGCACTTGAAGGGTACTCAGAGTTCAGTGTGCCATTCTCGAGCACAAGGCATCATCATCACCACCCATCAACATTGCCAGCCATCTCACAAACCCCACACTCACCATAATACTCACACACCCACACTCACCATAATACTCACACACCCACACACTCACCATAATACTCACACACCCACACACTCACCATAATACTCACACACCCACAAACTCACCATAATACTCACACACCCACACACTCACCATGATACTCACACACCCACACACTCACCATGATACACACCCCTACCATCCTACTCTCACACACGTCATGAAAGTCACACACGCACCATTACTCACACACAAACCTACAAACTCACAACGACAACAGCCGTATTTGCAACTACATGATGGTGATATCACAACAACCCAGGTGCCATGGGTTGACTGCTGTGCCAGGCTAGGTGCAGGAGGAGGTCACGGGACAGAGCCAGGTGTCATTGGTTGACTGCTTGGTTGACTGCTGTGCCAGGCTAGGTGCAGGAGGAGGTCATGGGACAGATACTGATGCTGTGGGTTGACTGCTATGCGACAATCCCACTTGGGCGACAGCCAAAGGTCGGAGTGCAGCCAGTAAACTCCTGAACCTGCACCACCTAGAGAGAAGGGGACATGGAGACATGGGAGAGAGAGGAAGGAGACACGGGGAGAGAGAGGAGGGAGACACGGGGAGAGAGAGGAGGGAGACACGGGGAGAGAGAGGAGGGAGACACGGGGAGAGAGAGGAGTGAGACACGGGGAGAGAGAGGAGTGAGACACGGGGAGAGAGAGGAGGGAGACACGGGGAGAGAGAGGAGGGAGACACGGGGAGAGAGAGGATGGAAACACGGGGAGAGAGAGGAGTGAGACACGGGGAGAGAGAGGAGTGAGACACGGGGAGAGAGAGGAGGGAGACACGGGGAGAGAGAGGATGGAAACACGGGGAGAGAGAGGAGTGAGACACGGGGAGAGAGAGGAGGGAGACACGGGGAGAGAGAGGAGGGAGACACGGGGAGAGAGAGGAGTGAGACACGGGGAGAGAGAGGAGGGAGACACGGGGAGAGAGAGGAGGGAGACACGGGGAGAGAGAGGAGGGAGACACGGGGAGAGAGAGGAGGGAGACACGGGGAGAGAGAGGAGGGAGACACGGGGAGAGAGAGGAGGGAGACACGGGGAGAGAGAGGAGTGAGACACGGGGAGAGAGAGGAGGGAGACACGGGGAGAGAGAGGAGGGAGACACGGGGAGAGAGAGGAGTGAGACACGGGGAGAGAGAGAGGAGGGAGACACGGGGAGAGGAGGGAGTGAGACACGGGGAGAGAGAGGAGGGAGACACGGGGAGAGAGAGGAGGGAGACACGGGGAGAGAGAGGAGGGAGACACGGGGAGAGAGAGGAGGGAGACACGGGGAGAGAGAGGAGTGAGACAAAGCAGGCACCTGTGGGCCAGGCGCCTCCTTTGTCTCCCCCCCACCACCGCCACTGCTGATGTGTCCACACCGCGCTTGGTTCTCACATTCTTCTGGCTGAGTCGACGTAGAGGAGGCCCAGCCAGCGAGCCGCCACGAGCCACCGACGGTGGCCGTGAGAGGGAATCCAAATCAGCCTCTCGCCACCACAATGCACAGCGCCGCCTCCACTCGCCCCGGCCTCAACGGAAGTAGCAGCTGGGGGGGGTGAGGGGGGACATGGGGGGTGGCGCAGGGGGAGTTATGGGGTTGAGGGGTTATTCATAATAAAGGTTAATTTGGGTTAGTCTCCAACACACCGATGTGCTAAAGTAGAAACTAATTGGCACTTTTTGTTCACGTGACAAACTTTATTAATTGGCTGTGTCGGGTGGTGACGGGTTTTAAGATACATTTATATTTACACGATCTTACCGCAAAAAAAACCTTTATTATGGGATTGTAGAAAGTTAGGGGTTCAAAGGGTTAGGGGGTTGGATTTAGAGGCATAGGGGTTTAGAGGGTGAGGGGTTTAGAGGGTGAGGGGTATAGAGGCTTACGTGTTTATAGGGTTAGGGTTTTAGGAATATATGGGTCTGTGATTAACACTGAACTCTATGGGAGACCCAGTGATTAACACTCAACCCTATGGGAGATCCAGTAATTAACACTGAACCCGATGGGAGACCCAGTGATTAACACTGAACCCTATGGGTGCCCCAGTGATTAACACTGAGCCCGATGGGAGACCCAGTGATTAACACTGAACCCGATGGGAGACCTAGTGATTAACACTGAATCCTATGGGAGCCCCAGTGATTAACATCGAAATCACGACGTTTCGGAAGCAACACAAGCTTCCGTCTTCAGGTGGCACAGCAAAATTACTGCTGTGACGGTGCCACCTGAAGACGGAAGCTTGTGTTGCCTCCGAAACGTCGTGGTTTAATTTATTTTTTATTTTATTTTGTAACCTACGTGACTTTAACGAAAAAACCAAAGAATATGGACCCTTGCAGTCACGAAAACTTAACAACGAACCCTATGGGAGCCCCAGTGAGTAACACTGAACCCTATGGGAGACCCAGTGATTAACACTGAACCCTATGGGAGACCCAGTGATTAACACTCAACCCTATGGAAGACCCAGTGAGTAACATTGAACTCTATGGGAGACCCAGTAATTAACACTGAACCCTATGGGAGCCCCAGTGATTACACTGAACCTTATGGGTGGCCCAGTGATTAACACTCAACCCTATGGGAGCCCCAGTGATTACACCGAACCCTGTGGGTGGCCCAGTGATTAACACTGAACCCGATGGGAGACCCAGTGATTAACACTGAACCCGATGAGAGCCCAAGTGAGTCACACTTAACTCTATGGGAGACCCATTGATTAACACTCAACCTTATGGGAGACCCAGTGAGCAACACTGAACCCTATGGGAGTCCCAATGATGAACACTGAACTCTAAAACCACCCACTCCCGAGTGTAAGCGGGTGAGTGAGTTTCTGATCGAGTGGCTGAGAAAGTGGGTGAGTAGGTGATTTATTCAATGAGTGGATGAGTGGGTGAATGAGTGGTGAGTGAGTAGCTGAGTGAGTTTCTGAGTGGGTTAGTGGGTGAGTGAGTGGAGGATGAGTGAGCGAGTGAGTCTCCGAGTGAATGGGTGAGTGATTGAATTAGATAATGATTGACCGAGTTGCTGAATGAGTGAGTGACTGAAGGAATGAGTGGGGAAACGAGTGAATTGGTGAGGGAGTGGGTGAGTAAATAAGAAAGTGAGCGAGAGAGTAGATGAGTGAGTTTTTGAGCGAGTGGGTCAGTGATTGTAGGAGTTTCTAAGTGAGTGAATGAGTGATTTTCTGAGTGCATGAGTGAGCGAGTTAGTGAGTAAGCGTGGCTGATTGAGTAAATCAGTAGATAGGTTAGTGAGTGAGTGCGGATGAGTAAAGGAGTTTTTGAGTAGGTGATTTGGTGGTTGACTGAATTTCTGAATCGGTTAGTGGGTTAGTGAGCTTCTTCGTGCATCTGTGAGTGAGTGAGTCTGTGAGCGAGTGAGTCTGAGTGAGTCTGTGAGTGAATGGTTAAATGAATGGGTGAGTGAGTCAGTGAGTGAATGCTTGGATGAGTGAGTTTCTGAGTCAGTCTGTGAGTGAGTAGATGAGTGGGTGAGCGAGTGGGTGAGCGAGTGGGTGAGCGAGTGGGTGAGCGAGTGGGTGAGCGAGTGGGTGAGCGAGTGGGTGAGCGAGTGGGTGAGCGAGTGGGTGAGCGAGTGGGTGAGCGAGTGGGTGAGCGAGTGGGTGAGCGAGTGGGTGAGCGAGTGGGTGAGCGAGTGGGTGAGCGAGTGGGTGAGCGAGTGGGTGAGCGAGTGGGTGAGCGAGTGGGTGAGCGAGTGGGTGAGCGAGTGGGTGAGCGAGTGGGTGAGCGAGTGGGTGAGCGAGTGGATGAGTGAGTGGATAAGCGAGTGAGTCCACGAGTGAGAAAGTTGTTGAATGAGTGGGTGAGCGAGTGGGTGAGTAAATGGGTGAGTGAGTGGAGGAGTGATATTCTGAGTTGGTGGTTGAGGGAGTGGGTTCTTAAGTGAGTAGAAGAGTGGATGAGTGAGTGGGTGAGTGAGTGATTGATCGATTGTGTGGGTGAGTGAGTAGGTAAGTGAGTTTCTGAATGAGTGGCTAATAGACTGGGCGAGTAGGTGAGTGAGTGGGTGAGAGAGAGTCTCCAAGTGAGTGGGTGAGTGAGTGGGTTGTTGAATGAGTGAATGGTTGAGTGAGTGGATGAGTGAATGAATGAAATTATTGAGTGGATGAGTTAATGGTTGCGAGTGAGTCGGTGGGTGGATGAATGAGTTTCGGAGTGAGTGGATGAGTGAGCGACTGAGTTTGTGAGTGAGTGAGTTGGTCAGTGAGTGGCTGAGCGAGTGGATGAGTAAGTAGGTCAGTGAATGGGTGCGGATAAGTGAGGTAGTTTTTAAGTAAGTGGGTCGGTGGTTGAGTGAGTTTCTGAATAAGTTAGTGGGTGAGAGCTTGAGTGAGTCTGTGAGTGATTGAGTCTGTGAGCGAGTGAGTCTATGAGTGAGTCTATCAGAGAGGGAGTCTGTGACCGAGTAAGTAAGTGGGTGAATCTGTGCACGCATGGGTAAGTGGGCGAGTGAGTGCACGAGTGAGTGGATTAATTATTTTGTGAGTCAGTTTCTGAGGTGTGAGTGGGTGAGTTTACGAGTGATTCTGTGAGTGGATTCACGAGTGGGTGAGCAAGTGGGTGGGTAAATGGGTGAGCAAGTTCTTGAGTGAGTTTTTGAGTGAGCGGCTGAGTGAGTATGTGAGGGATTGGGTGAGCGCATAAGCCTGTGAGTCGTTGAGTGGGTGGGTGCACGAATGGATGAGTCTGTGTGAGTCTATGTGTCTTTGTGTAAGTATATTGTCCGTGTTTCGACGGGTCTTTGTTTGAGTTAATTGGTTTCTGTGTGAGTCAATGGGTCTATGCGAGTCTATGGATCTATGTGCGAGTCTTTGGGTCTCTGTGTGGTGCACATAGCCTGGCATGTGAGTGGGGGGTACCGTACCCCTGTGCGTATGTGTGGCGGGGGCACCGTAACCCCGTGTGTATGTGGGTGGGGTACCGTAACCCTGTCTGTGTGAGGGGATCTTCCCCCCCCCCCCCCGGAGCAGAGGGAGGATCATGAAGGTGGACGCGGAAGCGCTCGGCTTGTGAGACAAACCATCCTCCTCCTGCTTCTTGTTGTTGTGCTGGGGGCGAGGGGTGTGGAGAGGGACGAAGGGAGGAGGAAAAGAGGAAACTAAACTATTTACATTTTTCCAGGTAATGCCCACCGAGCTACACAGCTCTTCTTCAGAAGGGAAAATGCCACAAATGATAGGTCAACGAAGTGGCCTTTCATCGCGTCGACATTTATAGAAACAAAACACTCTGAACGCGACCACGGGGAGAGAGGGAGAGAGACACGCAAACTCTAAATATATAGCAGGTGCGAGGGTAGGGATCGAACCCACGACCTCCTTTATAACAGGCGAGGTAATTACGGGAGAAAGGAGAGAGATAGAGAGGCAGGGAAGGTGAGGGAGGTAGAGTGGGTGGGGGAGAGTGGGGGGAGACAGGGAGAGGGGGGAAGAGTGGGTAAAGGGAGGGGGGGAAATAAGTCAAGCTCAGTATTGCTTGCACTCACCATGATACAATCACCATCAAACTCACAGTCACATACCATCACTCACATACTCACCATGATACTCACACATCCACACACACTCACCCTCATAAACACACCCCTACCATCCAACTCACACAGACACGACATGATAGTCACACACTCAATCACCATTACTCACACACAAGCACACAAACTCACAATGACAATGGCCGCCATTCGCCACTACGTGGCGGTAATGTCATCACAACAAACCAGGTGCCATGGGTTGACTGCTGTGCCATACTAGGTGCAGGAGGTCATGGGACAGACCCAGGTGCCATGGGTTTACTGCTGTGCCAGGCTAGGTGCAGCAGGAGGTCACGGGACAGATCCGGGTGCCACAGGTTGACTGCTTTTCCAGGCTAGGTATAGGAGGAGGTCACGGGACAGATCCTGATACTATGGGTTAACTGCTGTTAGATAATCCCATTCGGGTGACAGCCAAGGTCAAAGGTCGGAGTGCAGCCAGTCAACTCCTGACCCCTGAACCTTCCAGAAAGAAGAGGGGGGATGGAGACACGGGGAGAGAGAGCAGAGGTAAGAGGAGTGTGTGTGGAGGAAGCGAGAGCTCCTATAAAGATGCAGCAGGTAAAGATGGCCCAGAATCAATGACGACTGCAAGGTATGCTGGGAGGCAAGGTCATGTGACCACAGGGGGCGGCAGTGCTGGCTGGAGCAATCGTTGTTGGAGCCGCATGGGCAGAGGACACGGAACGCATCCTTCATCCCAGCACCTGCACCAACCACAATCAACACCACAACTAAAACCAAAACAACCATAAAATAACCACAACGATAATCATACCTCCAATTAGCACGGTCGGCTGGGTAGGGTGCAATTGAAGTTCAAAATAATACAACTACCATAACAACCATCATAACCACCTACACCACAACTATGACCACTACAACCACAACCTACACAATTATAACAAATATAACCACAAACACACATATAACCACAACTTACACAACCACAATAACCACAATATAAACCACCACAACCAAAGTCACAACTACCATAACAACCAACATAACCACCTGTAACCTCCACCACAACCACCTATAAAACCAAAACTAAAGCCATGATCATAACCACAACCACCACCACCACAACCACCACAACCACCACCACCACAACCACCACCACCACAACCACCACCACCACAACCACCACAACCACCACCACCACAACCACCACCACCACAACCACCACCACCACAACCACCACCACCACCACAACCACCACCACCACAACCACCACCACCACAACCACCACCACCACAACCACCACCACCACAACCACCACCACCACAACCACCACCACAACCACCACCACAACCACCACCATAACCACCACCATAACCACCATAACCACCACCATAACCACCACCATAACCACCACCATAACCACCACCATAACCAAACAACAAAAACATTGACGCAGATACTACAATGCCACTGCATAAAGGGTCTTTATCCCTCTGTGGGTGAGTGGCTGAGTGGGTGGCTGAGTGGGTGGCTGAGTGACTGAGTGGGTGTGTGGGTGAGTGGGTGGGTGAGTGGCTGAGTGGGTGAGTGAGTGGCTGAGTGGCTGAGTGGGTGGGTGAGTGACTGAGTGGGTGAGTGAGTGGGTGGCTGAGTGAGTGACTGAGTGAGTGGCTGAGTGGGTGGCTGAGTGGGTGACTGAGTGAGTGGCTGAGTGGGTGAGTGAGTGGCTGAGTGGGTGGGCGAGTGACTGAGTGAGTGGCCGAGTGGCTGAGTGTGAAATGGACTCGAACCTGCACCTCTGCATTGCAAGCCCAGTGAGCTCACGCCCCGCGTGTGTATCGGGGTAAAGTGTGGGCACGCCCAGCGTGGAAGAGTAGACCAAACACTCCACGTCGAGGCCATTTCTGCCACGACAACAAATCCGCCCCTCCAGAGACACAAACAACTAAATGTAACTCTTACCATCAGCCACAATCTGGCAGTGCCTCTCATCATCAGCAGCAGGGGCCGTGAACGCAGCAGGCGCCTCCTCTGCCCCCCCCACCACTGCCGCTGCTGCTGCGTCCACAGCGTGCAAGGTGCTCGCCTTGTTCGGGCTGAGTCGACGTAGAGGAGGCCCAGCCAGCGAGCCGCCGCTTCAGAAGCTCGCGAGCCACCGACGGTGGCCGCGAGCGGGAATCCAAATCGTCCGCTCGCCACCCACAATGCACAGCGCCGCCTCCACTCGCCCCGGCCTCAGCGGAAGTAGCAGCGGGGGGAGGGGCGGGGCGAGGGGGGTGAAGGGGCGGGGGCGAGGGGTTGGGCATGGGGGGGAGGAGCTCCAGTGGGGGGGAGGGGCTCCGGTGGGGGGGAGGAGCTCCGTTGGGGGGAGGGACTCCGTTGGGGGGGAGGGGCTCCGGTGGGGGGGAGGAGCTCCGGTGGGGGGGAGGGGCTCAGGTCTGCGACGTCACGGTGGGCGTGGTCACTTGGTACCGCCCCCTCGTGTCTCCCTCAGGCAGTTTGTCCGTTAGAGAGTCGGGGGGAGCATCTGGCGAAGGTGAGAAATGGTGTGAGTCTGTGTGTGTGTAAGTATGTGTGTGTGTGAGTCTGTGTGTGTGAGTCTGTGTGTGTGTAAGTATGTGTGTGTGAGTCTGTGTGTGTGTGAGTCTGTGTGTGTGTGAGTCTGTGTGTGTGTAAACACAAAGACGGCCGGGCGTGGTGCTGGCCACCCACCCCCTCGTGTGCCGTTCTGCCCTTCATAGGTGCTGCTGGCTAACAGCACTTGCCCCAGCAGTCTATTTCAGCTATAAGGGGGATCTTTATCTTTGTTGTTAGTGGTGGTGGTGCTGATGATGTTGATGGTGGTGGTATTGGTGGTGTTGGTGGTGTTGATGGTGGTGGTCTTGGTGGTGTTGTTTGTGATGGTGGTGTTGTTGATGGTTGTGGTGGTCGTGTTGGTGTTGTCTGTGATGGTGGTGGTGTTGGTGGTGGTTTTGGTGTGTTTGTGATGGTGGTGTTGTTGGTGGTGGTGTTGGTGTTCTTGGTGGTGGTCTTGGTGGTGTTGTTTGTGATGGTGGTGTTGTTGGTGGTTGTGGTGGTCGTGTTGGTGTGTTTGTGATGGTGGTGTTGGTGGTGATGGTGGTGTTCTTGGTGGTGGTGTTTGGCGTGGTGTTGGTGATGTTGATGGTGGTTTTATTGTTAGTGTTGGTGGTGTTGATGGTGGTGTTGATGGTGGTGTTGTTGATTGTGGTGTTGGTGGTTGTTGTGTTGGTGGTGGTCTTAGTGGTGGTGTTGGTGGTGTTGATGGTGGTGTTGTTGATTGTGGTGTTGTTGGTGGTCGTGTTGGTGGTGGTGGTCTTGGTGATGGTGTTGGTTGTGGTGGTGGTGTTAGTGGTGTTGATGGAGGTGATGTTGATGGGGGTGGTGTTGGTGATGTTTTTGGTTATGGTGTTGATGGTGGTGATAGTCTTGTTTGTGGTGGTGTTGCTGGTGGTATTGGTGTTGATGGTGGTGTTGATGGTGGTGTTGTTGATTGTACGATCCATCCTGGGTTTAACCAGGCTGGATTGTGTGAGGGGCTCACAAATGCTTGAAAGATCTGGAGACATTCCCACCAGTAAGCTCCTCCGGCAGGCAAGGCTGCATTGACTGGGTCTTGTAGACCGCATACCCAAGCAGTTTCTTTTAGTTGCATAAAGGGGGATAAACGGGCACGACATGGGCTGTCAAAAATATGGACTGATGCTGTATGGGAGGATGTGGAGCTGAGTGGACTTGCAGAAGACTGGTATCAGCGGTGTGGATAGCATCCTTAACGAGGAAGCTCGTGAAGGATCCTACCGGGCAGTAGGAGGCAGTCGCCTTCCAACAACAACTGAGGACAGAGGAGTGACGCTCACAACGAGTAGCGGATAAAATTCAACAAGTTGGCACAGTTGGGGATACAGCTGGTGTATCTACCAGTCATCTCAGCCAACCTTTGGAACCTGGGTCTATAACGTGACGTCTTGTCAGCCTTCGACACTTCACGTGGACTAAAAGTGCACCTGGCCTGGCACATGCGCCGTGGTGTCATCACCCCTACTTAGTGGCGAATGTCGGTTGTTGTTGTTTTTGTATTTCGTGTTGTGAGTGAGTGGTGATGATGTGAGTCTGTGTTGATGATGTGGGCTCATGGTGAGGGTGTAAGCCCGCATTGTGAGTGAGTGGTGATGATGTGAGTCTGTGTTGACGATGTGGGTTCATGGTGATGATGTAAGCCCGCGTTGTGAGTGAGTGGTAATGATGTGAGTCTGTTGTGAGTGAGTGGTGATGATGTGAGTCTGTGTTGATGATGTGAGTTCATGGTGAGGGTGTAAGCCCGCGTTGTGAGTGAGTGGTGATGATGTGAGTCTGTGTTGTGAGTGAGTGGTGATGATGTGAGTCTGTGTTGATTATGTGGGTTCATGGTGAGGTTGTAAGCCCGCGTTGTGAGTGAGTGGTGATGATGTGAGTCTGTGTTGATGATGTGGGTTCATGGTGAGGGTGTAAGCCCGCGTTGTGAGTGAGTGGTGATGATGTGAGTCTGTGTTGATGATGTGGGTTCATGGTGAGGGTGTAAGCCCGCGTTGTGAGTGGTGATGATGTGAGTCTGTGTTGACGATGTGGGTTCATGGTGATGATGTAAGCCCGCGTTGTGAGTGAGTGGTGATGATGTGAGTCTGTGTTGATGATGTGGGTTCATGGTGAGGATGTAAGCCCGCGTTGTGAGTGAGTGGTGATGATGTGAGTCTGTGTTGATGATGTGGGTTCATGGTGAGGATGTAAGCCCGCGTTGTGAGTGAGTGAGTGGTGATGATGTGAGTCTGTGTTGACGATGTGGGTTCATGGTGAGGATGTAAGGCCGCGTTGTGACTCGTGTTGAGATCTGGGAGCCCTCACTTCCCCTCGACTCTTTGTGATCCTCGCCTTCGTCTCCTGCCCCGCACGCAGATACCCGGACTGTGCGAGAGACGCTGTGAGATCTGTGCACCCTGCTCTGCAAGTTGCTGCCATGGAGGTACGTGTGGCTCTTCGACTCGTGTGGTGAAGTATTGATGGACGTGTGCTCTCCACTCTGCGTGTGGCTACCTGTCGCCTATCCATATACCTGAGTGTGCATCTACTTGCCTGCCTGAGTGTGTGTGCATCTATCAGAGTATCTCCCCTGAGATCCTGTCTGTGTACCTGCCTGTCTACACGTGAATAATCTACAGTACTGATAATTGTTTTTTTACCCTTCTATCTGGCAACAAAACTGACACCTTTTTACAAGGAGTCATGTTTGCATAGACCGCAATACCTGCGGTCATAATACAAACAAAAGACATAACTCTGATAATGTGAAGTTGATTGTGGACCAATCAACTTCAAGGACAGTGCACATTATCAGAGTTATGTCTTTTGTTTGTATTATGACTGCAGGTATTGCGGTCTATGCAAACATGACTCCTTGTAAAACTGTGTCAGTTTTGTTGCCAGATAGAAGGGTAAAAAACCAATTATCATATTTTTACTGGCAAATGAGGTTCCCATAGAATCTACAGTACTTTTATCTATCCATTACTGGATGAAGGCCTCCTTCCCTGAGTTCCTGCTACCCCTCACGATCCTGCGATGGCATAATCCACCAAGCACCGATTTTGTCGCTCCATCTCTCTGGAAGCTGTCTTCTCAAACGTGCTCCGATACTTGGCTGCAGCTCCGTTATTCTTCTTGACCATCGGCCATCGTTGTTCCTCCTGGCCGTGGCATGTCCTGGCCCAGCCCCACTTCTCTTATCAGTTTGAAGGATGCCTTTAACCTGTGTGTCCTCTAAATCCACACGTGTCTCATTGTAATATCCAAGTGTGACATCAGATATTGACCAAATATCACAACGCTTAGAACTGACACAACATCTTGGCAGGACCCTCCTGATTGTGGAGCCCAGGATCTCAGAGAACCTGGCTCAGTGCTCGCCTCCTGCGCTTTCCCCAACATCTTGCTGAAGTTTACGTGGTGGATCTTTGTCTTTGTGTGTGTGTAGATGAGCCGAGCTGGAGAGGCGAGGAGTAAGGGCGAATCTTGCACCATGTGGAGTGCGCTGTCCTCAGAGGGCAATGCCTCCATCTGCAGCAAATCACCGCAAGGTAAGAACAGTAATGAGGGATGTCACAGAGGGCCATGGTGAATGGTGGAACATCACAATGGCCATGATGCATGGTGCATGTCACAGTGACCGTGATGCATTGAAGATTTCATAGCGGCCATGATGCATGGTGGATGTCACAGTGACCGTGATGCATTGGAGATTTCATAGCGGCCATGTTGCATGGTGGATGTCACAGTGACCGTGATGCATTGGAGATTTCATAGCCACCATGTTGCATGGTGGATGTCACAGTGGCCGTGATGCATTGGAGATTTCATAGCGGCCATGATGCATGGTGGATGTCACAGTGACCGTGATGCATTGGAGATTTCATAGCCACCATGTTGCATGGTGGATGTCACAATGACCGTGATGCATTGGAGATTTCATAGCGGCCATGCTGCATGGTGGATGTCACAGTGACCGTGATGCATTGGGGATTTCATAGCGGCCATGTTACATGGTGCATGTCACAGTGACCGTGATGCATTGGAGATTTCATAGCCACCATGTTGCATGGTGGATGTCACAGTGACCGTGATGCATTGGAGATTTCATAGCGGCCATGTTACATGGTGGATGTCACAGTGACCGTGATGCATTGGAGATTTCATAGCGGCCATGATGCATGGTGGATGTCACAGTGACCGTGATGCATTGGGGATTTAATAGCAGCCATGTTACATGGTGGATGTCACAGTGGCCGTGATGCATTGGAGATTTCATAGCGGCCATGATGCATGGTGGATGTCACAGTGACCGTGATGCATTGGAGATTTCATCGCGGCCATGTTACATGGTGGATGTCACAGTGGCCGTGATGCATTGGAGATTTCATAGCAGCCATGATGCATGGTGGATGTCACAGTGACCGTGATGCATTGGAGATTTCATAGCGGCCATGTTACATGGTGGATGTCACAGTGACCGTGATGCATTGGAGATTTCATAGCGGCCATGATGCATGGGTGATATCCAGGTGGCCAAGTTGCATGAGGGACTTCATGTTGGCAGTGTTGCATGCGGGACTTAATGGTAGCCGTGTTGCATGGGGGACTGTATCATGGTGGCCATGTTGCATGGGGATGATTATATGTGCTCTGGCTTCAGCACATCACACGCTTTCAGATGCACTTCCGATATTAGGAAGCCAAATTTCGATTTAAAGCTTTCGTAACTGCAGGGATTCATCTTCTTGGTTCTTTCGGTTTTATTATGTTTTATTTTTATTATTTTATTACTTCCCTTCTATGTGACTTTACCGAAAGAACCAAGAAGATGATTAGGAAGCCACTGGAGCTATACACTTTTAAATCATCTAAATTGAAAACTACTTTCTTTAGAACTTTTCATGTTTAGTTTATTGTCCTTCCCCCGCGTATCCATTTGGCACCATTGGCTACGTACGGTGCAAAAGAAGTTCAACATACATACAGACATAACTGGTATTGGCCAAAACATCCCAATCCTGTAATTGTTTCCTACAAATTGCTCAACTTTGGGATCACACAGCTGTTGTCGTTATTCTCATGTCTGCAGAAATCATGGCTCTCTTTGGCCCTCACTTGACCCACCGTGAGAAGCTAGAACTCGCAGCCATGCAGGAAGTGTGGTACTTTGCACTTTTCAACAAATCTGAGGGATGCAACAATGATGGATACGACGACCAAGAACGAAATTACATTCTGGTGAGGCTCGCAACAAAACACCAGCTGTGGGGGCGGTCACAGGGCCCATCGGTAGCGGGGTTTTTGGCTTCTTGTTATTGCACCTGAAGTACCAACCAGGGCTATCACACACACCAATGCACTTCAGAATCAGGATTTTTTATCGCGAGTAAAGCCCATTGAGCTAAGAAGCTCTTTTTTAAGGGTGACTTAGCCAGCAGACAGAACATTCCACAATGACAGATTTAAAACAACGTAATCATTACAGAAAATACATTAGAAAATTACATTCTCACTTAAATCCTTGACTTAAAGCTTTCGTGACTGCAAGAATTCATATTTTTTGGGTATTTCGGTAAAGTCAAGTAGATAGGTTCAAAGAAAATAACAAAAAGTAAAACTACAACGTTTCAATCGCAACACAATCGGTCGTCTTCAGGAAAAGGGGGGTTAGCTTCCAAAGGCAAACTGTTTATTAGGGTTTGAAATGGGCATAGCCCAAATGTCAGCAGCCAATATTAATGCAAGTGCTGGGCAGCCAACCCGACAGTTTCAGATCTGCCTGATGTTCGTGAATATAAGACCAATCCAAAACTAGGTAGGATCTGAAACACGGTAGGACCAATACCTCAGCCGTGGCTGATCATTGTTTTAATGCGGTGGGCTCACACGAAATTAATTTCTCTATGACGAAGGTACTTTGCAAGCCCACTGGCTATCAACAAAGATTCATTCATGAAGCCATCCATTTTTATCGACACAGACACAATTTAAACCGAGAAGATGGGTACAAACTGAGTAATCATTGGAAGGACGTTATCAACCAGTTTAAGTCATAACTGGCTATGATCTTCCCATCCTACCACCTTCTGATGATAGTCGTGCTTTATGCCCATTTCAAACTTGCGCTTTCACACTAACACAGCCACTTTGCATGCCGACCCCTCGGTTGCGGCTCTGCGATATTCCATTAACATACTAATCTGTCATTAACATGATAATTTTCACCCGGCAACCCTTGATTGTTTTTAGTTTTTTGTTATTTTCTTTCAATCTATGTACGTGACTTTACCGAAAGATCTTCTTGGTTCTTTCGGTAAAGTCACGTAGAATGGAAATAATAAAATAATAAAAATAAAACATAATAAAATAATAAAAATAAAACATAATAAAATAAAACATAATAAAATAATAAAAATAAAACATAATAAAATACAATTCTCACGACGTTTCGGCCACAACGCAAGCAGCCGTCCTCAGGTGAAGAACAGGTCTGTTAGAAAGACAGCGTCTGAATGACGCAGGAAATCCGATGGGCTGTGAAGCTCTTTGTTAACACGTGCCCAGTAGAATCAGAAGTATTTATACTGCAGGAAATCCAATGGGCTGTTAAGCTGTTTCATCTTCTTGGTTCTTTCGGGAAAAGTCACGTAGAATGGAAATAATAAAATAATAAAAATAAAACATAATAAAATAATTCTCACGACGTTTCGGCCACAACGCAAGCAGCCGTCCTCAGGTGAAGAACAGGTCTGTCGGGAAGACAGCGTCTGAATGAACACCACCAGGCTTGGCAGCGTATATTTAAGCTGGGTTGGAGGGGGAAGAGCGCCTTGACAAAGGAATTTGCATATCCCAAAGAATATACATTCTCACTTCTTAAACTTTGGGATTTTAATTATATTCACTTTAAATGATTGCACCTTTTGTGCAGTTCCGGCATGAGCACCTCCGCTATCGCTATGAGGTGCTGAAGAAGATTGGAGAAGGAGGTCAAGGCCAGGTGATCCAGTGCCTTGATCACAAAAGGAACATCCTGGTGGCCATCAAGATCCTGGTGTCACCATCGAGGTAAGACTTCAGAGCCGCGCCGTCACGAGGCCGATGTTGTTAAGTCCGTTGCCACGGGCAGCCGTGCGATGCAGTGATGACATTATTCTTTGGTTCTTTCGGTAAAGTCACGTATAAAGATAAAATAATAAATTAAATAATAGCATACTACGACGTTTCGATTGCAACACAAGCAATCTTCATCAGGTATAAAAGAAATAGCAACAAAAATCTAACTAGAAAACTATAGACAGACACACAAGCAGACCGACATCACAAAGACACACAGAGAGAGAACACGTATCGGCAGAAAGAGAGAGGTCGTTTCTGTGACGAGGCCTTAAATATAGAGAGGGGGCGGGGGCGGAGAGAGGGAGGGGGCAGAGAAAAAATTAGCATGTCAATGAGTGGATGACGACGTGGTACGGTACGCAAGCTTGAAAATTAGGAGAAAGACACACTAAAATTAAATAACCTAGTAAAATATCGAAATGTAATGTATTATTTTCATTATTTTATCTTTATACGTGACTTAACCGAAAGAACCAAAGAATAATTCCTGCAGTCACGAAAGCTCCAAAATTGGCAGTGATGACACTCGTGCATCAAAGCGAGAAGGGGGGCCTGGGTTCGACTCCTGATTCGGGTACCCTCCTGTATGGAGTTTGCATGTTCTACCCCTGTTCTGCATCAGTTCCTTCTGGGTTCTCAGATTTTTCCTCCCTAAAGCTTAAAATACACACACACAGTGTAAACTAATATTGGGGCAAAACATCCCATTGCTGAAAGATTACCTGCACATTACGGTAATTCCTCATTTAATGCTGTAGATACATTCCTGAAAAGTTCCGCGTTCAGCAAAAAGATATTGAGCGAAAATAATTTTCCCATAAATAATGTAATAATAATGTTTGGCGAGATACAATGCACTCATACACCTTGAGATGACGAGACCAATAACTGAGGGTATGCCGTCACGTTACTTTATCATTGCGAGTAATGTATCATTGCAGCTCAAGAAAGTAGTTTGTTGTCGACTACTCACAGATTGTGTTATAACGGGCGTGTTCTGTGCTTTAACAGGCGTGTTCTATGTTATAACGAGAAGCGTTCCGTGTTGCAATGGGCGCGTTCGTGTTATTACGGGCACATTCTGCGTTATGCGAAAAGTGTGCCCGAATGTAAGAGGCACATTGAAGTGAAAATGCGTTGTGTTAACATGCATTTGCATTTAGATTTCTCAAATGACCAATCCGATTTGAATGGCTCTTCACTTCCAAATCCTGATAGACAGCCAGTTCTGTTTTAGCAGGTTTAGCTTTCTTTTTTCACACTTTTGTCATGTAGGCCAGGCTTAGTCACAAACCGAACCTCTCCATAATGAAGGCTCAGTCTTTTGTTATGTAGCCTATTACCATCTACATGGCAGAGGCTCGGTCTCATTTGCAGCATTTTATTATGTAGGCTAGGCATTAGTCACAAACCGAACCTCTCTCCATAACAAAGGCTCATTCATTTGTTATGCAGTCTATTCTTAGTCTTAAGCCTTACCTTACCATATTAATAAAAAGTGTGCCGTACTTGGCCCTTCCCCCCTCTCCAACCATTATATATACGGAGTGGTAGCTCTTGTAATCTCTCATTTACTTGATACAGCTGTCGTGGCTGTGACGGTTCCACCTGAAGACGGAGGCTTATGTTGCCTCCGAAACGTCGTGATTTTTATTTTATTTTTATTTTACTTTTATTAATTTAATTTTTTTACCTACATGACTTTACCGAAAAAACCTAAGAATATGAATCCTTGCAGTTACGAAAGCTTCAAATCTAGAATTAATGCGTTGTGTTAACATGCGTTTGCATTTAGATTTCTCAAATGACCAATCCGATTTGAATGGTTCTTCACTTTCAAATCTTATTGGGTGCCCTACGCCGGCTCCTGCTCCCTCTGTGGGAGCTCCTCACCAATGATAGTCAAGTGTGCTACTGGAACTCCTGGTGCTGTTAGACCTGGTGAATTCATATTGAATTATTTTATTCTGAGTAGAATTTGGCTCTGGATATCCCTACAGCAAATGTAGGCTCTTCATTTGTGGACTTCCTCTGTGCAGCTCCAAGCAGGAAACATACCAGAAGATGGAGCTCCAGATAGCTCTGGAACTTCAGGGCGAGGGCAGTGATGAAGATTTCAACGTCATCGAAGTCCTGAACAGATTTCATTTCAGAGGACACTACTGTATCGTCATGGAGCTGTTGAAGTATGTAGCTCATGCCCCCCCCCTCTGTAAATAGCGTGGTCAACTAACTTAACAAACTTTCGTTATTTTTTAGAAGCGACCAGACCACAAATAAAAGCTTAACAAAGTAGCATTTTTCTTCTTGGTTCTTTCGGTAAAGTCACGTAGAATGGAAATAATAAAATAATAAAAATAAAACATAATAAAATAATTCTCACGACGTTTCGGCCACAACGCAAGTAGCCATCCTCAGGTGAAGAACAGGTCTGTCGGGGAGACAGAGTCTGTCTTCCCGACAGACCTGTTCTTCTGTCTTCCCGACAGACCTGTTCTTCACCTGAGGACGGCTACTTGCGTTGTGGCCGAAACGTCGTGAGAATTATTTTATTATGTTTTATTTTTATTATTTTATTACTTCCCTTCTACGTGACTTTACCGAAAGAACCAAGAAGATGAATCCCTGCAGTCACGAAAGCTTTAAATCTAAAAGTAGCATTTTGATTATAAATGTGGAGGGGAAAACCAGTGGACCCACAGAAAAATTCACATGCCCACGGGGAGAACATGCAATCTCCAAATCTACAGGCATCACGGTCGGGATCAAACCTAGGACCTCCTCCATACCAGGCGGGGGAGATGTCATCTCGCCCCCGCGGCAAGCTGTTAATTCTTAATTGTGGAGCTTTCGTGACTGCAGGAATTACTCTTTGGTTCTTTCGGTAAAGTCACGTATATAGATAAAATAATAAATTAAATAATAGCATACGACGTTTCGATTGCAACACAAGCAATCATCATCAGGTATAAATGAAATAGCAACAAAAATCTAACCAGAAAACTATAGACAGACATATGTATCTTGGTGATATCTGTCTGCTTATATGTCTGTCTATAGTTTTCTGGTTAGATTTGTGTTGCTATTTCATTTCATTTATACCTGATGATGATTGCTTGTGTTGCAATCGAAACGTCGTATGCTATTATTTAATTTATTATTTTATCTTTATACGTGACTTTACCGAAAGAACCAAAGAGTAAGCTGTTAATGTTGAGATGCCCACGCCACCCATGCATTGTAATCCTGTGGAGCTGCCATGTGCCACGGGTGCATTGGAGGCCACTTGTCTTTTCTCCATTAGCCCTGCCAGTTTCACCAACCCACGCCTCCACTCAATCAGCAGGGTGGCTGCATGGCAGTGGTGATGCTCGTGCCTCTCGGCGAAAATCCCGAGCTTCTGTTCTGTGTGGAGTTTTTATCTTCTCCCAATGGATAACCCTCCACCACCCGGCAACAAAGCCAATGAAATCAAGTTGTCAAGTGGGCAGATATGCCAACTGATTTGGTTTATGGGTAAATTGACGACCTCAACCCACACGGAACTATAACTCTTAATATTGGTCATAAATGTGCACGTGAACGTACAATATGAACATGATTATCGTTTACACCATGGGAACCTCATTTGCCAGTAAAAATATGATAATTGGTTTTTTACCCTTCTATCTGGCAATAAAACTGACACCTTTTACAAGGAGTCATGTTTGCATAGACCGCAATACCTGCAGTCATAATACAAACAAAAGACATAACTTTTGTTTGTATTATGACTGCAGCCAAAGACGTAACTTTTGTTTGTATTATGACTGCAGGTATTGCGGTCTATGCAACCATGACTCCTTGTAAAAAGTTGTCAGTTTTGTTGCCAGATAGAAGGGTAAAAAACCAATTATCATGATTATCGTTATCAGAATCAGTGCAGCATTGTAGGGGATGGTACTGATGCCGTGTTTTTGTTGCTGCTTCTGCCTCTCTCACAGGGAGAGCCTTCATGAAGTGATTAGAAATGCGGGGCTCCGACGGTTGGACATGGCGATGGTGAAAACCTACACCAGGGGCATCCTCAAGTTCTTGCGCCACATACATTCCAGGAAAATCGTCCACGCGGACATCAAGCCAGTGAGTGGACACAGCGTTCAGCTTTCACTTTGGTGCAGAGGTGTATCACTCTTTGGTTCTTTCGGTAAAGTCACGTATAAAGATAAAATAATAAATTAAATAATAGCATACGACGACGTTTCGATTGCAACACAAGCAATCATCATCAGGTATAAAAGAAATAGCAACAAAAATCTAACCAGAAAACTATAGACAGACATATAAGCAGACAGATATCGCAAAGATACATAGAGAGAGAACACACATCGGCACACAGAGAGAGAACGTCTCTGTGACGAGGCCTTAAATAGAGAGAGGGGGGTGGGGGCGGAGAGAGGGAGGGGTTAGAGAAAAAAATTGCATGTCAATGAGTAGGACGACGGTTGACAAAGTACGCAAGCTTTATACGTGACTTTACCGAAAGAACCAAAGAGTAATTCCTGCAGTCACGAAAGCTACAAATTAAGATTGCAGAGGTGTATCTTTATTGGGGACTCGTTGCACAGAGAAAACCGGCCATGTTGGTCACAGGGTCGATATGTAAGCTCTGCCCATCTCACTGGAAGGAGGCAGGGCCATGCTCCTCTGGTGAATGTGATCTGGTATGAATTAAACTATCGTGTAGAGTCGTGTCGCTCTTGGGGACTCACCAGAGAGAAAACCGGCAACGTTGATCAGCGTTGCCCCAAACCCTGGGAGACATGAAACAGTCAAAAAGAATTTTTTTTAAAACGTGCGAAATGTGCATTTTGGCCTGACAACTGCTCGTTATCGAATTCCAATCTGCAAATTGAAAACGTCCATAGACAAAGGTGCAGTGGAAAGCGTCACAGAATCCGTGCACTCTCTTGTGCGTGGCTTTTTGTCTCTAACTCGTTAACGGGCACTCATCGAGCTGTGAGCTCCATGCAGCTCTCCTGTTGGAGCAACGGCACTCGGTTGTCAATAGAGCCAACCCCCTTCACTTTGATGGTGCCTGAGAGTGCTTTGAACGTGACACGCCTCTACTCACATCTACAATTTTGACTCATCTTCTTGGTTCTTTCGGTAAAGTCACGTAGAAGGGAAGTAATAAAATAATAAAAATAAAACTTAATAAAAGATAAAAAAACATAATAAAAATAAAACATAATAAAATGATCGTATTGTTTTTCGATTTAAAGCTTTCGCGACTGCAGGGATTCATCTTCTTGGTTCTTTCGGTAAAGTCACGTAGAAGGGAAGTAATAAAATAATAAAAATAAAACAATTCTCACGACGTTTCGGCCACAACGCAAGCAGCCGTCCTCAGTTGACCTGGTTTTCACCTTTTTTTTATGTTTTTTATTATGTTTTATTTTTATTTTTGTATTACTTCCCTTCTACGTGATGACTTTACCGAAAGAACCAAGAAGATGAATCCCTGCAGTCACGAAAGCTTTAAATCGAAATTTAATTTTGACACATTTGAAAGGGGCACCGCCGAGTGACAGCTGTCAGAAAACAGCGAATATTGCTCTTGACTGACGCTTGTCGACAGCGCTATGCCTCATCTAGTTCCCCTGTTTAGCGTGTGTCGTGGTATGTGATTGATCCACTGCTGGCTGAATGATATCGGCATAACCTCTGAGTTTGAATTCATTCTACCCCTCCTCCAGGAAAATGTTCTCGTCAAAGACACCGTGACTGGCACCGTGAGGATCACGGACTTTGGCACGAGCTTTTTCGTGGAAAGTCAACGTGAGTGACCTCACCTGGGCGTGTGAGTGTCTGCGTGTGGGTGTCTGTATGGCTGTCATTATGCATGGGTCTCTCTGCGTCCGTGTGAGTGTCTATATGTCAGTGTCTGTCTGAGTGTGTCTGTGTGTGAGTATCTGAGTGTCTGTACATGTGACTGTTTATGTGTTTGATGATGATGATGCTGTTTAAGACACAGTGTGTACACACGCACATATGTTTGTTGTCCTTGTGATTTTTGTACAGCTATGAATGTTGGTGGGACCCTAGAATACTTGGCTCCGGAGCTGTTGCTGGGCTATAGCTTGACATGTGGAGTGGATATGTGGGCGCTGGGCTGCACGGTGGCGGAGTTGGCGACTGGCAGGGAATTATTCCGGTCCAACAGCCACGAAGATCACCTCCCGCGCTGCATAGAGGTATTTCCCACACGGCGTCTGTCCGCTCGTGATCCCCCTCTCTCTCCTTGGAGTCGTGGGCTATGGGGGTGGCAGGAGGGAGGGTGGCCACTTGGTGATCTGTGAATAACGGCCGTCGTATGTTGCGTGTACACGTGTGTGTCTTGTTTGTGTGGGGGAGCGGTAGTGTAGCAGTCAGCCTGCTGTGCTAGAAACTGAGTTTGATTCCAGCTCATGGGCAACACCAGTGACGATTGTCTGAACTGGTCCTGGGCCTCCTCTAGTTCGAGACAGCTTCAACTGAGTACCTGTTGGAGTGTGTAAAGTACCTGGGTCAATTCTAGATTTGAAGCTTTCATGACTTGCAAGGATTCATATTCTTAGGTTTTTTCGGTAAAGTCACGTAGGTAAAAAATAAAAAAATAATAAAAGTAAAATAAAAATAAAAATCACGACGTTTCGGAGGCAACACAAGCTTCCGTCTTCAGGTGGAACATTCACAGCACGATAGCTGTATCAAGTGAGAGAAATTCCAAGAAACAGTCCTTGTATATATACTGGTTGAGGGTGGGAGGAGCCAAGGTAGGCCCTGAATATTATTTTTGTGAGGTTCGGTGCGGCTGAAGCACGCTGTTAGGAATGAGCCTTTGTTGTGTAAACTAGTTGCGGATGATGTTAAGGTGCGTGTAAAAGGGACTGAGCCTTTTTGTTATGTAGAGATGATGCGGCTGTAATCAGCCGCCACTCCTGTCTCTGTGTGCCACAGTGCTGGCCCTCAACAAACGCTGCTAATTTTGCTACTCGATCTGACAGCACTTGTCCCTACAGTGTGCCGAAGCTGTACAGGTGACCTTTGTCTTCATGTCAACCATGTGCAGATTCTGGGGATGCCTCCAAGGTACATGGTGAATGGAGCACCCGACAGAACGCAGTTCTTTGGTGAGTTGAAGCGTGGGGTGAATGACAGACCGGATTCAGTTTTAGGGAGTGGCCTCAGGCTGTTGTTATTTTCTTTTGGAGGGGGCGTCTTTGGTATTTTACATTACTTGGGTGTGTGGGTGGGTAAATGGGTGTGTGGGCAAGTGGATGGGTATGTGGGTGAGTAGGCGAGTAGGTTGGTGGGTAATTGGGCGAATGGGTGAGTGGGTGGGTGAGTGTGTCAGTGAGAGGGTGAGTTGGTGGGTGAGTGGGTAGATGAGCGGGTGGGTGAGTGGGTAAGTGGATAGGTGAGTGAGCGATTGGGTAGGTGGAAGAGTGTATGGGTGGGTAGGTGGATGAGTGGGTTGATGAATCGGTCAGTGAGTGGGTTGATGAATCGGTCAGTAAGTGGGTAGATGGGCGATGTGGTGGTTGGTGACTTCGTCTCTTCCGCTGTGCATGGCTCCTGCAGACCATCGGGGGAAGATGTTCTGCCCAGGCAAGAAAAGGGTTCCGGGGAGCTTCCCACTTCACAGGGTGCTCAAAAGCGATGACCCGGAGTTTGTCGAATTCATCAGCTCCTGTTTGCGGTAAGAACCACCCACCACTCCCACCCCCTCCCCACGAGGATTCCCCCCTCCAATTGATTGGCGACCGCTCTCCACCGATCACCAGGAAGATGTGGAGCTGAGTGGACCTGCCAATAAGCGGTACCACTGGCCCTCTGTGGAGTTAGCCCTCTTATGGAGGAGTGGGAGGTCTGTCCAAGCCGCTGCTGGTCATCAGAGGACTGCCACTGCTACTGTGGCGTCCGCTGCTGCTGTGCGTTCCTGGACCTCGTGGGAGAAGGGAAGGAACATCAAAGCTCTCACCATGCCTCTCTCACCACGTGGCCGCGTGTGTCCCCCGTGCATCTCTCAACAGATGGGATCCGGATTGTCGTATGACGTCAGCGCAGGCGCTGGCTCATAACTGGCTCCGGACCGCGGCCACCAGCACCACCACGGCCAGCAAAGCCACCACCGCTGCTGCTCCTGGCAGTGTGAAGCGCCCTGGCGCTGCTGAGCGACGGTAAGCCACCATCTGCTTGTCCAGTGGTCAAGGCAGTCTATAGGGGGGTGCGGGGCCTGGGGCAAGTTACACGGTGTGGGCTTTCGAATCGTGGAGAAATCCTCCTCTTTCAGTCTTAAATAGAGCGATAAATGTGATGTCATCACTTGTGAGCCAATCCGGAGCGATAGCCTACGTGTTAAACGGAAGTATTACGTCTGACACCGTGACATCAAAGCGCAGGGCCCCCCAAAGCGCAGGGCTCGGGGTGGTCACCCCCCGTACACCGTACCCGGGGGACGACTCTGCTCCTGTGTGTGTTTAATATTGATTTATCCTTATTGCTACTACTACGCTTGTTTAGCCAGCATGAGCCTCACTCAGTCTCAAGACTTTTTTCAGGAGGGTCCTGCCAAGTATTTTGCAGTACAGAACAAATGTACTGCTACTGCTGCTGTACGATCCCAATTGAGTTATTTGGAGGTTCAATTTACAACATTGGCGGAGATGTCCATCCAACACTGGTTGCACGGCGTGTTTGTGAGCGTTCAGTTGCCAAATCCAGAGGAATGGAAGTGAAATTTTAATGTGCAATTTTATTGAAGGATCGTGTTGTCTTGGTGTGGTGTGAGGCTGTTTTTGTTGCTGTTTCGCTGCCTTGCCCAAGCTTGCATTTAGTGTTGAAAAACTGACAGGATTTTATTTACTTATGCCATTTGTATTTATACGCTTCATTCTATTTTTTTGTGACTCTTCTATACTTTGTTTTGTTTTTTGTTGTAACCTGCTGACCCTGTTACTTGACTGGACATCTGTGAAAGAAGAGCTTCATAGCTCAGACTCCTCTTCATCCAGTTAAAATAAAGATTCTGATTCTGGATACCCATGCAGAGGGGGGGGGGGGGGGCAGGGTAGGGGGGTTGGTAGAACACACTCCACATTCCACACAGAGAAAGTGGCCCCTGTATGGGACTCAATCCCAGGTCCTCTCTGGCTGTGAGTTCCAGCCAAAGAGAATGTGTAGATTCGGTTATATACGGATTTATTTTTCCATAATTGGTTTCTGGGTGAGGACAGATAATGAAGCGGCAATATCTTTCCCAAGTTGCCCTGCATCCACTGAGACACCGCCAGACTAATGCCCATTTCGTAACCAGACTCACGGTGGGCAAAGGTATGCTGGATTATTGCGGCACTGTTAATTAGCTGGGTTAATCTTCTGCGGCACACACTTAGTCCACCCATGGACAATGGGCGGAGGGGGGGGGACTGATCTCTGCTGAAGCAGGAAGTTGGAACGGTGTCGTGCGCATTTCCTTAACAGAATGGAGCCGACACAGCGCCCATCCTCCTTGCTCGCCCAGGCCTCTAAAGAGAAGTTGAAGGTTGTGGAGGAAGAGACCATGGTGGAGGAACTGGTGGTGCTGGAGGAGGAGACTCTCGTGGAGGAGCTGGTGGTACTCGAGGAGACCCTGGTAGAGGAGTTGGTGGTACGTGAGGAGACCCTGGTGGAAGAGTTGGTGGTACAGGAGGAGACCTTGGTGGAGGAGTTGGTGGTACTTGAGGAGACCTTGGTGGAGGAGTTGGTGGTACAGGAGGAGACCCTGGTGGAGGAGTTGGTGGTACAGAATACTCTGGTAGAGGAGTTGGTGGTACAGGAGGAGACCTTGGTGGAGGAGTTGGTGGTACAGGAGACCCTGGTGGAGGAGTTGGTGGTACAGGAGGAGACCTTGGTGGAGGAGTTGGTGGTACTTGAGGAGACCTTGGTGGAGGAGTTGGTGGTACAGGAGGAGACCCTGGTGGAGGAGTTGGTGGTACAGAAGACTCTGGTAGAGGAGTTGGTGGTACAGGAGGAGACCTTGGTGGAGGAGTTGGTGGTACAGGAGACCCTGGTGGAGGAGTTTGTGGTACTTGAGGAGACGCTGGTGGAGGAGTTGGTGGTACAGGAGGAGACTCTGGTAGAGGAGTTGGTGGTACAGCAGGAGAAGAGGAAGCAAGGGAGCCTGGCCCGCATAGGGAGAGCCATCCGCTCACTCCTCCGACGTGTGCTGCTTTGTGGTGGCCGGTCCACTGCACAGTAGGGGTGGTGGAGGTGGTGGATCAGTGTGAACCCTGATCACTTTTACCACACTCACAACACTCACCCTCCACCCACCACCCACACCCTGCACCCACCCACCCTGTGATATCCTCCACCCACCACCCACACCCTGCACCCACCCAGTCCGTGATACCCCGCACCCACCACACTCACCCTGCACCCGCCACACTCACCCTGCACCCACCACACTCACCCTGCACCCACCACACTCACCCTGCACCCACCACACTCACCCTGCACCCACCACACTCACCCTGCACCCACCACACTCACCCTGCACCCACCACACTCACCCTGCACCCACCACACACACCCTGCACCCACCCAGTCCGTAATACCCCGCATCCACCACACACACCCTGCACCCACCACACACACCCTGCACCCACCCACACACACCCTGCACCCACCCACAGCGTGATACCCACTACCCAACATACTCCACACAGAGGGTTAGTGGCTTAAGAGGGTTAGGGGTTTAGGGGTATAGGGATTTAGGGCTATAGGGGTTGAGGGTGATGGGTTTAGAGGGTTGGAAGTTTAGAGGGTTCGATATTTATTGGACTAAGAGTTCGTGGGTTGACAGGTTTAGAGGATGATGGGTTTAAGGGTTTAGAAGGAGGATTTTAAAGGGTAAGGGGTTTAGAGGGTTAGGTGTTTATAGATGGTTATTGTTTTAGGGGTTTAGGGACTTAAAGGGTTAGGGGTTCAGAGGGTTAGGGTTTTAGAAGGTTAGGGTTTCGAATATTATGTATTAGGAGATTTAGATAGTTAGGTGTTTGGAGGTTTAGAGGCTGTATGGGTTTTGATATGTAGAGGTTTAGTGGTTTAGAGGGTTAGAAGTTTAGAAGGTTATAGGTTTAAGAGTTAAAGGTTTTTTTAGGGGTTTATACGGTTAGGGGTTTAGAGGTTTAGGGTTTTATGGTATAGGTGCTTAGAGGGTGAGGGGTTTAGTGGGTTAGGGGTTCATTGGATTAGGGTTATTAGTTTTGAGAGTTAGGTCTTTACCGAAAAAACCTAAGAATATGAATCCTTGCAGTCACGAAAGCTTCAAATCTAGAAGTAGAGAGGTTATGGGTTTTGATTGTTAGATGTTTATTGGTTTAGAGGGTTTGGAGTTTAGAAGGTTATACGTTTAGGGGTTTAGAAGTTTTGGGGTTTAGGAGATTTGGGTTTTCGAAGTTTAGGGGTTTTGAGGGTTAGAGGTTTATATGGTCATGAGGTTTAGGGGTTAGGAGTGTAGAGGATTAACACCTAGATTTTCACAACTAATATTATCCATAACAAAGGTTTTTTTGGGTTAGTCTCCAACACACCGGTGTGCTAAAGGAGAAACGAATTGTCACTCTTTGTTCATGTGACAAACTTTACTAATTGGTCTTTGGTTTTTTGGTAAAGTCACATAATTAGAAATAAAATAAATCACAACGTTTTGATCTCAACATAAGCGGTCGTCATCAGGCAAAGGAGTCAGCCTCTAAACGCAAACAGTTTATAAGGGTTTGGGGATGGGCGTAGCCCAAGTGTATCAACAGCACCAGGAGCATGGGCGGTGCACGAGTGCCAATGCAGCAACAATGCCCATGCAGCAATAATGCTCATGCAGCAACAATGCCAATGTAGCAACAATGCCAATGCAGCAACAATGCCAATGCAGTGGGTGAGAGAGCTGCTGTGGCAAGATGTTATATAGGTAAGAAAGAGGAGAGGAACAAGGGGGGAGAGAGAGAGGGGGGGGGGTATGGGGTAGGGGGATGAGGGGGCGCTGCATGAGCGCTAAGGGGAGAGAGGACGTGAAGCTTGGGGGAAGTGGGTGGGGCTGCAAGTGGGAGGCTGGGAACGCTGGGGATGCGGGGGGAAATAACTCGGAAAAATAGACTAGTACCCGGCAGATATAATAGAACAATCATGAACAATTAAGGTTTTACCTGGTTAATAACATCCTTCCAATGATTGCTCAATTTGTATCCATCTTCTCGGTTAAAGTTATGTCTATGTTTATATATCTGGATGGCTTCATGAACATCCTTTGATAGTAGCCCGAAGGTTTGCAGAGTACCTTGGTCTCGGAAAAAAACAATATCATGCGAGCCCACAACGTTATAACAATGTTCAGCCACGGCAGAGGTATTGGTTCTGCCGTGTTTCAGATCTGCCTTGTGTTCGCGAACACGGTCCGAGACATGTCGTTTCGTTTCCTCAATGTAACTGCTACCGCAGGTACAACTCAGTTTCTAGACTCCAGATGGGATTAGATCACGGATTTTGTGTACTGTATTGAATCGGACCTGGATCTTGTGTTTAAGATTTTGGAAATCTTTTTGGTAATACCTGCTATGTATGGTAACGTGATGGTTTTGATTGGCTTCTCAGGGGGTTGTTTCTCCATAGTTGGATAAACAGCTTTGCGAATAATGCGGTCCGAGTACCCTTTCATCTTGAGGGCCTGGTGTACGTGTTCCAGTTCACTGGCTAGGTGGTGTTGGTCGGAAATGCAGTGGGCCTTATGGTGTAATGTTTTGATGAGGGAATTCTTCTGTGCCGGATGGTGGTGGGAATCAAGTTTCAGATCGGAATATGTGTGGGTGGCTTTCCTGTAGACAGTGTCCCAACGAGCCATCAGGTCTCTTCTCAAACAAAACATACAGGAATGGTAGCTTCCCATCCTTCTCCACTGCCATGGTGAATTTGATGGATGGGTGTATGGAATTGATGTGGTTGAGAAATTGATTCAATGCTGGCAGGCCATGTGGCCGAATGAAGAAAGTGTCATCTACATATCTCTTCCACAAGGAAGGACGTAGGGTGGATGTCTGGATGGCATCTGTTCCAAATTTCTCCATGAAAACATTCGCTATCACTGGTGATGAGGGGGAACCCATGGGGGTACCTTCATTTTGTTTGTAGAAAGTACCATTCCAGGTGAAGTAAGTGTTGGTAGGGCAGTGCCTAACCAGAGTAGGTACATCAAGATTCAGTCCATGTTGGACTAAATCGTAAATTATTGCTAAAGTGTCAGGTACATGAACCTTGAACAACAGAGAAACTACATCAAAGCTGATGAGCAAATCATCTGGGGACAGTGAATTGCCCTTGATTAGAGAGACCAAGTGAGCTGAGTTATGTACTGCTGAGGTAGTCTTGTCCATGAATGGAAGCAAGGTATCAGACAGAAAACGGGCCAGTTTGTAGGTAGGCGAGTTGATAGTGGAAACGATTGGCCGAAGTGGAGTACCTTCTTAATCCGTGATCTAATCCCATCTGGAGTCTACAAACTGATTTGTACCTGCGGTAGCAGCTACAGTGAGGAAACGAAACGACATGTCTCGGACCGTGTTCGCGAACACAAGAGAGATCTGAAACACGGCAGAACCAATACCTCTGCCGTGGCTGACCATTGTTATAACGCTGTGGGCTCGCATGATATTGTTTTTTCCGAAACCAAGGTACTCTGCAAACCTTCGGGCTACTATCAAAGGTTTGTTCATGAAGCCATCCAGATTTATAAACAGACATAACTGCAACCGAGAAGATGGATACAAATTGAGCAATCATTGGAAGGATGTTATTAACCAGGTAAAACCTTTACTGTTTATGGTTCCATCATATCTGCCGGTACTCGTCTATTTTTTCGAGTTAATTTCCCCCTGCATCCCCAGCGTTCCCAGCCTCCCACTTGCAGCCCCGCCCACTTCCCCCCCCCCCCCCCCAGCTTCACGTCCTCTTTCCCCTTAGCGCTCACGCAGCGCCCCCCCCCCCCTCATCCCCCTACCCCACTCCCCCCCCCTCTCTCTCCCTCCTTGCTCCTCCCCCCCTTTCTTACCTATATAACCTCTTGCCACGGCAGCTCTCTCACCCACTGCATTGACATTGTTGCTGCATTGGCACTTGTGCACCACCCATGCTCCCGGTGCTGTTGATACACTTGGGCTACGCCCATTCCAAACCCTTATAAACAGTTTGCCTTTAGAGGCCGACTCCTTTGCCTGATGACGACCGCTTGTGTTGCGATCGAAACGTCGTGATTTATTTTATTTCTAACTACGTGACTTTACCGAAAGAACCAAAGAGTATGGATTCCTGCAGTCACGAAAGCTTCAAATAAAGATTCATTAATTGTCGGATGGTGGCGGGTTTAACGACACATTTATCTTTACAAAATCTAACCCAACAAACCTTTATTATGGTATGAGAGGGTTAGGGTTGTAAAGGGTTATGGTTTTAGTGGTTTTGGGGTTTAGAGGGTGAGTGGTTAAGAGGAGCGGTCCTCAACCTTTTTGGTACCAGGGACCGGTTTCGTGGAAGACAATTTTTTCACGGACTGGAGGGGGGGGGGGGTCACCATTGGGCCTTTCCCCTTTTTCAAAGAAGCTCTGCAGCGATGTTTGTATTTTACTCATTTTGGCTAGGGTTCGCTTGTGAGCTTACCAAAACTGCACAGTGTGGGAAAGAGGCGCAGACGGAAGTGGGTGGGCCATGCGCGGACAAAAACAAGTGTCGGATTCTGACTTCTCATAAGGAGTGTGCAACCTAGATCCCTCGCATGCGCAGTTTACAGTAGGGTTCGCGCTCCTATGATAATCTAATGCCGCCGCTGATCTGACAGGAGGCAGAGCTCAGACAGTAATGCGAGCGTTGAGCGGCTGTAAATACAGATGAAGCTTCGCTCGCTCACCGCTCACCTGCTGTGCTGCCCGGTTCCTAACATGCCACAGACTGATACCGGTCCGTGGCCCGGAGGTTGGGGACCTCTGGTTTAGAGGATTGGAGTTTAGATGGGATTTAGAAGGTTGGGGATTTAGCATTTTAGAAGGTTAGAGTTTGAGGTTAGGGGTTTGGATGGTTAGGTGTTTAGAGGGTTGCTTTTTAAAGGTTTAGAAGGTTAGGGGTTGAAATAGTTAGGGGTTTAGAGGGTTCGAGGTTTAGAGGGTTAGGGGTTTAGAGGGTTAGAGTTTTAAGGGTAAAGAGGTTTAGAGGGTTAGAGGGTTAGGTGTTTTGAGGGTTCGTGTTTTAGATGGCGAGGGCTTTAGATGGTTAGGAGGTTTAGAAAGTTAGGTATTTAGAGGTGTCGAGGGTTTATGGATTCCCATTGTTAGAGGTTTAGGAGTTTAGTCGTTAATAAGGTTATTGGTTTATGAGTTTAGATATTTCGGGGTGTTTAGGGAATTAGGGATTTAGAAGGTTATGGATTTGAGGATTTTCAAGGGTTAAGGGGTTAGAGGGCCAGGGATGAGAGGGTTTAACACCTACACTTAATATTATCTGTTATAAAAGGTTTTTTTTTTGTTAGTCTCCAACATAGCGGTGTTCTAAAGTAGAAACAAATTGGCATTTTTTGGTCACGTGATAAAATGTACTAATTGGCTGTCGGGTGGTGGTGGGTGTATTGACATTTACATGAACTTACCCCCAAAACCCTTTATTAAGGCGATTAGAGAGTTGAGGGTTTAAAGAGTTAGATGTTGAGAGGGTTAGTATTTTAGGGTAATACGGGTTTAGAGAAGGTTAGGTGTTTCAGAGGGTTGGGGTTTTGATGGTTTGGGATTTAGGTTAGGGATTGAGAGTTTTAGAAAGTTACGGTTTTGAGGATGAGAGGGTTAAGGGTAGAGTTTTATGGTTTAGAAGGTTATGGGTTTAGAGGGTTATAGGTTTAGAGGGTTAGGTGTTTCGAGGTTTAGCCGTGGTAAGATAAACTAAATTGTTTAGTTTCATTTGTATATTTGTAAATAATTTGTTTACCTCTCCTGTCGTGTTTTGTATTCTATTTTTGTTGTTAAATTTTGACCCGCCTGACTGCTCATCTGTGAAAAATATGTTTACTGCTGGTTAGATTCCTTCCGTACAAAATAAATACTTTTTTATTTTTATTCTTATTGGCCTCTGTACGAATCTATGGATTTCGGTGTGAGTTTTTGGGTCTCTTTGAATGTATGGATCTCTGTATCTCTGTGTGAGGCTATGGGTCTCTGTGTGAGTCTATGTGTGTGTGTGTTGGAGTCTATGGATGTCTGTTGGAATCTATGGGTCTCTGAGTATGGATGTTTGTGTAATTCTGAAACCTATGGGAGCTCCAGTGAGTCACACTGAACTATATGGGAGCGTCAGTAACACCGAACCCTATTGGAGTGTCAGTGAGGAACACTGAACTCTACGGGAGCGTCAGTGAGTAACACTGAACCCTAGGTGATTTCTAACAGCACTTACCCATACAGTTTCTTCAGGCTATACGGTAAATCCCATACACGGAATGTATGTCTTTGTGTGTGAGTTTGTGAGTGAGCTTGTGTAAATTTGAATGAGTCATTGAGTGTGAGAGTGTGTGTGTGTGAGTTTGTGAGAGTAAGTTTGTGCGAGTGAGTGTGTAGTGTAGTCTCAAATGAGTACCTAGAATGGTGTGAAAACATGGCCACTAGTGAGACCAAGGCGGCCGTGCGTGGTGCTGGCCACCCACCCTCTCGTGTTTTGTGCTGGTATTCATACTGTAGGTGCTCATGAACAGCACTTGCCCCCAACAATCTGTAAAGGCTATACGGGGGGTCTTTGTTTTTGTATGTGTGTTTACGTGTTCGTGTGCGTGTTGTTGTTTTTTGCGTGCGTTTGTGAGTGAGTGAGTCTGTGAGTTAATTATTGAGTAGATAAATGGGTGAATGAGTGATGATGGGTGGATGAGAGAGTGTGAGTGAGTGGTTGAGCGAGTGGCTGCGTGAGTATGAGTGAGTAGGTGAGGGAGTGGGTGAGTGGGTACATCTGTGCATGAGTGGGTGAGTAGGTGAGAAATTGAATGAGTGAGTTGGTCAGTGAATTTCTGAGTGAGTCGGTGCGTGAGTGAATAGATCAGTGAGTGGATGATTGAGTTGGTAAGTTAGTTTTTTTGTGATTGGGTGGATGGATGCATGTGTAAAGACAGTACAGGGGACTAGCGGTCACAGGGTTTAATGACAGGTTAATGAACAGAGTGAACGATCTGCGGTCTACGAGAAGGATCGAGAATAAGGCTGTGGCCAAGTGACAGAAGGGAGCAGGTGTGGATCAGGGACCAAGAGCCATCGAGAAGGTTCTAGAGAGGGGGCGTGGTCACAGTTTAAGGGATGGCCACGCATAGGATAAAACGTGTTGAAAACGAGAGGCTCGGGGCTGCTGAAGCCGGGGTCTTCGCCTGTCAAGTGTTCGTGCCTTCAATGAAGATCACCGACAAGAAACGTGTCTCCTGGGGTCATTACAACTGGTGTCAGAAGTGGGGTACCATCATGTCACGGTATAACCGAGGGAAGAACCCACCTGAGACGACCTTTGACGAAGGAGAGGACGAGGGGGAGACCCACCTTCAGTCAGCCCCGGGAGGCGGGGTCCCGGTCAACAACCCCGTAGGTGAAGAGGAAGCTGCGGTGGCAACGAGGGGGGGGGGGGGGCGACCGACAGCAGCTACAAATCATGGAGGGGTGGAGCGAGGTGATGGGATGGCTGACCAACTACTGGCAGCAGTCGCACAGCTCACCTTGCGGTTGGGCAAGGCTGCGGTGAGAGGGGGAGCCACGGACAGCGTGGAGGGGATCGTCGCGGTGGGAGCTGCGCGATCGACAGCCGCAGTCGTTCGCGTGGTGTAAACCAAGCAGGAGAGCCTTACTGAGTCTCAAGACATTATCAGGAGGCTCCTGCTACATTGGAATGTTTGGCCAATTGCATTGAGTGGTGCATGTGGGAGTAAACGGTACCAAGTAGAACGTCATGAATACGACGAGGATGCACCTCAATGACAAGGATAGATGGAATCAAGAATCCATCGATGCACGCCTTCGACTAGTCACCTTGTGACCTAAGCCCACAACACCCGGTATTCCCAGGGAGTCTCCCATCTAAGCACAAAGCCCAGGCCTGCTTACTCTCTCAGAGCCAATGAAATTGTGTGGTGTATTCAAAGCCATAAGGGTTGAAGGCAATCGACAGGCAGGAAGAGGTGGGCACATGGGTGGCAGTTCAAGCGGCCGATGTAGACTGCTCTGATTGGATAGAGGTGGTCGAGCCAGATGATTGCATAAGCAGTAGCGGAGTGGTGCATCGTGGCCGTGATCGGACATCGAGTGGTCAAGCGGGTATTGTGTGCAATGCAGTAGAAACCAGTTCTGAACCGTCACACCGGTGGTGAGAGGCTGCTGACTTGGAGACGTTTGCCCCAGCTCCAATTCCGAGTTGGCCAACTGTAATAAGGTCGAGATCCTCCCGCGAGCTCAGGGAGGCCGGCTCGGGGTGCTGGCGCTGCGAGTCGGCCACGGCGAGGGTCTGGAAGTAAGGGGACGTCCGCTGTGGGCGGCCGCCAGACGGGATGCCGGGTCTCTGCACGGTAACAACGACGGCGGGGAGGACGATGATGAGGGCGACGGGTACGAGCAGTAGCGGCAACTGTGACAGAAACTGACGCGGCATCACGTAGCGGATAGCGCACCTCGCTACTGACCCGGCGAGCCAAGTTGGAGTCAAACTCGCGGTTAAGAATGGCGATAGCAAACATCAGAACCGATTACCATCTCCCTGTGCGCTCCTCGTGACCACCTGGCTTATAATAGTTGCGCATTTACAAATTTACCAACTTAGATTCAGATGAATACGAGAACCTGGTGTGGCGTGTAGTGAAAGTCAGCACAGGGGAGACGAAGGCGGCCGGCCATGGCGCTGGTCACACCACCTCCCTTATGTGCAGTGCCCTCCTTGATAGGTGCGCACTTGACCTAATATTCTGTGTAGGCTATAAGACCTTTGTCTTTACGTGTGTACATGTGTGCGAGTGTGCACTGCACGTGTGCAATTGTGCACGTGTGTGTGGCCTCAAGGTGCACATAGCCTGGCACAAGCGTCGTGGTGACGTCACCGCCACTTAGTGGCGAATGGTGGTTGTTGTGTTTTATACAATGGAGCATTTGTAGAGTGGAAAGTGGAGAGTTTTTCTATATCTGGGCAGTGTGCTCATGACCAGCTCCGGTTTGACAGCTGAGGCGGCATTATCTATTCATCGGCTGTCTAATGCTGTGTGGAAGCTACTGTCACTCCACATGAAGCTTTGGATCGTCTCAATCAGTCATGCCCTTCCTTATCTATACTTGTGAAATGTTGACCCCTCATGAAACATCTGCGCTGGTGAGATTTAGGCTGGCCTGCTTACGATCCATCCTTGGTTTAACCAGGATGGATTGTGTGAGGAGCTCACAAATCCGTGAAAGACCGCGACAGTCCCATCAATGAGCTCCTCCAGCAGGCAACGCTGCATTCACTAGGTCATGTAGCCCTCATGCCAAACCACCTCATGCCCAAGCTGTTTCTGTTTGTCCAGTTAGAGAGGTTAAAAGGTGCAAGAAGCGGGCTGGAGTAGAGATGGACTGATGCAGTACGGGAGGATGTGGAGCTGAGTGGACTTGCTGAAGATCGGTACCAGCGGTGTCAAGATCGACCTCTATGGAGGAGGCTTGTCAAAGACGCTACTGGGCAGTTGGAGGCAGTCGCACTCCAAAAACACCTCAGGGCAGAGGAGTGGCGCTCACAACAATGAACGGAGTGCTGGGTGGCTAAAATGCAGCAAGTTGGCGCAGTATAGGACACAGCTGGAGCATCCACCAGGCATCTCAGTCAACCCATGGCATCTGGGTATGTCCCATGACCTCGTGTCAGTGAACCTTCGACACTTCACGTGGCCTCAAGTGCACCTAGCCTGGCACCTTGGTGACGTCACCGCCACTTAGTGGGGTATGGCGGCTGTTGTTGTTGAGTGTACACGTGTATACGAGTATATACGTGAGTGTACACGTGTGATGCGGCTAAGCGGTAGTGCTGTACTAACAGTAGTAATAATAGCACTGCGGTGTTAGTAACAGCAGTAGTTATACTAGTTATAATAATACTACAGTGGTAGTAACAGTAGTTATACTAGTTATAATAATACTACAGTGGTAGTAACAGTAGTTATACTAGTTATAATAATACTACAGTGGTAGTAACAGTAGTTATACTAGTTATAATAACACTACGATGTGGTAGTAACAGCAGTAGTTATACTAGTTATAATAACACTAGTGTGGTAGTAACAGTAGTTATATTAGTTATAATAATACTACAGTGGTAGTAACAGTAGTTATACTAGTTATAACACTATAGTGTGGTAGCAACAGTAGTAGTTGTACTAGGTATAACACTACAATGTGGTAATAACAGTAGTAGTTGTACTAGTTATAACACTACGATGTGGTAGTAACAGTAGTAGTTGTACTAGGTATAACACTACAATGTGGTAATAACAGTAGTAGTTGTACTAGTTATAACACTACAATGTTGTAGTAACAGTAGTAGTTGTACTAGTTATAATAACACTAGTGTGGTAGTAACAGCAGTAGTTATACTACTACTAGTGTGGTAGTAACAGTAGTAGTTGTACTAGTTATAACACTACAATGTGGTAGTAACAGTAGTAGTTGTACTAGTTATAATAACACTAGTGTGGTAGTAACAGCAGTAGTTATACTACTACTAGTGTGGTAGTAACAGCAGTAGTTATACTACTACTAGTGTGGTAGTAACAGTAGTAGTTGTACTAGTTATAACACTACAATGTGGTAGTAACAGTAGTAGTTGTACTAGTTATAACACTACAATGTGGTAGTAACAGTAGTAGTTGTACTAGTTATAATATTTGTTTGTGTTTCTCCCATCTGCTGGGACTTTGTGGGTCCCAACGGGCCCGCGATGAGGTGGGGCACTGCTAAGGGGTTGACGGCTCTGCCCACACACTCCCACCGATTGCGTTCAAGGCGAAAGTTGACTGCGACCGCGGGGCCACGGAGGGCAGAGTTCGTCTCCTCCTCAGCAGCCGTCCGCGTCTCTGGGGAGGAGGTTTGGAGCGCCGCGTTCCCACAGCAGCCATCGCAGCAGCAGCAGCAGCGGCAGTCGTCAACTTATTTCCCCTCAGGAGGAGGAGGACGAAGCCAACCCCAGCTGCTAGCGAAGTTGATATCCCTGCCTGCGGCGAGCAGAGACTCGGCCACTGCGTGTTGGAGCGGGGTGCTGGGTAGGCGGCCACCACCGCAGTGGAAGAACGGATCAGTGGAGGTGCGACAAAGAGCTTCACGGCTCATCGGATTCCTACAGGATGGATACAGATCGTGAACCCTTACACAGACTCGCACGCAGATAGAGAGAGAGGCAGACAGAGAGGAGTCGTGAGGCGGTGGACTGATCGCGCTGACAGAGGCGAGGGAGTCGCTCTCACCGCCGTCTCCTCAGGGCTCCCCCTCACCGCCTTCTCCTCCTCCTTCTCCCCTCCGTGCGCCGCCATTGCGGCTGCGAATTTCCCGCCCTTTTTGTCCCTCCCCCCCCCACGAACGCCCGCGTCGCGTGACGTCACTCGTTCGCCGATGACGTCATGTACCCGTGACGTCATTTGTAATTTGAAACAAGACGAGCGCGGCACGTGACGTCATACAACGCCACACAGCGAATACAAACGTCGAGGATGTCTCAGCCATCCCGTAGCTGTCAGCCCGTCGCGGTTCACTCCGCGCGTCTTCGCGTCTGTGACTTTCACATTTCACACTTCACTTCAGATTTAGCATTCTCTGGAAGAACGTCATCAACCAGGTAGGGTGTTGACTGTTGTGTTAGCCGACTCTCTGTGTTGTATTGCATTATATTTCTAAGTATACCAGGTTTGTTTTCTCTTTCATTTACACCCGACGATGATTGCTCGTGTTGCAATCGAAAAGTCGTATGCACGTTCGTTGTTCCTGTGTTTGATTGCTTGGACTTCTGGACGAATGGCTTCAGTGGAAAGGACGTCAAAGGGGAAATCGACGTTTACGTTTTTGATTTTAAGAATATCTTTTAACTGCTGAATTCCTATTGGGAAATAGCATGTGTAGTGGTGCTGTTGACGTGCAACCGACTGTGACAGTGATGGATCACGTGGCGGCACGGGGTGCGGGGTTGAGCACGCGTTGTGGGCGTGGTATGGACGCGCGCGCCGGGAGTGACAGATGACGGGCGGCGCGGCGTGGGTGTTGAGGCGCGCTGACACGAGATGGGGAAAAGAGGATCGTAGCCAGCGCCCGGTGATTGGTCGAAGGGGAGGTGCTCGCAGCGACGTCCGCAGGAGGGGTATAAAGGGTTACGCGCAAGAGCACTCGGGGCAGTTAGCCAGTTAGAGATTACAGACGGAGTGGAAGGGGTAGGGCCCGTGTGGCTCGAAGGCGAGACCGTGGGAAACCGAGGTCCGACGCCCATGTGGGTCGGGACTGTGGGACCCAGGGTCGAGACGGACACCCCAGCTGGGTGTGTTCCAAGAGGCTACGGGGCGTTAGTCGCCGGGTAGCTAAGTGGCGTTAGTCGCCGAGTAGATAGTCGAGTAGCTAAGTGGGCGTTAGTCGCCCGGGTAGCTAATTGGCGTTAGTCGCCCGAGGAGATAGTCGAGTAGCTAAGTGGGCGTTAGTCGCCCGGGTAGCTAAGTGGCGTTAGTCGCCCGAGTAGAGAGTCGAGTAGCTAAGTGGGCGTTAGTCGCCCGGGTAGCTAAGTGGCGTTAGTCGCCCGAGTAGCTAAGTGGGCGTTAGTCGCCCGGGTAGCTAAGTGGCGTTAGTCGCTCGTGTAGCTAAGTGGGTGTTGGTCACCCGTGTAGCTAAGTGGGTGTTGATCACCCGTGTAAATACAGTTGGTTCAATAAAAGAGTGTGCTACCCGTGAAGTCGTCTCCCGCCGAGTTACTACATTACAACTGGCGTCAGAAGTAAACCTGTCTTCAAGAAGAATGGACACTAGGAAGACTACCCGTATCCACGAGCGAGGTCGGGAAGACGACGGCGTACCGGGGACACCAACCTCGGGGGGAGAGGACGAGGAGTTGCCGCCGATGCAGCCCTTCGCAGAGATGGCCGACGCTCCGCTCGCCTCCGACACCAGCCTGCAAGACGCGTACTCCCGGTTGGCGGAGTTGCTGCTCGCCGCCGCTGCAATCTTGGCGGAGATCTCCGTTCCGGCGGGCGAGAAAACGGCTGCGGGGTTGGAGGAAGGAGCGAGGATGGCGGGATCCCGCCAAAAGGCGCTTCGCGCCAAAAGTTTGGAAGTTGGCGCCGTTTTTGAGGGTCCGCCATCGTTTGGTGGGAAACATGGACACCACGTGGTCGGAGACCTCCACTCAGCGCAGCCCACGTCATCAGCGCGCGCCGGAGCTCTCCATTTTGCGCCTGCAGCCGGAGCCGACATTTTCTACAACCACAGCGGGGCGCGGGAAAATCTCCCCGACATCGACGACGATCGGGTCCTCCAGCAAAGATTGCCCGCGCTGTCGGCGTTCAAGGCGGATGGGGGCGACTGGGGAGCCTTCCATCGAAGATTCCTCGCACATCAGGAAATGTCGGGGTGGTCCGACACCACTGCCCTGCGTGCGCTGCCGGCGATGCTCGACGACGACGCGCTTGCAGCCTTCACATCTGCTGCGAGGTCGTCCCGCTCAACGCTCCAGGCCGCACTACACCTGATGGCGAAGGTGTTCGGGCCGCCCTCCACCTGTCGCCACCAGTTCTACGATCGGCGAAAGGCGGTTGGAGAAACGACGCTCGCCTATCGTACGGCGCTGCTCGCGTTGGCGGATGCCGCTTTTCCCCGCATGGACAAGGAGGGGAAGGACGCCATGGTGACGGAGCAGCTGCTGGCGTTGGCTCACAATTTGGGAGTCCCCATTAATGTGGCGGATGAGATGGACATTTGTTCCCTGGGGATCGCCACGAGCATTCACGCCTACGAAGTCCTCAAGCGAAAGTCGACGGTCATCTGTGCATCGGCGGGGAACGAGGCACCGGCCGCCACGGTCACCGAGCCTCAGCCTGCTGCGGCTCAGGAGGAGGCTTTCACCGTATCGAGACCGGGGGACTGGAGAACGGGAGGTCGTTCGCCCACACGCTCATCCCGCAAGCTGGAGCAACCGAAACCTACGACGTCCCTCATCGTCTGCTACAACTGCGGGCTTCGGGGTCACGTCGCGTCCGGGTGCCGGGCTCGGCGTCAGCGCGCCGCGGGACCATGTCCGGACGAGGACCAGGGCCACAAGCCGTCCCAGCTAAACCCGGCAAGTCGCGGCACCTCACACACTCGGTCCGCGCACGGGGCACGTTCGGGTCGCCGCTTGGGGGTGGGGGACCCGCGTAGGGGCACCGGGGGTTCGGTCCGGCGAGGGGGGTTCGTACACGGCCCGAATGCAGTTCAATGGTCCGAATTGGCCCATAGGATGGTGGCTGCGTCGGCCGGGTCGTCCGTGGTAACGGGGTTTATTGACGGGGTTGAGGTCCGGGTGCTTGTGGATACGGGTGCGTCGGCCACTATCATTTCGGACCTTATTTATAACATTCTTCCCGTCCAATGTCGACCCCTTCTGCCTGTAGACGTGCCATTTTACGCGGCGAACGGGGGTTCCTTGGGGATTATCGGACAGATTCGGGCGTCTATTTGTATTGGCGATATCAAATTGGCGGGTCCTATTTTTGCTCTTTTTTTTTTTTATTGTTCTTGTTGCTGTAGTGGCATTTGCAGATCCTTGCGGACTGCGGCGTTCGTGTTGTGTTATGTTGTGTGGTTATGGTTGTTGTTGTGTTACGGGGCACACATGGGGGATAAGGGAGTGTTGTTATTTTGTAGCAGCCGGGTCGGCTGCGAGCTATGTGGTAGGGGGTGATGTAGTGGTGCTGTTGACGTGCGCCGACTGTGACAGTGATGGATCACGTGGCGGCACGGGGTGCGGGGTTGGGCACGCGTTGTGGGCGTGGTATGGACGCGCGCGCCGGGAGTGACAGATGACGGGCGGCGCGGCGTGGGTGTTGAGGCGCGCTGACACGAGATGGGGAAAAGAGGATCGTAGCCAGCGCCCGGTGATTGGTCGAAGGGGAGAGGCTCGCAGCGACGTCCGCAGGAGGGGTATAAAGGGTTACGCGCAAGAGCACTCGGGGCAGTTAGCCAGTTAGAGATTACAGACGGAGTGGAAGGGGTAGGGCCCGTGTGGCTCGAAGGCGAGACCGTGGGAAACCGAGGTCCGACGCCCATGTGGGTCGGGACTGTGGGACCCAGGGTCGAGACGGACACCCCAGCTGGGTGTGTTCCAAGAGGCTACGGGGCGTTAGTCGCCGGGTAGCTAAGTGGCGTTAGTCGCCGAGTAGATAGTCGAGTAGCTAAGTGGGCGTTAGTCGCCCGGGTAGCTAATTGGCGTTAGTCGCCCGAGGAGATAGTCGAGTAGCTAAGTGGGCGTTAGTCGCCCGGGTAGCTAAGTGGCGTTAGTCGCCCGAGTAGAGAGTCGAGTAGCTAAGTGGGCGTTAGTCGCCCGGGTAGCTAAGTGGCGTTAGTCGCCCGAGTAGCTAAGTGGGCGTTAGTCGCCCGGGTAGCTAAGTGGCGTTAGTCGCTCGTGTAGCTAAGTGGGTGTTGGTCACCCGTGTAGCTAAGTGGGTGTTGATCACCCGTGTAAATACAGTTGGTTCAATAAAAGAGTGTGCTACCCGTGAAGTCGTCTCCCGCCGAGTTACTACATTACACATGCGTATTAATAAAGATTTCGATACGAGTATTAAAGTGTTTTTTCTTGCAGATTAATAAAGACCTGATTTGTTTTTAAAGATGACTGATCGTACGTTATTGCTACCATATCCTTCCTTAAAAAAACGGACGAGTAGACATACACACACGAGTGTGCATCCAAACACGACTGTATATACAGCGGTGTACATTCACACACGAGTGTGCATGTGTTTCTACAAGTCTTAACGTTAATATACTTGCAGAACAATAAAGACCTGATGTGTTAAAAATGACAGATCGTCCCTTATTGCTACAATGTTCATAGAGAACACGTGTGGGGGCGAGTTTCAGGTGAAGCATCTCCATCACACAAGTTTACCCTTACCTGGCAGCATCGTGGCAGTCCGCTGGTCACACTCACTACGTCACACTCACGAGCTGTTTTCATTCATTTAGCACCACGAGCGGGGAGTCTCATCCCTGTAGTTCCCTGTTGTGGTGGCGCATTCCTACCACGTTGCCCCTCATTTCTTTGTATGACACAATATAAAAATAATTTGTTCCAATACATAATCATACACGAGTACACATACACTCCCATGTACACACACCCACACACGAGTGGACATACACAGCACTGTTGAAACATACACGAATGTGCATACACACTGCTTCATACATACACACACGGGTGCACATGCATACAAGTGCGCATACACACACGAGTGTACATACACATCAGTTTACGTACAAAGGGATTGCGTTCTACTACACGAACAAATGTGCGAACAAATTATTGTACATACCTATACACACACATTCACGCATATACATATCCACATCAACGAGTGTAAATAAACACACGAGTGGACATACACAGAAGTACAGATCCATGTACATACAAACAGTAGTATACTTGGAAAGCGGGATTTTGTGATTATTTTCACAGGTTAAGCTGACGATATGAATCTTAGATGCCCCACAACATTGAAGTACGTTACGCTAATGACATAAAGCATGCGATTCTAATTAATTTTCTGTTTCCACTGCAGACGCTTGGAATTATTAACAATTTCGATGTATTGAATGCTTCCCCTATCCCCTCATTTTGATGCTGCTAATCCTGCATAATGCACGGGCATAAGTAGTACTAATCACATACCTGCATTTCCCATATCCCCTCCCTTTGATGCTGCTAATCCTGCATAATGCACGGGCAGAAGTAGTACTAATCACATACCTGCATTTCCCATAAATATGCTAAATTCCTCTTGATATGCAAATTATTTTGTCAAGGCGCCCTCTCCCCCCTTCCAACCCAGCTTAAATATACGCTCCAAGCATGGTGCTGTTTCATTCAGACGCTGTCTCCCCGACAGACCTGTTCTTCACCTGAGGACGGCTGCGTGCGTTGTGGCCGAAACGTCGTGAGAATTATTTTATTCCGTTTATTTTTTTATTCTTTTCCTTCTACGTGACTTTACCGAAAGAACCAAGAAGAGTTACCATTTCTTATTTGTTGGTCAGCTGGCGGTACTGGTACTCGTAATCGCGAGCCAATTCGTCGTAGAATTTATCCCAGAGAGCCTTCGTATCTGCTGGCATGGAATACAGCAGAATCGTAGCGAAGAGTTGACGAAGCTGGTACGGCATCTGAAAGAGCGAGGCTTCTTCCAGACACGCAACCCATTCGCGATCGCTCTCAAGGTAGCCTGCTCGCATGGCTGCTTCCAGCGGTTTCTTTTATTTTATTCGTAACGCACCATCCATATGCGCTCCACCATCCACCATGCCCTTGCATCGCATGTGCGCCATCCACAGTGACATTGGTCAGCAATTGCACCGTTCCGATCGCACACAGGTTAGCCCCTGCATCCTCCGTCTGTATGTACACACACAGACAAATCCGTGATGGGGCCACCTATTTTTTTCTTATAAAAAATATTTTGTTGGTGTTTTTACGTTTACGTATTCCCATTGTGGGTGTTTTACGCATGCATCCGATTTTTGGGTTCCTCACATATGGTATCAGAGGTATGGGTCACTCCATTTCTCAATCGAACAATAACGGGGATCGTTTCAGTTATGACAGCTTGCAGATAGAAACATTGCATGATCGTATACTAATAATGACAGAATTTGCACCCCAGTGGAGGGCATCCCCCACCCGGCGCTTCTTACCGGTACTGTGAGGCTTACAAATCCAGACTTCTCCTCCTCCTGAACCGTTCACAATACCCTGTGGTAGTACCATAATCATCTCAATAAAGCGATCACTTTCCAATGCCCATTTTGATCCCGGGAGTTACCCGGGTGGTGTCACACTGTACTCATTGTTTCAGCATGTCGCAAATTCCGATATGGCTTGTGCAACGGCCAGAGAGTGACAGCGGCGGGGACCGGGCTGCAACCTTTTTTTACAGTTTATTACATTTCAAAGTGCATGGGATTGGCACTCCAAAACATGATAAATGTACAGTTAAGCCAACTGCATCCGTGCTAAACATGATACGCGGACACATGCTGCATATTATGCAACACATGCCCTTACCACTACCAGCATGCACAACATCTCAATTACACAACCGAAGTAGACAGCAAGCCGTGCATGGAGACGTGATCAACGTCAATACATAATAATGGTAATAAGCCATCAAACAGTCAGCTCGGTTGCCCCATGGGGGTATTGAGCCATGGGCGGAACTCCCGAAACTGTAGGGGGCGCTACGCAACTGGCCGTGGTCCCGGCAGGTGAAGCTGCCAGCTCAGTCCGCTAAGACTCACTGTATAGCGACCCCTGCCTACTCGTAAGGTAAAGTTGTTTGGGGACTCCACTAATCGCAGCACGCAGCACCCATTTTTTACATAAATATACGTAATATTACCGTAACTACCATTCGCACACTTACATACACACGATACTCACACAGCGCAGGGTCTGCGCCCACAGTGCACTGCACCACTGCGGCGCAGACCTTGCCAGACCTATGCTATCACACACGGCTTACCTTCTGTGTGCTTCTGCTTGTTTGGAAATCGACGACTGACTGACTGACCGGCGCGTGCTGCCGCCAAAAAGCACACAGCCCACTTTCAGCGAATTCAATGTAAGGGATCATTTATTTGTCCAATCAGATTGAAGGCGACGCCGACAGAATTTCTCGAGCGCTGGTTTGATATGTAGGGCCGGGAACTGTGCAGGGCCACTTTGCACACACTTGTTTCGGCCCAATGAAAGATTAAGCACAGTGGTTTCAAGGGAATGGGCGCAATATTGATGGAGCTGCATACGAAAGAGTGGTCAGTTTTGGCCACTGGGCCGTCGAACCGAACGCCACCAATAATTAACAGATTTTATTGAAAGTTCTGGAATAGAAAATGTATGTGGCTATCTGATTAGTGGAGGGTTCTTGTTTGCACCCGCGGACGTTCTTCGTTGCCGAGATATCGCCACCAGGACGCAGTGTTCGGCGGGTGCAACAGCAACACTGTACCTACAGTAGATTATCCGTTGCGACCATCACTCTGAATATGCACATCTTATTCCAAATCAAGCTCGAGATCACCAATTTTGATATTTCAGGCTGTATGTCGCTTTATAATCCTCTAAACTTGCAGCAGTTTAGAGGACATTGGGGGGTGAATATTAGCAAATTAACACGAAACACGGAATTATGCATGGAGATGCACATCCTTATTCAAACGGAAGTGTACAATTATGCAGTGAGATGTACATACGTATTATGTTGCTAGATATGCGGATTGTTAATGCCTAAAATTTACAATTGAATGCAAAGTCCATGATAGGCCAAGTCGAGAACAAAGGATTTGGATGCTACAGGGGAATTATAAAGGGCTTAAAATCAGACCTCAAGGACATTTCGAGAGGGATTTTGCTGAGGATAGAGGCTCGACTCCTCGCTCTGCAGATAACCCTTCTTCCACGAGACCCAGCCTGGCGAGCACGATTGCTTGGCTACTTTGCTTCAGGAGAGTTCGTGGTGATCTCTTCAGACGGGTTCCAGGGACATCGATACGCCGTGCATCAACAAGTAAGTGTCTTCGTTAGTGGATAAACTGGTAATCGTGTGTGTAGTCCGACTTCCGAGACGTTACTGTGACTCGGTTAGACGTTAGTGAGAGTTGCTTTTTGGCGATTTGAGCCAGACATCCACGAAGTTTCACATGGAGCAGAAAAACTCTCCACAGCGGCACGCACACACGGGTAAGAAGCCATTCAATTGCTCTCTTTGTGGGAAGGCATTTGCAGATTCATCAACTCTTCGCAGTCACCAGAAAACACACTCGGGTGAGAAGCCATTCAATTGCTCTGTTTGTGTGAAGGCATTTGTCCGTAAAGCAGATCTTCACACTCACCAAAAAACACACACGGGCGAGAAGCCATTCAATTGCGCTGTGTGTTGGAAGGCATTTTCACGGAAATCAGATCTTCACAAGCACCAGAAAACACACACGGGCGAGAAGCCGTTCAATTGCTCTGTGTGTGGGAAGTCATTTGCAGATTCATCAACTCTTCGCAATCACCAAAAAACACACACGGGTGAGAAGCCATTCAATTGCTCTGTGTGTGGGAAGGCATTTGCAGATTCATCAACTCTTCGCAATCACCAGAAAACACACTCGGGTGAGAAGCCATTCAATTGCTCTGTTTGTGTGAAGGCATTTGCCCGTAAAGCAGATCTTCACACTCACCAAAAAACACACACGGGCGAGAAGCTGTTCAATTGCTCTGTGTGTGGGAAGCCATTTTCACGGAAATCAAATCTTCATCGTCACCAGGAAACACACAAGGGCGAGAAGCCATTCAATTGTTCTCCGTTGGAGAGGACACGGTCATCACCCCGAAACAAGCATGAGAAGATCCGCAATGATAGGAAAGTGAAATCAAAAGGAGAAATACAGAGTGCTGCAATGAGTCCTGAAAAAAATGCATCTTTCGAACCTATGCAGGTGGATCCTGAGAGATGCGTGGATGTAATGAGTCCTGACGACAATTCCTATTTCGACCCCATGCAGTTGGATCCTGCGAGATGGCTGGATGTACTGAGCCCTGACGACAATTCCTATTTCGACCCCGTGCAGGTTGATAATGAGAAATGGCTGCTGGAGTGGCTGGATAATCAAAGTACTGAGTACTTTTGTTAAAGTCCTGGAATGTGCACGTTTGTTTCTCTGTTAGATCAATGTATTAGGTGCAATTGATTATATCAGTGATTTCCAGCACTACTCCAAGCTAGTGTAATTATTTTAACAAAACCGTTTGATTGCTCTGTGTGTTGGAATCATTTTCACAGTCAGTAACACTTCACAGGCATCATCAAACAAAGAGTAAAAATGTTGTCATGAGTCCTCAACGAAATTCCTCTTTCGACCCCATGCAGTTGCATCCTGAAAGATGGCTTGATGTAGTGGAGTATTCGTGTCTCATATAAATTTTTCGGTGATTTCTAGGACTTCAAGCTAGAGTGATGTTGTGAATGCTCTATAATGTGTTCGGATGAATGTCTTCCTTTTAAGTTCCAGAAGTGTTCACGGATTTCAGAATGACAACAATTTTATACTTAGGACGAATGGCTTCAGTCGAAAAGGACGTCAAAGGGGAAATCGACGTTTACGTGTTTGATTTTAAGAATATATTTTAACTGTTGAATTCCTATTGGGAAATAATTTGCCTAGTTCCTTTCCTGTTTGAGCATACGTATTAATAAAGATTTCGATACGAGTATTAACGTGAGATTTCTTGCAGATTAATAAAGACCTGTTTTTAAAGATGACTGATCGTACGTTATTGCTACCATATCTTTCCTTTAAAAAAACACGGACGAGTAGACATACACACACGAGTGTGCATCTAAACACGACTGTATATACAGCGTTGTGCATTCACACACGAGTGTGCATGTGTTTCTACAAGTATTAACGTTAATACTTGCAGAACAATAAAGACCTGATAGGTGAAAGATGACTGATCGTCCCTTATTGCTAAAATGTTCATAGCGAACACGTGTGGAGGCGAGTATCAGGTGAAGCATCTCCATGACACAAGTTTACCCTTACCTGGCAGCATCGTGGCAGTCCGCTGGTCACACTCACTACGTCACACCCACGAGCTGTAGGGGCGGGGCTCTGTCTGCTCAGTGGCGCTGTTTTCATTCATTTAGCACCACGAGCGGGGAGTCTCATCCCTGTAGTTCCCTGTTGTGGTGCCGCGCCGCATTCATTACCACGTTGCCCCTCAATTATTTGTACGATACAATATTATAACAATACATATCCACATCAACGAGTGTAAATAAACACACGAGTGGACATACACAGAAGTACAGATCCATGTACATACAAACAGTAGTATACTTGGAAAGCGGGATTTTGTGATTATTTTCACAGGTTAAGCTGACGATATGAATCTTAGATGCCCCACAACATTGAAGTACGTTACGCTAATGACAGAAAGCATGCGATTCTAATTAATTTTCTGTTTCCACTGCAGACGCTTGGAATTATTAACAATTTCGATGTATTGAATGCTTCCCCTATCCCCTCATTTTGATGCTGCTAATCCTGCATAATGCACGGGCATAAGTAGTACTAATCACATACCTGCATTTCCCATATCCCCTCCCTTTGATGCTGCTAATCCTGCATAATGCACGGGCAGAAGTAGTACTAATCACATACCTGCATTTCCCATAAATATGCTAAATTCCTCTTGATATGCAAATTATTTTGTCAAGGCGCCCTCTCCCCCCTTCCAACCCAGCTTAAATATACGCTCCAAGCATGGTGCTGTTTCATTCAGACGCTGTCTCCCCGACAGACCTGTTCTTCACCTGAGGACGGCTGCGTGCGTTGTGGCCGAAACGTCGTGAGAATTATTTTATTCCGTTTATTTTTTTATTCTTTTCCTTCTACGTGACTTTACCGAAAGAACCAAGAAGAGTTACCATTTCTTATTTGTTGGTCAGCTGGCGGTACTGGTACTCGTAATCGCGAGCCAATTCGTCGTAGAATTTATCCCAGAGAGCCTTCGTATCTGCTGGCATGGAATACAGCAGAATCGTAGCGAAGAGTTGACGAAGCTGGTACGGCATCTGAAAGAGCGAGGCTTCTTCCAGACACGCAACCCATTCGCGATCGCTCTCAAGGTAGCCTGCTCGCATGGCTGCTTCCAGCGGTTTCTTTTATTTTATTCGTAACGCACCATCCATATGCGCTCCACCATCCACCATGCCCTTGCATCGCATGTGCGCCATCCACAGTGACATTGGTCAGCAATTGCACCGTTCCGATCGCACACAGGTTAGCCCCTGCATCCTCCGTCTGTACGAAAGCAAACTCTGGAGCCGCTGAGCAACGGTAAACCACTCTGCGTGTGTCCAGTGTGTTTATTTTCATTTATTATCATGCTTGTTTATACAGGATGAGCCTCACTAAGTCTCAAGACTTTTTTTCAGGAGGGTCCTGTCAAGTTTGCTCACAGTTGGTAACAAAGTTGCTGCTGTTTGTGATCCAAATGGAGCGATTTGCATTGCGTGGGTTCAGTTACAGGGAGAAAGCTGCTGAATCCTCCCAGAACAGGGGGCACCACATTCCACACAGATAACGTGGCCCAACGTGGAAATCAAACCCAGGTCCCTTTTGCTGTGAGGCACAGGTGCTCCAGCTCTGCTGCACTCACAAAATATACAGACACTGCAAACCCCACGTGTACATTCCGCTATACTGTGGACAGATTTACTTTCCATAATTGGTTTCTGGGTGAGACCAGATAACGATGCGGCCATATTTCACCATTTAACCCTCCATCCACCGTGATAATTTCGCACTCTCATGCCTGTTTCCAGGCCAGCTGACAAGTTGCCTTGTAATGCACAGAGACAGCTACCACTGGGAGGGGTGTCCAATTTCAAATGCGTTGAGATGAGAGTTGTGAGATGTGAGTAGCTCATCGCGCTCAATGCAATCTGAGATGCCTTCGACGTCAAGGGAGGCGGCTCTGTCGACCTCAATCACTGTCGGACATTTGATAGAAATCGTGGATGGGTTGAAGCAGCCAAAGGGTCGCACACTCATCGCTCACCACTTACAGTTCAGATCTTGCTTCCTGCCCTGGCTATTACTGCCGCTGCATTGACCACAAAGATACACACCCATTCCATCACAGTGGACATTCATGATCTCCACCAATGTCATGTTTAATGTGTAGACCATTATGTCCAAGGGATCAATTAGAATACACATAAAAATGTCACTAAAAATGATTCGGCTAAATTGACAAACAACGCCACCCACTACTGTGAAACCACAACAGTCTGTGTGAGACACAGCTGAACCTATCTCAAGGATAGCCTTGCCCCATGAGAATGACAGTGCCAATATGAAGCACACTCACTGGCCATGTCGTTATTGCTGTTCATATTAAGCTCGAATGAATCCGCCACACATTCCACCCCCGGACGTTGAGTAGATGGCGATGTCTGCCGTAGCAGGAAAGTGAAACGGTGTCGTGTTTGTCTCTTAACAGATCTGAGCTAAAGCAGCCCTCCTCCTCACTCCTCCAGGCCTTTGAAGCGAAGTCAGAGGTTGTGGAGAAGGAGACGAAGGAAGAGGTGAAGGAGATGATGGAGGATGAAGTAGAGACGGAGGAGGAGAAATCAGAGGAAGAGAAGGCAAAGGAGGACGAGATTGTGATGGTGACAATGGAGGAGAGCACGGAGGGAGAGGATAAAGACAATACGGAGATGGAGGACAAGAAGACAACAAAGGATGAACAGATGGTCGTGGTGGAGGAGATGGAGACTACGGACAAAGGAGAAACAATGGTAGTGGCGGAGGAGGAAGAGAAGAGGGTGGAGGAGATGGTGGTGCAGGAGGGTGAGGAGGAGAAGATGAAGGAGGAAGAGATGGTGCTAGTGGAGAAGATGGAGAAGACAGAGATGGCACAGGAAGAAGAGGTAGAGGAGAAGATGGCGGTGGAGGATGAAGAAGAGGGGATGGAAGAGGATGAGACAGAGGAGGAGAAGATGGAGGAGGTGCAGGTGGAGATGCACGAAAAGAAGAGGAAGCGAGGGGGCCTCGCTCGCATGGCGAGAGCGTTCACCTCACTCCTCCGCCACATGCTACTTTGTGGAGGCAGGTCCACCGCCCAGTAGGGGTGGTGGTCGTGGATCGGTGCCAACCGTGACTGCTATCACCACACGACCCAAGATGCCACTGGGACCACAGCTGAGGAATGAAACTGAGCAGCAGATGCCAGCACTGCAGCAAATGACTGCTGCCAGGAGACCTCACATCACACACACACACATGGGACTATTCCATTAGCATAGCCGGCTCCACACTGGGCCCCTTCCATGCAGGTTTTCATCCAGGCGGTCCTCATGCGATGACCTTACCATGGTTTCCAGGACATGTAAGGGGCAGCTGACCCAGAATTAGACAGCTGCAGGGGTCTGGTGCAGACAATGAACAAAACCTGCACGTGCCAAGTCTCAAGGCCACCCGGTTAAGAATTAGGATCAATATTTTTGTTGTTGTTGTGACTATAAACTTTGTGAAATCAACACATGAGGACACAACGTAACGTTGCATTGCTTGCGAGTGCTGCCTGGGTTGGTTAAATGTGCCTTGGCTCGTGTGTGCGGTGTCCCGGCTGTGTGTGCGGTGGGACAAACACATAGATAAAAAGAGACGTTTTGGGAAATGGTTCTTCAGAGCACATATTCAGGTGATTCGCCTTCACGACAAATCCACCCCTCATCTGCCCCACTGCTCCTTTGCTGCACTGCCTCATTGCTCCTCTGCTCTATTGCCCCACGTCTCCACTGCGCTCTGCTCCACTGTGGATTAAAGAGAAAGGAAATGCAGGACTGCCACTGCTCCACAATCCCAATTGCTTTGGAACAATATTCAAAGAATGCTGCTGCTCACTAAACAGGTTGCTGCTTATGTCTTTAACGTGGGAGGTGTTTAGAGGTGGCCGATGGACCTTGTGGTCATATCACTGAATTGGCACCACGGAGTACCTGGAATTGAATCCAGGCAGTCACCTGTGATCAAAGCAGATTCTCAAGTCTAGCGAGTCAATGGTCTCAGCCCGGTCATCATTTACTGCACAACATCAACTATCACATGGCTGCAATGTGGTTCTCCATGTACTTAGGATAAATTCCAGCTGTAAGAAGTAACAACATTGTTGTGACCCACGTTGCTCTTAAATAAAGAACAGGTGGGAAAGTCCTGCCCTTTACAATGTGGACCAGACAGCACTTAAAGGGTACTCAGAGTTCAGTGTGCCATTCTCAAGCACGAGGCATCATCATCACCACCAATCAACATTGCCAGCCATCTCACAAACCAAACACTCACCATAATACTCACACACCCACACACTCACCATGATACACACCCACACTCGCACCATGATACACACCCCTACCATCCTACTGTCACACACGTCATGAAAGTCACACACGCACCATTACTCACACACAAACCTACAAACTCACAACGACAACAGCCGTAATTTGCAACTACATGATGGTGATATCACAACAACCCAGGTGCCATGGGTTGACTGCTGTGCCAGGCTAGGTGCAGGAGGAGGTCACGGGACAGAGCCAGGTGTCATGGGTTGACTGCTGTGCCAGGCTAGGTGCAGGAGGAGGTCATGGGACAGATACTGATGCTGAGACACGGGGAGAGAGAGAAGGGAGACACGGGGAGAGAGAGGAGGGAGATACGGGGAGAGAGAGGATGGAGACACGGGGAGAGAGAGGATGGAGACACGGGAAGAGAGAGGATGGAGACACGGGGAGAGAGAGGAGGGAGACACGGGGAGAGAGAGGATGGAGACGCGGGGAGACAGAGGATGGAGACACGGGGAGAGAGAGGATGGAGACACGGGGAGAGAAGGGAGACACGGGGAGAGAGAGGAGGGAGACACGGGGAGAGAGAGGATGGAGACGCGGGGAGACAGAGGATGGAGACACGGGGAGAGAGAGGATGGAGACACGGGGAGAGAAGGGAGACACGGGGAGAGAGAGGAGGGAGACACGGGGAGAGAGAGGAGGGAGACACGGGGAGAGAGAGGATGGAGACACGGGGAGAGAGAGAATGGAGACACGGGGAGAGAGAGGAGGGAGACACGGGGAGAGAAGGGAGACACGGGGAGAGAGAGGAGGGAGACACGGGGAGAGAGAGGAGGGAGACACGGGGAGAGAGAGGATGGAGACACGGGGAGAGAGAGGATGGAGACACGGGGAGAGAGAGGAGGGAGACACGGGGAGAGAGAGGATGGAGACACGGGGAGAGAGAGGAGGGAGACACGGGGAGAGAGAGGAGGGAGACACGGGAGAGAGAGAGAGAGAGGAGGGAGACACGGGGAGAGAGAGGAGGGAGACACGGGGAGAGAGAGAAGAGGGAGACACGGGGAGAGAGAGGAGGGAGACACGGGGAGAGAGAGGATGGAGACACGGGGAGAGAGAGGAGGGAGACACGGGGAGAGAGAGGAGGGAGACACGGGAGAGAGAGGAGGTAGACACGGGGAGAGAGAGGAGTGAGACACGGGGAGAGAGAGGAGTGAGACACGGGGAGAGAGAGGAGGGAGACACGGGGAGAGAAGGGTGTTGTATGTGTAGAGAGGAGCCGACACGAGATTGCAGGGGTCTCGTCCTTTATTCCTTTCCTTCCATTCACACCTGTCGCCAGCCGTCCCAATCCCGTTCCCGCCAAAGGCCCCCCTTTCCCGCCCGTTCTCCCCTTATATCACCTCGATCACCCCTCCCCCTAACCCATCTATTGGTGGGAATCCTTCCCCTGACACCCCTACATCACCCCCCCCCCCCGGAGAAAAAAATAACCGTCCTCGGTTCTGCCTCCCCCATGGACCATTTAAGTCTCCCCATGCCTCCCACCACTGACAGTGACGACAGCCCTTACCCCCCCCCACAACCCTACAATGCAATATAACACAACAAATCAATTGCGCGGCCTGCCCAGGTCTCCAGCCAGCATCCCGTAACAGCCCGGACATCCACAGGCAGCAGATGACCGTGGCGGCCCCCTCCTTCGAAGGCCCTCTCGTCGCGGTCCCTGGTTCGGTGGTGCCGGTGTCGCCTTGCCTGGCGCCGCTGTCTCTCCGGCCCCCGCTCGTGCCGCCGCTCCGTCAGGCCTCACATGGGGTGCTGTAGGTGACAAGGGAACACAGGGCACCGAACCCCCTGCCGGTCGGCGCGTGGTGGTCGGCGACCTTGGCCTGGGTAGGGATGATGATGATGTTGGCAGTGATGTTGGTGGTGATGTTGGTGAAGATGACGGTGGAGAGATGTATGGCTTAAGGCGGGTGGGGTGTACAAACCATCGTCGCTTACCCAGTTGGACCTGGACGCACTGCGGTCGGAGTGCTTTGATGACCTCGACCGGCCCTTTCCAGGGTCGGTGCAGCTTTGGTGAGAGGCCAACCGGCACCTGAGGACAGTGTAGCCATGCCTGGTCCCCAACTTTAAAGGGCTTGGCTGTCACTGTCCTCTCCCGTATCCGTACATTACTCTCTTGGCTCGCGGCCGATGCGGCCTCGGCTGCTTGGCGGGCCTCTCTCAAATAAATGAGGGAGGTCTTTAGTGCCTTCGGCCATGCGTCGGCTCTTGCCGGAATGTCCGTCAGCTGCACCTCAATAGGCGGAACGGGATCCCGTCCGTACATCAGGAAAAACGGCGAGAACCCCGTCGCCGCGTGTGGGGCCACCCTGTACGCCGCTAAGACCGATGGAATGTGGAGGTCCCAGTCGGAATGGTTTTCGTCCACCACTTGGGACAGCATGGCCGCTATGGTGCGGTTAAGCCGCTCTACCATCCCATCGGTCTGGGGATGATATGGAGATGTTCGGACCTTTTTAGTGCCCAGGATAGAGCAGACGTCCTTCAATAGCTGTGAGGAGAAATTCCTGCCCTGATCCGTGAGCAACCGCTCCGGTGCCCCCTTATCAAGGACATAGCCTCCCACGAAGGCATCGGCGATGGTCTGTGCCGTTTGGTCCGGGAGGGCCCACGCCATCGGCCACCTCGTGCAGTACTCGACTCCGACCAACAGGTATTTATTTCCCCGTGGCGTGACCGGCAGCGGTCCCAAGATGTCCAACGCAACCAATTCGTTGACCCTGGTCACCGTGATGGGCTGTAGGGGCGCCCGGCTTACCCGGGGTGGCGGCTTTCGCCGCGCACATTCGACGCAGGTAGCGACCCATCGATGCACGTCAGCGGTCATACCTGGCCAAAAGTACCGACCCTGTAATGTGTGCAGTGTCTTCCGCCCTGCCAGGTGCAGCAGCTGGCGGCCGTGTACGTCCATAACCAATTGTTGACGCAGCGACTCCGGAACTACCAGGCATCGCCGGCGCCCTGTCGGGTCCCATCGCATGAGGAGATCCTCCCATACGATGTACTCCTCCCCCCCTGCCTCTGCTGAGGCGCGTAGTGTTCGCAGTGGGGCTTCCTCCAGCTGTAGCCGTCTCCAATCGTCCAAGGTCAGCCCCAGGTCGTGGTCGGTCAGCTGGACCTCACCCTGTGCGCCCTCCGCCGTGCGTACAGGAGCGATGACCGTCCCCTCCGGCCTCGCCTCCTTGCAGCGTGCCCCGCCTGTGGTGCATGCACAAGGGCCCTGGGGCACCAGTCGGGACAATGCGTCTGCGTTGGCATGTCTGGTCCCTTTGCGATGCACTACTTGGTACCTGTACTCCTGCAGGCGTTCTATCCATCTGGCCAGCTGGCCCGAAGGCTGGTCGATGCGGAGCGAATACTGCAAGGCCGCGTGGTCAGTGCGGACCGTAAATTTGCGACCATACAGGTAGGGTCGGAATTGCTGCACAAAGTGAACGACTGCCAGGAGTTCCCTACGTGTGACGCAGTAGCGCTGCTCCGCTGATGAAAGCACGCGACTACCATAGGCGATAACCACCTCCCGACCCTGCTGGACTTGCGACAAAACACTGCCGATGCCCACATCGCTGGCGTCCGTGTCCAGGATAAAGGGGAGGCCAAAATCCGGAAAGGCCAATGGTGGTGCATCTGTCAGACGTGAGCGCAGCTGCTGGAATGCCTCTTCCTCCAGAGGGCCCCAATAAAACCTCTGGTTCTTCGCCGTCAACACGTGCAAGGGCTTGGCAATGGTTGCGAAGTTGGGCACAAACCGGCGGTAGTAAGAAACGAAACCCACAAACCGGCGTACCTCCGGAACCGTTGTGGGAACAGCCCAGGCCCTCACGCAGGCCGTCTTTTCCGGGTCTGTAGCCACTCCCGACTCACTGACGACGTGGCCCAAGTAGCGTACCGACGACTGCATAAGGTGGCACTTCGACGGCTTGAGCTTCAAGTTCGCGTTCCGGAACCGCAGGAACACCTGACGCAATCGGTCAATGTGTTCCTCGAATGATCGGCTGAAAACAATGACGTCGTCCAGGTAGATGAGGCACGTTTCCCATTGGAGGCCTGCCAAGGCCAACTCCATTATGCGTTGGAACGTTGCCGGCGCCGTCTGGAGGCCCATAGGCAGGCAGTTGAACTCGAACAGGCCCTGTGGTGTCCGGAATGCTGTTTTAGGCCGGGAGTCCGCGTCTAGTGGGACCTGCCAGAACCCGGACAACAAATCCAGCGTACTGAAAAATTTTGCTCCCGCCAGTGCATCCAATGAGTCGTCGATACGTGGTAGGGGATATGCGTCGGCCAGCGTGACGGCATTGAGGCGTCGGAAGTCCACACAGAATCTCAGTGACCCATCTGACTTCTTGACTAGGACCACCGGTGCCCCCCAGGGACTCGAGGATGGAGAAATTATGTCGGCCCGCAGCATCTCCTGCACCGCTTGTTGAATGTGCCCTTTTTCCATTGGGCTCATTCTATATGTGTTTTGGCGCAGGGGTGCGGCATCTCCCGTGTTGATGTGGTGCTGTGACAGATTTGTGCGCCCTAGGTCGAACGGTCCCCGGCTGAACACGTCCGAGAACTCCTGCAATAACGAGTGCAGCTGCTGTTTCTGGTCGGGCGGCAATCCCGGCTCAGGCCCCGCCAGCTGGTCCATCCACGATTTGGCCCCTCTGTCCTCGGACTGGCCGATGCTGCCTACAAGCTCGGGCTCTGTCCCTGGGGCTCCTAGTGACAAGGGACTAACGTGGGCCAGAACTGTTCCCTCCTGCACCGTCGCTGTTCTATCGGAGGTGTTCAGCACCTGAATGAACAGATGCTGGTTCCTCTGTACAATAGTTTCGGCCCCCACCAGCGCATGACGATCCATGGCCGCTGACGCCGGAGACACCAGGATGGGTGAGTCTGGTCGGGCTGTCACGAGGGGGGACCGATATTGCAGCGGAACCAGCATCTGGGCTGCCGGGGGAATGGAGACAGACTTACTGACCAGAGCCTGCACGTAGGGTACACCCCGGCTGGCCCCCTCCGCCTTTAGGAAATGGAGATGCGTTCCCTGGACTTCCACCCGCCCATTGGCCAGATCGATTTTCATTGGCATCCGCCTCAGAAAGTCCGTCCCCAACAGGCAGGGTACGGGCAACGTTGCGGAGACAAGGATGGGTCCTGCTACCGAAAGCTGTCCAATCTGTATCGGGGCTTCAACCTGGCCCAGGAAGCCCATGCTGCCTCCATTTGCTGCAATGAACGTTGTCTTGACGGGGACTAAAGGTCGGATTTTATCCGGCAGCATCTCATGCATGGTGCTCGAGATGATCGTGGCTGATGCCCCCGTATCGACCAAGATACGTGCCGACACTCCCGCGATTTCACCGACCAGGACCGAGGTTCCTGACGTGGCCGCTACCACCCGCCTTGCCAGCTTCCTCCATTGTGTGGCTGAGTCCGGCCACTGACCAGGCGGCGTCTCGTTATCCTGTGGTGCATGGTGAAATGATGGGGGATGGGTGTGGATGGACTGAAGATGGGGTTCCTCCCTTTGGAGTGCGTCCCAGCAGGTTGAACGCGCCCTTGTTACATAGTGTGGGCTTACCCCTGGGTTGCGGGCTGGGCTCTCTGTGTAGTGCAAATTGCCCCCCCTAGGTGACGTAGGATGGGCCCCCCTTGTGGTGTGGGGGGGCCCCCCCATTGCAGGGGGCGGTGGGGACTGGGGGGTGGGCCTTCCCGTGAGCCCCTCCCTTTCCTTTGTCACGGGGGCGTGGTCCCCCTGGTTCCGTCTCGCTCTGTCGCAAAGCGGTGGTGAGGCGGGTCGTGGAATTGCTCCAGGGCGCAATGTCAATCGTGTGGGCTGCCTCCGCCCCCGGGCCGTTGCCCCTGGCAACTCGCCGGCGTTGCAGGTAACTGGTGACGTCACGCCCGCCGGTGACGTCACGCCCGCCCGCGAACCCACGCCCGCCCGCGAAACCACGCCCACCCGCGACGTCACGCCCGCCCGCGAAACCCCGCCCGCCCGCGAAACCACGCCCACCCGCGACGTCACGCCCGCCCGCGAACCCACGCCCGCCCGCGAAACCCCGCCCGCGCGCGACGTCACGCCCGGCATCGACGTCGCTGCCGGCCGCGACGTCACTTCCGCCCGCGACGTCACCTCCGCCCGCGACGTCACCTCCGTCCGCGACGTCCCTCCCGGCGTCGGCGCGACTCCCGGCGCGGTCCCCGGCCTCGGCGCGATCCCCGACGCGGTCCCTGGCCCCGGCGCGATTCCAGGCGCGGTCCACGGCCCCGGCGCAATTCCCGGCGCGATCCGCGACACCCCTTCCGACCGCGACGTCACTTCCGGACGCAACGTCACGTCCGTTCGCGACGCCACTCCGGGTCGCGATGCGACCACAGGCCCCGGCGCTATCCCCTTCCCCCGACCAGAACAGCGGGGACCGGGAAACGACACCACCGGCGCCCACCCCGAGGAGACTCCCGGTGAGTTCGCGGCGTCGGAAGTGTAATTACCCGGCCCGCCCGAGAGGCCGGGTGGGACGGCGTCACTCGCCTGGCTCCTGTCGGCGTTCGGCCCCGGCAGGTTCCAGGTGACGTTGGCGGCCTCCGGCTCCGTGCGGCACCCCCTCGCCACATGCCCCTCGCGACCACAACGGTGGCAGACCCACGGGGCGTTGCGTCGGGGGGGCTCGGCGCGATGTTGTAGAGGCGGCTGCCAGCGACGCGGCGGTTGGTCCCTCTGCTCCGCCAGTCCCCGGATCGCCGCGTACACCTCCCGCAGCGATGGCTCCGTCTCAGACGTCGGCGGTCCGTCCCCAGATGCCCCACCGGCAGCCTGTGGTGACGGTGCAGGTTCGGCGGCTAGTGTCGCTGGACCAAGTAGCGCCGCGGCAACGGCTGGGCTGTTCCCCCCCGCCGCGCCAGCCACCGGGCCCACGGGTGGCGCCCGGCCCATGACCTGCTCGTGGGCTTGGATGGTCCGGGCAGCCCACAGCGAGGTGCGTTCTTCCGGCGTCACTACGGGCATTACAACGCCGGCGCGGCAAGCGTAGGCGATGAGGTGCTCGACCACGAGGTCCTCGAGCGCTTCTTCAGCCAGGCGAGGGAAAGCTCTCCTCGCCAACACGAGCAGCGCCCCCCTGTAGGCTAAAGGGGATTCTTTAGCCCCTCGCTGGCGATCCTGGAACCGTTTAAAGGCTCCTTCCGCCGGGCAATAGATCTCCCCCAAAGCCTCGTAGGCCGCCTGTAGCGTGGACTTGCTGTGCGAGGGAAGGGAGGTGTAAGAGGAGAGTGCTTCTTTGCCCAGAACAGATGGCAGCGCTCGTAGGGCCTCTTCGTCTGTCCACTCGAGAGCGTGGAAGGCAGCCTCGAATCGGCGGACAAACTCCTCCCAATCTTCTTCCTCAGCCACAAACTTGTCGACGGGCCCCAGCCGACGCGGCCGTCCGGCCACCTGCTCTCCGTGTTGGGTGTTTAGCTCTGGGGGTTTTGGCGGGAGCGGCGGCGGCTGGCGTGACGAGGTTGGTTGCGGCTCCTGCCCGGCCGGCTGGTCGGCGTCCGGTTCCCGTGGCCTCTCCTCCCGTAGTACGCGTGGGGGTGGGGGTCCCGGTGCCGGCGGGCCCCCCATAGGGAGCCTCTGCAAGAGCTCCTGGAGCGCCCTCTCCACGCGGGCCATGCGGTCCTCCATGCGATCCTCCAGGCGATCCGGGCCCCCTTCTGCTGCTTCTGACAGCAGGCCCCCTTGTTGCCCAGGATGTGAAGGATCCCCGGCCCCTGCTTCCTCCTCCCTCGGCTCCCTCCCGCGAGGATTCTTCTTTGTAGCCATTAGGATCCCACCGCTGCCACCAAATGTAGAGAGGAGCCGACACGAGATTGCAGGGGTCTCGTCCTTTATTCCTTTCCTTCCATTCACACCTGTCGCCAGCCGTCCCAATCCCGTTCCCGCCAAAGGCCCCCCTTTCCCGCCCGTTCTCCCCTTATATCACCTCGATCACCCCTCCCCCTAACCCATCTATTGGTGGGAATCCTTCCCCTGACACCCCTACATATGTGTCGGAGTTATGAAATTTTGATGAAAATAATAAAAATTAATAATTTTCAAAAAAATGCGCAAATCGCATTAATTATGTTAATGTGTGTATTAACATGCATAAATTATGATATTGCGTGTGATTATATGCATAAATTATGATAATCGCGGAGATAATCGTAGTAATTTATGCGGATGCTTGCGATGATGTTAATGTGAGCAGTTATGATAATTAGGCTCAGCTTCGTTTATCCAGAGTTGTCAATCAGGATAACACGATTATCATCGATTAAACGTTTACCGATTATCCTAGTGTGTGTTATGATATTTAAGGTCACCAGTTCAGATCTCATCACAGGATACAGCTCTTAATTATAAGACAGTTTTGCATGGACTTGGAAAGAAGCACTCGAACAGTTGGTGTTAAGCAATTTTATTCTAACAAGCATGTGACATTCTATCATGCAGGTCAAACATGCGTCAATAATTCATGAATAACCAAACTCTTATGCATTTGCGATACTGTGCATTCGATTAATATGAATAACTAAAATTCTTATGCAATTACGATATTATGCATTTGACTAAAATGAATGAATAAACACTTATGCATTTGCGATACTATGCAATTACCTAATATGAATGACTAAACATTTTTTTTATTCATTGGCGAAATTATGCAGTTAACGAAAATGAATGACTAAAACATTTCTTATTCATGTAACTCGACGGCAGCACTGCTTTGCACGATCAGTTGATATTGAACGCACCACCTCGAAATGGCAACCCTTTTTGGAAACACAAAGATAACTTTTGAAAGTCTTATTCGTGTGCGTGTTGTGTGTGCGTTGTCCCCTCGTAATATTGATTGTGTCGTTAGCTTATGTGGTGTAGGAGGATACAAACAGCGGCCAGAAGTTTTCTCTTGGGTTGGGCGTGGCCGCCGCGAGCGCCTGCTGCTCCCTCGCTCGGCGTGTCGCTCGGCTTGTGCGCTCTCTCTCTCTCTCTCTCCACCGCTGGATGACGAGTTGGCACGATGCTGTCCTTGAAGATGCTCGGTCGCTCGTGTCGCTCGGTGGCGCTGGGTGTCGCTCGTTGGCGCACAGTGGCGCACGGTGGCGCACAGTGGCGCACGGTGGCGCACGGCGGCGCAGCTCTGCTGGCGCTGGGTGGCGCTCGCTTGGCGCTAGCTTGGCGATCTCCGCCTTTCCTGCGGGTTGTTCGCTGGTCGTCACTCTGACGAGGAGCGATGCTTCGTTCGTGGCAGGGTGGACGTTGGCGTCTTTGTTGGCTTCACTCGCAGCTCGGTGACTCAGGGTAGCGATTCTTCTCAGGTGGTGCAGACCTCGGCTTGTAGCGGCACGTCGCTACCTCGCGAACCTCGTCATGCTGGATGACGAAAACTTCTTGACGATCTGTGGTGGAGTCGAAGTCCTGGCGACGAGATGGGGCTCAGAGCCCCTGGCGATCTGTGGTGGGGGCCAGGGCCCCTGACGATCTGAGTTGAATGGATTTTTCCCCGGCTTATATGGAGAAAATCCACTCAATCTTCCCGAGTTGTTTGAAGGCCGTCATATATCTTTCTGTGGGTTGAACACATCTCGTCCGTGTGTTTCGTGTGTTTATTAGTGAAGACACAGCTGTGTAACCCTTCTGGGAGGAGGGGTGTGGAATATTATTTGCTTGCGTGTGCAAATCTTGCTGTTTGTGCTCAAAACGTGATCACCCTCTTCTTTCTTTTGCGAGAGAAAAACAAACTAAAACAGAGCGAGAATAAGCAGACATCCCCGCGTCCCCCCTCTCGCGACCTTCCTAACCCTCCAAGTATTCATGGGCCATCTGTTTGTGCTGCGGGGAGACAAAGGCGGCCGTGCTCAACTCAAACACGCGAGCACCCTCTCCTCTCTCCACGTCTCTTGCGAGAGAAAACAAACCATGTCAGCACAAACCCCCCCGCCCCTTGTGACCTTTTTACTCCCTCTTTGCTTGTCAGGCCCTGCTGGAAGACAAAGGTGGCTGATGAGATGTTTGTAATACATTTATGTGGTCCTGTGTGTTACATTTATTCTTGAATTATATTTTATGAGTTCCTTCGGTCTTGGTATCGGGGTTATCATTCGTCTATGTTTAATGCATATTCGTCATGATCCTCGTCACATTATTATTTGGCTTCGCCAAGTTTAGTTCCCCAGAGATTGGTGTTTTATTCTGAGTTAATTTTTTTATGTCCTAAGGTTAAGTGTACTATGCACTTAAGCTTTCTGGAATTCGTACTCTTTAGTTTTTCGGAAGGTCGTGTAGATAGGAAACATATACTTCTAAATAATATGTATGCGGTGAATATAAGGGAATTACTAATAATAAAATTATTGTTTGTTGGTTAATTATCTATGTTAAGTTTCTACTTTTCGGTAAGGAAAACGTTAAGAAAACGCGAAGTTTCAACCGTTATTTATTCTTTACTCTGCTCTGCACCCCCTCCGTGCATCTCAAGATGTTTTGGGAGTTCAGGTCATCGATCTTTGTCCATCTGGATGTCTTTGACCTCTCTTGTGACCGACTTCTTACCAGTTTAATGGCCGTTTCACAGATTCCTGGTGTGCTTGTAGTGGGTTGTTTTCATTACTTAATTTAGAAAAAAATATATATATAGATATAATAAAAAAAATTATTATTCTTAATATTAATAACGGAAAACAGGGCATAGATCCAACAGATGCACATACATATTAAGGTTTAATTACAATGGCCAGATTAGATAAGCTATGTTGATTGATATGCGGATTGTAAATGTAAAAAGAATTACAATTGAATGCAAAGTCCATGATAGGCCAAGTCGTGAACAAAGGATTTGTACTTGCTAACAGCACTTGCCCCAAAAAGTGTCATGAAGGCTATATGGGTTAAATTTCGATTTAAAGCTTTCGTGACTGCAGGGATTCATCTTCTTGGTTCTTTCGGTAAAGTCACGTAGAATGGAAATAATAAAATAATAAAAATAAAACATAATTAAATAATTATCACGACGTTTCGGCCACAACGCAAGCAGCCGTCATCAGGTGAAGAACAGGTCTGTCAGAAAGACAGCGTATCGGTTTTTTTGGTCTTTGTGTGTGTATCGACATGCCTCTGGGTGAGTGTCTGTGTGAGAGACACTGATCTATCAACGCTACGATCCTTAATGCAATGTGTGTGTTTTATATTTGTATGTGGATAGTAACGATAGTGGATGTACATTCACTCTGAATCTTTACTTTGTCGTTAAAAAGGACGTTGTACACAATGTTATTAAACTTCACATCTACCCTACCTCCATGCCAAAAAGCCACTGCAGTGATAATTAAACTGCAACGTATTTGATTCATAAACCCGCATGTTCGAATTTTCACCAAATTTTAACCCGTGTTGGGATGTCCCCATCCTGCCATGGAACCAATTATTAATTCGTGTCTCTAGCAGATCATTGCAAGCCTCGTGTTGGAAAATGGCCCACTGAAGCTGATATCATGGAGCTAATTCTGAGTACACTGCAAGTGCCCTCTGGTCCGCATAGCAAAAAGCAGGACCCTCCCACCTGTTCTTTAAGTAGGAGTAACGTTGGTCATTATTATAGATGGAATTTATCCAAATAAGTGCAGAACCACATTACAGCCATGTGATGGGTTATTTTGTGCAGTTGTAGTGACTAACTCGGAGACGATAAGACTTGGAAGCACTTATTTATTAACGAGCACCGACGGAATTAACACACTTAATACTTCGACCATCTATTATATTGCGACGCTACTCAGCCAGGACAGACGGTAGGCTGCCTGACTAGCGGCGCTCCGAGATGGTGGAGACGGAGATGACGATGAGAAGAATGGCGACGATGGACTACAGCAGCACAACGGGGTTCACATTCCAAACACAGCCCCAAGGTGCCCCACAGGGGCCCCTCTTACACTGTCAGCGTGGACTCGCTCCGCCCTGGAACCTACTAGCGGGTCCTGGTGGGCCCCTCTGTGACCTGCTGAGGACAGGACTGCCGTACGCCACAGATCCTATTTTCTGCCAGCAGCAAATGCGTTGCCACTACACAGTCAATGTCGACTGGGCTGAGATCCTGAACTTGCTAGACTAGAGAACCCGCTTTGATCACTGGCGGGTGCCAGGTTTCAAACCCTGGTTATCCAGCAGCAGCCTGTATCGTGAGCAGCAGCATTCTTTGAATATTCTGTCAAAACAATTTCGATATTTGAGTGGTGGCACAATTCTGCAATTGCTTTTTAATACCTCTGGTGGCAGTAAGAATTTCTAGAAGACCAAGTTCTAGAGAGTCCCTTTAGAAGATATTTTGGTCTACTCTTCCACATTGGGCAGGTGTTTTAGAAGAGGAAGGGGTTTAAGAAACTCAACTATTTGTTTCAACTGCTGTGGCAGAAGGTGAAGAGAGGGGCAGAGGTGCAGTGGAGCAGAAGGGCAGTGGAGCATTGGACCTGAGGAGACGTGGGACAGTGGAGCAGAGGGGGCAGTGCGGAAAAGGGGCAGAGGGAAAGAGGTCATTGGGGCAGTGGTGTAGAGTGGCAGTGTTGTGCAGGAGGCGATTCACCTGAATATATTTTCCCACCACTATTTGTATTTGCTCTGAAGAAGGGCCATTTTCCAAAACGTCTCTCAAATGTGTGTCCTTGTGTAATGACAGGATTACACCTGTTGACATTACAAAGTGACACGTGCTGTCCTTTTAAGGCATTTACGGGTACAGGCACATAAGTAACAGCCAATCAGGGAAGGAGGCGTATCTGTGGCAAAGGAAACAGGTGGGGTTAGTCGAAATGCTCTGGGAACCTGCTCGAATGTTCCACGAGAAGTGGTGGGGGGAGGCGGGGTTTAGCCACACCTGGGCGAATATAATGGGGAGCGGACCCGGTGCTCGGGGCTCGTGTGGGGTCCTGGGTCCTGGCTGTGTCGCTGTTCATCGAAATCTCTCTCCGTTGTCCGGCCACGTGGAAGATCTCCTGATTGGTTACATCGCCGTCATCATCATGCCGCCAGCCAGCGGCGAGACGAGTGAGGGCGAGGGGACCACGCCGAGTGATCGGCTCTGCGTGCAGCCACTAGAGGTGTTATTGCCGAGAGTTCTAGTCAGTGAGAGGAAGAACCAGTGTTGGCCTGTATTGTGCCCACTGTGAGAAATAAAGAAGTACCCTCTATGTGACGTGTCGTGGAAGTCGCTCATTACACTTGTATTGCCACACACACAGCTGGGACACCTTACATCCGAGCCAAGGCACATTTACCCAACACAGACAGCACTTGCAAGCAATTCAACGTTATGTTGTGTCATCATGGGTTTATTTCACAAAGTTTATATAGTACCAGCAACAACAATGGTATTGAATCTTATTCTTTACAGGAGTGGCTCTGGGGCTTGCCACGTGGTAGGTTTCGTCAATTGTCTGTACCAGACATGCCACCACAAAGCAGCACGCGGCGGAGGAGTAAGATGATCGCTCTCGCCACGCGAGCAAGGCCCCCTCGCTTCCTCTTCTTTCCCTGCATCACCACCTCCACCACCTGCACCTCCTCCACCTCCTCCTTTGTCTCGTCCTCCATCTCCTCCTCTTCATCCTCCACCACCATCTTTTCTCCATTCTCTGTCTTCTCCATTCTCTCCTCCTGTTCCTCCTCAACCTCCTCCACCACCTTCTCCTCTTCCTGTTCCACCTCTGTCTTCTTCTCCATCTTCTCTGCTTTGAAGCACTCTTCTCCAAAGCTTGGAGCAATCGGGCCCTGCACAGGAGTGGCAGAGGTGGATGCGGTGGCGGTAGCCGTGGTGGCGGTGATGGCGGTGAATGCAGTGGCGGCGGCAGCGGTGGCAGTGGTGGTGGCGGTGATGGCGGTGGATGCGGTGGCGGCGGTGGTGGTGGTGGTGGCGGTGGCAGTGGTGGTGGCGGCGGTCGTGACGATGGTGGTGATGGCGGCGGCAGTGGTGGCGGTGGTGGCCGTGGTGGCGGTGATGGAGGTGGTGGCGGTGGTGGCAGTGGTGGTGGCGGTGGTGGGGGTGGTGGCCGTGGTGGAGGTGATGGCGGTGGCGGCGGTGGTGGTGGTGACGGCGACGGTGGTGGCAGTGGCGGCGGTGTTGGCGGTCGTGACGGTGGTGGCGGTGGCAATGGCAGTGGTGGCGGCGGGTTTTGTGGCAGTGGCGACAACGGCGTCGGTGGTGGCGGTGGTGGCGGTGGTGGCGGTGGTGGCGGTGGTGGCGGTGGTGGCGGCGAGGCGCTGCTCCTGCTCAAGGCGCTTCTCCTCCTCGACGCGTTTCACGTTAGCGAGACACTTCTCCTCCTCCTCCTCCAGATTGTTCTCCTCAGGACACTTCATCTCGAGATGATGCTTGTCATCAATTAAGTACTTCACTTGAATGAGGCGCTTCTTGAGGAGATAGTCTCGGAAGCATTTCTCCTCTGTGCGGCACTTCGCCCTGGCAATGCGCTGCACCTCAAAGAGGCGCTCCTCTTCCATGGTGCATCTTTCTTTGCCAAGGTTCTTTTCCTGGAGATGCTTCACCCCGCTGACGTCCTTCAACTCCCCAATTATCCTCTGATCAAGCAAAGATAAGCAAAGGAACATTCAGACATGCACATGCAAGCAAACATTCATACCCACAGGCATGCAAACGTGGACGTGCACATGAACCCAAACAAAAAAACATACTCACACATGTAGGTACAGATGCAGCCATCCACATTCAGTCATTCAAACTTGCTTAGTCCACACAGACATAATTCATGTGACTGCCTGATATCATTCTGTCTTCATTGGTAATAAATGGCCACTTCAAGTGCCTGCATGAGTGGGACGGTGAAGAGATGCGGTGATGGTGTCGGGACATGATGTTGTGATATGGAGAGGAGAAGTAGTGGAATGTTCTCGAGAGATGGTGTATTGTGAAGGTATAGAGGCATGATGAGGCTGTAATATGGTGTATTGAATTGGTGGTCGTGTAGTGTGATGAGAAATGTGATGGTGAGAGTTGGTGTCGTGATATTTTGGTGTGATGGTGTGGTGACATGGTGTGCTAGTTTTCGAGACAATGTCGTGTGTTTTAACCCTACAGACCCCATACACATCGTGCTCTCTTTTAGCCCCGCCCTCCCTCCCAATACGTTCCATTCATTGGCTACCACATTCTGATAAGCTCCTCCCCCCTCCTTAACTTGTATTTAAGAACTTGCATCTTGGAATCCCTGCCTCACTTGATACAGCAAATTCAGCTGTGACGGTCCCACCTGGGATGGAGACTTGTGTTGCCTCCGAAACGTCGTGATTTTTATTATTTTATTTTCATTAATTTTTATTTAATTTTATACCTACGTGACTTTACCGAAATAACTAAGAGTATGAATCCTTGCAGTCACGAAAGCTTCAAATCTAGAACCCATACACACCTTTGGGGAGCGATTCTTGTAACTTTGGCCTGGGAAAGGGTCCACCTTATCCATAACGTCCCCCCACGTGGTCGACTGGCACGCCGACTCCCGGGCTATGAAGAACAGAAAATTCATTCCAAGGACGAGTAATGAATTAGAGAACGAAGGACATAGAGTTTCACAGAACTAATTTTGAGATTCCAGTAATTACCTCTTACCACCAACAGGACCTGCTACTGAGAAATATTCATCACATGGCAGTAAAACTTTACAAGTCATGTTTTTGTCGGCATTTTGAGACCGTAAATTACATAAGCTTGAGACCCCAGTTTGAACAAAGATGGCAGAAACTCAAATCTAAACCCATCCTCTTTGCCACACTCGAGCATTACGTCTTCCCATTACCACCAAGTCATGTCTACGAAAAATCATTTATCAAGGAGCCTCCTCCTCCGCATATAATTTATGTGATGCAGGTATCTGGGACTTACCCTCATAGTCATTCAAGATCTCAGCCCACGTGATTTGTCCGTCCATGATGTTGGGAAGGAGTAGATTTTGTTTGAAGTTGGATGGCCTGTGGAGGTTGGAACAACGCTCAGATTTAGCAACCTTTTGAATCACTCATCCTCTTAATTAATACATATTTGAACACTCATTGTACCAATCTAATCACTATCGTGACTATACTCTTGGGTTTTTTTTTTGTAAAGTCACGTAGGTAAAAATAGATAAATAATAAAAATAAATAACAAACATTTATCGAAATAATAATAGAAATAAAATATCACGACGTTTCGGAGGCAACACAAGCTTCCTTCATCAGGTGTAAAAAGGCACAGCTAAATAGCTGACTTAACAATGATATTTCACCTCTAATCCAGACATGCATGTTCATGTACAGCCCATTTGGATTAATCGACTGCTTGATAAATGACCCATATGCATTGTAGGTCATTAGGGTCATATGACCATACTTAAATGATTTGTTATAATACGAGCATGACGTCGTAGGTCACTTGATGTCAGAGGTACCACCCATGTGGCTGTGACATCACAGATTGGAGGCAACTATGGCAGCGTCTAGGGTCTGAACTTAAAGGCAGATTCCTCCCCAATTGTTGAATAACATTCAGTACATATAATGTAGGGCACAATTGTACCAGCAATCAGAACACAATAATTGTAGACATGTTATTAATATTCTATGAGATTTAAACGGATTAGTTATACTCGTTTTAAATGCTGACTCGCTTGGGGTCTAAACAACGACAGTAACAGCAACATTTCAGGGAATGCCAAGTATCCTAACAGTTCTACATTGAATTTTTATTTAAAGCATTCGTGACTGCAGGGATTCATATTCTTGGTTCTTTCGGTGAAGTCACATAGAAGGGAAACAATAAAATAATATTAATATAAAACAATACAATTGTCACGACGTTTCGACTGCAACACAAGCAATCATCGTTAGGTGTGAAATCCACAGCAAGATTGCTGAAAATTGAATTGTGAACATATAAAAATAATGAAGCTTTAGTTTGTAGTCGAAATGTAAAATAAAAAGAAACCACATTCATCGTCAACAGGGTCGCTCACCTCGTTGAGGATTCGCTCTCAAAAGGCTTCTTCTGCTGCTCCCTCGTGTGCATTCCTCTCGACTGTGGGTGGAGGCGTGGCTGTGACGTAACAGAGGTGACGTCACTAGCGCGAGGCTCCGCCCCCCACGATCCCGGCTGGCGCATCACGTGGTGCAGTGCTGGTTGTGCGCGGGACCGGAAACAGTTTTTTATGTAGTTTATACTTTAGTTTTCTACGTGGTTGTTTAGTAACTGCAGCTACATATCATTAACATTCCTTTCCTTTGTTAATGCTACTTCCTGCACCCCCCTTGGTGCTGCTGATCCTGCATAATGCATGGGCATAATATGACTTTGAAACCCCCCTGCCCACCTCCTACGCATTTCCCATGAATATGCTAAATTCCTCTTCATATGCACATACCTTTGTTAAGGCTCTCTTCTTCTTCCACCTCCAACTCAGCTTATATATAAGCCCCTAGCTTGGCATTGTCTCATTCTTCACCTGAAGACGGCTGCTTGCGTTGTAGCCGAAACGTCGTGAGAATTATTTTATTTTATTATGTTTTATTTTTATTATTTTTTTACTTCCCTTCTACGTTACTTTACCGAAAGAACCAAGAAGATGAATCCCTGCAGTCACGAAAGCTTTAAATCGAAATTTAACCCTCACCCCCAGTTCGCATTTCCGTCCCTAGGTTCGCATATATATATACATATGACATCCATACATACGAGTATCATGGGATTATTATGTAGGAGGTCATAGAATGAATCTAACTCATTTGCCTTGCTTTCATCCCTCGACTGATATTCATCTTCGGTGGATGCATGAGCAACGACCACTCCTCGTCTCCCGTTGATTGGGAGGTGTGCCCACGGTAGCCTGGGGCTTAGAGCTTTCCACACCTTACGCCACGCTCCCACGCCCCCTTGATTCGTTTTTTTTCTCAGAAGAAGAGCCCCCTGTTGTTTGGAATTCCCCAGCCACAAGTAAAGTTCTGTAAAAACAATCTGCTACCTCATCGGCGGTGCCGGACGTTAACGCTGCGGTGGATGTGAGCAATGTCCTGGAGGGAATATTCTTAGGTTTTTTCGGTAAAGTCACGTAGGTAAAACATTAAAATTAATGAAAGTAAAATAAAAATAAAAATCACGACGTTTCGGAGGCAACACAAGTCTCCGTCATCAGGTGGGACCGTCACAGCCAGATTTGCTGCATCAAGTGAGGCAATGATTCAAGATGTAATCCCTTAAGAGCAAGTTGAGGGGGGAGGAGAGGGGGGGCGGAGCTCATCAGAATGTGGTAGCCAATGAATGGAACGTATCGGGAGGGAGGGGGGCGGGGCTCAAAAGAATGCACAACGTGGTACAGGTCGGCGGCTTGGACGTTGTGCATTCTGTAAACTAATATTAATATATCGGCCATAACTGTGAAATACCATCTAAAATATCACAATGTTGATCGTGGTATACTTAAGTTAAGAGGTGCATGTGTTGACGTGGTTTAATGAAAATATTTAAGGACCACTGTGTGTCTAGACAACGAAAGTGAATTGTTATATTTGATCAATTTAAATGGTTAGAATTGCTATGGATACCCATCTGGATGGTGTAGTTTGTAAGTGTTGTTTATCATTATAACCATTATTAGTCTATAGCAGAAAGTCTCGTGTGTTTTTACACTGCTGTGTATGTACAGTGCTTTGTGTACGTATGTGTTTTAATTTTCCACGTGTTTTCACGGTAATTGCATTGAATGTGGAGCAGTTACCTATCGGATTACTTGTTGATGTGGTGTGATGTGCAGTGGTTGTGAGGTGGTTCAATTCCTGATTTTACTCTCGTAGTTAAGTGGTCTTGTGGAGCCAAAGTTTGAGAAAGACTGTGATCATATCTTTGCTCAATATTAAAAAATATATATTTCATTTTCCTCATTGTTTAATAATTACTGCAGATGATCGGTTCCAGGATGTATACGTGGATTTCATGTTCGTTGTTCCTGTGTTTGATGGCTTTCACATCGACGTCGCTGCCGGCCGCGACGTCACTTCCGCCCGCGACGTCACCTCCGCCCGCGACGTCACCTCCGTCCGCGACGTCCCTCCCGGCGTCGGCGCGACTCCCGGCGCGGTCCCCGGCCTCGGCGCGATCCCCGACGCGGTCCCTGGCCCCGGCGCGATTCCAGGCGCGGTCCACGGCCCCGGCGCAATTCCCGGCGCGATCCGCGACACCCCTTCCGACCGCGACGTCACTTCCGGACGCAACGTCACGTCCGTTCGCGACGCCACTCCGGGTCGCGATGCGACCACAGGCCCCGGCGCTATCCCCTTCCCCCGACCAGAACAGCGGGGACCGGGAAACGACACCACCGGCGCCCACCCCGAGGAGACTCCCGGTGAGTTCGCGGCGTCGGAAGTGTAATTACCCGGCCCGCCCGAGAGGCCGGGTGGGACGGCGTCACTCGCCTGGCTCCTGTCGGCGTTCGGCCCCGGCAGGTTCCAGGTGACGTTGGCGGCCTCCGGCTCCGTGCGGCACCCCCTCGCCACATGCCCCTCGCGACCACAACGGTGGCAGACCCACGGGGCGTTGCGTCGGGGGGGCTCGGCGCGATGTTGTAGAGGCGGCTGCCAGCGACGCGGCGGTTGGTCCCTCTGCTCCGCCAGTCCCCGGATCGCCGCGTACACCTCCCGCAGCGATGGCTCCGTCTCAGACGTCGGCGGTCCGTCCCCAGATGCCCCACCGGCAGCCTGTGGTGACGGTGCAGGTTCGGCGGCTAGTGTCGCTGGACCAAGTAGCGCCGCGGCAACGGCTGGGCTGTTCCCCCCCGCCGCGCCAGCCACCGGGCCCACGGGTGGCGCCCGGCCCATGACCTGCTCGTGGGCTTGGATGGTCCGGGCAGCCCACAGCGAGGTGCGTTCTTCCGGCGTCACTACGGGCATTACAACGCCGGCGCGGCAAGCGTAGGCGATGAGGTGCTCGACCACGAGGTCCTCGAGCGCTTCTTCAGCCAGGCGAGGGAAAGCTCTCCTCGCCAACACGAGCAGCGCCCCCCTGTAGGCTAAAGGGGATTCTTTAGCCCCTCGCTGGCGATCCTGGAACCGTTTAAAGGCTCCTTCCGCCGGGCAATAGATCTCCCCCAAAGCCTCGTAGGCCGCCTGTAGCGTGGACTTGCTGTGCGAGGGAAGGGAGGTGTAAGAGGAGAGTGCTTCTTTGCCCAGAACAGATGGCAGCGCTCGTAGGGCCTCTTCGTCTGTCCACTCGAGAGCGTGGAAGGCAGCCTCGAATCGGCGGACAAACTCCTCCCAATCTTCTTCCTCAGCCACAAACTTGTCGACGGGCCCCAGCCGACGCGGCCGTCCGGCCACCTGCTCTCCGTGTTGGGTGTTTAGCTCTGGGGGTTTTGGCGGGAGCGGCGGCGGCTGGCGTGACGAGGTTGGTTGCGGCTCCTGCCCGGCCGGCTGGTCGGCGTCCGGTTCCCGTGGCCTCTCCTCCCGTAGTACGCGTGGGGGTGGGGGTCCCGGTGCCGGCGGGCCCCCCATAGGGAGCCTCTGCAAGAGCTCCTGGAGCGCCCTCTCCACGCGGGCCATGCGGTCCTCCATGCGATCCTCCAGGCGATCCGGGCCCCCTTCTGCTGCTTCTGACAGCAGGCCCCCTTGTTGCCCAGGATGTGAAGGATCCCCGGCCCCTGCTTCCTCCTCCCTCGGCTCCCTCCCGCGAGGATTCTTCTTTGTAGCCATTAGGATCCCACCGCTGCCACCAAATGTAGAGAGGAGCCGACACGAGATTGCAGGGGTCTCGTCCTTTATTCCTTTCCTTCCATTCACACCTGTCGCCAGCCGTCCCAATCCCGTTCCCGCCAAAGGCCCCCCTTTCCCGCCCGTTCTCCCCTTATATCACCTCGATCACCCCTCCCCCTAACCCATCTATTGGTGGGAATCCTTCCCCTGACACCCCTACATATGTGTCGGAGTTATGAAATTTTGATGAAAATAATAAAAATTAATAATTTTCAAAAAAATGCGCAAATCGCATTAATTATGTTAATGTGTGTATTAACATGCATAAATTATGATATTGCGTGTGATTATATGCATAAATTATGATAATCGCGGAGATAATCGTAGTAATTTATGCGGATGCTTGCGATGATGTTAATGTGAGCAGTTATGATAATTAGGCTCAGCTTCGTTTATCCAGAGTTGTCAATCAGGATAACACGATTATCATCGATTAAACGTTTACCGATTATCCTAGTGTGTGTTATGATATTTAAGGTCACCAGTTCAGATCTCATCACAGGATACAGCTCTTAATTATAAGACAGTTTTGCATGGACTTGGAAAGAAGCACTCGAACAGTTGGTGTTAAGCAATTTTATTCTAACAAGCATGTGACATTCTATCATGCAGGTCAAACATGCGTCAATAATTCATGAATAACCAAACTCTTATGCATTTGCGATACTGTGCATTCGATTAATATGAATAACTAAAATTCTTATGCAATTACGATATTATGCATTTGACTAAAATGAATGAATAAACACTTATGCATTTGCGATACTATGCAATTACCTAATATGAATGACTAAACATTTTTTTTATTCATTGGCGAAATTATGCAGTTAACGAAAATGAATGACTAAAACATTTCTTATTCATGTAACTCGACGGCAGCACTGCTTTGCACGATCAGTTGATATTGAACGCACCACCTCGAAATGGCAACCCTTTTTGGAAACACAAAGATAACTTTTGAAAGTCTTATTCGTGTGCGTGTTGTGTGTGCGTTGTCCCCTCGTAATATTGATTGTGTCGTTAGCTTATGTGGTGTAGGAGGATACAAACAGCGGCCAGAAGTTTTCTCTTGGGTTGGGCGTGGCCGCCGCGAGCGCCTGCTGCTCCCTCGCTCGGCGTGTCGCTCGGCTTGTGCGCTCTCTCTCTCTCTCTCTCCACCGCTGGATGACGAGTTGGCACGATGCTGTCCTTGAAGATGCTCGGTCGCTCGTGTCGCTCGGTGGCGCTGGGTGTCGCTCGTTGGCGCACAGTGGCGCACGGTGGCGCACAGTGGCGCACGGTGGCGCACGGCGGCGCAGCTCTGCTGGCGCTGGGTGGCGCTCGCTTGGCGCTAGCTTGGCGATCTCCGCCTTTCCTGCGGGTTGTTCGCTGGTCGTCACTCTGACGAGGAGCGATGCTTCGTTCGTGGCAGGGTGGACGTTGGCGTCTTTGTTGGCTTCACTCGCAGCTCGGTGACTCAGGGTAGCGATTCTTCTCAGGTGGTGCAGACCTCGGCTTGTAGCGGCACGTCGCTACCTCGCGAACCTCGTCATGCTGGATGACGAAAACTTCTTGACGATCTGTGGTGGAGTCGAAGTCCTGGCGACGAGATGGGGCTCAGAGCCCCTGGCGATCTGTGGTGGGGGCCAGGGCCCCTGACGATCTGAGTTGAATGGATTTTTCCCCGGCTTATATGGAGAAAATCCACTCAATCTTCCCGAGTTGTTTGAAGGCCGTCATATATCTTTCTGTGGGTTGAACACATCTCGTCCGTGTGTTTCGTGTGTTTATTAGTGAAGACACAGCTGTGTAACCCTTCTGGGAGGAGGGGTGTGGAATATTATTTGCTTGCGTGTGCAAATCTTGCTGTTTGTGCTCAAAACGTGATCACCCTCTTCTTTCTTTTGCGAGAGAAAAACAAACTAAAACAGAGCGAGAATAAGCAGACATCCCCGCGTCCCCCCTCTCGCGACCTTCCTAACCCTCCAAGTATTCATGGGCCATCTGTTTGTGCTGCGGGGAGACAAAGGCGGCCGTGCTCAACTCAAACACGCGAGCACCCTCTCCTCTCTCCACGTCTCTTGCGAGAGAAAACAAACCATGTCAGCACAAACCCCCCCGCCCCTTGTGACCTTTTTACTCCCTCTTTGCTTGTCAGGCCCTGCTGGAAGACAAAGGTGGCTGATGAGATGTTTGTAATACATTTATGTGGTCCTGTGTGTTACATTTATTCTTGAATTATATTTTATGAGTTCCTTCGGTCTTGGTATCGGGGTTATCATTCGTCTATGTTTAATGCATATTCGTCATGATCCTCGTCACATTATTATTTGGCTTCGCCAAGTTTAGTTCCCCAGAGATTGGTGTTTTATTCTGAGTTAATTTTTTTATGTCCTAAGGTTAAGTGTACTATGCACTTAAGCTTTCTGGAATTCGTACTCTTTAGTTTTTCGGAAGGTCGTGTAGATAGGAAACATATACTTCTAAATAATATGTATGCGGTGAATATAAGGGAATTACTAATAATAAAATTATTGTTTGTTGGTTAATTATCTATGTTAAGTTTCTACTTTTCGGTAAGGAAAACGTTAAGAAAACGCGAAGTTTCAACCGTTATTTATTCTTTACTCTGCTCTGCACCCCCTCCGTGCATCTCAAGATGTTTTGGGAGTTCAGGTCATCGATCTTTGTCCATCTGGATGTCTTTGACCTCTCTTGTGACCGACTTCTTACCAGTTTAATGGCCGTTTCACAGATTCCTGGTGTGCTTGTAGTGGGTTGTTTTCATTACTTAATTTAGAAAAAAATATATATATAGATATAATAAAAAAAATTATTATTCTTAATATTAATAACGGAAAACAGGGCATAGATCCAACAGATGCACATACATATTAAGGTTTAATTACAATGGCCAGATTAGATAAGCTATGTTGATTGATATGCGGATTGTAAATGTAAAAAGAATTACAATTGAATGCAAAGTCCATGATAGGCCAAGTCGTGAACAAAGGATTTGTACTTGCTAACAGCACTTGCCCCAAAAAGTGTCATGAAGGCTATATGGGTTAAATTTCGATTTAAAGCTTTCGTGACTGCAGGGATTCATCTTCTTGGTTCTTTCGGTAAAGTCACGTAGAATGGAAATAATAAAATAATAAAAATAAAACATAATTAAATAATTATCACGACGTTTCGGCCACAACGCAAGCAGCCGTCATCAGGTGAAGAACAGGTCTGTCAGAAAGACAGCGTATCGGTTTTTTTGGTCTTTGTGTGTGTATCGACATGCCTCTGGGTGAGTGTCTGTGTGAGAGACACTGATCTATCAACGCTACGATCCTTAATGCAATGTGTGTGTTTTATATTTGTATGTGGATAGTAACGATAGTGGATGTACATTCACTCTGAATCTTTACTTTGTCGTTAAAAAGGACGTTGTACACAATGTTATTAAACTTCACATCTACCCTACCTCCATGCCAAAAAGCCACTGCAGTGATAATTAAACTGCAACGTATTTGATTCATAAACCCGCATGTTCGAATTTTCACCAAATTTTAACCCGTGTTGGGATGTCCCCATCCTGCCATGGAACCAATTATTAATTCGTGTCTCTAGCAGATCATTGCAAGCCTCGTGTTGGAAAATGGCCCACTGAAGCTGATATCATGGAGCTAATTCTGAGTACACTGCAAGTGCCCTCTGGTCCGCATAGCAAAAAGCAGGACCCTCCCACCTGTTCTTTAAGTAGGAGTAACGTTGGTCATTATTATAGATGGAATTTATCCAAATAAGTGCAGAACCACATTACAGCCATGTGATGGGTTATTTTGTGCAGTTGTAGTGACTAACTCGGAGACGATAAGACTTGGAAGCACTTATTTATTAACGAGCACCGACGGAATTAACACACTTAATACTTCGACCATCTATTATATTGCGACGCTACTCAGCCAGGACAGACGGTAGGCTGCCTGACTAGCGGCGCTCCGAGATGGTGGAGACGGAGATGACGATGAGAAGAATGGCGACGATGGACTACAGCAGCACAACGGGGTTCACATTCCAAACACAGCCCCAAGGTGCCCCACAGGGGCCCCTCTTACACTGTCAGCGTGGACTCGCTCCGCCCTGGAACCTACTAGCGGGTCCTGGTGGGCCCCTCTGTGACCTGCTGAGGACAGGACTGCCGTACGCCACAGATCCTATTTTCTGCCAGCAGCAAATGCGTTGCCACTACACAGTCAATGTCGACTGGGCTGAGATCCTGAACTTGCTAGACTAGAGAACCCGCTTTGATCACTGGCGGGTGCCAGGTTTCAAACCCTGGTTATCCAGCAGCAGCCTGTATCGTGAGCAGCAGCATTCTTTGAATATTCTGTCAAAACAATTTCGATATTTGAGTGGTGGCACAATTCTGCAATTGCTTTTTAATACCTCTGGTGGCAGTAAGAATTTCTAGAAGACCAAGTTCTAGAGAGTCCCTTTAGAAGATATTTTGGTCTACTCTTCCACATTGGGCAGGTGTTTTAGAAGAGGAAGGGGTTTAAGAAACTCAACTATTTGTTTCAACTGCTGTGGCAGAAGGTGAAGAGAGGGGCAGAGGTGCAGTGGAGCAGAAGGGCAGTGGAGCATTGGACCTGAGGAGACGTGGGACAGTGGAGCAGAGGGGGCAGTGCGGAAAAGGGGCAGAGGGAAAGAGGTCATTGGGGCAGTGGTGTAGAGTGGCAGTGTTGTGCAGGAGGCGATTCACCTGAATATATTTTCCCACCACTATTTGTATTTGCTCTGAAGAAGGGCCATTTTCCAAAACGTCTCTCAAATGTGTGTCCTTGTGTAATGACAGGATTACACCTGTTGACATTACAAAGTGACACGTGCTGTCCTTTTAAGGCATTTACGGGTACAGGCACATAAGTAACAGCCAATCAGGGAAGGAGGCGTATCTGTGGCAAAGGAAACAGGTGGGGTTAGTCGAAATGCTCTGGGAACCTGCTCGAATGTTCCACGAGAAGTGGTGGGGGGAGGCGGGGTTTAGCCACACCTGGGCGAATATAATGGGGAGCGGACCCGGTGCTCGGGGCTCGTGTGGGGTCCTGGGTCCTGGCTGTGTCGCTGTTCATCGAAATCTCTCTCCGTTGTCCGGCCACGTGGAAGATCTCCTGATTGGTTACATCGCCGTCATCATCATGCCGCCAGCCAGCGGCGAGACGAGTGAGGGCGAGGGGACCACGCCGAGTGATCGGCTCTGCGTGCAGCCACTAGAGGTGTTATTGCCGAGAGTTCTAGTCAGTGAGAGGAAGAACCAGTGTTGGCCTGTATTGTGCCCACTGTGAGAAATAAAGAAGTACCCTCTATGTGACGTGTCGTGGAAGTCGCTCATTACACTTGTATTGCCACACACACAGCTGGGACACCTTACATCCGAGCCAAGGCACATTTACCCAACACAGACAGCACTTGCAAGCAATTCAACGTTATGTTGTGTCATCATGGGTTTATTTCACAAAGTTTATATAGTACCAGCAACAACAATGGTATTGAATCTTATTCTTTACAGGAGTGGCTCTGGGGCTTGCCACGTGGTAGGTTTCGTCAATTGTCTGTACCAGACATGCCACCACAAAGCAGCACGCGGCGGAGGAGTAAGATGATCGCTCTCGCCACGCGAGCAAGGCCCCCTCGCTTCCTCTTCTTTCCCTGCATCACCACCTCCACCACCTGCACCTCCTCCACCTCCTCCTTTGTCTCGTCCTCCATCTCCTCCTCTTCATCCTCCACCACCATCTTTTCTCCATTCTCTGTCTTCTCCATTCTCTCCTCCTGTTCCTCCTCAACCTCCTCCACCACCTTCTCCTCTTCCTGTTCCACCTCTGTCTTCTTCTCCATCTTCTCTGCTTTGAAGCACTCTTCTCCAAAGCTTGGAGCAATCGGGCCCTGCACAGGAGTGGCAGAGGTGGATGCGGTGGCGGTAGCCGTGGTGGCGGTGATGGCGGTGAATGCAGTGGCGGCGGCAGCGGTGGCAGTGGTGGTGGCGGTGATGGCGGTGGATGCGGTGGCGGCGGTGGTGGTGGTGGTGGCGGTGGCAGTGGTGGTGGCGGCGGTCGTGACGATGGTGGTGATGGCGGCGGCAGTGGTGGCGGTGGTGGCCGTGGTGGCGGTGATGGAGGTGGTGGCGGTGGTGGCAGTGGTGGTGGCGGTGGTGGGGGTGGTGGCCGTGGTGGAGGTGATGGCGGTGGCGGCGGTGGTGGTGGTGACGGCGACGGTGGTGGCAGTGGCGGCGGTGTTGGCGGTCGTGACGGTGGTGGCGGTGGCAATGGCAGTGGTGGCGGCGGGTTTTGTGGCAGTGGCGACAACGGCGTCGGTGGTGGCGGTGGTGGCGGTGGTGGCGGTGGTGGCGGTGGTGGCGGTGGTGGCGGCGAGGCGCTGCTCCTGCTCAAGGCGCTTCTCCTCCTCGACGCGTTTCACGTTAGCGAGACACTTCTCCTCCTCCTCCTCCAGATTGTTCTCCTCAGGACACTTCATCTCGAGATGATGCTTGTCATCAATTAAGTACTTCACTTGAATGAGGCGCTTCTTGAGGAGATAGTCTCGGAAGCATTTCTCCTCTGTGCGGCACTTCGCCCTGGCAATGCGCTGCACCTCAAAGAGGCGCTCCTCTTCCATGGTGCATCTTTCTTTGCCAAGGTTCTTTTCCTGGAGATGCTTCACCCCGCTGACGTCCTTCAACTCCCCAATTATCCTCTGATCAAGCAAAGATAAGCAAAGGAACATTCAGACATGCACATGCAAGCAAACATTCATACCCACAGGCATGCAAACGTGGACGTGCACATGAACCCAAACAAAAAAACATACTCACACATGTAGGTACAGATGCAGCCATCCACATTCAGTCATTCAAACTTGCTTAGTCCACACAGACATAATTCATGTGACTGCCTGATATCATTCTGTCTTCATTGGTAATAAATGGCCACTTCAAGTGCCTGCATGAGTGGGACGGTGAAGAGATGCGGTGATGGTGTCGGGACATGATGTTGTGATATGGAGAGGAGAAGTAGTGGAATGTTCTCGAGAGATGGTGTATTGTGAAGGTATAGAGGCATGATGAGGCTGTAATATGGTGTATTGAATTGGTGGTCGTGTAGTGTGATGAGAAATGTGATGGTGAGAGTTGGTGTCGTGATATTTTGGTGTGATGGTGTGGTGACATGGTGTGCTAGTTTTCGAGACAATGTCGTGTGTTTTAACCCTACAGACCCCATACACATCGTGCTCTCTTTTAGCCCCGCCCTCCCTCCCAATACGTTCCATTCATTGGCTACCACATTCTGATAAGCTCCTCCCCCCTCCTTAACTTGTATTTAAGAACTTGCATCTTGGAATCCCTGCCTCACTTGATACAGCAAATTCAGCTGTGACGGTCCCACCTGGGATGGAGACTTGTGTTGCCTCCGAAACGTCGTGATTTTTATTATTTTATTTTCATTAATTTTTATTTAATTTTATACCTACGTGACTTTACCGAAATAACTAAGAGTATGAATCCTTGCAGTCACGAAAGCTTCAAATCTAGAACCCATACACACCTTTGGGGAGCGATTCTTGTAACTTTGGCCTGGGAAAGGGTCCACCTTATCCATAACGTCCCCCCACGTGGTCGACTGGCACGCCGACTCCCGGGCTATGAAGAACAGAAAATTCATTCCAAGGACGAGTAATGAATTAGAGAACGAAGGACATAGAGTTTCACAGAACTAATTTTGAGATTCCAGTAATTACCTCTTACCACCAACAGGACCTGCTACTGAGAAATATTCATCACATGGCAGTAAAACTTTACAAGTCATGTTTTTGTCGGCATTTTGAGACCGTAAATTACATAAGCTTGAGACCCCAGTTTGAACAAAGATGGCAGAAACTCAAATCTAAACCCATCCTCTTTGCCACACTCGAGCATTACGTCTTCCCATTACCACCAAGTCATGTCTACGAAAAATCATTTATCAAGGAGCCTCCTCCTCCGCATATAATTTATGTGATGCAGGTATCTGGGACTTACCCTCATAGTCATTCAAGATCTCAGCCCACGTGATTTGTCCGTCCATGATGTTGGGAAGGAGTAGATTTTGTTTGAAGTTGGATGGCCTGTGGAGGTTGGAACAACGCTCAGATTTAGCAACCTTTTGAATCACTCATCCTCTTAATTAATACATATTTGAACACTCATTGTACCAATCTAATCACTATCGTGACTATACTCTTGGGTTTTTTTTTTGTAAAGTCACGTAGGTAAAAATAGATAAATAATAAAAATAAATAACAAACATTTATCGAAATAATAATAGAAATAAAATATCACGACGTTTCGGAGGCAACACAAGCTTCCTTCATCAGGTGTAAAAAGGCACAGCTAAATAGCTGACTTAACAATGATATTTCACCTCTAATCCAGACATGCATGTTCATGTACAGCCCATTTGGATTAATCGACTGCTTGATAAATGACCCATATGCATTGTAGGTCATTAGGGTCATATGACCATACTTAAATGATTTGTTATAATACGAGCATGACGTCGTAGGTCACTTGATGTCAGAGGTACCACCCATGTGGCTGTGACATCACAGATTGGAGGCAACTATGGCAGCGTCTAGGGTCTGAACTTAAAGGCAGATTCCTCCCCAATTGTTGAATAACATTCAGTACATATAATGTAGGGCACAATTGTACCAGCAATCAGAACACAATAATTGTAGACATGTTATTAATATTCTATGAGATTTAAACGGATTAGTTATACTCGTTTTAAATGCTGACTCGCTTGGGGTCTAAACAACGACAGTAACAGCAACATTTCAGGGAATGCCAAGTATCCTAACAGTTCTACATTGAATTTTTATTTAAAGCATTCGTGACTGCAGGGATTCATATTCTTGGTTCTTTCGGTGAAGTCACATAGAAGGGAAACAATAAAATAATATTAATATAAAACAATACAATTGTCACGACGTTTCGACTGCAACACAAGCAATCATCGTTAGGTGTGAAATCCACAGCAAGATTGCTGAAAATTGAATTGTGAACATATAAAAATAATGAAGCTTTAGTTTGTAGTCGAAATGTAAAATAAAAAGAAACCACATTCATCGTCAACAGGGTCGCTCACCTCGTTGAGGATTCGCTCTCAAAAGGCTTCTTCTGCTGCTCCCTCGTGTGCATTCCTCTCGACTGTGGGTGGAGGCGTGGCTGTGACGTAACAGAGGTGACGTCACTAGCGCGAGGCTCCGCCCCCCACGATCCCGGCTGGCGCATCACGTGGTGCAGTGCTGGTTGTGCGCGGGACCGGAAACAGTTTTTTATGTAGTTTATACTTTAGTTTTCTACGTGGTTGTTTAGTAACTGCAGCTACATATCATTAACATTCCTTTCCTTTGTTAATGCTACTTCCTGCACCCCCCTTGGTGCTGCTGATCCTGCATAATGCATGGGCATAATATGACTTTGAAACCCCCCTGCCCACCTCCTACGCATTTCCCATGAATATGCTAAATTCCTCTTCATATGCACATACCTTTGTTAAGGCTCTCTTCTTCTTCCACCTCCAACTCAGCTTATATATAAGCCCCTAGCTTGGCATTGTCTCATTCTTCACCTGAAGACGGCTGCTTGCGTTGTAGCCGAAACGTCGTGAGAATTATTTTATTTTATTATGTTTTATTTTTATTATTTTTTTACTTCCCTTCTACGTTACTTTACCGAAAGAACCAAGAAGATGAATCCCTGCAGTCACGAAAGCTTTAAATCGAAATTTAACCCTCACCCCCAGTTCGCATTTCCGTCCCTAGGTTCGCATATATATATACATATGACATCCATACATACGAGTATCATGGGATTATTATGTAGGAGGTCATAGAATGAATCTAACTCATTTGCCTTGCTTTCATCCCTCGACTGATATTCATCTTCGGTGGATGCATGAGCAACGACCACTCCTCGTCTCCCGTTGATTGGGAGGTGTGCCCACGGTAGCCTGGGGCTTAGAGCTTTCCACACCTTACGCCACGCTCCCACGCCCCCTTGATTCGTTTTTTTTCTCAGAAGAAGAGCCCCCTGTTGTTTGGAATTCCCCAGCCACAAGTAAAGTTCTGTAAAAACAATCTGCTACCTCATCGGCGGTGCCGGACGTTAACGCTGCGGTGGATGTGAGCAATGTCCTGGAGGGAATATTCTTAGGTTTTTTCGGTAAAGTCACGTAGGTAAAACATTAAAATTAATGAAAGTAAAATAAAAATAAAAATCACGACGTTTCGGAGGCAACACAAGTCTCCGTCATCAGGTGGGACCGTCACAGCCAGATTTGCTGCATCAAGTGAGGCAATGATTCAAGATGTAATCCCTTAAGAGCAAGTTGAGGGGGGAGGAGAGGGGGGGCGGAGCTCATCAGAATGTGGTAGCCAATGAATGGAACGTATCGGGAGGGAGGGGGGCGGGGCTCAAAAGAATGCACAACGTGGTACAGGTCGGCGGCTTGGACGTTGTGCATTCTGTAAACTAATATTAATATATCGGCCATAACTGTGAAATACCATCTAAAATATCACAATGTTGATCGTGGTATACTTAAGTTAAGAGGTGCATGTGTTGACGTGGTTTAATGAAAATATTTAAGGACCACTGTGTGTCTAGACAACGAAAGTGAATTGTTATATTTGATCAATTTAAATGGTTAGAATTGCTATGGATACCCATCTGGATGGTGTAGTTTGTAAGTGTTGTTTATCATTATAACCATTATTAGTCTATAGCAGAAAGTCTCGTGTGTTTTTACACTGCTGTGTATGTACAGTGCTTTGTGTACGTATGTGTTTTAATTTTCCACGTGTTTTCACGGTAATTGCATTGAATGTGGAGCAGTTACCTATCGGATTACTTGTTGATGTGGTGTGATGTGCAGTGGTTGTGAGGTGGTTCAATTCCTGATTTTACTCTCGTAGTTAAGTGGTCTTGTGGAGCCAAAGTTTGAGAAAGACTGTGATCATATCTTTGCTCAATATTAAAAAATATATATTTCATTTTCCTCATTGTTTAATAATTACTGCAGATGATCGGTTCCAGGATGTATACGTGGATTTCATGTTCGTTGTTCCTGTGTTTGATGGCTTTCACTTCTGGATGGATAGCTTCTATCGATAAGGACGTCAATGGGGAATGACAAATAGACGTTTACGTGTTTGATTTTGAGAAGATTTTTTAACTATTGAATTCCTGAAAGTAAAATAATTGTCTCGTTCCTTAACTGTTTGACCAAAAAAAGATTGATTAATATTTTGATACGAGTGTTAACATCAATATTCTTGCAGATTAATAAAGACCTGATTTGTTTTTAAAGATAACTGATCGTTCGTTATATCCTTCCTTAAAAAGAACATGGACGAGTAGACATGCACACACGAGTGTGCTTCCAAACACGACTGTATACATATATATACAGCAGCGTGCATTCACACACTAGTTGTAATATACAGGGGTGTACATACAGACAAAGCAGTAGACGTACACACACGAATGCTTCTCTTGTTGTAGTGTTTCTACTGTTATGGTTTATCGTATACGTAAAGTTATCTAATAGTTTGTTAACTGTACAATGCTTATATCACACACATGTCCACACACACACGAGCCAAAGACAAGTGAACATACACAGCAATGCAAATGCACACAGCCTTACAAGCTATACCATTTAGATGAGTATTAAAAGTTGATGACAGTAATTGTGATCTTGATTTGAAGCTGTCGTGACTGCAGGAATCCATACCCTTGGTTCTTTCGGCAAAGTCACGTAGATAGAAAAATTATCAAATAAAACAAAAAATAATGAATCGCGGAAAATATAATCCAGCTGGATAATTTTAATAATATATCACAACGAAACCTCGTGATATATATGTTTTTGTTAAATTTTTTATGTTTCTACCTACGTGACTTTACCTAAAGAACCAAAGAGTATGGATCCCTCCAGTCATGAAAACTTCAAATCTAGATTGAGTGTAGTAAAGTAATCAGTTTTGTTTATTTGCTTCCATTTGTTTACTTCTGATACGGCACACTGGTTAGGATTATTCTTCCCATTTATGATATATCTCTAGAATCATTTGCATTATCTTCATTAACTTCCTTGCATTCAATTGTTTTTCTCGGAAGTAACGCTCCTCATATCTAGCAACATACCTAAACGGCCAAACCATACACAGCAAGGCATCGGTGTCTGTTTGTGGAGCCGGCCACGCCGGAGCGGTTATATGCGGGGTGTGAACACATGATTATACATACCTATACACACACATGCACGCATGTACATATCCACATCAACGAGTGTAAATAAACACACGAGTGGACATACACAGCAGTACATATCCATGGACATACACACAGTAGCAGACTCGGATAGCTGGGTTTTGTTATTATTTTCACAAGTTAAACTGACGATATGAATCTTAGATGCCCCACAACACTGAACGTTATGCGAATGACACAAACGCATGCGATTCTAATTCCACTCCAAACGCTTGGCCTCATGTTTAATGCGTGTTGAGAAGTTATTATTTTAGTTTATTTGCATGAAGTATGTTTAAAGATCATACTTTCATTTGTTTGTCTTTGCTACGGCACACTGGTTTGGATTATTCATCCCATTAATGAAATCTCTCTAGAATCATTTGCATTTTCTTCATAAACTTCCTTGCATTCAATTGTTATTCTTGAAAGTAATGCTCTCCATATCTAGCAACACACCTAAGCTCATGTAGACATTGTGCTTAAACCTAAATATTAATGTGCATTTCACTGCATTATTGCTGGCTTCTGTTTGAATACAGATGGGCATAATTATGTGCATGTTGTTTGTTTGCATATTTATAATGGTCTGTAAACTGCTATCAATTTATCGGACTTACCTCTGAAATACATCCATAATAGAGGTGTTTGGGTTAGATTGCATAAATATATAAATGTGTCGTTCAAACCCGCCACCACCCGACACATCCAACTAGTAAGGGTTGTCACCTAAACAAAACATGCCAATTCGTCACTAGTACAGCACACCGGTGTGTTGGAGAGCCAAGCCACAACCTTTACAATCTGAGTACGACGATTCGGCAGTAATTACAACTAGCTTGATCAGGCGACAGCCAGATTTGTGAAGTCTTACTGTTTCGTTCCTTATATTGAAGCGAAAATGTGTTGACCACGCAGCTGCGCTCTTGCACAATGTGGGGGGGGGGGTTACTGTAGCAATGTACATTAAGCGTGTGCATTATGTGAACCCTTTGGACTTGTTCTTCCTGTCTATTGTGTTTATTACTTCAGGACGAATGGCTTCAATCGATAAGGACGTCAATTGGGAATGATTTATCGATGTTTACGTGTTTGATTTGAGAAGATTTTATAACTGTTGAATTCCTGAAAGTGAAATGATTTTCCAAGTTTCTAAACCGTTTGACCAAGCGAATTGATGAAAAAATGTAATGCGAGTTTTAATGTCAATATTCTTGCAAATCAATAAAGACATTATTGGTTTTTTAAAAAACACAGACGAGTAGACATGCACACGCGAGTGTGCATCCAAACACTGCTGCATTTATAAATCGGAGTGCATGCCGACAAAGGGCAGCGGACTTCAATAGAGCGCAGCTGCGTGGTCAACATATCAATGCTTCTATATAAGGAACGAAACAGTGAGACTTCCCAAATCTGACTGTCGACTGATGAAGCTAGTTTTAATTACAGGAGAAACGTCGTACTCAGATTGTAAATGTTGTGGCTTGGCTCTCCAACACACCGGTGTGCTGTACTAGTGACAAATATGCATGTTCTGTTTACGTGACAACCCTTACTATTTAGCTTTGTCAGGTGGTGGCGGGTTTCAACGACACATTTGTATATTTAAGCGATCTAACCCAAAAAACCTTTAATATGGACATTATAATAAACCACTTACAAGCTAAACCATTCAGATGATTATTCAAAGTTCATGGCAGAGTTTTTAATATAAAACACTCGTTTTCTAGAAGCACCCCGCTCAACACGATTGTCATTAAATATATTTATAAAACAAAGTCAGTACAGTATAAACTTGCACATTTTATTCCAAATCAAGCTTGAGATCACCAATTTTTATATTTCAGACCGTATGTCGCTTTATAATCCTCTAAACTTGCAGCAGTTTAGAAGACATTGGGGAGTGAATATTTTCAAATTAACACGAAGCACGGAATTATGCATGGAGATGCACTTCCTTATTCAAACGGAAGTGTACAATTATGCAGTGAGATGTACATACGTATTATGTTGCTAGATATGCGAATTGTTAATGTAAAAATTAACAATTGAATGCAAAGTCCATGATAGGCCAAGTCGAGAACAAAGGATTTGGATGCTAGAGCGAAGTTATAAGGGGCTTAAAATCAGACCTCAAGGTCATTTCGAGAGGGATTTTGCTGAGGATAGACGCTCGACTCCTAGCTCTGCAGATCACCCTTCTTCCACGAGACCCAGCCTGGCGAGAACGATTGCTTGGCGACTGGTTGGCGACTTCGCTTCGGGAGAGTTCGTGGCGATCTCTTCAGACGGGTTACAGGGACATCGATACGCGGTGCATCAACAAGTAAGTGTCTTTGTTAGTGGATAAACTGGTAATCGCGTGTGTAGTCCGACTTACGAGACGTTACTGTGTCTCGGTTAGACGTTGGTAAGAGTTTGCTTCTTGGCGATTTGAGCCAGACATCCACGCAGCTTAAAGGGTGCATTTTACTCTAAAAAACACCCGCAACTGTCACTGAAGAATCAGTCACATGGAGCAGATAACCTTTACACAGCGCCACACACACACGGGTGAGAAGCCATTCAATTGCTCTGTTTGTGTGAAGGCATTTGCACGTAAAGGATATCTTCACAGGCACCAGAAAACACACTCGGGTGAGAAGCCATTCAATTGCTCTCTTTGTGGGAAGGCATTTTCACTGAAACAAAATCTTCACACTCATCAGAACACACACACGGGCGTGAAGCCGTTCAATTGCGCTGTGTGCGGGAAGGCATTTGCAAGGAAGTCAGATCTTCACACGGTCATCACCCCGAAACAAGCATGAGAAGATCCGCAATGATAGGGAAGTGAAATCAAAAGGTGAAAAACAAAATGCTGCATTGAGTCCTGAAAAAATGCATCTTTCGAACCTATGCATGGTGGAACCTGAGAGATGCGTGGATGTAATGAGTCCTGACGACAATTCCTCTTTAGACCCCATGCGGGTTGATAATGAGAAATGGCTGCTGGAGTTGCTGGATAATCAAAGTATTGAATACTTCTGGTAAAGTCCTGGAATGTGCACGTTTGTGTCTCTGTTAGATCAATTTATTAGGTGCAATTGATTATATCAGTGATTTCCAGCACTACTCCAAGCTAGTGTTATTATTTTAACAAAACCGTTTGATTGCTCTGTGTGTTGGAAGCATTTTCACGGTCAGCAACACTTCACAGGCATCATCAGTTCGGATGAATGTCTTCCTTTTAAGTTCCGGAAGTGTTCACTGATTTCAGAATGACAACAATTTTATACTTTGAACGAATGGCTTCAGTCGAAAAGGACGTCAAAGGGGAAATCGACGTTTACGTGTTTGATTTTAACAATATCCTTTAACTGTTGAATTCCTATTGGGAAATAATTTGCCTAGTTCCTTTCCTGTTTGAGCATGCGTATTAATAAAGATTTCGATACGAGTATTAACGTGAGTTTTCATGACTGATCGTACGTTATTGCTACCATAGTTTTCCTTTAAAAAACACGGACGAGTAGACATACACACACGAGTGTGCATCCAAACACGACTATATATACAGCGGTGTGCATTCACACACGAGTGTGCATTTGTTTCTTTAATATTCTTGCAGAACAATAAGACCTGATAGGTGAAAGATGACTGATCGTCCCTTATTGCTACAATGTTCATAGCGAACACGTGTGGAGGCGAGTTTCAAGTGAAGCATCTTAATCACACAAGTTTACCCTTACCTGGCAGCATCGTGGCAGTCCGCTGGTCACACTCACTACGTCACACTCACGAGCTGTAGGGGCGGGGCTCTGTCTGCTCAGTGGCGCTGTTTTCATTCATTTAGCACCACGAGCGGGGAGTCTCATCCCTGTAGTTCCCTGTTGTGGTGGCGCATTCCTAATACGTTGCCCCTCATTTCTTTGTATGACACAATATAAAAATAATTTGTTTGTTCCAATACATAATCACACACGAGTACACATACACTCCCATGTACACACACCCACACACGAGTGGACATACACAGCACTGTTGAAACATACACGAATGTGCATACACACTACTTCATACATACACACATGCATACAAGTGCGCATACACACACGAGTGTACATACACAGCAGTTTACGTACAAAGGGATTGAGTTCTACTACACGAACAAATGTGCGAACAAATGATTGTACATACCTATACACACACATTCACGCATGTACATATCCACATCAACGAGTGTAAATTAACATAGGAGTGGACACAGAAGTACAGATCCATGTACATACAAACAGTAGTATACTTGGAAAGTGGGGTTTTGTGATTATTTTCACAGGTTAAGCTGACGATATGAATCTTAGATGCCCCACAACATTGAAGTACGTTACGCTAATGACAGAAAAGCATGCGATTCTAATTAATTTTCTGTTTCCACTGCAAACGCTTGGAATTATTAACAATTTCGATGTATTGAATGCTTCCCCTATCCCCTCATTTTGATGCTGCTAATCCTGCATAATGCACGGACATAAGTAGTACTAATCACATACCTGCATTTCCCATATCCCCTCCCTTTGATGCTGCTAATCCTGCATAATGCACGGGCATAAGTAGTACTAATCACATACCTGCATCTCCCATATCCCCTCTCTTTGATGCTGCTAATCCTGCATAATTCACGGCCTTGCTTTCATCCCTCAACTGATATTCATCTTTTTTGGATGCATGAGCAACCACCACCGCTCGCCTCCCGTTGATTGGGAGGTGAGCCCACGGTAGCCTGGGGCTTAGAGCTTTCCACACCTTACGCCACGCTCCCACGCCCCCTTTATTCGTTTTTTTTCTCAGAAGATGAGCCCCCTGTTGTTTGGCATTACCCAGCCACGAGTAAAGTTCGGAAAAAAGAATCCGCTACCTCATCGGCGGTGCCGGACGGTAACGCTGGATGTGAGCAATGTCCTGGAGGGAAGGCTCGTAGCCACCACAGAGGCCCACGAGGTCTCTGGACGGGTGCGAGGCGCTGGTAACATCTCCATTTTTAATGCAATTATCATTAAAAAAAACATCCAAAATATTAAACACATACACACGAGTTTAACACGTAGGATTTCGGGACCAATAGCATCCATAATAGAGGTTGTTAGGTTAGATCGCTGAAGTATATAAATGTGTCTTTAAAATAAAACATTAAATAAATGCATGCCGACGAAGGGCAGCGTACTTCAATAGAGCGGAGCTGCGTGGTCAACACATCTATGCTTCTATATAAGGAACAAAAACAGTGAGACTTCCCAAATCTGGCTGTCGACTGATGAAGCTAGTTTTAAATACAGGAGAAACGTCGTACTCAGATTGTAAATGTTGTGGCTTGGCTCTCCAACACACCGGTGTGCTGTACTAGTGACAAATTTGCATGTTCTGTTTACGTGACAACCCTAACTAGTTGGCTTTGTCGGGTGGTGGCGGGTTTCAACGACACATTTATATATTTAAGCGATCTAACTCAAAAAACCTTTAATATGGACATCATAATAAACCACGCTTACAAGCTAAACCATTCAGATGATCATTCAAAGTTGATGGCAGAAATTATAATATAAAACACTCGTTTTCTAGAGTCACCCCGCTCAACACGATTGTCCTTAAATATAATTATAAAACAAAGTCAGTACAGTATAAACTTGCACATCGTATTCCAATTCAAGCTCGAGATCACCAATTTTGATACTTCAGACTCTATGTCGCCTTATCATCCTCGAAACTTGCATCAGTTTAGAGGACATTGGGGGGTGAATATTAGCAAATTAACACGAATCATGGAATTATGCAGGGAGATGCACATCCTTATTCAAACGGAAGTGTACAATTATGCAGTGATATGTACGTACGTATTATGTTGCTAGATATGCGGATTGTAAATGTAAACATTTACAATTGAATGCAAAGTCCATTATAGGCGAAGTCGAGAACAAAGGATTTGAATGCGAGAGCGAAGTTATAAGGGGCTTAAAATCAGACCTCAAGGTCATTTCGAGAGGGATTTTGCTGAGGATAGACGCTCGACTCCTCACTCTGCAGATAACCTTTCTTCCACGAGACCCAGCCTGGCGAGCACGATTGCTTGGCGACTGGTTGGCGACTTCGCTTCGGGAGAGTTCGTGGCAATCTTTTCAGACGGTTACAGGGACATCGATTCGCCGTGCATCCACAAGTAAGTGTCTTTGTTAGTGGATATACTGGTAATCGCGTGTGTAGTCCGACTTACGAGACGTTACTGTGTCTCGGTTAGACGTTGGTAAGAGTTTGCTTCTCGGCGATTTCAGAATGACAACAATTTTATACTTTGGACGAATGGCTTCAGTCGACAAGGACGTCAAAGGGGAAATCGACGTTGACGTGTTTGATTATAAGAATATCTTATAACTGTTGAATTCCTATTGGGAAATAATTTGCCTAGTTCCTTTCCTGTTTGAGCATGCGTATTAATAAAGATTTCGATACGAGTATTAACGTGAATTTTCTTGCAGATTAATAAAGACATGACATGTTAAAGATGACTGATCGTCCCTTATTGCTACAATGTTCATAGCGAACACGTGTGGAGGCGAGTTTCAGGTGAAGCATCTCTATCACACAAGTTTACCCTTACCTGGCAGCATCGTGGCAGTCCGCTGGTCACACTCACTACGTCACACTCACGAGCTGTAGGGGCGGGGCTCTGTCTGCTCAGTGGCGCTGTTTTCATTCATTTAGCACCACGAGCGGGGAGTCTCATTCCTATCACATTGCCCCTAAATTCTTTGTACCACACAATATAAGAATAATTAGTTTTTTCCAATACATAATCATATACAAGTACAGATATAAACCCCCATGTACACACACCCACACACGAGTCGGCATAGCGCTGTAGAAACTTACACGAATGTGCATACACACTGCTTCATACATACACACACGGGTGCATATGCATACAAGTGCGCATACACACACGAGTGTACATACACAGCAGTGTACGTACAAAGGGATTGCGTTCTACTACACGAACAAATGTGCGAACACATCATTGTACATACCCATACAGTTGGCTGTGTCGGGTGGTGGCGGGTTTCAACAAAACATTTATATATTTAAGCGATCTAACCCAAAAAAAACATTAATGTGGACATTATAATAAACCACGCTTACACGCTAAACCATTCAGATCATTGTTTAAAGTTCATGGCAGAAATTATAATATAAAACACTCGTTTCTAGAAGCACCCCGCTCAACACGATTGTCCTTAAATATATTTATTAAACAAAGTCAGTACAGTATAAACTTGCACATTTTATTCCAAATTAAGCTCGAAATCACCAATTTTGATATTTCAGACTGTATGTCGCTTTATAATCCTCTAAACTTGTAGCAGTTTAGAGGACATTGGGGGGTGAATATTTGCAAATTAACACGAAGCACGGAATTATGCATGGAGATGCACATCCTTATTCAAACGGAAGAGTACAATTATGCAGTGAGAAGTACATACGTATTATGTTGCTAGATATGCGGATTGTTAATGTAAAAATTAACAATTGAATGCAAAGTCCATGATAAGCCAAGTCGAGAACAAAGGATTTGGATGCGAGAGCGAAGTTATAAGGGGCTTAAAATCAGACCTCAAGGTCATTTCGAGAGGGATTTTGCTGAGGATAGACGCTCGACTCCTCCCTCTGCAGATAACCCTTCTTCCACGAGATCCAGCCTGGCGAGCACGATTGCTTGGCGACTGGTTGGCGACGTCGCTTCGGGACAGTTCGTGGCAATCTCTTCAGACGGGTTACAGGGAAATCGATACGCCGTGCATCCACAAGTAAGTGTCTTTGTTAGTGGATAAACTGGTAATCGCGTGTGTAGTCCGACTTCCGAGACGTTACTGTGTCTTGGTTAGACGGTAGTGAGAGTTTGCTTTTTGGCGATTTGAGCCAGACATCCACCTTTAACTCTCAACAACACCCGCGACTGTTCCTCTGCTCTGAAGAATCAGTCACATGGAGCAGATAAACTCTCCACAGCGCCACGCACACACGGTTAAGAAGCCATTCAATTTCTCTGCGTGTGGGAAGGCATTTGCAGAGAAATCAACTCTAAACAGTCACCAGAAAACACACACGGGCGAGAAGCCGTTCAATTGCTCTGTTTGTGAGAAGTCATTTTCACGGAAATCAAATCTTCACAGTCACCAGAAAACACACACGGGCGAGAAGCCATTCAATTGTGCTGTGTGTAAGAAGACATTTGCACAGAAATCACATCTTCACAGTCACCAGAAAACACACACGGGCGAGAAGCCGTTCAATTGCTCTGTGTGTGGTAAGGCATTTGCATGGAAATCAAATCTTCACAGTCACCAGAAAACACACACGGGCGAGAAGCCATTCAAGTGTTCTCCGTTGGAAAGGACACGGTCATCACCCCGAAACAAGCATGAGAAGATCCGCAATGATAGGGAAGTGAAATCAAAAGGTGAAATACAAAGTGCTGCAATGAGTCCTGAAAAAAATGCATCTTTCGAACCTGTGCAGGTGGATCCTGAGAGATGCGTGGATGTAGTGGATGTAATGAGTCCTGACGACAATTCCTCTTTAGACCCCATGCAGTTGGATCCTGCGAGATGGCTGCATGTACTGAGCCCTGACGCCAATTCCTTTTTTGACCCCATGCAGGTTGATAATGAGAAATGGCTGCTGGAGTGGCTGGATAATCAAAGTAATGAGTACTTCTGTTAAAGTCCTGGAATGTGCACGTTTGTGTCTCTGTTAGATCAATTTATTAGGTGCAATTGATTATATCAGTGATTTCCAGCACTACTCCAAGCTAGTGTAATTATTTCAACAAAACCGTTTGATTGTTCTGTGTGTTGGAAGCATTTTCAGTCAGCAACACTTCAAAGGCATCATCAAGCAAAGAGTAAAAATGTTGTCATGAGTCCTAAACGAAATTCCTCTTTCGACCCCATGCAGTTGCATCCTGAGAGATGGCTTGATGTAGTGGAGTGGCTGGAGAGTCATATTCGTGTCTCTTATATATATATATATATTTCGGTGATTTCTAGGACTTCAAGGGAGAGTGATGTTGTGAATGCTCTATAATGTGTTCAGATGAATGTCTTCCTTTGAAGTTCCAGAAGAGTTCACTGATTTCAGAATGACAACTATTTTATACTTCGATAGATTCATAGCCTCGTCTCGTCGTTGGATCATCGGGGCTGTTAAATGTGTGCTGTTTATTGTAGAAGGTGTGTTGTCATCTTCTCACAACAATTTTATCATTTGGACGAATGGCTTCAAGCGAAAAGGACGTCAAAGGGAAAATCGACGTTTACGTGTTTGATTTTAAGAATATATTTTAACTGTTTGAGCATGCGTATTAATAAAGATTTCGATACGAGTATCAACGTGAGTTTTCTTGCAGATTAATAAAGACCTGATTTGTTTTTAAAGATGGCTGATCGTACGTTATTGCTACCATATCTTTCATAATCAACGGTTAAGAAGCCATTCAATTTCTCTGCGTGTGTGAAGTCATTTTCACTGAAATCAATTCTTAACCGTCACCAGAAAACACACACGAGTGAGAAGCCGTTCAATTGCTCTGTGTGTGGGAAGTCATTTTCACGGAAATCAACTCTTAACAGTCACCATAAAACACACACGGGCGAGAAGCCGTTCAAGTGCTCTGTGTGTGGGAAGGCATTTGCAGATTTATCAACTCGTCGCAATCACCAGAAAACACACACGGGCGAGAAGCCGTTCAATTGGTCTGTGTGTGGGAAGTCATTTTCACTGAAATCAACTCTTAACCGTCACCAGAAAACACACACGGGCGAGAAGCCATTCAATTGCTCTGTGTGTGGGAAGTCATTTTCACGGAAATCAACTCTTAACGGTCACCATAAAACACACACGGGCGAGAAGCCGTTCAAGTGCTCTGTGTGTGGGAAGGCATTTGCAGATTTATCAACTCGTCGCAATCACCAGAAAACACACACGGGCGAGAAGCCGTTCAATTGCTCTGTGTGTGGGAAGTTATTTTCACGGAAATCAACTCTTAACAGTCACCAGAAAACACACGGGCGAGAAGCCATTCAAGTGCTCTGTGTGTGGGAAGTCATTTTCACTGAAATCAACTCTTAACCGTCACCAGAAAACACACACGGGCGAGAAGCCATTCAAGTGCTCTGAGTGTGGGAAGTCATTTTCACAGAAATCAACTCTTAACAGTCACCAAGAAACACACACGGGCGAGAAGCCATTCAATTGCGCTGTGTGCGGGAAGGCATTTGCAAGGAAGTCAGATCTTCACACGGTCATCACCCCGAAACAAGCATGAGAAGATCAGCAATGATAGGGAAGTGAAATCAAAAGGTGAAATACAAAGTGCTGCAATTAGTCCTGAAAAAAATGAATCTTTCGAACCTGTGCAGGTGGATCCTGAGAGATGCGTTGATGTAGCGGATGTAATGAGTCCTGACGACAATTCCTATTTCGACCCCATGCGGGTTGATAATGAGAAATGGCTGCTGGAATGGCTGGATAATCAAAGTATTGAGTACTTCTGTTAAAGTCCTGGAATGTGCACGTGTGGCTCTGTTAGATCAATTTATAAGGTGAAATTGATTATATCAGTGATTTCCAGCACAACTCCAAGCTAATGTAATCAATTTAATAAAACCATTCGATTGCTCTGTGTGTTGGAAGCATTTTCACAGTCAGCAACACTTCACAGGAATCATCAAGCAAAGAGTAAAAATGTTGTCATGAGTCCCAAACGAAATTCCTCTTTCGAGCCCATGCAGTTGCAACCTGAGAGATGGATTTATGTATTGGAGTGGCTGGAGAGTCATATTTCTGTCTCTTATATATTTTTTGTCAGTGATTTCTAGGATTTCAAGCGAGAGTGATGTTGTTAATGCTCTACATTGTGTTCAGATAAAAGTGTTCCTGATAAGTTCCAGAAGTGTTCACTCATTTCAGGATGACAACAATTTTATACTTCGATAGATACATTGCTTCGTCTCGTAGTTGGATCATCGGCTCTGTTAAATGTGTGGTGTTTATGGTAGAAGTTGCCATGTGTTGTCATCTTCTCACAGCTACTGATCTGGGTGTGCCGTCTTCTTTTAAGATTTGCCCATTCCTGTTATTCATTTTGTCGTAGTGTTTGTGTTGAATTCCGTGTCTTGAGTGTTGAGGTTTATTCTAGACTTCGTCACGTTAAGGTGGTGCTTTGTCGTCCGATCGGATTACTTGTTGATGTGGTGTGATGCGCAGTGGTTGTGAGGTGGTTCAATTCCTGATTTTACTCTCGTGGTTAAGTGGTCTTGTTGAGCTAAAGTTGGAGAAAGTCAGTGATCACAACTTTGCTCAATATTTTAAACATGTTCATTAATTTTCATCATTGTGTAATAAATTAATTCACTTCAAATAATAGGTTTTAGAGTGTGCGTGGAATGCACGTTCGTTGTTCCTGTGTTTGATGGCTTGGACTTCTGGACGAATAGCTTCAGTGGAAAAGAATGTCAAAGGGGAAATCGACGTTTACGTTTTTGATTTTAAGAATCTGTTTTAACTGTTTAATTCCAAATTGAGAAATAATTTGCCTAGTTCCTTTCCTGTTTGAGCATGCGTGTTAATAAAGATTTCTATACGAGTATTAACGTGAGTTTTCTTGCAGATGAATAAAGACCTGTTTTTAAAGATGACTGATTGTACCTTATTGCTACAATGTTCATAGCGAACACGTGTCGAGGCGAGTTTCAGGTGAAGCATCTCCATCACACAAGTTTACCCTTACCTGGCAGCATCGTGGCAGTCCGCTGGTCACACTCACTACGTCACACTCACGAGCTGTAGAGGCGGGGCTCTGTCTGCTCAGTGGCGCTGTTTTCATTCATTTAGCACCACGAGCGGGGAGTCTCATCCCTGTAGTTCCCTGTTGTGTTGGCGCATTCCTACCACGTTGCCCCTAAATTCTTTGTACGACACAATATAAAAATAATTTGTTTGTTCCAATACATAATCACACACGAGTACACATATACACCCCATGTCCACACACCCACACACGAGTGGACATACACAGCGCTGTCGAAACATTCACGAATGTGCATACACACTGCTTCATACATACACACACGGGTGCACATGCATACAAGTGCGCATACACACACGAGTGTACATATTGAAGTCATGGGCTTAGTTTATTTGCATGAAGTCTTTCTCACGTTCATACTTCCATTTGCTTGCCATTGCTACGGCACACTGGTTCGGATTATTCTTCCCATTTATGAAATCTCGCTAGAATCATTTGCATTTTCTTCATTAACTTATTTGCATTCAATTGCTATTCACGGTACTAAAGCTCCTCATATCTAGCAACATACCTAAGCTCATGTGGCCATTGTGCTTAAGCCTAAGTAGGAATATGCTGAATCATCGTTCGCTTCAGTTTGAATAGGGATGGGCATCTCCTTGAATAAGTATGTGCATGTTGTTAGTTTGCACATTTACAATGGCCTGTAAACTGTGATCAATTTATCGGCTTTATCTGTGAAAATAAATGTAAAATGTTGCAATGCTGATGGAGATATACTAAGAGGTGCATGCTTTATAGCGCGGTGACTTGATTTTATGGATATTTTTAAGGACTCTTGTTGATGGTGTGTCTAAACAACGAAGGTTATTTGTTATATTCGATCAATTAAAATGGTTACAATTGCTCTGGATACCCATCTGGATGGTATAGTTTGTAAGTGTTGTTTATTATTATAACCATTATCAGTCTATAGCAGTGTGTATTTACACTGATGTGTATGTACAGTGATGTGTGTGTTTTTATTTACTACGTGTTCTCACGGTAAGTGCATTGAATGTGGAGGGGTTACCAGCCCCTCGCAACAGTCCGGAGACCTCGTGGGCCTCTGTGATGTCTATGAGCCTTCCCTCTCGGACATTGACCACAGCGTTACCGATCTTTACCGCTGATGAGGTAGGGGGTTGTTTTTACATAACTTTACTCGTGGGCAGCGGAATGCCAAACAACAGGAAGAGTGGCTCTTCTTCTGAACAAAATAATGAAGGAGCATGGGATCGTGGCGGTGAGCTGTAGGAAGCTGTATGCCCCACGCGTGGAATGGTGATTGTTCCTGCCTGCAATGAAGGTGAACTTCAGTGTAGGAATGCAGGCAAGGCTGATTAGTCATATGCCTTTCATAATATCCCATATTAGAACCATACTGCTCGAATGAATACGAACTGCGGGCTGCGGGATTTGAATTGCATTATAATCACTCGTATCACATTGTGGTCGTTATTAGATTCACACAATCCACTGCTGGATCTGCCTCCTCAATGGATTCGAGAGTAGGATGGCGACAGCGCCGCAGCAGGCTGCAGTCCCGGATCGCTCTCACAATTTATCAACCGTAACTACACCTCGTACCTTACCCACTTCTTTACTCACCACCGCTCTTCTTACTTTCATCTTCCATCATATAATTTATTTTATTATTTTCATTATTACTTTGGCGGCAGATCCCTGCACCCAACCCCGCCAGCCTCCGTGTTCACTGCACGCGCCCCGCGGCGCTACAACAGCTGACAAATGCCGGCTGCTGCAGTGTCACACAACCCGCTTAAACTGCCGAATCGCACAGAAGATTGTATGATAATAAATAGTATAAAAGTGTAATGTTTAATATAATGTATAAGGTAATATATAGTATCGTAATTGAATAGTGAATATACAGCAGTGTGGTATACAGTAGGGTGGGTAGAATAATACATACTGTAATATTATAATGTATAGTCTAAGGTGGTGTATAGCAGAGGTGTGGACTCGAGTCATGTGACTTGGACTCGAGTCAGACTCGAGTCATGAATTTGATGACTTGCGACTCGACTTGGACTTGCATAACAATGACTTTGTCCCACCTATGAGATGTGGACTCGAGTCATGTGACTTGGACTCGAGTCAGACTCGAGTCATGAATTTGATGACTTGCGACTCGACTTGGACTTGCATAACAATGACTTTGTCCCACCTCTGGTGTATAGTAATACAGTATATATTTTAATGTTGGGTTTGTCTATGGCAGTATATAGTACGGGGTAGATTCGTGTGATGTAAGAGAAAAAAGTGTAGCTGGAGGCATATTCTATTTTTTGCGACGTAAAATTGTAACGTATGAATTACTGTTAGTAGCTCAGCTTATTGGAGAGTATATTTAGTATACTGATGATACTGATGTAGTTTATATTTTAGTTTTTTAAGTGGTGGTTTAGTTACTGCAGCTTCATACTATTAACATTCCTTCCCTTTATTAATGCTAACCCTACTCCCTCCCTTTGATGCTGCTAATCCTGCATAATGCACGGGCATAATATGACTTTGAAACCCCCCGTCCACCTCCTACGCATTCCACAAGTAGTGACTAATCCCATATTTGCATTTCAACATAATACGTATGTACATCTCACTGCATAATTGTACACTTCCGTTTGAATAAGGATGTGCATCTCCATGCATAATTCCGTGCTTCGTGTTAATTTGCTATTATTGACCCCCCAATGTCCTCTAAACTGCTGCAAGTTTAGAGGATTATAAAGCGACATGCAGCCTGAAATATCAAAATTGGTGATCTCGAGCTTGATTTGGAATAAAATGTGCAAGTTTATACTGTACTGACATTGTTTTATAAATATATTTAATGACAATCGTGTTGAGCGGGGTGCTTCTAGAAAGCGAGTGTTTTATATTATAATTTCTGCCATGAACTTTAAACAATGATCTGAATGGTTTAGCTTGTAAGCGTGGTTTATTATAATGTCCATATTAAAGGTTTTTTGGGTTAGATCGCTTAAATATATAAATGTGTCGTTGAAACCCGCCACCACCCGACAAAGCCAACTTGTTAGGGTTGTCACGTAAACAGAACATGCAAATGTGTCACTAGTACAGCACACCGGTGTGTTGGAGAGCCAAGCCACAACATTTACAATGTGAGTACGACGTTTCTCCTGTAATTAAAACTAGCTTCATCAGTCGACAGCCAGATTTGGGAAGTCTCACTGTTTTGTTTCTTATATAGAAGCATAGATGTTGTGACCACTCAGCGGGGCATCTAAGATTCATATCGTCAGCCTAACCTGTGAAAATAATGACAAAACCCCGCTATACAAGTATACTACTGTTTGTATGTACATGGATCTGTACTTCTGTGTATGTCCACTCGTGTGTGGGTGTGTGTACATGGGAGTGTATATGTGTACTCGTGTATGATTATGTATTGGAACAAACAAATTGTTTTTATATTGTGTCGTACAAATCATTTAAGGGAAACGTGGTAGGAATGCGCCACCACAACAGGGAACTACAGGGATGAGACTCCCCGCTCGTGGTGCTAAATGAATGAAAACAGCGCCACTGAGCAGACAGAGCCCCGCCCCTACAGCTCGTGAGTGTGACGTAGTGAGTGTGACCAGCGGACTGCCACGATGCTGCCAGGTAAGGGTAAACTTGTGTGATGGAGATGCTTCACCTGATACTCGCCTCCACACGTGTTCGCTATGAACATTGTAGCAATAAGGGACGATCAGTCATCTTTAACATAGCAGGTCTTTATTGTTCTGCAAGTATATTAACGTTAAAACTCGTACAAACACATGCACACTCGTGTGTGAATGCACACCGCTGTATATACAGTCGCGTTTGGATGCACACTCGTGTGTGTATGTCTACTCGTCCGTCTTTTAAGGAAGGATATGGTAGCAATAACGTACAATCAGTCATCTTTAAAAACAGTCTTTATTAATCTGCAAGAAAACTCACGTTAATACTCGTATAGAAATCTTTATTAACACGCAAGCTCAAACAGGAAAGGAACTAGGCAAATTATTTCTCAATTTGGAATCAAACAGTTAAAACAGATTCTTAAAATCAAAAACGTAAACGTCGATTTCCCCTTTGACATTCTTTTCCACTGAAGCTATTCGTCCAGAAGTCCAAGCCATCAAACACAGGAACAACGAACGTGCAATCCACGCACACTCTTAAACCTATTATTTTAAGTGAATTAATTTATTACACAATGATGAAAATTAATGAAAATGTTTAAAATATTGAGCAAAGTTGTGATCACTGACTTTCTCCAACTTTAGCTCAACAAGACCACTTAACCACGAGAGTAAAATCAGGAATTGAACCACCTCACAACCACTGCGCATCACACCACATCAACAAGTAATCCGATCGGACGACAAAGCACCACCTTAACGTGACGAAGTCTAGAATAAACCTCAACACTCAAGACACGGAATTCAACACAAACACTACGACAAAATGAATAACAGGAATGGGCAAATCTTAAAAGAAGACGGCACACCCAGATCAGTAGCTGTGAGAAGATGACAACACATGGCAACTTCTACCATAAACACCACACATTTAACAGAGCCGATGATCCAACTACGAGACGAAGCAATGTATCTATCGAAGTATAAAATTGTTGTCATCCTGAAATGAGTGAACACTTCTGGAACTTATCAGGAACACTTTTATCTGAACACAATGTAGAGCATTAACAACATCACTCTCGCTTGAAATCCTAGAAATCACTGAAAAAAATATATAAGAGACAGAAATATGACTCTCCAGCCACTCCAATACATAAATCCATCTCTCAGGTTGCAACTGCATGGGCTCGAAAGAGGAATTTCGTTTAGGACTCATGACAACATTTGTACTCTTTGCTTGATGATTCCTGTGAAGTGTTGCTGACTGTGAAAATGCTTCCAACACACAGAGCAATCGAATGGATTTATTACATTGATTACATTAGCTTGGAGTTGTGCTGGAAATCACTGATATAATCAATTTCACCTTATAAATTGATCTAACAGAGACACAAACGTGCACATTCCAGGACTTTAACAGAAGTACTCAATACTTTGATTATCCAGGTTCGAAAGATTCATTTTTTTCAGGACTAATTGCAGCACTTTGTATTGCACCTTTTGATTTCACTTCCCTATCATTGCTGATCTTCTCATGCTTGTTTCGGGGTGATGACCGTGTGAAGATCTGACTTCCTTGCAAATGCCTTCCCGCACACAGCGCAATTGAATGGCTTCTCGCCCGTGTGTGTTTCTTGGTGACTGTTAAGAGTTGATTTCTGTGAAAATGACTTCCCACACTCAGAGCACTTGAATGGCTTCTCGCCCGTGTGTGTTTTCTGGTGACTGTTAAGAGTTGATTTCCGTGAAAATGACTTCCCACACACAGAGCAATTGAACGGCTTTTCGCCCGTGTGTGTTTTCTGGTGACGGTTAAGAGTTGATTTCAGTGAAAATGACTTCACACACGCAGAGAAATTGAATGGCTTCTTAACCGTGTGTGCGTGGCGCTGTGGAGAGTTTATCTGCTCCATGTGACTGATTCTTCAGAGCAGAGGAACAGTCGCGGGTGTTGTTGAGAGTTAAAGGTACCCTTTAAGCTGCGTGGATGTCTGGCTCAAATCGCCAAAAAGCAAACTCTCACTACCGTCTAACTGAGACACAGTAACGTCTCGTAAGTCGGACGACACACGATTACCAGTGTATCCACTAGCAAAGTCACTTACTTGTTGATGCACGGCGTATCGATGTCCCTGTAACCCGTCTGAAGAGATCGCCACAAACTCTCCCAGTCGCCACGCAATCGTGCTCGCCAAGGCTGGGTCTAGCAGAAGGGTAATCTGCAGAGCGAGGAGTCGAGCCTCTTTCCTCAGTGAAATTCCTCTCCAAATGGTCTTGAGGTCTGATTTTAAGCTCCTTATAACTCCCCTCTAGCATCCAAATCCTTTGTTCTCGTCTTGGCCTATCATGGACCTTGCATTAAATTTATTTTTTTACATTAACAAACTGCATATCAAACAACATAGCTTAGCTAATCTGGCCATTGTTATTAAACCTTAATATGTATGTGCATCTCACTGCATAATTGTATGCATAATTCAGTGTTTCCTGTGAATTTGCTAATATTCGCCCGGCTATGTCCTGTAAACTGCTGCAGGTTTAGAAGATCTAACAGCCACATACAGTTCGAAATATAGAAATGAAGATGTCGAGTTTGATTTGGACTAAGAGGTGCAAGTTTATACTGTGATGAACCTGTTTAATAAACATATTTAAGGACACTCGTGTTGAACGTGGTGCTTCTAGCAAACAAGTGTGTTATATTATAATTTACGTCATAAACTTTAAATAATCATCTGAATGGTTTAGCTTGTAAGCGTGGTCTTTAATAAAGTAATGCAACAAGAACAATCAACCACCTTTTAGTCTGTAACATACGACCTTCGGTGTGTATATACACCAGTGTGTTTGTGTTCAATATTTTGCACGTGTTTAATATTTTGGACGTGTTTTTACGGTAATTGCATTGAATATTGAGGGGTTACCAGCCTCTCGCACCCGTCCAAATACCTCGTGGGCAGCTGTGGTGGCTACGAGCCTTCCCTCCGGGACATTGCTCACATCCACCACAGCGTTACCGTCTGACACGGTCAATGAAGGAAGGGGGTTGTTTTTGCAAAACTTTACTCGTGGCAGGGGAATGGCAAAGAACAGGGAGTGCCTCTTTCTGATTAACAAAAAACGAATGAAGGGGGCGTGGGAGCGTGGCGTAAGGTGTGGAAAGCTGTAAGTCACAGGTATCATTCGAATTGGGTCAATGACACCAGCACACAAATGGTGGGGTCGTTTGGAATGATGTTGCATTGATGAAATATGAATTTCTCGACGTTGTATTTCATGATCTTTAAATTAAATTTTTGCTTTTAGAATTTACAATCTGCATATCTAGCAACAGAGCTTCGCTAATCTTGCCATTGAGCTTAAGCCTGAATACGTATATTCATCTCACCGCATAATTTGCATTCATTTGCTACTATATTCACCCTGCAATATGCTGCAAAATGCTGCCAGTTCAAATGCGTTACCAGGGAAATGCAGACTGAAGTATTAAAATTGTGATTTTGGAATTTGAGGTGCAAGTTTATACCGTGCTGACTTTGTTTTATAAATATATTGAAGTACTTGTGTTGATATGAGCGCTACAGAACAATCAAGGTGATTTGTTTAATTTAATCCACGCAAATTATTACGATTGCTGTCATACACTTTTAACGATAATCGACATGGTATTGCCTGTAAGCGTGTGTGTATTTACACTGCTGTGTAAGTACACTTGACTTTGACTCGTGTGTGTACGTGTTTGTTGTAAGCATTGTACAGTTAACGGACGCTCAGATAACTTTAAAAAATCAGATTTTTATTAATCTGCAAAAAAATATTGACGTTAATATTGCTGTGCATGCACACTCGCGCGTGTGTAGAGGTAGTGTAGTGGTTAGCGCACAGCTCACTTCTCGCTCACGTTAAATTCATGCTCACGGCCAACACCAGCGACGATTATCTGAACAGTATGTAATTTAATGTTGGGTTTGTCGATGGCAGCATATAGAACGGGGTAGACCCGTGTGATGTAAGGGAAAAAAGTTTAGCTGGAATGTATTACTTACTGTTAGTAGCTCAGCTTATTGGAGAGTATATTTAGTATACTGATGATACTATGTAGTTTATACTTTAGTTTTTTACGTGGTTGTTTAGTTACTGCAGCTACATACTATTAACATTCCTTCCCTTTATTAATGCTACCCCTATCCCCTCCCTTTGATGCTGCTATTCCTGCATAAATGCACGGGCATAATATGACTTTGAAACCCCCCGCCCACCTCCTACGCATTTCACAAGTAGTACTAATCACATATCTGCATATGCTAAATTCCTCTTGATTTGCAAATTAATTTGTAAAGGCGCTCTTCCCCTTACAACCCAGCTTAAATATACGCTCCAAGCGTGGTGGTGTTTCATTCAGACGCTGTCTCCCCGACAGACCTGTTCTTCACCTGAGGACGGCTGTGTGCGTTGTGGCCGAAACGTCGTGAGAATTATTTTATTATGTTTTATTTTTATTATTTCCCTTATACGTAACTTTACCGAAAGAACCAAGAAGATTATTAATCGATATTTACGTGTTTGATTTGAGAATATTTTATAACTGTTGCATTCCTGAAAGTGATATAAATTTCCTAGTTTGTTAACCGTTTGACCAAGCGAATTGATAAAAACATTTAATGCGAGTTTTACTGTTAATATTCTTGCAAATCAATACAGACCTGATTTGTTTTTAAACATGACTGATCGTACGTTATTGCTACCATATCCTTCATTAAAAAAACACGGACGAGTAGACATGCACACACGAGTGTGCATATACAGGGTGTACATACAGACATACAACGCAGTGTACATACACAGCAGTGTATGCACACAAGGATTGCGTTCCACTGCGAACACGCACGATTGTACATACATGTGCAGTTCACACCTATGCACCCTTAGCCCATTGATCGTGATGATTATGAATAACATATTACTAGATCTAACAACTGAAACAATAAATATGCTCATCGAGTTTTGATTTGGATTGTGTGGTTAAATACTGTAAATAGCTATTCAAATTCATTGAGATTGCACATTCAGCAAATTCTAATGCGGCCACATTGCGATTCTAATAATTATAGTGCAATTCTAATCCCTCACCCCCAGTTCGCATTTCCGTCCCTAGGTTCGCATATATAAACATATGACATCCATACATATGAGTATCATGGGATTATTAGGTAGGAGGTCATAGAATGAATCTAACTCATTTGCCTTGCTTTCATCCCTCGACTGATATTCATCTTCGGTGGATGCATGAGCAACCACCACTCCCCACGGTAGCCTGGGGCTGAGAGCTTTCCACACCTTACGCCACTCTCCCACGCCCCCTTGATCCGTTTTTTTTCTCAGAAGAAGAGCCCCCTGTTGTTTGGCATTACCCAGCCTCGAGTAAAGATCGGAAAAAAGAATCCGCTACCGCATCCGCGGTGCCGGACGGTAACGCTTGGATGTGAGCAATGTCCTGGAGGGAAGGCGCGGAGCCACCACAGAGGCCCACGAGGTCTCTGGACGGGTTCGAGGCGCTGGTAACATCTCCATTTTTAATGCAATTATCATTAAAAAAAACATCCAAAATATTAAACACATACACACGAGTTTAACATGTAGGATTTCGGGACCAATAGCATCCATAATAGAGGTTGTTAGGTCAGATCGCTGAAGTATAGAAATGTGTCTTTAAAATAAAACATTACATAAATGCATGCCGACAAAGGGCAGCGTACTTCAATAGAGCTCAGCTGCGTGGTCAACACATGAGACTTCCCAAAGCTGACTGTCGACTGATGAGGCTAGTTTTAATTACAGGCGAAACGTCGTACTCAGATTGTAAATGTTGTGGCTTGGCTCTTCAACAAACCGGTGTGCTGTACTAGTGACAAATTTGCATGTTCTGTTTACGTGACAACCCTTACTAGTTGGCTTTGTCGGGTGGTGGCGGGTTTCAACGACACATGTATATATTTAAGCGATCTAACCCAAAACACCTCTAATATGGACATCATAATAAACCACGCTTACATTCAGATGATTATTCAAAGTTCATGGCAGAAATTATAATATAAAACACTCCTTTCTAGAAGCACCCCGCTCAACACGATTGTCCTTAAATATATTTATTAAACAAAGTCAGTACAGTATAAACTTGCACATCTTATTCCAAATCAAGCTCGAGATCACCAATTTTGATATTTCAGGCTGCATGTCGCTTTATAATCCTCTAAACTTGCAGCAGTTTAGAGGACATTGGGGGGTCAATATTAGCAAATTAACATGAAGCACGGAATTATGCATGGAGATGCACATCCTTATTCAAACGGAAGTGTACAATTATGCAGTGAGATGTACATACGTATTATGTGGAATGCGTAGGAGGTGGGCGGGGGGTTTCAAAGTCATATTATGCCCATGCATTATGCAGGATTAGCAGCATCAAAGGGAGGGAGTAGGGTTAGCATTAATAAAGGGAAGGAATGTTAATAGTATGAAGCTGCAGTAACTAAACCACCACGTAAAAAACTAAAATATAAACTACATCAGTATCATCAGTATACTAAATATACTCTCCAATAAGCTGAGCTACTAACAGTAATTCATACGTTACAATTTAAGTCGCAAAAAATAGAATATGCCTCCAGCTACACTTTTTTCTCTTACATCACACGAATCTACCCCGTACTATATACTGCCATAGACAAACCCAACATTAAAATACATACTGTATTACTATACACCACCTTAGACTATACATTATAATATTACACTATGTATTATTCTAACCACCCTACTGTATACCACACTGCTGTATATTCACTATACAATTACGATACTATATATTACCTTATACATTATATTAAACATTACACTTTTATTCTATTTATTATCATACAATCTTCTGTGCGATTCGGCAGTTTAAGCGGGTTGTGTGACACTGCAGCAGCCGGCATTTGTCAGCTGTTGTAGCGCCGCGGGGCGTGTGCAGTGAACACGGAGGCTGGCGGGGTTGGGTGCAGGGATCTGCCGCCAAAGTAATAATGAAAATAATAAAATAAATTATATGATGGAAGATGAAAGTAAGAAGAGCGGTGGTGAGTAAAGAAGTGGGTAAGGTACGAGGTGTAGTTACGGTTGATAAATTGTGAGAGCGATCCGGGACTGCAGCCAGCTGCGGCGCTGTCGCCATCCTACTCTCGAATCCATTGAGGAGGCAGATCCAGCAGTGGATTGTGTGAATCTAATAACGACCACAATGTGATACGAGTGATTATAATGCAATTCAAATCCCGCAGCCCGCAGTTCGCATTCATTCGAGCAGTATGGTTCTAATATGGGATATTATGAAAGGCATATGACTAATCAGCCTTGCCTGCATTCCTACACTGATGTTCACCTTCAGTGCAGGCAGGAACAATCACCATTCCACGCGTGGGGCATACAGCTTCCTACAGCTCACCGCCACGATCCCATGCTGCTTCATTATTTTGTTCAGAAGAAGAGCCACTCTTCCTGTTGTTTGGCATTCCGCTGCCCACGAGTAAAGTTACGTAAAAACAACACCCTACCTCATCAGCGGTAAAGATCGGTAACGCTGTGGTCAATGTGAGCAATGTCCGAGAGGGAAGGCTCATAGACATCACAGAGGCCCACGAGGTCTCCGGACTGTTGCGAGGGGCTGGTAACCCCTCGACATGCAATGCACTTACCGTGAGAACACGTGGTAAATAAAAACACACACATCACTGTACATACACATCAGTGTAAATACACACTGCTATAGACTGATAATGGTTATAATAATAAACAACACTTACAAACTATACCATCCAGATGGGTATCCAGAGCAATTGTAACCATTTTAATTGATCGAATATAACAAATAACCTTCGTTGTTTAGACACACCATCAACAAGAGTTCTTAAAAATATCCATAAAATCAAGTCACCGCGCTATAAAACATGCACCTCTTAGAATATCTCCATCAGCATTGCAACATTTTATATTTATTTTCACAGATAAAGCCGATAAATTGATCACAGTTTACAGGCCATTGTAAATGTGCAAACTAACAACATGCACATACTTATTCAAGGAGATGCCCATCCCTATTCAAACTGAAGCGAACGATGATTCAGCACATTCCTACTTAGGCTTAAGCACAATGGCCACATGAGCTTAGGTATGTTGCTAGATATGAGGAGCTTTAGTACCGTGAATAGCAATTGAATGCAAATAAGTTAATGAAGAAAATGCAAATGATTCTAGCGAGATTTCATAAATGGGAAGAATAATCCGAACCAGTGTGCCGTAGCAATGGCAGGCAAATGGAAGTATGAACGTGAAAAAGACTTCATGCAAATAAACGAAGCCCATGACTTCAATATGTACACTCGTGTGTGTATGCGCACTTGTATGCATGTGCACCCGTGTGTGTATGTATGAAGCAGTGTGTATGCACATTCGTGAATGTTTCGACAGCGCTGTGTATGTCCACTCGTGTGTGGGTGTGTGGACATGGGGTGTATATGTGTACTCGTGTGTGATTATGTATTGGAACAAACAAATTATTTTTTATATTTTGTCGTACAAAGAATTTAGGGGCAATGTGGTAGGAATGCGCCAACACAACAGGGAACTACAGGGATGAGACTCCCCGCTCGTGGTGCTAAATGAATGAAAACAGCGTCACTGAGCAGACAGAGCCCCGCCCCTACAGCTCGTGAGTGTGACGTAGTGAGTGTGACCAGCGGACTGCCACGATGCTGCCAGGTAAGGGTAAACTTGTGTGATGGAGATGCTTCACCTGAAACTCGCCTCCACACGTGTTCGCTATGAACATTGTAGCAATAAGGGACGATCAGTCATTTTTAACATAGCAGGTCTTTATTGTTCTGCAAGTATATTAACGTTAAAACTCGTAGAAACACATGCACACTCGTGTGTGAATGCACACCGCTGTATATACAGTCGCGTTTGGATGCACACTCGTGTGTTTATGTCTACTCGTCCGTCTTTTAAGGAAGGATATGGTAGCAATAACGTACAATCAGTCATCTTTAAAAACAGGTCTTTATTAATCTGCAAGAAAACTCACGTTAATACTCGTATAGAAATCTTTATTAACACGCAAGCTCAAACAGGAAAGGAACTAGGCAAATTATTTCTCAATTTGGAATTAAACAGTTAAAACAGAATCTTAAAATCAAAAACGTAAACGTCGATTTCCCCTTTGACATTCTTTTCCACTGAAGCTATTCGTCCAGAAGTCCAAGCCATCAAACACAGGAACAACGAACGTGCAATCCACGCACACTCTTAAACCTATTATTTTAAGTGAATTAATTTATTACACAATGATGAAAATTAATGAACATGTTTAAAATATTGAGCAAAGTTGTGATCACTGACTTTCTCCAACTTTAGCTCAACAAGACCACTTAACCACGAGAGTAAAATCAGGAATTGAACCACCTCACAACCACTGCGCATCACACCACATCAACAAGTAATCCGATCGGACGACAAAGCACCACCTTAACGTGACGAAGTCTAGAATAAACCTCAACACTCAAGACATGGAATTCAACACAAACACTACGACAAAATGAATAACAGGAATGGGCAAATCTTAAAAGAAGACGGCACACCCAGATCAGTAGCTGTGAGAAGATGACAACACATGGCAACTTCTACCATAAACACCACACATTTAACAGAGCCGATGATCCAACTACGAGACGAAGCAATGTATCTATCGAAGTATAAAATTGTTGTCATCCTGAAATGAGTGAACACTTCTGGAACTTATCAGATCACCCTTCTTCCACGAGACCCAGCCTGGCGAGAACGATTGCTTGGCGACTGGTTGGCTACTTCGCTTCGGGAGAGTTCGTGGCGATCTCTTCAGACGGGTTACAGGGACATCGATACGCGGTGCATCAACAAGTAAGTATCTTTGTTAGTGGATAAACTGGTAATCGCGTGTGTAGTCCGACTTACGAGACGTTACTGTGTCTCGGTTAGACGTTGGTAAGAGTTTGCTTCTTGGCGATTTGAGCCAGACATCCACGCAGCTTAAAGGGTGCATTTTACTCTAAAAAACACCCGCAACTGTCACTGAAGAATCAGTCACATGGAGCAGATAACCTTTACACAGCGCCACACACACACGGTTGGCGGGGTTGGGTGCAGGGATCTGCCGCCACCCAAAACTCGGGCGACGCCAAAGTAATAATGAAAATAATAAAATAAATTATATGATGGAAGATGAAAGTAAGAAGAGCGGTGGTGAGTAAAGAAGTGGGTAAGGTACGAGGTGTAGTTACGGTTGATAAATTGTGAGAGCGATCCGGGACTGCAGCCAGCTGCGGCGCTGTCGCCATCCTACTCTCGAATCCATTGAGGAGGCAGATCCAGCAGTGGATTGTGTGAATCTAATAACGACCACAATGTGATACGAGTGATTATAATGCAATTCAAATCCCGCAGCCCGCAGTTCGTATTCATTCGAGCAGTATGGTTCTAATATGGGATATTATGAAAGGCATATGACTAATCAGCCTTGGCTGCATTCCTACACTGATGTTCACCTTCAGTGCAGGCAGGAACAATCACCATTCTGTTGTATCCTAAGCCTTCTTCCAAACTTGATATTTTTATATATTATCTTTTTACTTGATATATAATGAATGAAAACACCCCAAAAAGCAGCAGGCTGCAAAAACCAGGTGTTGTTAAGTAATGAACTGGAGGAGGGCTAGGATGACAGAATTTGCAACCTTGCTTCAAGGAAGGAGGGGGCCTGATGAACGGGCATATGTCACCCGTGCAGGCGGCAGAGACAGTGGGAGAGTCAGCCAGACATAATTAAGGCAAAAAGCCAACCATCCTGCATGGTTTTAAGGAATTAAATTATTAAATCCAGGGTGAGTGGTCAAATGAAGTGGGTCAGCAACGCTGTGTGCACAGGGGAGGGAGCTGATTAACAACCCTGCGCGTCTGAACGTGAGGGGGCCTTTGACCTGAAATTAAGAATAACACTCCCAGAGCAGAAGGTTGGATGACCACAGTGAGACGAATAAGAGCGTTGTATATCAAGGATGCAGACTCAGCTGAATAACAAGGCTGCGGAGGTCACCAAAAGTTCGCGTTCGCCTAGTTAAGTCGAAAAGCTCAATTATTCTGTATTGCTATTAAAGTAACGTTAAAGTCAGAATTTAACAACAGGGTAGGCTAAAGTTATTGATATTCACACCCACTCCAATTAAACCAGGCCACAAGTTACGCCTACTGAACCATCACCATCATTAAGTCAATATGAAATATTATTTCCATACTTTAAAATACAACTCGACCCAAAGCATATGACAATCAGAACCTTCCTAAGTCAAAATTGAAGCGCACCCAGACAGGAGCGAATAGTCGATATAAGGTTGAAGAGGGAAGGAAAATAAGAGCACGGCGAACTGCAAACGTAAGCAAAAAGCCGGGAACAACACACCAGCCAGCAACAGCAAGTCGGGCTTCGACAGGCCATAAAAGTAGGAATGATAACTCCCGGGGTCAGGGGACATCAGAAAAAGCAAGCAGACAAAAACCAGAACTGACTCCAAGGTTCAACCGCCCTCACCTACAAGGAGTGACGGAAATTAATGAGGCCTTGAGTTAACGGCGTCAGCTGGACAGCAACAACAACGGCGAGCAGAGACAGAGTGAGGCAAAAACCTGCGAGGCTATGAAATGCAACTTCATGTCAGTGAAGCCTGACCAACAAGTTAAGTTAATGACATCACAATACATAATATCGTACATAACATCAATGTTAACGCTATTCACCGTCAACTATATTCCGCTTATATAACCATGCAGACACCAAGGAATACGAATTCCTAGGATCAAGAAACTTACCCCTTAACCTAAGATATCGGAAATAAATTAATAATAATAAGCCTATGCATGAAAGACAAAAGTAAAACTTATGAAAAGCCAGGATAGCGGGATAAATCACCACCAGGTCGAAATAAAATACATAATAAAAGAGCGATGTTAAACCCAGGGTCGGAGAGAAAGGGAGATCCCGGCCGTCTTTGTATCCCCGCAGCGCGGGATGGGAGTGTGTATGTGCTCGGGGAGGCACCTCCACTTGGGTCAAGCACCACGATGGGAAACGACACACCTTAGGCTACATACAGAATCATAACTGGGAAATGGTAAGGGACAAATGTTAATTTAAAACTTTTTAACCATGTCTGTGTGCGTCTGTGAGGGTCGGAGGGAGTGTGCCCCTCCCTCCAGGTCGTGCACCCAGACAGAGAGACGACTTCGAGGCAATTTGTAACATCTGATTGTTTGCTCATGGATTTTATGGAGGGAGTATGACAACGGAAAATACCATGGGTGATGCACACAAGGACACACGGACGTACGGACACACACATGAACACACCTACACACGGACAAATCCTGACACAGTAAATCAAAAGAAAACCCCGCCTTGTGGGCAGGACCCAAAGGGATTTTTCGGCATAAAAGAAAGGACCCTGAGCATTGGAAACCAGTTCGACCAGGGGAGTCAACTCATCACGAGTTCGACCAGCGGGTCGGCTCCGGAGCGAGCTCGACCGAGCGGGTCGGCTCGACTCATCTTCAGCTCGACCGAGCGGGTCGACTCAAGGGCGAGATGCGACTAACGGGTCGGCTCGACTCTTCAGCTTCTGGGACTCAGCCGAGTTCAGACGGCTCTCGGGGCTCGACTCAAGCGGCTCCCCGTCTCCTCTGCAGGCGGGCAAGACCCGCTTGACAGCTCAACTCGGCCGCGACAGGCCAACCTCTGCCGAGTCGGTTTCCCTGCTGCCGCGAGAATCGCGGTTTGGCGACGACGCTGCGAGCGAGCTGTGGGCGCCACCTACCGACCGGGTTCCGAACTACGACAGCGTATCAACAGGCATCCAACCAATTCACCACGGTGACAGAGGAGCGACTAATACGTATGACGCGCACCGCCCCCTCACCACACGAACCCCAGGCGTCTGTTTGACATAAAGAACAGACTCCGAACATTGACTATTCAAGACCACTCTTACCACTCAAACACACTCGAACCCATAAGCCGTCCGTGGCTGTGAAGGCATCCCAACGACCGAGTGATGGCCATCCGTCATTTATAAGAGTATTCGTAATTTTTATCTTTAATATTTAGTGGGCTGTACTCTTAATCGCATAAATTCCCAACAGATCCATCAATACGAATTGATTCTTGGCACCTCCTTCCGCCGAGCAACGCTCACGTGGGGAGTGGTGGCCCACCAGATCCTTATCAGGTGATCTGGTCCCCAATTAGTAAACTCTGTATAAGATAACGATCTTCGGAAAAGGAGCGCCGTCGCAGGTCGTTACTCCGAGCCATTCTGTTGTCAGATAACCTGCCGATGTATCTGTTGAGATTGGTGCCTTTAAGAATAATAACTGTTTTTGATTGTGTTTTTATCGCCGTATAATCTTTCAAGTATAATCATTCATTAACGTTAAGGTTTTCTTAGCATAGTATTTGCATGTTTTAACGACTCTCTCTCACTAACAACCATCGCGTTACGCGGGATCCATGTGCCGTTGTCAAGTGAAATCAGACAATCATTGATGATACTGTATTGATGCCGTGTTGACGTTCCGGGATTGAGAGTTCGCATACTATATCATAGTTAAGGTTGAATTAGTAATAAATTGATTAATACAGAAGTGGTTGTGTGATTCTTTCCTGAAGTCTATGCATAAGATCTGCTTCTGCGTTGAGATCTGAACTTGGTGACCTTAATAAACACACTAACACATACTCAATAAATGTTAAAGCGATAACGGGGTGAACCGGGGACCTAAAGATAAGCGAGAATAAGACGAACCTAGACAACGATGCCGAGTTAATCTAAGTTAATCTTGTATACTTACACCACACCTGCATAACTGCATACGATTAATTGCCTTATTCCGATCGATAACCCACCCTCGTCACCGAGGCGGGGTCTGGTTATCATAACGACTTGCATTATCATAATTACACCCACTCGCATAATTACTACGATTACCTCTCGAATTGGCATAATTAAATGTGCATAATTACATAAATTAATATATTTCCGGATAATTACACATTTGGCCAAATTTCATTTGATTACTATTATTTTCACTGAATATTCATAACCCACATATACAACATAATAATTTCACCCACGCACGCATACAACATATCAAAATTTTCACACCCAACATATACAACATAATGGGGGCTCGGGTCCGGGATTTCTCGCAGACAGTTTGTGCATGAATTCAGGAACGAATCACTGTTGTGTTAATCAAAGTGGTGTGAACTAACGTTGCCTTGTGATTATAAACGGGGGTATACACGCGCTCTGAAGGGAAATACCAGAGTAGCAGAGTATAACAAAGACAGCTGGGCTGAAATTATTTGCTCGAGTTGAACTGACGCATCCTGTGATACAATTGTTTATATGTGCGCTGAAGGGGAATTCTAGAGTAACTCACGCCGCACATGAGATGTTAGAATTAAGATACACTCTTAAGTCTGTTAACCACACTACGTAATAGAGATGGCGCAGGATCCACAACGTTCTGAGGTTGACACACCAACGCATAACACTGATACAGAGTGGACCTCTGAGGAGGAGATGGAATCTATGGAAAAACAATATCGGGAATTTGTGTTAAAAGTACTGGACGGACTGCTAGCCAGCAGACGGAGCAGAGAGATATATGGGAGGGGTGCCATACAGAAGATGTTAAAGCCCATAGAAGGAAACTACTTAAGGACGTGATGAAATGTGGCAAAGCCAAACGTGACGTAAAAATTGCAGAAATAGCGAGGGTAGACTCGTATCTCCTCGCACAGACAGACAGAGAAAGATTATGGAATGAGGAAAAATTTGAAAGGGAAAGACAAGAGAAACTGTCCTTAATGGTGCAGGTAGAGCGTCTGCACGCCCTCATGAGAGAGAAAGAATCCGCACTAAATGCACCAGTGAAACACCCAGACGCTGATACACAGAACACATACGGGAGTAACAATTTACCACACTCCGAGCCACGTGGACGTAGCCCAGGGCCAGATCCCACAATGAGTATGGCTACTGTGCAAAGCAATTTTGATGAAGTAACACCCTCGCAAATCGAGGAGAGAGAAGAGGAAATAGTAATACAAACGGGAAAACATGAGGCCGACCACCCCAACGTTAGAGAGAGACAAATAATTAACCCTAAGTCATCAGGATACACTGTAATGATAGGGCGGAAAAGGGCGGAGCTGGTGCAAGACGGGAAACATGACCTAAACAGCACACCAGGCAGACGCACGCTACGCAAGTATGACCGACATGATGCAGATGACAGGGACAGCTCACCAGAGAAACGCACCTCGCACAAACACGACCAACATGACACAGATGACAGACACAGCTCACCAGAGAGACACACCTCACGCAAACATGACAGACACAGCTCACCAGAGAGACGCACCTCACGTAAACATGACAGACACAGCTCACCAGAGAGACGCACCTCACGTAAACATTATCAACACGACAGGGGTAACAGAGAGAGCTCACCAGAGGAACACACCTCACGCAAACATGACCGACATGATGCAGATGACAGACACAGCTCACCAGAGAGACGCACCTCACGTAAACATTATCAACACGACAGGGGTAACAGAGAAAGCTCACCAGAGGGACGCATGACCCGTGAAAATCACCCACGCAAAACCACCCGCACCACAGATGACAGAGACAGGAATCCCGATAACCATGAAGCACGAGACAAACGTAAATACAACACCTCACCTAGCAGGCACTACACACGTAGTAGGCAGCATGAAGGTCAAGGACAAAAACACTCACCACATAGACACCGCTCAAGGAGATCACGCACACCAACCCACAAACACGAATCACAAGACCCACATAAGGAAAACAAGAGACACAGACACGGGAAACATGACAACAGGGATAGTGGAGACAAGGGTAGCTCAAGTGAGCACTCCTCAGGAACCGACACCACTGATGACGAACAACACACTTTTAACAGTAAGACACTAAAACTAATGGACAAAGCACTCGTGAGAATTCCCTACTTCGATCCACATAACAAGAACAGGGACATACACACTTACATAGCTACGGTAGAACAGGAGGCTAAGATCCGGGGTCTGGGTAAATCAGCAGAAAAGGCATGTTTATTATCAAGGAGCCTACATGAACCCGCCAGACCATGGGTAGCCTCCCTGCCAAATAGGGTGAAGAGTGACTTTAAACAATTGAGCCGAGCAGTAGTTAAGAGATTTGGGGAATACTTCACACTATCCGAAGGATTGAACGCGGCAAAGTTGATGACCCAGCGAGTAGACGAAGACCCACGAGATTATCTCCTACGCCTTAAGAAAGCATATTACGCAGGAGACGGGGACAATGCCCAGGGAGATAAGACAGTTTTAAAAGTGATGTTCTTTCAATCATTGAGACCTGAAATAGTGAGAATAGTAGGAATGATGTTGGACCCCGAGACTGCCTCCCTACGCCAGATTGAAAGCAAGGCCCACACGGCCTGGGTGAACGGACGGAAAACCACTAGCATAGCCAAAACCCACATCGTCACCAGAGATAAAGAATGCCTCGATCTGGAGGGAAGCGAATCTCCAAGGAATAATATTAGCGCCACACGGGGTGGACATGAATTCCCCCAGGAGAGGGCGCCTAACCCAATAGAATCAACACCCGTCTACAACACGCTGAACCACGTTCCACGTGGGGGGAGGGACGAGTCAAGGGGAACCTGGCACCCACAGCCGCCACCACCATGGAATGCAGGAGAGGGCGGAGGCTGGAATTATGGAGGAGGAAGAGCGAGTGACGGGCCATACCTACCCCGCGGAGGCCGACGCCCATTAAACCAGTCACCATATCGTCCCCCACTGCCGCCTCCACTAACAATAGAGCATAGACCACCGTTAGCTAACAGGAATCGATATGCTCACCACATTAGGATGGAAAAAGAGCTCCTAGGGAGTATGAAGACTCCCATGCAAATAGCAAAGGGAAGAATACCAACTATACCCACACAGGAGGAGGACACACCCAGCGCAAAGGTAGCCCAAGTGAACGTAGGGAAGACAAGAAGCCCCGAAGCAATCACCGAAGTGGTACCAGAGGGAAAAGGGTACCATCTGGGGGAATTGATTCCCGTAGGACCAGTCGGACGAGTCCACGTGGAAGTAATACTGCAAGATACCCTGACCAGCCAGGGCCTTTGTGATACTGGAGCAGAAATATCCATGATATCCAGAGAATTATTTGACGAACTCCAGACTGCCCTCCAGAGGAAGAATGAAACACTACAGATGATGCCAAGTAACCTTACCTACTCAGGATGTGAAGGGACCCACATGCGACCATTGGGCAAAGTTATGACGAAGTTGACGTTCAACAAAATCAACATGAACCATCCCCTATATGTCGTACGGAGCCCCGGAAAAGAGTTGATCATTGGGATAGAACTACTGAATCGCCTGAAACCCATTATGAACCTTGAATCCCGACAAATTTGGGCACAGTCAATGCCGGAGCAACAGAGGGACTCAGAAGATGAAGACGTTATGAGAGACTCCACGGGAATCCAAGTGATAACACAAGAGCTCAACGACCTATCAACGACAACCAGGAACGAAGACGAGCTCCCAGCAGGAGTTCGGATCACTCAGCTAATGACTAACAGACTGAGAGAAGACCGAAAGGAAGCCGACTTAGAGTCAGTATCACCAAATGACCGTCCCCTCATGGAGTATATACCGCCCCCTGGAGGCCAAACCGACGAACTGCAAACTGATGAAGGAGAACACGAGGGCAAGAGCGTATTGCCCTCGGATGAAGCCAAGGCAACTCAACCGATAGTAACGCAAAAGGAACTTTCAACCGAGCCGCCCGAAACCACGAAGGCCTTGGACCCAGACCCAGGACAAGGAGTCTCCTTAATAGAAGAACAAATCGAACAAATTGAAGCAGCAGACGCCCTCGAGAACGACACTCAACGAAATGAGCTTCGTCAACTGCTCCACAAATACCACTCCCTGTTCTCAGAAGACCCCTATGATTGCGGCAAAACCGACCTACACGTGGTATCTATTCCCACACTGGAAGGAGCGCCAGCGGTATATGTGAAACAATACAAGGTTCCACTGGCTGCCTACGAATCAATCCAAGAAACCTTGGAGAACCTACTCAAGAAGAATATAATTCGAGAATGCAACTCAACCTACAACTCACCGATTTGGCCTGTATTGAAACCCACAGGCAAGTGGCGACTCACCATCGACTATAGGCAACTCAACAAAACGGTTCCCCTATCTCGATGGCCAATGGCAGAGATCGACCAGAATCTCAACCAAATAAAAGGCGCAAAAATTCTCACCACCATGGATCTATCAAATGGCTTCTGGACCATGCCCGTGAAAGAAGCGGATCAATACAAGTTGGCATTTACATTCAATGGAATACAGTATACTTGGAACCGATGTCCATTTGGATACTCAAATTCACCTGCGGACTTTAACATATTCCTACACAAGGCAATGGACGACGCAAAAGAGCGAGGTACCATCGTCTATGTCGACGATATACTGGTCAAGGACTCCTCATGGGAAGAACACCTCGAGAGCCTCCAGCATACCCTCGAGCAGTTAAAGGAAGCAGGCGCAAAGATTTCAATACAAAAAGGACAGTTGGCACGCAAAAGGGTGGACTACCTCGGGCTCCAGGTCGGCACTGAGGGAATGTTACCCCAAACCAAAAGACTTGGAGCCCTCCTCACACTCAAATCGCCCACCACAGTCACGACCCTTCGGAGCTTCTTAGGGATTTGCAACTACCTTCGACAGTTCGTGGACGACTACGCAGGAATCGTTCGACCCTTAGTCAAACTACTGCAAAAAGACGAACCATGGGAGTGGGGACAGGAACAGGAAGCCGCAGAAAAAGAATTAAAACGACAGATCACAGAGGCATCCTGCCTAGCATACCCAGAGAAAGGGAAAGAATACTACCTGGAGACCGCATACTCAGATCATAGTATCAGCTCGGTACTGTGCCAGAGACAGGAAGCAGAGAAACGAGTTATTGCCTATGCCAGCAAAGCCCTCCGGGGAGTGGAGATGAAGTTCTCCGAGTGTGAGAAGGCGATATTTGGAAACATCTGGGCCATACAACATTTTCGGAACTTGTTGCACGGAGAGAAGATCATCCTGGAAACGAATCATGCATCCTTGGCATACCTCAACAGTAAGAAGATTCGAGAGGGCCGCGTAACCAGCAGCCGAATAGCCAGCTGGGCACTGACACTCCAAGGCCTACCAATCACAGTGAAATACGCAAAAAACAAGAAAAGTCCAATGGCCCAAGGTCTTGCCGATTTACATGATTGTACCTTTGACAGCGTAGAAGCAGAGGACGAAAAGATACCTCCGGAGGACAACAGGTACCTGCCCTTCAGGAAGGAGACATGTGCCGACCTACCAGTGGTATACATCGATGGATGCTCCCAGATGAGGGAGAACAAGCTTCACGCTGGGTCAGGAGTCATTTGGGAAACTGGCCCACTCACAGGGATTCAAGAGGGATTTCAGCTGGGACCAAAGTCAAACCAGTATGCAGAGTTGGTCGGGGTACACATCGCTGTCCAAATGGCATCCGATAACCAAATACGGACCATGGTGGTGTGCACTGATTCCAACTACGTACAGCACAGCTTCCTGCACCACCTACCCATATGGAAAAAAAACGAGATGAAGAACCATAGGAATAAACCAATTCACCATCGAGAACTATTCGAGGCCATAGATAAGATGGTTCAGAACAAGGATATGAAGATATTTTGGAAGAAAGTCAAAGGGCACTCCAAGATACCTGGTCAAGAGAAAACTGGGAACGACCAAGCAGATGCCATAGCAAAAGTGGGAAGCCTGGAAGGCACCCCGTGGAAGCTAGAAGACCAAACCGACAGACGGACAACAAGAGTCGACGAACCAAGACATCGCCGTGATAAGACTGGTCACAAGAAGTGGGAAGAACCCGGCAGAAGCTGGAACCAGAGCCCAATTGAACAGTGCCCAGCCTTCCGAAGACCTGATCAGAATGCAACAAGAGGACGAAACACTAAAGACACTCGCCGATCATATCCAAGATCCATCAGGAAAACCAATCACTACTGACAACTTGAATGACAACAAAGAGCTCGAGATCATGCATAGCCAAATCAAAAGGTTCTCAATGTGGAAAGGGCTACTGGTATACACAAACGAAAAAGACGGTCGACCTAGATGGGTAGTCCCCTCTCAATATCGGGAAATAATGTTACAACACGCCCACAATGAACCGTGCAGCGGCCACCGATGCGAGGTGAATACGGGACAGATGCTGCGACAGGTGGCCTACTGGCCAAAAATGGGGGAAGACATACACAAACATGTGTCCAACTGTCTCGTGTGTTGTAAGTACCAGCCAACGACCTCACAGCATAGGGCACCCCTACAGAGGAGGGGAACAGATTATCCTTGGTCCAACCTACAAATCGACTGGATAGGACCTGTCAACCGATCAACCAAAGGGAACAAGTACATGCTAACTGTGACCTGTGCATTCTCTAAATGGACAGAGTGTTTACCAGCACCCAACAACACCGCGGAAACGACCGCTATCCTACTGATCAACCAAATATTCAGTAGATGGGGCCTACCGTCAACGATCGATTCAGACAAAGGAAGCCACTTCACAGCCGAGGTCATCACAGAAGTGTGGAAGATGTTGGGAGTAAAAAGACAATTACATGTCGCATACCATCCACAATCCTCAGGACAGGTGGAAAGAGCCAACAGGACCATCGTCAGCCTCCTAAAGAAATATGTGTCTACCACGGGCCGCGACTGGGATACGAAACTACCCCTAGTCTTGATGGCCATGCGAGCCACACCCAACCGAGCTACAGGCAGGACACCCTTCGAGATCATGGCAGGGAGGCTAATGACCCTCCCAGTACACCTGTTATATGTCCCAGCGGAGGACGAGACCCTGACGGCAATGACGCCAACTGAATACCTGACGGGACTTAATAGTCACCTACAGAGCACATTCGCTATGGTCAGGGACCAGTTGCAAGTAGAGGCTCAGGGGAGCAAAGCATACTATGACCAAAAAGCCAGCCACGCAGAATACCAGCTAGGAGACCAGGTGTGGTACCTCAATTACGAGAAAAGAAAACAGAAGTGCAGGAAATTCCTGCCTTCCTGGACAGGACCACACGAGGTTGTTGACAAAATGTCCCCAGTAGTATATCAGCTAAAAATCACAAAGACAGGAAGAGAGCAGCAATACAAGTGGGTGCACATCAACCAAATCAAACCGTACCCTGTGCTGGTGGAGCAAGATGAGGAATAAAGGTGGAAAAAGGGGGGGGGGGGAACTAAACTAATGGGCATATCACACTACAATAATGTGTAACATGTTTTCCAGGAAATGGCAGCCCTCCTGCTCACGCTCCTGCTAACGTACCTTGCCAAGCTAGAAGGGAGCCAAGGCCTGATGATGCCACCCAAGAATAACCGTAGAAACTATCTTTTTAACGATATCTCCTATAACACGTAGTCAATAGAATAATTTCTCCCTCCCTTATCGTTTTACCTTCCTTTAGAATATTTTTTTTTCCTCTCTCTTGTCACATATAACCATGTTAAGTTGTGACACGTACGCGCGCGTTGTAAGGAAATAGCAGCAAAACTTGAGGACAATCGATGGTTCATGATGGAAGAAGGGTATACATTTTTTTTTTAAAATAACCCGTGGCCATTTGACCACTGGTCATTTTTAAAAGGGCGGAATGTTGTATACTATCCCTTCTTCCAAAATTGATATATAATGAATGAAAACACACCAAAGCGCAGCAAACTGCAAAACACCAGGGGTTGTTAAGTAATGAACTGGAGGGAGCAAAGATACCCAAAAAGGCCAAGGAATTAAATTATTAAATAAGTGGGTCAGCTCAAGGCTGTGTGCACAGGGGAGGGAGCTGATTTAAACAACCCTGCACGTCTGAACGTGAGGGGGCCTTTGACCTGAAATTAAGAATAACACTCCCAGAGCAGAAGGTTGGGTGGCCACAGTGAGACGAATAAGAGTGTTGTATATCTCTCAAGGATGCAGACTCAGCAACAACAAGGCTGCGGGGGTCACCAGAAGTTCGCGTTCGCCTAGTTAAGACAAAAAGCTCAATTATTCTGTATTGCTATTAAAGTAACGTTAAAGTCGGAATTTAACAACAGGGTAGGCTAAAGTTATTGATATTCACACCCACTCCAATTAAACCAGGCCACAAGTTACGCCTACTGAACCATCACCATCATTAAGTCAATATGAAATGTTATTTCCATACTTTAATACTTTTTATACAACTCGACCCGAAGCATATGACAATCAGAACCTTCCTAAGTCAAAATTGAATCGCACCCAGACAGGAGCGAATAGTCGATATAAGGTTGAAGAGGGAAGGAAATTAAGAGCACGGCGAACTGCAAACGTAAGCAAAAAGCCAGGAACGACACCAACCCAGCGACCCACCAGCCCAGCAACAGCGAGTCGGGCTTCGACAGGCCATAAAAGTAGAAATAATAACTCCCGGGGTCAGGGGACACAAGAAGAAGCAGGCAGACAAAAACCAGAACTGACTCCAAGGTTCAACCGCCCTCACCTACAAGGAGTGACGGAAATTAATGAGGCCTTGAGTTAACGGCGTCAGCTGGACAGCAACAACAACGGCGAGCAGAGACAGGGTGGGGCAAAGACTGCGGGGCTATGAAATGCAACTTCATGTCAGTAAAGCCCTGATAAACAAGTTAAGTTAAAGACATCACAATACATAATATCGTACATAACATCAATGTTAACGCTATTCACCGTAAACTATATTCCGCTTATATAACCATGCAGACACCAAGGAATACGAATTCCTAGGATCAAGAAACTTACCCCTTAACCTAAGATATCGGAAATAAATTAATAATAAGCATATGCATGAAAAGACAAAAGTAAAACTTATGAAAAGCCAGGATAACGGGATGAATCACCACCAGGTCGAATATAAAATACATAATAAAAGAGCGATGTTAAACCCAGGGTCGGAGAGAAAGGGAGATCCCGGCCGTCTTTGTATCCCCGCAGCGCGGGATAGGAGTGTGTATACGCTCAGGGAAACACCTCCACTTGAGTCAAGCACCACGATGGGAAACGACAGACCTTAGGTTACATACCGAATCATAACTGTGAAATGGTAAGGGACAAATGTTAACTTAAAACTTTTTAACCATTTCTTTGTGCATCGGTGAGGGTCGGAGGGAGTGTTGCCCCTCCCTCCAGGTCGTGCAACACGGACAAAAACGCCTATGAGACGATTTGTAACGTCTGTGTTTTGGTTCATGAAGAAGGCCAGACAAGAGATAATATCGCACCCAGACAGAGAGACGACTTCGAGGCAATTTGTAACATCTGATTGTTTGCTCGTGGATTTTATGGAGGGAGTATGACAACGGAATATACCGTGGGTGATGCACACAAGGACATACGGACGTACGGACACACACATGGACACACCTACCTACGGACAGATCCTGACACAGCAAAAATCGAAAGAAACCCCGCCTTGTGGGCAGGACCCAAAGGGATTTTTCGGCATAAAAGAAAGGACCCTGAGCATTGGAAACCAGCTCGACCGGGAGGGTCGACTCAGGAGCGAGCTGCGACCAGCGGGTCGGCTCGACTCATCTTCAGCTCGACCGGGAGGGTCGACTCAGGGGCTCGACCGGGAGGGTCGACTCAGGAGCGAGCTGCGACCAGCGGGTCGGCTCGACTCTTCAGCTCATCTGGGACTCAGCCGAGTTCGATCGGCTCACCGGAGCCGGCTCTCGGAGCTCGACTCAAGCGGCTCCCCATCTCCTCTGCAGGCGGGCAAGACCCGCTTGACAGCTCAACTCGGCCTGCGTGGGTCAACCTCTGCCGAGTCGGAGGTCTCTGCTGCCGCCGGAGTGGTGAGAATCGCGGTTTGGCGACGAGGCTTCGTGCTCACCCTGGTCGACGACCCAACACTGCACGCTGCGAGCGAGCTGTGGGCGCCACCTACCGACCGGGTTCCGAGCTGCGACAGCGTATCAACGGGCATCCACCAGTTCACCACGGTGACAGGGGAGCGACTGATACGTATGACGCGCACCGCCCCCTCACCACACGACCACCAGGCGTCTGTTTGACATAAAGAACCGACTCCGAACACTGACTATTCAAGACAACTCTTACCACTCAAACACACTCGAACCCATAAGCCATCCGTGGCTGTGAAGGCATCACAACGAGACCGAGTGATGGCCATCCGTCGTTTATAAGTGTATTCGTAATTTTTATCTTTAATATTTAGTGGGCTGTACTCTTAATCGCATAAATTCCCAACAGATCCATCAATACGAATTGATTCTTGGCACCTCCTTCCGCCGAGCCACGCTCACGTGGGGAGTGGTGGCCCACCAGATCCTTATCAGGTGATCTGGTCCCCAATTAGTAAACTTGGTATAAGATAACGATCTTCGGAAAAGGAGCACCGTCGCAGGCCCTTACTCCGAGCCATTCTGTTGTCAGATAACCTGCCGATGTATCTGTTGAGATTGGTGCCTTTAAGAATAATAACTGTTTTTGATTGTGTTTTTTTTATCACCGTATAATCTTTCAAGTATCTTTCAGTCATAATCGCCGCACGTACTCGCATCCTCTACAGAATATTCAACTGTCCCGTGACCCAAGGTGCTAACAACGTGATAAGGGTTGCGTATGATCGATAAGGAGTGCGGTACTGCGTGAACAATATTGAGTATAATCATTCATTAACGTTAAGGTTTTTTTTAGCATAGTATTTGCATATTTTAACGACTCTCTCTCTCACTAACAACCATCGCGTTATGCGGGATCCATGTGCCGTTGTCAAAGTGAAATCAGACAATCGTTGATGATACTGTATTGATGCCGTGTTGACGTTCCGGGATGGAGAGTTCGCATACTATATCATAGTTGAGGTTGAATTAGTAATAAATTGATTAATACAGAAGTGGTTGTGTGATTCTTTCCTGAAATCTATGCATAAGATCTGCTTCTGCGTTGAGATCTGAACTTGGTGACCTTAATAAACACACTAATACATACTCAGTTAATGTTAAAGCGATAACGGGGTGAACCGGGGACCTAAAATATAACCACGAATACCCACTCTGGGAATGTTAAAGCGAGAATGAGACGAACCTAGACAACGATGCCGAGTTAATCTAAGTTAATCTTGCATACTTACACCACACCTGCATAACTGCATACGATTAATTGCCTTATTCCAATCGATAACCCACCCTCGTCACCGAGGCGGGGTCTGGTTATCATAACGACTTGCATTATCATAATTACACCCACTCGCGTAATTACTACGATTACCTCTCGAATTGGCATAATTAAATGTGCATAATTCCATAATTAACATATTTCCGGATAATTACACATTTGGCCAAATTTAATTTGATTATTATTTTCACTGAATATTCATAACCCACATATACAACATAATAATTTCACCCACGCACGCATACAACATAACAAATTTTGATAACCAACATATACAACACAAGCTAGTGTAATTATTTCAACAAAACCGCTTGATTGCTCTGTGTGTTGGAAGCATTCTCACGGTCAGCAACACTTCACAGGCATCATCAAGAAAAGAGTAAAAATGTTGTCATGAGTCCTAAACGAAATTCCTCTTTCAACCCCGTACAGTTGCATCCTGAGAGATGGCTTGATGTAGTGGAGTGGCTGGAGAGTCATATTCGTGTCTCTTATATATATATTTCGGTGATTTCTAGGACTTCAAGGGAGAGTGATGTTGTGAATACTCTATAATGTGTTCAGATGAATGTCTTCCTTTTAAGTTCCAGAAGAGTTCACTGATTTCAGAATGACAACAATTTTATACTTCGATAGATACATAGCCTCGTCTCGTCGGTGGATCATCGGGGCTGTTAAATGTGTGCTGTTTATTGTAGAAGGTGGCATGTGTTGTCATCTTCTCACAACAATTTTAAACTATGGACGAATGGCTTCAAGCGAAAAGGACGTCAAAGGGGAAATCGACGTTTACGTGTTTGATTTTAAGAATATATTTTAACTGTTTGAGCATGCGTATTAATAAAGATTTCGATACGAGTATCAACGTGAGTTTTCTTGCAGATTTAATAAAGACCTGATTTGTTTTTAAAGATGACTGATCGTACGTTATTGCTACCATATCTTTCCTTAAAAAAAAGACGGACGAGAAGACATACACACACGAGTGTGCATCCAAACACGACTGTATATACAGCGTTGTGCATTCACACACGAGTGTGCATGTGTTTTTACAAGTCTTAACGTTAACATACTTGCAGAACAATAAAGACCTCATATGTTAAAGATGACTGATCGTCCCTTATTGCGACAATGTTCATAGCGAACACGTGTGGAGGCGAGTTTCAGGTGAAGCATCTCCATCACACAAGTTTATCCTTACCTGGCAGCATCGTGGCAGTCCGCTGGTCACACTCACTACGTGACACTCACGAGCTGTAGGGGCGGGGCTCTGTCTGCTCAGTGGCGCTGTTTTCATTCATTTAGCACCACGAGCGGGGAGTCTCATCCCTGTAGTTCCCTGTTGAGGTGGCGCATTCCTACCACGTTGCCCCTAAATTATTTGTACGACACAATATAAAAATAATTAGTTTGTTCCAATACATAATCATACACGAGTACACATATACACCCCATGTACACACACCCACACACGAGTGGACATATACAGCGCTGTAGAAACATACACGAATGTGCATACACACTGCTTCATACATATGTAGAGGTGTAATTGTGTATGGGAGCGGATGGCAAACAAACACAAGGGGCGTGGTTAGGGCCGTACACATAGGAGGTGGCCACACCGACGTCCGCACCTGCATCCCCCACGGGCCCCTCCCGGGGGGGCCGCGGACTATAAGAGGGGGTGAGCCGGAGGGCTCGAGGTCGAGGTATCAGCTTTAACCAGCGAAGACGGAAGACCAGCTAGAATAGGCCCCGGAGCTCCCCTGGCTCGCTGTCCTTATCAGGGCCGACCAGGGCAAGCCGGTGGCGTGGCCCCGAGAGCCCAGACTGACGAGCAGGTCTGGGAACTCAGGGGGTCGGATCCCAGCTTGACCAGGGCTGGGACAGGTAGCCTCCCCTAGCTCCCTAGTGGAGGACTTGGGCTTAGGTTAGCGGGGCTTAGATGTTGTGTCTCCCTGTTAGCCGAGTAAGGGGACGTTACCCCTTAGGTCCTGTGTATACTCGCTAACTGTATACAAGTTGTGTTAATAAATAAGTGTGCCTCCGATCCCGTCGTCAAGCCTCCTGAGTAATTACTACATCTGGTGTCAGAAGTAAAACGTCCAAAGATGGACACACGAGGGACGACACGTACCAGGGAGTCGGAGAGGGAGGACACCGCGGCCGAATCACCACCAGAGATGGCCGAGGTCGGATCGGAGCAGCCGGGGCCGAGTACACCCGCGCCGCTACGACAGGAGGGGGGGGATGCGTCGGCCGAGGGACTTCGGCTGGCTCACTCCCGCCTGGCGGAGCTGCTCTACGCCGCGGCCGCCGTGTTGGAGGAGATCACGCGGCTGGGAGCTGGAGGGGCTGCGCGGGAAGACGGCAGCAGCCGACGCACGCCGGCAATTCCCGCCACCCCGACGCGGCTCGCGGTTAAATTTCCCGCCATCACTACAGTGCGAGCAGAGGGCGGGGCCGGCCTGCGTCAGGTGACTGCTGAGGGCCAAGCACGAGCCGTGACATCATCAACGCCGGCCAGCGCGTCAACAACGGAGCGACCGGCGATGCCATGCTCACAGCCCGCCCACACTGTAACGTCGGCTGGGAACGAGGGAGCGAGATCCGCAGCCACGGACGTCGCCTTACAACAGCGACTGCCGCCTCTCAAGGAGTTCGTGGGAGCGGCTGGAGATTGGGGCGGCTTCAAAAGGCGGTTCATCGCTCATCAAGAGATGGCGAACTGGACGGACGCCGAGGCACTATGCGCGCTGCCGGCGATGCTGGACGACGACGCCCTGGCTACCCTCACCTCGGCGCCTAAGGAAAAGCGCGCCACGCTGCACCTGGCGCTGCAGCTGCTGTCAGCCGTCTATGGGCCGCCTTCGGACTGCAGGCAGCTGTTCCACGATCGGCATCGGGGCGCCAACGAATCGCCCCTGGCCTTCCGAACGGCTCTCCTGGCCCTGGCAAAGGCAGCTTTCCCGCGGATGGACGAGGAGGGAGTGGACGCCATGGTGGCTGAAAAGCTGCTGCTACTCGCCGATGAGCTGGACATCGCCGTCTTGGCTCAAGACGACGGAGAGATGTCGTCCCTGCTGGTCGCGCGCCACATCCACGGGGGCTTGCGGTCCCTGCGTCGCAAGGCTGCCAAGGGGGTGGCCGGCCATGCCATGGCGGCCACCGCCCTCCCATCAGAGGAGGTCTGCGGGGTGGAGCGGCGGGGGGAATGGAGATCGGCGGCACCGCAGGCTCGGAATGGACCGAGCCGCCAGGAGCAGCCCAGGCCATCTGGGGCGCTCACACGCTGCTACAACTGTGGCCTGCAAGGCCACGTTGCGTCAGGATGCCGGGCTCCCCGTCAGCGCGGAGCGACACCTCGTCAGGACGCCACGCCGTCTCCACCCAAGCTCCAGCAGAGAAATACGGCGAGTCGTGGCACCTCACACGTTTGGCCCATGCACACATCCGACACACACTCACGCGCTCAACTGAACAGGGTTCGAAAATCGCCGCCCATCGCGCGCGATTGTTCTGAAATGCGGCGAGCGCTCCAACCGGGTCAGTGGTCGGAGCTCGCCCATCGTGTCGTTGCTGCGTCGGCGGGATCATCGGTTGCGGTCGGTCATATTGATGGGGTAGAGGTGCGGATTTTAATTGACACAGGGGCATCGGCGACCATTATATCTGATTTGATTTATAACATCCTTCCCGTTCAAAGTCGTCCCTTACTCCCTGTTGACGTGCCATGCTATGCTGCTAACGGGGGCTCGCTGGGCATTATTGGGCAAATCCGCGCCAAAATTTGCATTGGAGACATTAAATTATCCGGGCCTGTTTTGGTTTCCTCCTCACTCGCGGTTCCGTGCCTGTTGGGGACGGATTTCTTGGCCAAAATGCCCATCCGTATCTTGATTGACCAGGGGTGCATCGAGCTCCCATCGGGCCGACGTGTTACATTTTTGTCTTCCCCCACCACGGAGCGTCGGGCGTTTGCCACCGTGCAGGCGCTCGTGACAAAAACTGTGCGCGTACCCCCGGGGGCTCAGATGCTCGTCCCTCTTAGGTTGCGTCGGCCGTTTGCTAAAGGGGTTGCGGATCGGGGGGTCTTGTTGGGACCATCTCGGGCCGGGGTCAATGGACCCGATTTGCTAGCGGCTCAGACCATGGTGAAAGGGGATGGGGACCCCTTCATTGCAGTCCTTAATGTAGGATCGCGAACGGCCGTGGTTCCTCAAGGGACCGTGCTTGCACACGCAACGCCGGCGCCCTATGAGGAACCACTCGTGGGTCAGGTAACCACCGATCCTCCGTCGCGACCGCATTCGGACTGTGATGACGGATGGCTGGATGCACTTTGCGCGGGATCTGTGGATCTGTCCGACACGCAGCGTGCGCAGCTGCGAGTTCTCCTGAAAGAATTTGCCGACGTTTTTAGTAAACACAAATTTGATATTGGTTGTACTAAATTGCTGCGACACCATATTGACACGGGTGACAGCGCGCCAATCCGCCAAAATCCCTTTCGGCTCAGTCCCGCCGAAAAGGATCATGTCAAATCGGCTGTTGATGACATGCTAGCCGCCGATATCATTTCCCCTTCCAACAGCCCGTGGGGCGCACCGATCGTTTTGGTGAAAAAACACGACGGCTCACTGCGGTTTTGTGTCGACTTTCGGCGATTGAACAAAATTTCTGTGGCAGATGCGTACCCGCTTCCTCGAATGGATGAGTCGCTCGATGCCTTGGCGGGGGCGCGATTCTTTTCCACCCTCGATTTACTATCTGGATTCTGGCAGCTTCCTCTGGATGACGAATCAAAACCTAAAACTGCTTTTCGGACACCGCAAGGTCTCTTCCAATTTAACCGCTTGCCGATGGGCTTACATTCTGCGCCGGCAACTTTTCAGCGGTTAATGGAACTGGTCTTGGCAGGCTTACAATGGGATTCGTGTTTAATTTACTTGGACAATGTCATCGTCTTTAGCAAATCCTTCGAGGAACACCTCCAGAGGCTGCGTGCTGTTTTTCTCAAAATGCTGGCTGCCAATTTAAAATTTAAACCGCAGAAGTGCCATTTGCTCCGCGAATCGGTGCGGTATTTGGGTCACATTGTTGGGCGCTCGGGGATATCCACTGATCCCGCCAAAACGGAATGCGTCAGCTCCTGGCCGACTCCCACCTCGGTGGGAGAGGTCAGGAGTTTCATTGGGTTCGCGTCGTACTATCGACGGTTTGTGGCTGACTTCGCTACGATCGCGAAACCATTGCATGCCTTGACGTCCAAGGGAGTCAGGTTTCATTGGGGGCTGGAGGAGGAGGCTGCTTTTCACGCCCTCCGGAATGCCCTGGTGGGGGCTCCGCCGTTGAATTGCCCCGACTTCTCACAACCCTTCTTGCTCGATACAGATGCAAGTAACACGGGCATCGGGGGCGTGCTGTCCCAACTCATTGGGGGCGTAGAGCATGTGGTGGCTTACGGTAGTCGGGTACTGTCTCCAGCGGAACAACGGTACTGCGTTACCCGTCGGGAATTATTGGCAATTGTTTATTTCATTCAGCAGTACCGCCCATATCTGTACGGTCGGCGTTTCACCGTCCGTACAGATCATGCGGCCCTACAGTACGCTCTGCGGGTTCAACAACCATCGGGCCAGTTGTCTCGATGGTTGGAGATTCTCCAGGACTACGACTTTGTCACCACATATCGTAAGGGCGTCCACCACACGAACGCTGACGCCCTGTCACGGTTGCCACCCACTTCGGAGTGCGCTTGCCTCCTGGGTTCGGGGCGTTGTAGGCCCCCGAACGTCACCACCGATTCGGTCCTCGTGGCCGCCGCCGATGCGCCTTTGGCTTCGGGTCCTATCGAGCAAGAAGGGAGGGATTCGTTGCTGGGGTTGTCGGTCGCGGAATGGGGACGCCTCCAAATGGAGGACACCTCCCTCCTCGCTCTGCGCCGTCGCGCAGGGGGGGTTGGGCAGGGGGTGGCGAACATTGACTCGTGGGGGTTGTTCCAGGGTCTTTTAATGCACTGGGACGGAAAAATCCGCCGCCAGCAGCTCGTGGTGCCTGCAGCATTGAGGGGTAAGGTGGTATGGGCTGTTCATGAGCGGCTTCTGCACTTGGGGGTTCACAAGACCTTTGCCACGCTCCAGCTCGATTTCTTCTGGCCGGGCATGGCAAAGGACGTGGGGGATCTCCTGGGGTCGTGCACGCAATGCGCGCAGCGAAAGCCACCAGCTAGGGGGTCCAACCCTCCGCTGCAGTCCATAAAGGTTTCCCGGGTTAACGAGCTCGTTGCGCTAGACATACTCGGGCCATTTCCCGCTACACCCAGGGGGAATAGGTATTTATTGACAGGGGTCGAATACTTCACGAGATGGCCTATGGCCTGGCCCCTGGCCAACCAGTCGGCAGCAGCCATCGCGGAGGCCTTTGTCCAGGGCTATGTCCTCGACAAAGGTGCTCCGGAACGGCTGCTTACTGACCAGGGTAAGAATTTTTCGGGAAAACTCCTCTGCGAGGTGTGCGACCTCTTGGGTACGGAGAAAATTCGGACCTCCCCGTATCACCCTCAAACTGACGGGATGGTGGAACGGCTACATCGGACCATCACGTCTATGCTGTCCCAACAGGTGTCCGAATCCCAGACAGATTGGGACCTTCGCATAGCCGGTGTGTTGCAGGCCTACAGGATGGCTCCCCATGCGGCCACCGGATTTTCCCCTTTCTTTTTAATGTATGGCCGCGAGGCTAACCCCCCTGTGACGACCCAGCTGAAGCTCTCGGCGCCTCAGGCGAAGTCTACCTTGTCCGAACACGTTAAATTTAACATCAGCAAATTGTCTGAGGCGCGGGAAGCGGCCGTGCAAAATTCTGAACTCCGCCAGAAGGCGAACGAGAGGCTTCGGCTGGGGCGGGTACATGTGTTCAAATGGAAACCAGGGGACAGGGCATGGTTGCACTGTCCCCAGGTGCCACTGGCAACCTCGTCAAAGTTGGTACGGCCGTGGCGGGGGCCAGTGGAGGTCGTACAGGTCTTACGGCCGCAATGTGTTCGCGTCAAATGGGGGAGGCGTCGGTGGTACGTGCACCCCTCAAGGTTGAAACCGTTCATTGCGCCGGCCCGTGGTTCACACACACACACGCATGGCCAAACGTGTGAGGGGTCCGCCGACTCCCCGACGTCGCTGCTCTCGCCTAACATGACATCAACTGTTCCATCTCCAGGTGCAACAGGAGTGACGGGTCCACGCCCGCCAACCCCTCCCGGAGGGGTCGGGGGTCACTCGGCAGCGACGCCAGACTCTCTTGCACCCGGACCGTCACCAACCACCACTGAGCGTGCCGGGTCGAGCCCTTGTGACGGGCCCGCCGCGAGAACGCGCGCCAAAACGCGCAGACTATTGTGAGGTCGGCCGTTGGGGGGCCCTTGCGGACAGTGGGGGAGGGGCATCCGGAGCGCGTGTATATATGTTGGGTTTGCGGAATGGGGTATTTATTCGGGAGGGTGCGCCGGGTTATTTTTTTTCTCTTTCTTCTTCTACCTGTTCCTGTTGTTGTTGTTGTTATGACTGTTATCGTTCTTGTTAAATTTACGCGAGGCACACACGGTTTTGGGGAGGCATGCACCTTTATTCTGGTTTTGTTGCAGCCGGGGACGGCTGCGAGCTGTACAGGGGGGGGTGATGTAGAGGTGTAATTGTGTATGGGAGCGGATGGCAAACAAACACAAGGGGCGTGGTTAGGGCCGTACACATAGGAGGTGGCCACACCGACGTCCGCACCATCATCCCCCACGGGCCCCTCCCGGGGGGGCCGCGGACTATAAGAGGGGGTGAGCCGGAGGGCTCGAGGTCGAGGTATCAGCTTTAACCAGCGAAGACGGAAGACCAGCTAGAATAGGCCCCGGAGCTCCCCTGGCTCGCTGTCCTTATCAGGGCCGACCAGGGCAAGCCGGTGGCGTGGCCCCGAGAGCCCAGACTGACGAGCAGGTCTGGGAACTCAGGGGGTCGGATCCCAGCTTGACCAGGGCTGGGACAGGTAGCCTCCCCTAGCTCCCTAGTGGAGGACTTGGGCTTAGGTTAGCGGGGCTTAGATGTTGTGTCTCCCTGTTAGCCGAGTAAGGGGACGTTACCCCTTAGGTCCTGTGTATACTCGCTAACTGTATACAAGTTGTGTTAATAAATAAGTGTGCCTCCGATCCCGTCGTCAAGCCTCCTGAGTAATTACTACACATACACACACGGGTGCACGTATACAAGTGCGCATACACACACGAGTGTACATACACAGCAGTGTACGTACAAAGGGATTGCGTTCTACTACACGAACAAATGTGCGAACAAATGATTGTACATACCTAAACACACACATTCACGCATGTACATATCCACATCAACGAGTGTAAATAAACACACGAGTGGACATACACAGAAGTACAGATCCATGTACATACAAACTGTAGTATACTTGGAAAGTGGGGTTTTGTGATTATTTTCACAGGTTAAGCTGACGATATGAATCTTAGATGCCCCACAACATTGAAGTACGTTATGCTAATGACAGAAAAGCATGCGATTCTAATTAATTTTCTGTTTCCACTGCAAACGCTTGGAATTATTAACAATTTCGATGTATTGAATGCTTCCCCTATCCCCTCATTTTGATGCTGCTAATCCTGCATAATGCACGGACATAAGTAGTACTAATCACATACCTGCATTTCCCATATCCCCTCCCTTTGATGCTGCTAATCCTGCATAATGCACGGGCATAAGTATTACTAATCACATACCTGCATCTCCCATATCCCCTCTCTTTGATGCTGCTAATCCTGCATAATTCACGGCCTTGCTTTCATCCCTCAACTGATATTCATCTTTTTTGGATGCATGAGCAACCACCACCGCTCGCCTCACGTTGATTGGGAGGTGAGCCACCGGTAGCCTGGGTCTTAGAGCTTTCCACACCTTACGCCACGCTCCCACGCCCCCTTGATTAGTTTTTTTTCTCAGAAGATGAGCCCCCTGTTGTTTGGCATTACCCAGCCACGAGTAAAGTTCGGAAAAAAGAATCCGCTACCTAATCCGCGGTGCCGGACGGTAACGCTGGATGTGAGCAATGTCCTGGAGGGAAGGCTCGTAGCCACCACAGAGGCCCACGAGGTCTCTGGACGGGTTCGAGGCGCTGGTAACATCTCCATTTTTAATGCAATTATCATTAAAAAAAAACATCCAAAATATTAAACACATACACACGAGTTTAACATGTAGGATTTCGGGACCAATAACATCCATAATAGAGGTTGTTAGGTTAGATCGCTGAAGTATATGAATGTGTCTTTAAAATAAAACATTCAATAAATGCATGCCGACAAAGGGCTGCGTACTTCATAAGAGGGCAGCTGCGTGGTCAACACATCTATCTTATATATAAGGAACGAAACAGTGAGACTTCCCAAATCTGGCTGTCGACTGATGAAGCTAGTTTAAATTACAGGCGAAACGTCGTACTCAGATTGTAAATATTGTGGCTTGGCTCTCAAACACACCGGTGTGCTGTACTAGTGACAAATATGCATGTCCTGTTTACGTGACAACCCTAACTAGTTGGCTTTGTCGGGTGGTGGCGGGTTTCAACGACACATTTATATATTTAAGCGATCTAACCCAAAAAACTGTTTAAAATGGACATTATAATAAACCACTCTTACAAGCTAAACCATTCAGATGATTATTCAAAGTTCATGGCAGAATGTTTAATATAAAACACTCGTTTCTATGAGCACCCCGCTCAACACGATTGTCCTTAAATATATTTATTAAACAAAGTCAGTACAGTATAAACTTGCACATCTTATTCCAAATCAAGCTCGAGATCACCAATTTTGATACTTCAGACTGTATGTCACTTTATCATCCTCTAAACTTGCAGCAGTTTAGAGGACATTAGGGGGTGAATATTAGAAAATTAACACGAAACACGGAATTATGCATGGAGATGCACATCCTTATTCAAACGGAGGTGTACAATTATGCAGTGATATGTATTATGTTGCTAGATAGGCGGATTGTTAATGTTAAAATTAACAATTGAATGCAAAGTCCATGATAGGCCAAGTCGAGAACAAAGGATTTGAATGCGAGAGCGAAGATATAAGGGGCTTAAAATCAGACCTCAAGGTTATTTCGAGAGGGATTTTGCTGAGGATAGACGCTCGACTCCTCGCTCTGCAGATAACCCTTCTTCCACGAGACCCAGCCTGGCGAGCACGATTGCTTGGCGACTGGTTGGCGACTTTGCTTCGGGAGAGTTCGTGGCGATCTCTTCAGACGGGTTCCAGGGACATCGATCAGCCGTGCATCAACAAGTGTATTTGTTAGTGGATAAACTGGTAATCGCGTGTGTAGTCCGACTTACTGTGTATCGGTTGGACGTTGGAAAGAGTTTGCTTCTTGGCGACAGTTTCTCTGCTCTGAAGAATCAGTCACATGGAGCAGAAAAACTCTCCACAGCGTTACGCACACACGGGTAAGAAGCCATTCAATTGCTCTGTGTGTGGTAAGGAATTTGCACGGAAATCACATTTTCACAGTCACCAGAAAACACACTCGGGCGAAAAGCCGTTCAATTGCTCTGTGTGTGAGAAGTCATTTTCACAGAAATCAAATCTTCACACTCACCAGAAAACACACTCGGGTGAGAAGCCATTCAATTGCGCTGTGTGTGGGAAGGCATTTTCACTGAAACAAAATCTTCACACTCACCAGAAAACACACTCGGGTGAGAAGCCATTCAATTGCGCTGTGTGCGGGAAGACATTTGCACAGAAATCAGATCTTCACAGGCACCAGAAAACACACTCGGGTGAGAAGCCATTCAATTGCGCTGTGTGTGGGAAGGCATTTTCACTGAAACAAAATCTTCACACTCACCAGAAAACACACTCGGGTGAGAAGCCATTCAATTGCGCTGTGTGCGGGAAGGCATTTGCACAGACATCAGATCTTCACAAGCACCAAAAAACGCACTCGGGTGAGAAGCCATTCAATTGCGCTGTGTGCTGGAAGGCATTTGCACGGAAATCACATCTTCACAGGCACCAGAAAACACACAAGAGCGAGAATCCATTCAATTGTTCTCCGTTGGAGAGGACACGGTCATCACCCCGAAACAAACATGAGAAGATTCGCAATGAAAGAGAAGTGAAATCAAAAGGTGAAACACAAAGTGCTGCAATGAGTCCTGAAAAAAATGCATCTTTCGAACCTATGCAGGTGGATCCTGAGAGATGCGTGGATGTAGTGGATGTAATAAGTCCTGACGACAATTCCTCTTTCGACCCCATGCAGTTGGATCCTGCGAGATGGCTGGATGTACTGAGCCCTGACGCCAATTCTTTTTTTGACCCCATGCAGGTTGATAATGAGAAATGGCTGCTGGAGTGGCTGGATAGTCAAAGTATGGAGTACTTCTGTTAATTGTTGAAGTCTTGAAATGTGCATGTTTGTGTATCAATTTATTAGGTGCAATTGTATATCAGTGATTTCCAGCACTACTCCAAGCTAGTGTCATTATTTTAACAAAACCGTTCGATTGCTCTGTGTTGGGAGCATTTTCACGTTTAGCAACACTTCACAGGCATCAGGAAACAAAAGGTGAAATCGACAGTGCTGTAATGAGGGCCTAAAGTAAATTCCTCTTTCGACCCCATACAGTTAGAGATGGCTGGATGTAGTGGAGTGGCTTTAGAGTACATCTGTTAACTGTTACATTGTGTATATTCATATCTCTGTTCCATCCTAGATAGAGTGATGTTGTTAATGCTCTACAATGTGTTTAGATAAAAGTGTTCCTGATAAGTTCCAGAAGTGTTCACAGGATGACAACAATTTTATACTTCGATAGATACCTTGCTTCGTCTCGTCGTTAGATCATCGGGGCTGTTAAATATGTGGTGTTTATGGTAGAAGTTGCCATGTGTTGTCATCTTCTCACAGCTATTGGTCTTGGTGTGCCGTCTTGTTTTATGATTTGCCCATTCCTGTTATTCATTTTGTCGTGGTGTTTGTGTTGAATTCCGCGTCTTGAGTGTTGAGGTTTATTCACGTTAAGATGGTGCTTTGTCGTCCGATCGGATTATTGTTGATGTGGTATGATGCGCAGTGGTTGTGAGGTGGTTCAATTCCTGATTTTACTCTCGTGGTTAAGTGGTCTTGTTGAGCTAAAGTTGGAGAAAGTCAGTGATCACAACTTTGCTCAATATTTTAAACATGTTCATAAATTTTCATCATTGTGTAATAAATTAATTCACTTCAAATAATAGGTTTAAGAGTGTGCGTAGATGGCACGTTCGTTGTTCCTGTGTTTGATGGCTTGGACTTCTGGACGAATAGCTTCAGTGGAAAAGAATGTCAAAGGGGAAATCGACGTTTACGTTTTTGATTTTAAGAATCTGTTTTAACTGTTTAATTCCAAATTGAGAAATAATTTGCCTAGTTCCTTTCCTGTTTGAGCATGCGTGTTAATAAAGATTTCTATACGAGTATTAACGTGAGTTTTCTTGCAGATTAATAAAGACCTGTTTTTAAAGATGACTGATTGTACGTTATTGCTACCATATCCTTCCTTAAAAGACGGACGAGTAGACATACACACACGAGTGTGCATCCAAACGCGACTGTATATACAGCGGTGTGCATTCACACACGAGTGTGCATGTGTTTCTACGAGTTTTAACGTTAATATACTTGCAGAACAATAAAGACCTGCTTTGTTAAAAATGACTGATCGTCCCTTATTGCTACAATGTTCATAGCGAACACGTGTGGAGGCGAGTTTCAGGTGAAGCATCTCCATCACACAAGTTTACCCTTACCTGGCAGCATCGTGGCAGTCCGCTGGTCACACTCACTACGTCACACTCGAGCTGTAGGGGCGGGGCTCTGTCTGCTCAGTGGCGCTGTTTTCATTCATTTAGCACCACGAGCGGGGAGTCTCATCCCTGTAGTTCCCTGTTGTGTTGGCGCATTCCTACCACATTGCCCCTAAATTCTTTATACGACAAAATATAAAAATAATTTGTTTGTTCCAATACATAATCATTCACGAGTACACATATACACCCTCATGTACACACGAGTATAGTATGTATTGGAACAGCGGTAGTGTAGCTAAACGCTAAACGCTACACTACCGCGCTTCATAATAAATACACACACGAGTGTACATATACAGCAGTGTACGTACAAAGGGATTGCGTTCGACTACACGAACAAATGTGCGAACAAATGATTGTACATACCTATATACACACGTTCACGCATGTACATATCCACATCAACGAGTGTAAATTAACACACGAGTGGACATACACAGAAGTACAGATCCATGTACATACAAACAGTAGTATACTTGGGTAGCGGGGTTTTGTGATTATTTTCACATGTTAAGCTGACGACAGGAATATTAGATGCCCCACAACACTGAAGTACGTCATGCTAATGACAGAAAAGCATGCGATTCTAATTCCTTCTCTGTTTCCACTCCAAACGCTTGGAATTATTAACAATATTAGGAATATTGGCCTCATATTTAATGAGTGTATTGAAGTCATGGGTTTAGTTTATTTGCATGAAGTCGTTTTCAATTTCATACTTCCATTTGCTTGCCATTGCTATGGCACAATGGTTCGGATTATTCTTCCCATTAATGAAATCTCGCTAGAATCATTTGCATTTTTTTCATGAACTTATTTGCATTCAATTGCTATTCACGGTACTAAAGCTCCTCATATCTAGCAACATACCTAAGCTCACCTAGTGTAGAAATGCAGGCAACGCTGATTAGTCATATGCCTTTCATAATATCCTGTATTTGAATTACACTAGGCTCGAATACATACATTTTGTATGTATCTATAATGGTACCAGATATGCGAGCTGCGGGATTTAAATTGCATTATAATCATTAGTATCACATTGTATTCGTATTAGAATGACACTATCCACTGCTGGATCTGCCCTCGCAATGGATTCGTATATACATATATACAGACTATGATTATTTTGACGTATTGATTCTTTAAATGTTGAATTCCTGAAATCTTCCAGCTGTAAGTAGCAGCTCGGCAGGACTGTGGGGTTAGAGCGGGGATATGCCAACTTTTGCAGGCTCAATTTATCGCCGCCACAAATATATTTTTTAATCGGCCAAAACTGAGTCATTTCAAGAGGGGTTGGTTTGTTTAGAATATTTTAGATCACCCACCCTGCGTCTCTCTGGGACCACCCGATTCGCACGCGATACACCGCAGGATGACCCCTTCATCCCGACATTCACACCTGAGCCTACGTGTTCCCGAACACTCGCACACCCTGAAGGCACTTGTAGCCTTGCGTGGCGTCTGCCACCCACTGTTGGGCCACATTCCCTAGAAAGCCGACTTCAAGGTGAAGCTCGACGCCGAGCGTCGTGGGCCACCGCCGGCCTGACACCGTCGTCGTCAGGGGAGAGGAAGCGAGACGGCGCCTCCTGGCTCCTTTCCACCGTAGGGAGGTGTCAGAGGCAGCCTCATTGAGGCCCACGACCGGTTCACATAATCGTCGCTGATGTTGAGCAAGAATTTAACGTGAGCGAGAATTGAGCTGCGTGCTAACCACTACGCTACCACTACGCTACCACTACGCTACAACTATGCTACCACTACACTACCAGTACACTACAACTACACTGCGCATGTTCATACGCACAGCTGTGTAATAGGTTTTGTGATCATTTTCACTGGTTAAACAGAAGAACGCTGAATTATCTTCTTGGTTATTTCGGTAAAGTCACGTAGAAGGGAAATAATAAAATAATAAAAATAAAACAAAATAAAATTATTCTCACGACGTTTTGGCCACAACGCAAGCAGCCAGCCTCAGGTGAAGAACAGGTCTGTCGGAAAGACAGCGTCTGAATGAACACCACCAGGTTTGGCAGCGTATATTTAAGCTGGGTTGGAGGGGGTAGAGCGCCTTGACAAATGAATTTTCATATCAAGAGGAATTTAGCATATTTATGGGAATGCGTAGGAGGTGGACGGGGGGTTTCAAAGTCATATTATGCCCGTGCATTATGCAGGATTAGCAGCATCAAAGGGAAGGAATGTTAATAGTATGGAGCGGCAGTAACTAAACCACCACGTAAAAAACTAAAATATAGAATATGCCTCCAGCTACACTTTTTTCTCTTACATCACACGAATCTACCCCGTACTATATACTGCCATAGACAAACCCAACATTAAAATATATACTGTATTACTATACACCACCTTAGACTATACATTATAATATTACACTATGTATTATTCTACCCACCCTACTGTATACCACACTGCTGTATATTCACTATACAATTACGATACTATATATTACCTTATACATTATATTAAACATTACACGTTTATACTATTTATTATCATACAATCTTCTGTGCGATTCGGCAGTTTAAGCGGGTTGTGTGACACTGCAGCAGCCGGCATTTGTCAGCTGTTGTAGCGCCGCGGGGCGTGTGCAGTGAACACGGAGGCTGGCGGGGTTGGGTGCAGGGATCTGCCGCCACCCAAAACTCGGGCGACGCCAAAGTAATAATGAAAATAATAAAATAAATTAGATGATGGAAGATGAAAGTAAGAAGAGCCGTGGTGAGTAAAGAAGTGGGTAAGGTACGAGGTGTAGTTACGGTTGATAAATTGTGAGAGCGATCCGGGACTGCAGCCAGCTGCGGCGCTGTCGCCATCCTACTCTCGAATCCATTGAGGAGGCAAATCCAGCAGTGGATTGTGTGAATCTAATAACGACCACAATGTGATACGAGTGATTATAATGCAATTCAAATCCCGCAGCCCGCAGTTCGTATTCATTCGAGCAGTATGGTTCTAATATGGGATATTATGAAAGGCATATGACTAATCAGCCTTGCCTGCATTCCTACACTGATGTTCACCTTCAGTGCAGTCAGGAACAATCACCATTCCACGCGTGGGGCATACAGCTTCCTACAGCTCACCGCCACGATCCCATGCTCCTTCATTATTTTGTTCAGAAGAAGAGCCACTCTTCCTGTTGTTTGGCATTCCGCTGCCCACGAGTAAAGTTATGTAAAAACAACCCCCTACCTCATCAGCGGTAAAGATCGGTAACGCTGTGGTCAATGTGAGCAATGTCCGAGAGGGAAGGCTCATAGACATCACAGAGGCCCACGAGGTCTCCGGGCTGTTGCGAGGGGCTGGTAACCCCTCCACATTCAATGCACTTACCGTGAGAACACGTAGTAAATAAAAACACACACATCACTGTACATACACATCAGTGTAAATACACACTGCTATAGACTGATAATGGTTATAATAATAAACAACACTTACAAACTATACCATCCAGATGGGTATCCAGAGCAATTGTAACCATTTTAATTGATCGAATATAACAAATAACCCTCGTTGTTTAGACACACCATCAACAAGAGTCCTTAAAAATATCCATAAAATCAAGTCACCGCGCTATAAAGCATGCACCTCTTAGTATATCTCCATCAGCATTGCAACATTTTATATTTATTTTCACAGATAAAGCCGATAAATTGATCACAGTTTACAGGCCATTGTAAATGTGCAAACTAACAACATGCACATACTTATTCAAGGAGATGCCCATCCCTATTCAAACTGAAGCGATCGATGATTCAGCATATTCCTACTTAGGCTTAAGCACAATGGCCACATGAGCTTAGGTATGTTGCTAGATATGAGGAGTGTTTTCTGGTGCCTGTGAAGATATGCTTTATGTGCAAACGCCTTCACACAAACAGAGCAATTGAATGGCTTCTCACCCGTGTGTGTGTGGCGCTGTGTAAAGGTTATCTGCTCCATGTGACTGATTCTTCAGTGACAGTCGCGGGTGTTTTTTAGAGTAAAATGCACCCTCTAAGCTGCGTGGATGTCTGGCTCAAATCGCCAAGAAGCAAACTCTTACCAACGTCTAACCGAGACACAGTAACGTCTCGTAAGTCGAACTACACACGCGATTACCAGTTTATCCATTAACAAAGACACTTACTTGTTGATGCACGACGTATCGATGTCCCTGGAACCCGTCTGAAGAGATCGCCACGAACTGTCCCGAAACAAAGTCGCCAACCAGTCGCCAAGCAATCGTGCTCGCCAGGCTGGGTCTCGTGGAAGAAGGGTTATCTGCAGAGCGAGGAGTCGAGCGTCTATCCTCAGCAAAATCCCTCTCGAAATAACCTTGAGGTCTGATTTTAAGCCCCTTATATCTTCGCTCTCGCATTCAATCCTTTGTTCTCGACTTGGCCTATCATGGACTTTGCATTCAATTGTTAATTTTAACATTAACAATCCGCCTATCTAGCAACATAATACATATCACTGCATAATTGTACACCTCCGTTTGAATAAGGATGTGCATCTCCATGCATAATTCCGTGTTTCGTGTTAATTTTCTAATATTCACCCCCTAATGTCCTCTAAACTGCTGCAAGTTTAGAGGATGATAAAGTGACATACAGTCTGAAGTATCAAAATTGGTGATCTCGAGCTTGATTTGGAATAAGATGTGCAAGTTTATACTTTACTGACTTTGTTTAATAAATATATTTAAGGACAATCGTGTTGAGCGGGGTGCTTCTAGAAACGAGTGTTTTATATTAAACATTCTGCCATGAACTTTGAATAATCATCTGAATGGTTTAGCTTGTAAGAGTGGTTTATTATAATGTCCATATTAAAAGTTTTTTGGGTTAGATCGCTTAAATATATAAATGTGTCGTTGAAACCCGCCACCACCCGACAAAGCCAACTAGTTAGGGTTGTCACGTAAACAGGACATGCATATTTGCCACTAGTACAGCACACCGGTGTGTTTGAGAGCCAAGCCACAATATTTACAATCTGAGTACGACGTTTCGCCTGTAATTAAAACTAGCTTCATCAGTCGACAGCCAGATTTGGGAAGTCTCATTGTTTCGTTCCTTATATATAAGCATAGATGTGTTGACCACGAAGCTGCGCTCTTATGAAGTACGCAGCCCTTTGTCGGCATGCATTTATTTAATGTTTTATTTTAAAGACACATTTATATACTTCAGCGATCTAACCTAACAACCTCTATTATGGATGTTATTGGTCCCGAAATCCTAAATGTTAAACTCGTGTGTATGTGTTTAATATTTTGGATGTTTTTTTAATGATAATTGCATTAAAAATGGAAAGGTTACCAGCGCCTCGCACCCGTCCAGAGACCTCGTGGGCCTCTGTGGTGGCTACGAGCCTTCCCTCCAGGACATTGCTCACATCCAGCGTTACCGTCCGGCACCGCGGATGCGGTAGCGGATTCTTTTTTCCGAACTTTACTCGTGGCTGGGTAATGCCAAACAACAGGGGGCTCATCTTCTGAGAAAAAAAACTAATCAAGGGGGCGTGGGAGCATGGCGTAAGGTGTGGAAAGCTCTAAGCCCCAGGCTACCGTGGGCTCACCTCCCAATCAACGGGTTGCTCATGCATCCAAAAAAGATGAATATCAGTTGAGGGATGAAAGCAAGGCCGTGAATTATGCAGGATTAGCAGCATCAAAGAGAGGGGATATGGGAGATGCAGGTATGTGATTAGTAATACTTATGCCCGTGCATTATGCAGGATTAGCAGCATCAAAGAGAGGGGGTATGGGAGATGCAGGTATGTGATTAGTAATACTTATGCCGTGCATTATGCAGGATTAGCAGCATCAAAGGGAGGGGATATGGGAAATGCAGGTATGTGATTAGTACTACTTATGTCCGTGCATTATGCAGGATTAGCAGCATCAAAATGAGGGGATAGGGGAAGCATTCAATACATCGAAATTGTTAATAATTCCAAGCGTTTGCAGTGGAAACAGAAAATTAATTAGAATCGCATGCTTTTCTGTCATTAGCGTAACGTACTTCAATGTTGTGGGGCATCTAAGATTCATATCGTCAGCTTAACCTGTGAAAATAATCACAAAACCCCACTTTCAAAGTATACTACTGTTTGTATGTACATGGATCTGTACTTCTGTGTCCACTCCTATGTTAATTTACACTCGTTGATGTGGATATGTACATGCGTGAATGTGTGTGTATAGGTATGTACAATCATTTGTTCGCACATTTGTTCGCACATTTGTTCGTGTAGTAGAACTCAATCCCTTTGTACGTAAACTGCTGTGTATGTACACTCGTGTGTGTATGCGCACTTGTATGCATGTGTGAATGTATGAAGTAGTGTGTATGCACATTCGTGTATGTTTCAACAGTGCTGTGTATGTCCACTCGTGTGTGGGTGTGTGTACATGGGAGTGTATGTGTACTCGTGTGTGATTATGTATTGGAACAAACAAATTATTTTTATATTGTGTCATACAAAGAAATGAGGGGCAACGTATTAGGAATGCGCCACCACAACAGGGAACTACAGGGATGAGACTCCCCGCTCGTGGTGCTAAATGAATGAAAACAGCGCCACTGAGCAGACAGAGCCCCGCCCCTACAGCTCGTGAGTGTGACGTAGTGAGTGTGACCAGCGGACTGCCACGATGCTACCAGGTAAGGGTAAACTTGTGTGATGGAGATGCTTCACCTGAAACTCGCCTCCACACGTGTTCGCTATGAACATTGTAGCAATAAGGGACGATCAGTCATTTTTAACATAGCAGGTCTTTATTGTTCTGCAAGTATATTGACGTTTAAACTCGTAGAAACACATGCACACTCGTGTGTGAATGTCTCCTCGTCCGTGTTTTTTGAAGGAAGGATATGGTTACAATAACGTACGATCAGTCATCTTTAAAAACAAATCAGATCTTTATTAATCTTCAAGCATCTTAACGTTAAAACTCGCACCTAACCATCACCACCACCCATCATAAATTAACACACAGACAGCTACAAACATAGATATGTAAACTGACACAAACATAACAGACACACAAATAAACAATCTCTTTCACGACTTAATAATAACAAAGTCCATTTTACCCGTGACAGGCTAGGTGCACACAGACAAACCATTGCACAATAATTTACATGTAACTCAAATTCACACTTAGTACTACCACCTTACTCACTTAAACATAACTACATAGATTAAGAAAACCATGAATTTAATAGTGAATAAACCAACAAGATGGTGTTTATACGCTTGCAATTAAATGAATGAAATACAAGTTAATAATTCAAATAAATAATAATGAATATGAAGCCTGAGGCCGAGGTGTATGGCAGGCCTAACGGCCAGGCCTCCCTTCTGTCCTCGTCGCAGGAATGGCGACATCAAAGAGCACAAAGCAAGGGGGCAAATGTTTAATTTCTGTAGCGTAATTTAGACTAATTAGAGACTACAAACACTATGTACACGATGTACACACAGCTACACAACGCACACACACATTCTATCACACTCACTGACTCACTCTGCCACTCTCACTCAAGCTCTAACGCACTCAATCTCTCATCCACTTATTCACTCACATCCACTCACTCAATCTCTCACCCACTCGCAAATCTCTCACCCACTCACTCATTCACTCAATCTCTTACCCACTCACCCACCCGCTCACTCAAACTCTCACCCACTCACCCACCCACTCGCTAATCTCTCATCCACTCACTCACCCACCCACTCGCTAATCTCTCACCCTCTCACCCATTCACTCAATCTCTTACCCACTCACCCATTCACTCAATCTCTTACCCACTCACCCACCCACTCACTCAATCACCCACCCACTCACTCAATCTCTCACCCACTCACTCAATCTCTCACCTACCCACCCACCCCCCCCACCCACTCACCCACCCCCCCCACCCACTCACCCACCCCCCCCACCCACTCACCCACCCCCCCCACCCACTCACCCACCCCCCCCCACCCACTCACCCACCCCCCCCACCCACTCACCCACCCCCCCCACCCACTCACCCACCCCCCCACCCACTCACCCACCCACCCACCCACTCACCCACCCACCCACCCACTCACCCACCAACTCACCCACTCACCCACCCACTCACCCACCAACTCACCCACCCACTCACCCACCAACTCACCCACTCACCCACCCACCCACCCACTCACTCACTCACTCACCCACTCACTCACTCACTCACCCACTCACTCACCCACCCACTCACCCACCCACCCACTCACTCAATAACCCACCCACCCACTCACCCACTCACCCACCCACTCACCCACCCACTCACCCACCCACTCACTCACCCACCCACCCACTCACTCACCCACCCACCCACCCACTCACCCACCCACTCACCCACCCACCCACCCACCCACTCACCCACCCACTCACTCACCCACTCACTCACCCCACCCACCCACTCACTCACTCACCCACCCACCCACTCACTCACCCACTCACCCACCCACCCACCCACCCACTCACTCACCCACCCACTCACCCACTCACCCACCCACCCATTCACTCACTCACCCACTCACCCACTCAATCACTCACTCACCCACCCACTCACTCACCCACTCACTCACTCACCCACCCACCCACTCACTCACTCACTCACCCACCCACCCACTCACTCACTCACTCACCCACCCACCCACTCACCCACCCACCCACTCACTCACTCACCCACTCACCCACTCACCCACTCAATCTCTCACAACACCCACTCACTCACCCACCCACTCACTCAATCTCTCACAACACCCACCCACTCACCCACTCACTCACCCACTCATTCAATCTCTCACCCACTCACTCAATCTCTCACCCACTCACCCATTCACTCACCCTCGCTGTGTAGACCACGGAGTCTGAAGTCGAACCCAGGACCTGCTGTTTCCGGTCCAGCGCACAACCAGCACTGCACCACGTGATGCGCCAGCCGGGATCGTGGGGGGCGGAGCCTCGCGCTAGTGACGTCACCTCTGTTACGTCACAGCCACGCCTCCACCCACAGTCGAGAGGAATGCACACGAGGGAGCAGCAGAAGAAGCCTTTTGAGAGCGAATCCTCAACGAGGTGAGCGACCCTGTTGATTTTACATTTCGACCACAAACTAAAGCTTCATTATTTTTATATGTTCATAATTCAATTTTTAGCAATCAAATTAGAAAAAAACGCCACTTTTTTCCAAATTTTCTTGCTGTGGATTTAACACCTGATGACGATTGCGTGTGTTGCACTCGAAACGTCGTGATAATTTAATTGTTTTATGTTTTATTCTTTTATTGTTTCCCTTCTATGTGACTTCACCGAAAGAACCAAGAATATGAATCCCTGCAGTCACGAAAGCTTTAAATAAAAACTTCAAATTAGAACTGTTAGATAGGATACTTGGCATGCCCTGAAATGTTGCTGTTACTATCGTTGTTTAGACCCCAGGCGAGTCAGCATTTAAGACGAGCATAACTAACCCGTTTAAATATAATAGAATATGAATAACATGTCGACAATTATTGTTTCTAGATTTGAAGCTTTCGTGACTGCAAGGATTCATACTCTTAGGTTTTTTCGATAAAGTCACATAGGTGATTTATTATATTATTATTATGTTATTCTTTTATTTCTATCATTAATTATATTATTATTATTATCTTATTATTATTTATTTTTACCTACGTGACTTTACCAAACAAACCTAAAAGTACAATTATAATGTTCTTATTGCTGGTACAATTGTGTCCTACATTATATGTATTGAATGTTATTCAACATTTGGAGAGGAGTCTGCCTTTAAGTTCAGACCCGAGCCGCTGCCATAGTTGCCTCCAATCTGTGATGTCACAGCCACATGGGTGGTACCTCTGACATCAAGTGACCTACGACGTCATGCTCGTATTATAACAAATCATTAAAGTATGGTCATATGACCCTAATTTCCCACAAGGCATATGGGTCCTTTATCAAGCAGTCGATTAATACAAATGGGCTGTACATGAACATGCATGTCGGGATTAGAGGTGAAATATCATTGTTAAGTCTGGTGATTATGTTTAATGGAATAGGCAGTTGGAATAAACATATTCGTGTGGGTGGATGAGTGAGTGATCGGGCGCACACATGAGTGGGCAAACAACCGAGTGAGTAGGCTTTTAAAGCAACAGTCACGATAGTCTTCTTGGTTCTTTCGGTAAAGTCACGTAGAAGGGAAATAATAAAATGAAAAAAAATAAAACATAATAAAATACAATTCTCACGACGTTTCGGCCAAAACGCAGGCAGCCGTCCTCAGGTGAAGAACAGGGCTGACGACAAGACAGCGTCTGAATGAGCACCAACTAAGCTTAGCAGCATATATTTAAGCTGGGTTAGAGGGGGAAGGGCGCATTGACACAGGAATTTGCATATCAACAGATGAATTTAGCGTTTTTATGGCAAATATAGATATGGGATTAGTCACTACTTGTCAAATGCGTAAGAGGTGGAGGGGGGGTCTCAAAGTCATATTATGCCCGTGCATTATGTAGGATTAGCAGCAACAACAAAAAAAGTCACGATAGTGTTTTAGATTTAAAGCTTTCGTGACTGCAAGGAATCATACTCTTAGGTTTTTATCGGTAAAGTCACGTAGGGAAAAATAAATAAATAATACATTTTGATAATATTATTAATATAAATAATAATAAAAATTAACTAATAAATCACGACGTTTCGGAGTCAACACAAGGTTCATCAGGTGATAAAAGGCACAGTAAAATAACTACAGTTATTACAGTTATTAACTACAGTTATTTTGCTGTGCCTTTTTACACCTGATGAAGGAAGCTTTTGTTGCCTCCGAAAAGTCGTGATTTATTATTTTATTTCTATTATTATTTCTATTTTGTTTATTATTCATTTTTATTATTTATCTATTTTTACCTACGTGACTTTACCCAAAAAAAAACTAAGAGTATAGTCACGATAGTGATTGGATTGGTACAATGAGTGGTCAAATATGTGTAATGCGGGCGTAAGCGACCTTCCGGATGTGACGTCACGGGGGGTGGAGTCATGTGACGTGGGTGGAAGGTTCGGGTCCTTAAGCGGGTAAACCGGAAGGGGAAGTCAGTCGGGGTGTGAGCGGAAAAGAGTGAGGCCACGCGGGCGAGTGTGGAGAGGGGGGCACCGACGGCCATCGGGAGCCAACCCCGAAGACAAGAGGAAGCTGCGGAGTGGTGTGCAGCTGCAGAGGAGACAGCCAGAAGGGCTGCGTGTTAGAGGCAGCGGTGTGGCTGCCAGGAGGAGCTGCGGAGAGAGAGAGAGACAGCACGAGGCTGTCAGAGCTGCGGAGGGAGAGAGGGAGACAGCACGAGGCTGTCAGAGCGGTGGAGAGAGAGGAGTTGCAGCGAGTACAGCCAAGGGGGGCTGTGTGAGAGAAACAGCAGCGGGGCTGCTGTTGTGGATCGGGCCGACATTGGAGTCAGCACCGTGGAGAAGCTACAGAGTAAAGACAGCCGTGTGGGTGTACAGCACGAACCGAATAAAGGACACTGAGCCAGACATCGTGGTCCAGTCGTTTATTACACTGGTGTCGGAAGTGCAACGGCATGTCGAAACAAGTGAGGAAGAAAGTTAATCCGGCGCCTGCATCGGCTTCTTCGTCCGACGACGACGAACTCCCTCCAACCACGGATCCTGTTGGGGTGGTGGAGGAGAGCCCGGCTGAGGCGACCACGGGAACGGGAGTGGAGGATGTTGGCGCGGTGGCGGGTCCGTCGACATCATCAGACGCGGATCAACGATGGCAAGCGATGGCGGTACAGCTGGAGGCACTTAAGGACGTCCTGGCGCATCTATGCCATCTCGTCGCGCCAGGGACGATGGATGATGCAATTGGTGCTCCGCGGGCCGCCACGTTGCCTGTCCTGCCGCCGCCATTGCCCACGCGGCAAGAGGCCGCCATTTTGCGCGCTCCGTGGCGCCAAACCGCCATCTTGGCCACGCCGCGGGCCGACGCCATTTTGAATTTGCCATCACAACCACCACCATTGGAAGACGGCGGGAAGAGGAGTCGGAGTCGCCACCTTACAACGGTTAAAGAATTTTCCGTCGGTGGGGACTGGAGCGCGTTCGCCTGCCGCTTCTTGGCGGCGGTACGCACAGCAAGATGGACCGATGCGGAGGCTTTGGAGGTGTTGCCGACTCTCCTGGACGACGAATCTGTCCGATTCTTCCGTTCCATAACGACCGATAAGAAGGCAACTTTATGTGGTGTTTTTCAAGAAATGGCCGATGCTTATGAGCCACCAGATGATGCGCATCGGCGATTCGCTCAACGGCAACGAGCACCAGAGGAGTCGCCCGTGGCGTTCAGGGGTGCGGTGCTGGAGCTGGCCATGGCAGCTTATCCTGAGACGCCACAGGACCTGCTCGAGCCTCTCATATTAGGGAAAATGTTGGAGCTGTCTCGGGATCTAGGGATCCCCATGCCTGTGTGTGGGCATGAGAAGCTAACTTCCCGGACGGCTGCTAAGTGTCTCGATGCGCAATTCAACCTCCGTCGCTGGAAACAAGTGACGGCGTGGACGGGGGGGCCCGTCAAAGAAGGGGATGCGCTGGGGTGGAACCCTGCGCAGGCTGTCTATGTTCCGGATGACCGGGGCCCTCAACAACTGACGGCCGCCTCCGCTCCATGGACGGGACGCGGCGGGCCGAGACCGCGCGCGGCGCTACCAGAACGGGGCCGTCAGGAGGCGAGGCCTGCGCTTCGGCGCAACGAGGCCGAATGTTTCCGCTGCGGGCGTAGGGGCCACTACGCCAGAGACTGCTGGGCCCGCTTCCCGGCTCCGCCGCAGCAGGAGGCCTCGGCACCGGTCAAGTCGGCTAAAGATCCTCCGAAACAGGCATGTCGGCACGCACCAGACACTCGGCAAGGCTTTACACCTCACCCATCACCGTCGTTGCGCCATCCTAACGTTGTGGTTAAAGCATGCCCTTCGACGGGGCCTTGTCGCTCGGTCACGCAGTGGCGCAAGTTGGCACGGAGAGTCGTCGCGGCCGCTACGGGCTCGTCCACTGTACCGGGGTCTATACAAGGGGTGGACGTACGCATTTTGGTCGACTCCGGCGCGTCTGCGACTATTATTTCGGATGTCATTTTCCATCTGTTGGGCATCCCGCCGGGGGCTGTGCGTCCGGTTTATGGGTCGTGCGTCGCTGCGAACGGGGGTAGCATGGGTATCGTGGGTCAGGTGGATGCTAAGATATCTATTGGGGATGTGTCGGCCTCGGGTGTTGTGTTGATATCGAGATCTTTGGCGGTTCCTTGTTTGTTAGGCACCGATTTTTTGGCTAAGATGCCCATTTTGATCAAAATCAATGAGAATTGTATTGAACTGCCGGGGGGCCGTCAAATCTCGTTTCTGCCGTCGCCCTGGGGGCGACCTGCTTCGGCCGTACAAGTGCAGGCGCTGTCCGTCGCATCTGTGGACATCCCACCTGGTACACAGATGCTTATACCCTTGCGGTATCGGAAGCCCCTGCCTGATCGGCTAGGAGCAGTAGGGGTCTTGTTGTCACCGTCCGCCACGATAACAACCGGGTTGGCGTTAGTGGGGGCACAGACCATCGTCCGGCCGGATCAATTACCGTTTTTACAGGTGCTTAATGCGGGGGGAGAAAACGTCCGTGTCCCGGCCGGTACGGTTGTGGCACATGCCACTACGGCGTTTGCGACCCATGATTGTCCACATAGCCGGGGAGTTGTTGCTGGGGTTTCCGAGCCAAGGAGTTCGGATGATCGTTGGGTTGCTCATTTATGTGACGGAAATTCTTCCCTGTCCATGGAGCAACGTGGTGCGCTGCGTAAATTGTTGTTGACATATTCCGATGTGTTCAGCTCCGATGATTTGGATTTGGGCCGCACTTCGTTGCTTTACCATCACATTGAGACGGGCGATGCTGCCCCTATTCGATTAAATTCGCATCGGATGAGTCCTGCGGAGCGAGAACACGTACGGGGGGCAGTGGAAGACATGTTGGCTGCGGACATTATATCGCCATCTAACAGCCCATGGGGCGCTCCAGTCGTCTTGGTTAAGAAGAAGGATGGCAAATTGCGATTTTGTGTTGATTTCCGCAAATTGAATAAGATATCGGTGGCAGATGCGTACCCCCTGCCGCGTATGGATGACTCCCTCGACGCATTGTCGGGGGCTAAGTTCTTTTCCACACTGGACCTCTCTTCGGGATTTTGGCAGCTTCCCCTTGTCGAGTCCTCACGGGAGAAAACCGCATTCCGTACGCCGCAGGGGTTATTTCAATTCAACTGTCTCCCGATGGGATTGAATGCGGCCCCTGCTACATTTCAAAGATTGATGGAGCTCGTTTTGACGGGGTTGCAGTGGGAGACGTGTCTTATATATTTGGACGATATTATTGTCTTCAGCCGCACATTTGATGAACATTTGACGCGGCTGGAGACAGTGTTCACGAGGATGCGTTCTGCCAAATTGAAATTCAAACCAAAGAAATGTCACCTACTGCAACGGTCCGTCCGCTATTTGGGGCACATTGTGAGTGCTGAGGGAGTGTCCACGGATCCGGAAAAGACGGCGTGCGTCCGGGATTGGCCGACTCCGGCCACCGTGGGGGATGTTCGGCGGTTTTTGGGATTTGCCTCGTATTACCGAAGATTTGTGCCGGGTTTTGCGACGATTGCGAGGCCCTTGCATCTCCTTACGGGTAAAGGACGGAAGTTTGTTTGGGGACAGCCGGAGGAGGCGGCCTTTCGGAGTCTGCGTGATCTATTGGCCACGGCCCCAACATTGGATTATCCCGATTTCGATCACCCATTCATTCTTGATACGGACGCGAGTGACACAGGTATTGGGGCGGTGTTATCACAGTCTAAAGGGGGTGTAGAGCGTGTCGTGGCGTATGGTAGCCGAGTCTTGTCTCCTGCGGAAACCCGCTACTGTGTCACTCGCAGAGAACTATTGGCGGTTGTTTTTTTCCTACGGCAATTTCGACCATACCTCTACGGTCGTTCTTTTATTGTGCGTACGGATCATGCGGCCTTGCAATATGCCCTTAAAATTGACCAGCCATCCGGACAGTTGGCACGTTGGTTGGACACGCTACAGGAATTTTCCTTCCAAATTCAACATCGGAAGGGAGTGCGCCATGCGAACGCTGACGCACTCTCCAGATTACCGCGGCGCGCCCCTTGTAAATGTGAGTCGGGGACGCATAGGTGTTCGCCGATTCCAAACCCCCCTCAGCCGCTTACGTTGGCCGTCGAGAAGTCGGACACTCCGATGGAACCGGGACCGGCTGACGGGGTTTTGAATCTGCCGCGGTCTGTCTGGATCCGGGAACAGATGATGGATGAGTCATTGGTGTCCTTGCGGAAGCGGTCTGCTAGGGACAATGGGAGTCCGAGTACGGCTATGGGGCCGCAAACCGCTCTCCGAGATGGTCTGCTTATGTGGCGGGAGGGGTTCCAGGAACGTTGGCGCCTGGTGGTACCAACGTCCTTGCGATTCGAGTTGATTAGAACCCTCCATTGTGACACTCTCTTACATTTAGGGGTGCAGAAGACCTTGTTGACGTTGCAACGTCATTATTTTTGGCACGGCATGGCGACAGATGTCGTAGGGCACGTGCGCGCGTGCCCTGCGTGTGCACGACGTAAGCCGCCGAAACATCCTTACGTGCCGCCTCTCCAGTCGATTCAGGTGTCTCGAGTCAATGAATTGGTGGCACTGGACATATTGGGACCTTTTCCACCATCGGCGAGGGGTAATAAATATTTGCTGGTAGGGGTCGAGTACCTCTCCCGTTGGCCGATGGCCTGGCCGTTGCCCGATCAGTCGGCCGCGGCCATTACCGACGCCTTTTTGTTTGGGTATATTATGGATAAGGGGGCGCCTGAGAGACTCCTCACGGACCAGGGCAGGAATTTCTCTTCTAAATTATTGGCGGAAGTGTGCGCGGGCCTTGGGACTAAGAAAGTACGGACATCCCCATACCATCCGCAGACGGATGGTATGGTTGAACGGCTGAACAGGACATTGTCTGCCATGCTTTGCCATACCGTGAGTGAACAACAATCAGATTGGGATCTGCACATCCCCGGGGTGCTTTCGGCGTACAGGATGACGCCTCATGCGGCTACAGGATATTCGCCGTTTTACCTTATGTATGGTCGGGAAAACGTGCCGCCGGTGGATGTGCAATTGGGAACTGGGGTGAAGGGACCTCGTAAACCACTTCCTGAATACATTCAGGACACGGTTCGCCGAGTCACGGAGGCGCGGGAGAATGCCCGCGTGGCTACGGCCAAAGCCCAGGCCCGGAACGAGCGATATGCGCGACGGTCTGAGGGGGAGTGCCCTTGGAAGGTTGGGGACCTAGCCTGGCTTCATTGTCCACAGGTACGTCCGGGGACCTCGCCGAAATTGCACAAACCCTGGCATGGTCCCGTACGCCTCATTGCGGTTCCCAACCCACAGTCAGCACGCGTCCAGATTGTGTCTCGTCGCTGGGTTGTGCATACGTCGCGCTTGAAACCATATGTTGCTCCCTTACATGATGCGTCATCCCCCAATGTTGCCTTGCCGGGGTCTGTTGCTGCTGACTCCCCCCTGCCTGCGTCCATTGATCTTGCTAGAGCGCCTGTCGTACCTGTTCCAGACAGGCCGGCCGTGACATTGCGGGGGACGAGGGGCCCTGCTCGGAGGACGCCTGCCAGGTCTGCGGGACCTTCGAGCCCTGCAGCCCTTCCGACCCAGCTGCGGGCACGGTCACAGGACAAGCCCAAGACTAACTCTTTAGGGACACGGGACGGCGGTGGACTTCCAGCTGCGACAGGGGGATTACCCCCTGTCATTCCTCGACTTTCATCGCGTTCCCGTTCTGCGAGTGGGCCGCCGACCGTCCGGGACGGGCCGGCGACCCGCACACGTTCCAAATCGCTTACGTTTCGTTGATTGTTGCTGTCTTGTTATTTTTTTTTTTTCTTACAGTTGTATTTATTGCATGCTTTTTGTACGTTCGTTGATGTTAATTGCGTTGTTGTTGTTGTTCTTGCTGTTACATTGTATGCTTAGTGTCCTTTAGGGGGGGAAGCTCGGTTCGCCGCATTACGATTTGCTATTGGTCAGCCGAGGTCGGCTGGGATTTTTCTACGGGGGAGGGTGGTGTAATGCGGGCGTAAGCGACCTTCCGGATGTGACGTCACGGGGGGTGGAGTCATGTGACGTGGGTGGAAGGTTCGGGTCCTTAAGCGGGTAAACCGGAAGGGGAAGTCAGTCGGGGTGTGAGCGGAAAAGAGTGAGGCCACGCGGGCGAGTGTGGAGAGGGGGGCACCGACGGCCATCGGGAGCCAACCCCGAAGACAAGAGGAAGCTGCGGAGTGGTGTGCAGCTGCAGAGGAGACAGCCAGAAGGGCTGCGTGTTAGAGGCAGCGGTGTGGCTGCCAGGAGGAGCTGCGGAGAGAGAGAGAGACAGCACGAGGCTGTCAGAGCTGCGGAGGGAGAGAGGGAGACAGCACGAGGCTGTCAGAGCGGTGGAGAGAGAGGAGTTGCAGCGAGTACAGCCAAGGGGGGCTGTGTGAGAGAAACAGCAGCGGGGCTGCTGTTGTGGATCGGGCCGACATTGGAGTCAGCACCGTGGAGAAGCTACAGAGTAAAGACAGCCGTGTGGGTGTACAGCACGAACCGAATAAAGGACACTGAGCCAGACATCGTGGTCCAGTCGTTTATTACATATGTATTAATTAGGAGGATGAGTGATTCTAAAGGTTGCTAAATCTGAGCGTTGTTCCAACCTCCCCAGGCCATCCAACTTCAAACAAAATCTACTCCTTCCCAACAACATGGACAGACAAATCACGTGGGCTGAGATCTTGGATTACTATGAGGGTAAGTCCCAGATACCTGCATCACATGGATTATATGCGGAGGAGGAGGCTCCTTGATAAATAACTTTTCGTAGACATGGCTTGGTGGTAATGGGAAGACGTAATGATCGAATGTGGCAAAGAGGATGGGTTTAGATTTGAGTTTCTGCCATCTTTGTTCAAACTGGTGTCTCAAGCTTATGGAATTTACGGTCTCAAAATGCCGACAAAAACATGACTTGTAAAGTTTAAATGCCGTGTGATGACTATTTCTCAATAGCAGGTCCTGTTGTGTCGTAAGAGGTAATTACTGGGATCTCAAAATTAGTTCTGTGAGACTCCATGTCCTTCATTCTCTAATTCATTACTCGTACTTTGAATGAATTTTCTGTTCTTCATAGCCCGGGAGTCGGCGTGCCAGTCAACCACGTGGGGTGACGTTATGGATAAGGTGGACCCTTTCCCAGGCCAAAGTTACAAGAATCGCTCCCCAAAGGTGTGTATGGGTTCTAGATTTGAAGCTTTCGTGACTGCAAGGATTCATACTCTTAGTTATTTCGGTAAAGTCATTTAGGTACAAAATGAAATAAAAATTAATAAAAATAAAATAATAAAAATCACGACGTTTCGGAGGCAACACAAGTGTCCATCCCAGGTGGGACCGTCACAGCTGAATTTGCTGTATCAAGTGAGGCAGGGATTCCAAGATGCAAGTTCTTAAATACAAGTTAAGGATGGGGGAGGAGCTTATGAGAATGTGGTAGCCAATGAATGGAACGTATTGGGAGGGGGGGCGGGGCTAAAAGAGAGCACAATGTGTATGGGGTCTGTGGGGTTAAAATACACGACATTCTCTCGAAAACTAGCACACCATGTCACCACACCATCCACACCAAAATATCACGACACCAACTCTCACCATCACATTTCTCATCACACTACACGACCACCAATTCAATACACCATATTAGAGCCTCATCATGCCTCTATACCTTCACAATACACCATCTCTCGAGAACATTCCACTACTTCTCCTCTCCATATCACAACATCATGTCCCGACACCATCACCGCATCTCTTCACCGTCCCACTCATGCAGGCACTTGAAGTGGCCATTTATTACCAATGAAGACAGAATGATATCAGGCAGTCACATGAATTATGTCTGTGTGTACTAAGCAAGTTTGAATGACTGAATGTGGATGGCTGCATCTGTACATACATGTGTGAGTATGTTTTTTTGTTTGGGTTCATGTGCACGTCCATGTTTGCGTGCCTGTGGGTATGAATGTCTGCTTGCATGTGCATGTCTGAATGTTCCTTTGCTTATCTTTGCTTGATCAGAGGATAATTGGGGAGTTGAAGGACGTCAGCGGGGTGAAGCATCTCCAGGAAAAGAACCTTGGCAAAGAAAGATGCACCATGGAAGAGGAGCGCCTCTTTGAGGTGCAGCGCATTGCCAGGGCGAAGTGTCGCACAGAGGAGGAGTACTTCCGAGACTATCTCCTCAAGAAGCGCCTCATTAAAGTGAAGTACTTCATTGATGGGAAGCATCATCTCGAGATGAAGTGTCCTGAGGAGAAGAATATGGAGGAGGAAGAGGAGTGTCTCGCCAACGTGAAATGCGTCGAGGAGGATAAGCGCCTTGAGCAGGAGCAGCACCTCGCCAGCAATGCTACCACCGCCACCACCGCCATCACCGCCACCACTGCCAACACCACCGCCATCACCGCCGTCACCACCACCGCCACCGCCGCCACCACCGCCGTCACCACTGCCACCACCACTGCCACCACCGCCACAACCTCCCCTGCCAACGCCACCATCGCCAACGCCACCACCGCCACCACCACCGCCGCCACCACCACCACCGCCACCGCTGCCGCCGCCACCACCGCCACCACCACAGTAACCACCACCGCAACCGCTGCTGCCGCCACCGCATCCACCGCCATCACTGCCACCACCACCGCCACCACTGCCACCGCCACTGCCACCGCCACTGCCACCGCCACCACCACCGCCGCCGCCGCCACCACCGCCGCCGCCACCACCACCGCCACCACTTCCGCCACCACAACCACCGCAGTAACCACCACCGCCACCGCTGCCGCCGCCACGACCGCCACGACCGCCACGACCGCTACCGCCACCACCGCCATGACCGCCACCACCACCGCTGCCATCACCACCGCCCCCGCATCCACCTCTGACATTCCTGTGCAGGGCCTGATTGCTCCAAGCTTTGGAGAAGAGTGCTTCCAAACAGAGAAGATAGAGAAGAAGACAGAGGTGGAACAGGAAGAGGAGAAGGTGGAGGTGGTGGAGGACGAGGAGGTTGAGGAGGAACAAGAGGAGAGAATGGAGAAGACAGAGAATGGAAAGAAGATGGTGGTGGAGGACGAGACAGAGGAGGAGATGGAGGACGAGACAGAGGAGGAGATGGAGGACGAGATAAAGCAGGAGGTGGAGGAGGTGCAGGTGGTGGAGGTGGTGATGCAGGGAAAGAAGAGGAAGCGAGGGGGCCTTGCTCGCGTGGCGAGAGCGATCACCTCCCTCCTCCGCCGCGTGCTGCTTTGTGGTGGCATGTCCACCACACAGTAGGGGTGGATCGCTGCCAACCATGACCACTATCACCAGACTACCCACCCACCCAGTGATACATGCCACCCACCCACCCACACACCCTGTGATACTCGTCACACACACACCACATGGTTCGCCGGAGAGACGGTGCCACTGGGACCACAGCTGTGGAAGGAATCTGAGCAGCAGATGCCAGGACTACAGTGGAGAACGACTGCTATCAAGACACCTCACACAACAAACACACACGGGACTAGCCAAAAAACATAGCCGTCCCTATCCTGGGCCCCTTCCATGCTGGTTTTCATCCAGGCAGTCCTCATGGGGTGACCTTGCCATGGTTTCCAGGACATGGAAGGGGCAGCTGACCCAGGATTAGAGAGCTAGAGGGGTCTGGTACAGACAATTGACGAAACCTGCCACGTGGCAAGCCCCAGGGCCACTCATGTAAAGAATAAGATTCAATACCATTGTTGTTGCTGGTACTATATAAACTTTGTGAAATAAACCCATGATGACACAACATAACGTTGAATTGCTTGCAAGTGCTGTCTGTGTTGGGTAAATGTGTCTTGGCTCGGATGTGAGGTGTCCCAGCTGTGTGTGTGGCAGTACAAGTGTAATGAGCGATTTCTTCGACACGTCACGTAGAGGGTACTTCTTCTTTATTTCTCACAGTGGGCACAATTCAGGCCAACACTGGTTCTTCCTCTCACTGAATATAACTCTAGGCAATAACACCTCTACTGGCTGCACGCAGAGCCAATCACTCAGCGTGGTCCCCTCTCCCTCACTCATCTCGCCGCTGGCTGGCGGCATGATGATGACGGCGATGGAACCATTCAGGAGATCTTCCACGTGGCCAGACGACGGAGAGAGTTTTCGGTGAACAGCAACACAGCCAGGACCCCACACGAGCCCTGAACTCCGGGTCCGCTCCCCATTATATTCCCCCAGGTGTGGCTAAGCCCCGCCTCCAGCCACGCCCTCTCGTGGAACCTTCAAGCAGGTTCCCGGAGCATTTTGGCTAACCCCACCTGTTTCCTTTGCCCCAGATACGCCTCCTTCCCTGATTGGCTGTTACTTCTGTGCCTGTACCCGTAAATGCCTTCCCAGGACAGCACGTGTCACTTTGTCATGTCAACAGGTGTAACTCTGTCATTACACAAGGACAAACATATGAGAGACGTTTTGGGAAATGGTCCTTCTTCAGAGCAAATACAAATAGTGGTGGGAAAATATATTTAGGTGAATCGCCTCCTGCACAACACTGCCACTCTATCTTCTTGGTTCTTTCGGTAAAGTCACTTAGAAGTGAAATAATAGAATAATAAAAATAAAACATAATAAAATACAATTCTCGCGACGTTTCGGCCACAACGCAAGCAGCCGTCCTCAGGTGAAGAACAGGTCTGTCGGAAAGACAGTGTCTGAATGCCACTCTACTCCACTACCCCACTGCCCCATTGACCTCTTTCCCTCTGCCCCTTTGCCGCACTGCCCCCTCTGCTCCACTGTCCCTCTGCTCCACTGTCCAACTTCTCCTCAGGTCCAATGCTCCACTGCCCTTCTTCTCCACTGCACCTCTGCCCCTCTGTTCCCCTTCTGCCACAGTAGTTGAAACAAATAGTTGAGTTTCTTAAACCCCCCTGCCTCTGTCCACCTAGCAGTAGAAATGGGTACGCCACAATCGAACAGCAAGGTGCGTGTGGAGGGTTTAGGTTTGGGTACTCCTTCCTCTTCTAAAACAACTGCCCAATGTGGAAGAGTAGACCAAAATATCGTCTAAAGGGGCTCTCTAGAACTCGGTCTTGTAGAAATTATTCCTGCTACCAGAGGTATGATAAAGCAATTGAAGAATTGTGGCACCACTCAAAAATCTATTTTTTTTACAGAGTATTCAAAGTATGCTGCTGCTCACGATATAGGCTGCTGCTTATGTACAGTGAGGAAAAAAGTATTTGATCCCCTGCTGATTTTGTACATTTGCCCACTGACAAAGAAATAATCAGTCTATAATTTTAATGGTAGGTTTATTTGAACCGTGAGAGACAGAACAGCAACAAAAAAATCCAGAAAAACGCATGTCAAAAATGTTATAAATTGATTTGCATTTTAATGAGGGAATTAAGTATTTGACCCCCTCTCAATCACAAAGATTTCTGGCTCCCAGGTGTCTTTTATACAGGTAACGAGCTGAGATTAGGAGCACACTCTTAAAGGGAGTGCTCCTAATCTCAGCGTATTACCTGTATAAAAGACACCTGTTCACAGAAGGAATAAATCAGATTCCAAACTCTCCACCATGGCCAAGACCAAAGAGCTCTCCAAGGATGTCAGGGACAAGATTGTAGACCTACACAAGGCTGGAATGAACTACAAGACCATCGCCAAGCAGCTTGTGAGAAGGTGACAAAAGTTGGTGCGATTATTCGCAAATGGAAGAAACACAAACGAACTGTCAATCTCCCTCGGCCTGGGGCTTCATGCAAGATCTCACCTCGTGGAGTTGCAATGATCATGAGAACGGTGAGGAATCAGCCCAGAACTACACGGGAGGATCTTGTCAATGATTTCAGGGCAGCTGGGACCATAGTCACCAAAAAAACTGTTGGTAACACACTACGCCGTGAAGGACTGAAATCCTGCAGCGCCCGTAAAGTCCCCCTGCTCAAAAAAGCACATATACATGCCCGTCTGAAGTTTGCCAATGAACATCTGAATGATTCAGAAGACAACTGGGTGAAAGTGTTGTGGTCAGATGAGACCAAAATGGAGCTCTTTGGCTTCAACTCAACTCGCCGTGTTTGGAGGAAGAGGAATGCTGCCTATGACCCCAAGAACACCATCCCCACCGTCAAACATGGAGGTGGAAACATTATGCTTTGGGGGTGTTTTTCTGCTAAGGGGACATGACAACTTCACCGCATCAAAGGGACGATGGATGGGGCCATGTACTGTCAAATCTTGGGTGAGAACCTCCTTCGCTCAGCCAGGGCATTGAAAATGGGTCTTGGATGGGTATTCCAGCATGACAATGACCCAAAACACACGGCCAAGGCAACAAAGGAGTGGCTCAAGATGAAGCACATTAAGGTCGTGGAGTGGCCTAGCCAGTCTCCAGACCTTAATCCCATAGAAAATCTGTGGAGGGAGCTGAAGGTTCGAGTTGCCAAACGTCAGCCTCGAAACCTTAATGACTTGGAGAAGATCTGCAAAGAGGAGTGGGGCAAAATCCCTCCTGAGATGTGTGCAAACCTGGTGGCCAACTACAAGAAACGTCTGACCTCTGTGATTGCCAACAAGGGTTTTGCCACCAAGTACTAAGTCATGTTTTGCAGAGGGGTCAAATACTTATTTCCCTCATTAAAATGCAAATCAATTTATAACATTTTTGACATGCGTTTTTCTGGATTTTTTTTGTTATTCTGTCTCTCCATGTTCAAATAAAGCTACCAATAAAATTATAGACTGATCATTTCTTTTTCAGTGGGCAAACGTACACAATCAGCAGGGGATCAAATACTTTTTTCCCTCAGTTTAACACGTAGGCTTTCGCGACCAATATTATTCATAATCAACGTTTTTGGGTTTAGATCGCGTTATTTATAAATGTGTCGTAACCCTCCACCACCCGACACGGCCAATCAGTAAAAAAGTGTCACGTTGACAAAAGACAAATAGTTCACTGCTTTAGCCCACCGGTGTGTTGAAGCGTGAAACCACAACATTTACAATTACCAGAGAAACGTCGTACTCAAATTGTAAATGTTGTGGTTTCACGCTTCAACACACCGGTGGGCTAAAGCAGTGAACTATTTGTCTTTTGTCAACGTGACACTTTTTTACTGATTGGCCGTGTCGGGTGGTGGAGGGTTACGACACATTTATAAATAACGCGATCTAAACCCAAAAACGTTGATTATGACTTTTTCCCCTCACTGTACCATCACAAGACACCATTTCTCCAGAACATTCCACAATTTCACCTCCATATCACAACACCATCTCCAGACACCATCACTCCATCTCTCCATCACGTCCTGCCATTTCCACTCGTGCAAGCACTTCACGTTGCCATTTATTTTGCCAATGAAGACAGAATGATATCATGCAATCTCATGAATTCCGTCTGTGAGCTGATTGGAAGTTGCCATTCCAGTTGCCTACTATGGATGCTGCAGTAAAATTTGTCCAGATTATGGGCTTCCAGATCTTTACAATCGAACGTTGTGGAGATTTTTTTGCCCGTAATGATTGTTGCCAACAATGGCCATGAACTCGTCGCAGACTATCACAGCCTTAAGTACATTTATGGAACTTGTGAGAATATATGATGTAACATGTATTTTTGATAACATTAGGTGGTGTATATTCACGTGTTCTAGCATGTTTGCACGAGTAAATGTTCATGTTTGCATTCGTACATAGATGTGCGAGTATGCATTTTTGTTCGTGTACGTGCCCGTCCATGTTTGCGTGCCTGGGAGTATGAATTTTGTCCTGCGTGTGCATGTCTGAACGGTCCTGTGCTTTTCTTCGCGTGAACAGAGGAGCATTGGGGAGGTGAAGAACTTCAGCGGGGTGAAGCGTCTCCAGGAGAACAAGCATCTTGCGAAGGAGAAACGCACCATGGAAGAGGACCGCCTCATTGAGATGAAGCGCTTTGCCAGGGTGACGCGCATCCCAGAGGAGAAATGCCTTCGAGACAATCTCCTCAAGAACCGCCTCATGGAGAAGCGCTTCATGGAGGAAAAGCGCTTCATGGAGAAGCGCTCCATGGAGGAGAAGCGCTCCATGGAGGAGAAGCGCTTCATGGAGGAGAAGCGCTTCATGGAGGAGAAGCGCTTCATGGAGGAGAAGCGCTTCATGGAGGAGAAGCGCTTCATGGAGGAGAAGCGCTTCATGGAGGAAAAGCGCTTCATGGAGGAGAAGCGCTTCATGGAGGAGAAGCGCTTCATGGAGGAGAAGCGCTTCATGGAGGAGAAGCGCTTCATGGAGGAGAAGCGCTTCATGGAGGAGAAGCGCTTCATGGAGGAGAAGCGCTTCATGGAGGAGAAGCGCTCCATGGAGGAGAAGCGCTTCATGGAGGAGAAGCGCTTCATGGCGGAGAAGCGCTTCATGGAGGAGAAGCGCTTCATGGAGGAGAAGCGCTTCATGGAGGAGAAGCGCTTCATGGAGGAGAAGCGCTCCATGGAGGAGAAGCGCTTCATGGAGGAGAAGCGCTTCATGGCGGAGAAGCGCTTCATGGAGGAGAAGCGCTTCATGGAGGAGAAGCGCTTCATGGAGGAGAAGCGCTCCATGGAGGAGAAGCGCTTCATGGAGAAGCGCTCCATGGAGGAGAAGCGCTTCATGGAGGAGAAGCGCTTCATGGAGGAGAAGCGCTTCATGGAGGAGAAGCGCTCCATGGAGGAGAAGCGCTTCATGGAGGAGAAGCGCTTCATGGAGGAGAAGCGCTCCATGAAGGAGAAGCGCTCCATGGAGGAGAAGCGCTTCATGGAGGAGAAGCGCTTCATGGAGGAGAAGCGCTTCATGGAGGAGAAGCGCTTCATGGAGGAGAAGCGCTTCATGGAGGAGAAGCGCTTCATGGAGGAGAAGCGCTTCATGGAGAAGCGCTCCATGGAGGAGAAGCGGCTCCGTGAGGTGAAGTGTCTCGAGGAGAAGCATATGGAGAAGCGTCTCTCCAGAGTGAAGTACCTCGCAGAAGTGAAGCGTCTCCAGGAGGAGAAGCACCTCAAGGAGAAGCGCTTTGCGGAGGAGCGCATCATGGAAGAGAAGCGCCCCATTGAAGTGAAGCGCCTCGCCAAGCTGAAGCACCTCGCGGAGCAGAAGTGCCTTAAAAACAAGATCCTCAATGACGTGAAACGCGTCATGGAAAAGCGCCTCCTTGAGGAAACGCGCTTCATGGAGGAAAAGCGCCTTCGTGAGGTGAAGCGTCTCGAGGAGAAGCATCTGGTGGAGAAGCGTCTCGCCATTGTGAAGTGTGTCGATGAAGAGAAGCGCCTCAGAAGCTAAGCGTGTCAACGAAGACAAGCGCCTCATGGAGGAGAAACGCCTCATAGAGGAGAAGCGGGTGGAGGAAGAGAAGTGCCTCAGAGGAGAAGTGTCTCAGAGGAGAGGCGGGTGTAGGAACACAATCGCCTCTTTGAGGTGAAGCGTCTCGTAGAGCTGAAGCATCTCGAGAAGAAGCATCTTGAGAGTCGCCTTTGCAAGGTGAAGCTTGTCGAGGAGAAACGTCTCATGCAGGAGAAGCGCCTCATTGAGGTGAAACTTCAGGAGAAGCACTTGATGGAGGAGAAGCGTCTAGTGGAGCAAAAGTGCCTCATGGAGGAAAAGCGCCTCGCCAAGATCGAGCAACACTGGCTCCAGACCGCTACCACCAGCAGCACCACCACCAACACCACCTCCGCCAACACCGCCAGCGCCACCACTCCTGTGCAGGGCCCGATTGCTCCGAGCTTTGGAGAAGAGGGCTTCCAAGAAGAGAAAGTAAACTCTGGAGCCGCTGAGCAACGGTAAACCACTCTGCATGTGTTTATTTTCATTTATTTATTATCATGCTTGTTTACGCAGGATGAGCCTCACTAAGTCTCAATACTTTTTTTCAGGAGGGTCCTGTCAAGTTTGCTCGCAGTTGGTAACAAAGTTGCTGCTGTTTGTGATCCAAATTGAGCGATTTGCATTGTGTGGGTTCAGTTACAGGGAGAAAGCTGCAGAATCCTCCCAGAACAGGGGGAAGCACATTCCACACAGATAACGTGGCCCAACGTGGAAATCAAACCCAGGTCCCTTCTGCTGCTGAGGCACAGGTGCTCCAGCCCTGCTGCACTCACAAAATATACAGACACTGCAAACCCCACGTGTACATTCCGCTATACTGTGGACAGATTTACTTTCCATAATTGGTTTCTGAGTGAGACCAGATAACGATGCGGCCATATTTCACCATTTAACCCTCCATCCACCGTGATAATTTCGCACTCTCATGCCTGTTTCCAGGCCAGCTGACAAGTTGCCTTGTAATGCACAGAGACAGCGACCACTGGGAGGGGTGTCCAATTTCAAATGGGTTGAGATGCGAGATGTGAGATGTGAGTGGCTCATCGCGCTCAATGCACTCTGAGATGCCTTCGACGTCAAGGGAGGCGGCTCTGTCGACCTCAAATCACTGTCGGATATTTGATAGAAATCGTGGATCGGTTGAAGCAGCCAAAGGGTCGCACACTCATCGCTCACCACTTACAGTTCAGATCTTGCTTCCTGCCCTGGTTATTACTGCCGCTGCATTGACCACAAAGATACACACCCATTCCATCACAGTGGACATTCATGATCTCCACCGATGTCATTTTTAATGTGTAGACCATTATGTCCAAGGGATCAATTAGAATACACGTAAAAATGTCACTAAAAATGATTCGGCTAAATTGACACAGCAACGCCACCCACTACTGTGAAACCACAACAGTCTGTGTGAGACACAGCTGAACCTATCTCAAGGATAGCCTTGCCCCATGAGAATAACAGTGCCAATATGAAGCACACTCACTGGCCATGTCGTTATTGCTGTTCATATTAAGCTCGAATAAATCCGCCACACATTCCACCCCCGGACGTTGAGTAGATGGCGATGTCTGCCGTAGCAGGAAAGTGGAACGGTGTCGTGTTTGTCTCTTAACAGATCTGAGCTAAAGCAGCCCTCCTCCTCACTTCTCCAGGCCTTTGAAGCGAAGTCAGAGGTTGTGGAGAAGGAGACGAAGGAAGAGGTGAAGGAGATGAAGGAGGATGAAGTAGAGACGGAGGAGGAGAAATCAGAGGAAGAGAAGGCAAAGGAGGATGAGATTGTGATGGTGACAATGGAGGAGAGCACGGAGGGAGAGGATAAAGACAATACGGAGATGGAGAACAAGAAGACAACAAAGGATGAACAGATGGTCGTGGTGGAGGAGATGGAGACGATGGACAAAGGGGAAACAATGGTAGTGGCGGAGGAGGAAGAGAAGAGGGTGGAGGAGATGGTGGTGCAGGAGGGTGAGGAGGAGAAGATGGAGGAGGAAGAGATGGTGCTAGTGGAGGAGGAGATGGAGAAGACAGAGATGGCACAGGAAGAGGAGGTAGAGGAGAAGATGGTGGTAGAGGATGAAGAAGAGGGGATGGAAGAGGATGAGACAGAGGAGGAGAAGATGGAGGAGGTGCAGGTGGAGATGCACGAAAAGAAGAGGAAGCGAGGGGGCTTCGCTCGCATGGCGAGAGCGTTCACCTCACTCCTCCGCCACATGCTACTTTGTGGAGGCAGGTCCACCGCCCAGTAGGGGTGGTGGCCGTGGATCGGTGCCAACCGTGACCGCTATCACCGCACTACCCACGGTGCCACTGGGACCACAGCTGGGGAATGAAACTGAGCAGCAGATGCCAGCACTGCAGCGGAGAATGACTGCTGCCAGGAGACCTCACATCACACACACATGGGGCTATTCCATTAGCATAGCCGGCCCCACACTGGGCCCCTTCCATGCTGGTTTTCATCCAGGCGGTCCTCATGCGATGACCTTGCCATGGTTTCCAGGACATGTAAGGGGCAGCTGACCCAGAATGAGACAGCTGCAGGGGTCTGGTGCAGACAATGAACAAAACCTGCACGTGACAAGTCTCAAGGCCACCCGGTTAAGAATTAGGATCAATATTTTGTTGCTGTTGTTACTATAAACTTCGTGAAATCAACTCATGAGGACACAACGTAACGTTGCATTGCTTGCGAGTGCTGCCTGGGTTGGTTAAATGTGCCTTGGCTCGTGTGTGCGGTGTCCCGGCTGTGTGTGCGGTGGGACAAGGATATAGATAAAAAGAGACGTTTTGGGAAATGGTTCTTCAGAGCACATATTCAGGTGATTCGCCTTCACGACAAATCCACCCCTCATCTGCCCCACTGCTCCTTTGCTGCACTGCCTCATTGCTCCATTGCTCCTCTGCTCTATTGCCCCACGTCTCCACTGCGCTCTGCTCCACTGTGGATTAAAGAGAAAGGAAATGCAGGACTGTGCCACTGCTCCACAATCCCAATTGCTTTGGAACAATATTCAAAGAATGCTGCTGCTCACTAAACAGGTTGCTGCTTATGTCTTTAACGTGGGGGGTGTTTAGAGGTGGCCGATGGACCTTGTGGTCATAGCACTGAATTGGCACCACGGAGTACCTGGGATTGAATCCAGGCAGTCACCTGTGATCAAAGCAGATTCTCAAGTCTAGCGAGTCAATGGTCTCAGCCCGGTCATCATTTACTGCACAACATCAACTATCACATGGCTGCAATGTGGTTCTCCATGTACTTAGGATAAATTCCAGCTGTAAGAAGTAACAACATTGTTGTGACCAACGTTGCTCTTAAATAAAGAACAGGTGGAAAAATCCTGCCCTTTACAATGTGGACCAGACAGCACTTGAAGGGTACTCAGAGTTCAGTGTGCCATTCTCGAGCACAAGGCATCATCATCACCACCCATCAACATTGCCAGCCATCTCACAAACCCCACACTCACCATAATACTCACACACCCACACTCACCATAATACTCACACACCCACACACTCACCATAATACTCACACACCCACACACTCACCATAATACTCACACACCCACAAACTCACCATAATACTCACACACCCACACACTCACCATGATACTCACACACCCACACACTCACCATGATACACACCCCTACCATCCTACTCTCACACACGTCATGAAAGTCACACACGCACCATTACTCACACACAAACCTACAAACTCACAACGACAACAGCCGTATTTGCAACTACATGATGGTGATATCACAACAACCCAGGTGCCATGGGTTGACTGCTGTGCCAGGCTAGGTGCAGGAGGAGGTCACGGGACAGAGCCAGGTGTCATGGGTTGACTGCTGTGCCAGGCTAGGTGCAGGAGGAGGTCATGGGACAGATACTGATGCTGTGGGTTGACTGCTATGCGACAATCCCACTTGGGCGACAGCCAAAGGTCGGAGTGCAGCCAGTAAACTCCTGAACCTGCACCACCTAGAGAGAAGGGGACATGGAGACATGGGAGAGAGAGGAAGGAGACACGGGGAGAGAGAGGAGGGAGACACGGGGAGAGAGAGGAGGGAGACACGGGGAGAGAGAGGAGGGAGACACGGGGAGAGAGAGGAGTGAGACACGGGGAGAGAGAGGAGTGAGACACGGGGAGAGAGAGGAGGGAGACACGGGGAGAGAGAGGAGGGAGACACGGGGAGAGAGAGGATGGAAACACGGGGAGAGAGAGGAGTGAGACACGGGGAGAGAGAGGAGTGAGACACGGGGAGAGAGAGGAGGGAGACACGGGGAGAGAGAGGATGGAAACACGGGGAGAGAGAGGAGTGAGACACGGGGAGAGAGAGGAGTGAGACACGGGGAGAGAGAGGAGGGAGACACGGGGAGAGAGAGGAGTGAGACACGGGGAGAGAGAGGAGGGAGACACGGGGAGAGAGAGGAGGGAGACACGGGGAGAGAGAGGAGGGAGACACGGGGAGAGAGAGGAGGGAGACACGGGGAGAGAGAGGAGTGAGACACGGGGAGAGAGAGGAGGGAGACACGGGGAGAGAGAGGAGGGAGACACGGGGAGAGAGAGGAGGGAGACACGGGGAGAGAGAGGAGGGAGACACGGGGAGAGAGAGGAGGGAGACACGGGGAGAGAGAGGAGGGAGACACGGGGAGAGTGAGGAGGGAGACACGGGAGAGAGAGGAGGGAGACACGGGGAGAGAGAGGAGTGAGACACGGGGAGAGAGAGGAGTGAGACACGGGGAGAGAGAGGAGGGAGACACGGGGAGAGAGAGGAGGGAGACACGGGGAGAGAGAGGAGGGAGACACCGGGAGAGAGAGGAGGGAGACACGGGGAGAGAGAGGAGGGAGAGAGACACGGGGAGAGAGAGGAGTGAGACACGGGGAGAGAGAGGAGGGAGACACGGGGAGAGAGAGGAGGGAGACACGGGGAGAGAGAGGAGGGAGACACGGGGAGAGAGAGGAGTGAGACACGGGGAGAGAGAGGAGGGAGACACGGGGAGAGGAGGGAGTGAGACACGGGGAGAGAGAGGAGGGAGACACGGGGAGAGAGAGGAGGGAGACACGGGGAGAGAGAGGAGGGAGACACGGGGAGAGAGAGGAGGGAGACACGGGGAGAGAGAGGAGTGAGACAAAGCAGGCACCTGTGGGCCAGGCGCCTCCTTTGTCTCCCCCCCACCACCGCCACTGCTGATGTGTCCACACCGCGCTTGGTTCTCACATTCTTCTGGCTGAGTCGACGTAGAGGAGGCCCAGCCAGCGAGCCGCCACGAGCCACCGACGGTGGCCGTGAGAGGGAATCCAAATCAGCCTCTCGCCACCACAATGCACAGCGCCGCCTCCACTCGCCCCGGCCTCAACGGAAGTAGCAGCTGGGGGGGGTGAGGGGGGACATGGGGGGTGGCGCAGGGGGAGTTATGGGGTTGAGGGGTTATTCATAATAAAGGTTAATTTGGGTTAGTCTCCAACACACCGATGTGCTAAAGTAGAAACTAATTGGCACTTTTTGTTCACGTGACAAACTTTATTAATTGGCTGTGTCGGGTGGTGACGGGTTTTAAGATACATTTATATTTACACGATCTTACCGCAAAAAAAACCTTTATTATGGGATTGTAGAAAGTTAGGGGTTCAAAGGGTTAGGGGGTTGGATTTAGAGGCATAGGGGTTTAGAGGGTGAGGGGTTTAGAGGGTGAGGGGTATAGAGGCTTACGTGTTTATAGGGTTAGGGTTTTAGGAATATATGGGTCTGTGATTAACACTGAACCCTATGGGAGACCCAGTGATTAACACTGAACTCTATGGGAGACCCAGTGATTAACACTCAACCCTATGGGAGATCCAGTAATTAACACTGAACCCGATGGGAGACCCAGTGATTAACACTGAACCCTATGGGTGCCCCAGTGATTAACACTGAGCCCGATGGGAGACCCAGTGATTAACACTGAACCCGATGGGAGACCTAGTGATTAACACTGAATCCTATGGGAGCCCCAGTGATTAACATCGAAATCACGACGTTTCGGAAGCAACACAAGCTTCCGTCTTCAGGTGGCACAGCAAAATTACTGCTGTGACGGTGCCACCTGAAGACGGAAGCTTGTGTTGCCTCCGAAACGTCGTGGTTTAATTTATTTTTTATTTTATTTTGTAACCTACGTGACTTTAACGAAAAAACCAAAGAATATGGACCCTTGCAGTCACGAAAACTTAACAACGAACCCTATGGGAGCCCCAGTGAGTAACACTGAACCCTATGGGAGACCCAGTGATTAACACTGAACCCTATGGGAGACCCAGTGATTAACACTCAACCCTATGGAAGACCCAGTGAGTAACATTGAACTCTATGGGAGACCCAGTAATTAACACTGAACCCTATGGGAGCCCCAGTGATTACACTGAACCTTATGGGTGGCCCAGTGATTAACACTCAACCCTATGGGAGCCCCAGTGATTACACCGAACCCTGTGGGTGGCCCAGTGATTAACACTGAACCCGATGGGAGACCCAGTGATTAACACTGAACCCGATGAGAGCCCAAGTGAGTCACACTTAACTCTATGGGAGACCCATTGATTAACACTCAACCTTATGGGAGACCCAGTGAGCAACACTGAACCCTATGGGAGTCCCAATGATGAACACTGAACTCTAAAACCACCCACTCCCGAGTGTAAGCGGGTGAGTGAGTTTCTGATCGAGTGGCTGAGAAAGTGGGTGAGTAGGTGATTTATTCAATGAGTGGATGAGTGGGTGAATGAGTGGTGAGTGAGTAGCTGAGTGAGTTTCTGAGTGGGTTAGTGGGTGAGTGAGTGGAGGATGAGTGAGCGAGTGAGTCTCCGAGTGAATGGGTGAGTGATTGAATTAGATAATGATTGACCGAGTTGCTGAATGAGTGAGTGACTGAAGGAATGAGTGGGGAAACGAGTGAATTGGTGAGGGAGTGGGTGAGTAAATAAGAAAGTGAGCGAGAGAGTAGATGAGTGAGTTTTTGAGCGAGTGGGTCAGTGATTGTAGGAGTTTCTAAGTGAGTGAATGAGTGATTTTCTGAGTGCATGAGTGAGCGAGTTAGTGAGTAAGCGTGGCTGATTGAGTAAATCAGTAGATAGGTTAGTGAGTGAGTGCGGATGAGTAAAGGAGTTTTTGAGTAGGTGATTTGGTGGTTGACTGAATTTCTGAATCGGTTAGTGGGTTAGTGAGCTTCTTCGTGCATCTGTGAGTGAGTGAGTCTGTGAGCGAGTGAGTCTGAGTGAGTCTGTGAGTGAATGGTTAAATGAATGGGTGAGTGAGTCAGTGAGTGAATGCTTGGATGAGTGAGTTTCTGAGTCAGTCTGTGAGTGAGTAGATGAGTGGGTGAGCGAGTGGGTGAGCGAGTGGGTGAGCGAGTGGGTGAGCGAGTGGGTGAGCGAGTGGGTGAGCGAGTGGGTGAGCGAGTGGGTGAGCGAGTGGGTGAGCGAGTGGGTGAGCGAGTGGGTGAGCGAGTGGGTGAGCGAGTGGGTGAGCGAGTGGGTGAGCGAGTGGGTGAGCGAGTGGGTGAGCGAGTGGATGAGTGAATGGATGAGTGAGTGGATAAGCGAGTGAGTCCACGAGTGAGAAAGTTGTTGAATGAGTGGGTGAGCGAGTGGGTGAGTAAATGGGTGAGTGAGTGGAGGAGTGATATTCTGAGTTGGTGGTTGAGGGAGTGGGTTCTTAAGTGAGTAGAAGAGTGGATGAGTGAGTGGGTGAGTGAGTGATTGATCGATTGTGTGGGTGAGTGAGTAGGTAAGTGAGTTTCTGAATGAGTGGCTAATAGACTGGGCGAGTAGGTGAGTGAGTGGGTGAGAGAGAGTCTCCAAGTGAGTGGGTGAGTGAGTGGGTTGTTGAATGAGTGAATGGTTGAGTGAGTGGATGAGTGAATGAATGAAATTATTGAGTGGATGAGTTAATGGTTGCGAGTGAGTCGGTGGGTGGATGAATGAGTTTCGGAGTGAGTGGATGAGTGAGCGACTGAGTTTGTGAGTGAGTGAGTTGGTCAGTGAGTGGCTGAGCGAGTGGATGAGTAAGTAGGTCAGTGAATGGGTGCGGATAAGTGAGGTAGTTTTTAAGTAAGTGGGTCGGTGGTTGAGTGAGTTTCTGAATAAGTTAGTGGGTGAGAGCTTGAGTGAGTCTGTGAGTGATTGAGTCTGTGAGCGAGTGAGTCTATGAGTGAGTCTATCAGAGAGGGAGTCTGTGACCGAGTAAGTAAGTGGGTGAATCTGTGCACGCATGGGTAAGTGGGCGAGTGAGTGCACGAGTGAGTGGATTAATTATTTTGTGAGTCAGTTTCTGAGGTGTGAGTGGGTGAGTTTACGAGTGATTCTGTGAGTGGATTCACGAGTGGGTGAGCAAGTGGGTGGGTAAATGGGTGAGCAAGTTCTTGAGTGAGTTTTTGAGTGAGCGGCTGAGTGAGTATGTGAGGGATTGGGTGAGCGCATAAGCCTGTGAGTCGTTGAGTGGGTGGGTGCACGAATGGATGAGTCTGTGTGAGTCTATGTGTCTTTGTGTAAGTATATTGTCCGTGTTTCGACGGGTCTTTGTTTGAGTTAATTGGTTTCTGTGTGAGTCAATGGGTCTATGCGAGTCTATGGATCTATGTGCGAGTCTTTGGGTCTCTGTGTGGTGCACATAGCCTGGCATGTGAGTGGGGGGTACCGTACCCCTGTGCGTATGTGTGGCGGGGGCACCGTAACCCCGTGTGTATGTGGGTGGGGTACCGTAACCCTGTCTGTGTGAGGGGATCTTCCCCCCCCCCCCCGGAGCAGAGGGAGGATCATGAAGGTGGACCCGGAAGCGCTCGGCTTGTGAGACAAACCATCCTCCTCCTGCTTCTTGTTGTTGTGCTGGGGGCGAGGGGTGTGGAGAGGGAGGAAGGGAGGAGGAAAAGAGGAAACTAAACTATTTACATTTTTCCAGGTAATGCCCACCGAGCTACACAGCTCTTCTTCAGAAGGGAAAATGCCACAAATGATAGGTCAACGAAGTGGCCTTTCATCGCGTCGACATTTATAGAAACAAAACACTCTGAACGCGACCACGGGGAGAGAGGGAGAGAGACACGCAAACTCTAAATATATAGCAGGTGCGAGGGTAGGGATCGAACCCACGACCTCCTTTATAACAGGCGAGGTAATTACGGGAGAAAGGAGAGAGATAGAGAGGCAGGGAAGGTGAGGGAGGTAGAGTGGGTGGGGGAGAGTGGGGGGAGACAGGGAGAGGGGGGAAGAGTGGGTAAAGGGAGGGGGGGAAATAAGTCAAGCTCAGTATTGCTTGCACTCACCATGATACAATCACCATCAAACTCACAGTCACATACCATCACTCACATACTCACCATGATACTCACACATCCACACACACTCACCCTCATAAACACACCCCTACCATCCAACTCACACAGACACGACATGATAGTCACACACTCAATCACCATTACTCACACACAAGCACACAAACTCACAATGACAATGGCCGCCATTCGCCACTACGTGGCGGTAATGTCATCACAACAAACCAGGTGCCATGGGTTGACTGCTGTGCCATACTAGGTGCAGGAGGTCATGGGACAGACCCAGGTGCCATGGGTTTACTGCTGTGCCAGGCTAGGTGCAGCAGGAGGTCACGGGACAGATCCGGGTGCCACAGGTTGACTGCTTTTCCAGGCTAGGTATAGGAGGTCACGGGACAGATCCTGATACTATGGGTTAACTGCTGTTAGATAATCCCATTCGGGTGACAGCCAAGGTCAAAGGTCGGAGTGCAGCCAGTCAACTCCTGACCCCTGAACCTTCCAGAAAGAAGAGGGGGGATGGAGACACGGGGAGAGAGAGCAGAGGTAAGAGGAGTGTGTGTGGAGGAAGCGAGAGCTCCTATAAAGATGCAGCAGGTAAAGATGGCCCAGAATCAATGACGACTGCAAGGTATGCTGGGAGGCAAGGTCATGTGACCACAGGGGGCGGCAGTGCTGGCTGGAGCAATCGTTGTTGGAGCCGCATGGGCAGAGGACACGGAACGCATCCTTCATCCCAGCACCTGCACCAACCACAATCAACACCACAACTAAAACCAAAACAACCATAAAATAACCACAACGATAATCATACCTCCAATTAGCACGGTCGGCTGGGTAGGGTGCAATTGAAGTTCAAAATAATACAACTACCATAACAACCATCATAACCACCTACACCACAACTATGACCACTACAACCACAACCTACACAATTATAACAAATATAACCACAAACACACATATAACCACAACTTACACAACCACAATAATAACCACAACATAAACCACCACAACCAAAGTCACAACTACCATAACAACCAACATAACCACCTGTAACCTCCACCACAACCACCTATAAAACCAAAACTAAAGCCATGATCATAACCACAACCACCACCACCACAACCACCACCACCACAACCACCACCACCACAACCACCACCACCACAACCACCACCACCACAACCACCACAACCACCACCACCACAACCACCACCACCACAACCACCACCACCACCACAACCACCACCACAACCACAACCACCACCACCACAACCACCACCACCACAACCACCACCACAACCACCACCACAACCACCACCACAACCACCACCACAACCACCACCACCACCATAACCACCACCATAACCACCACCATAACCACCACCATAACCACCACCATAACCACCACCATAACCAAACAACAAAAACATTGACGCAGATACTACAATGCCACTGCATAAAGGGTCTTTATCCCTCTGTGGGTGAGTGGCTGAGTGGGTGGCTGAGTGGGTGGCTGAGTGGGTGGCTGAGTGACTGAGTGGGTGTGTGGGTGAGTGGGTGGGTGAGTGGCTGAGTGGGTGAGTGAGTGGCTGAGTGGCTGAGTGGGTGGGTGAGTGACTGAGTGGGTGAGTGAGTGGGTGGCTGAGTGGCTGAGTGAGTGACTGAGTGAGTGGCTGAGTGGGTGGCTGAGTGGGTGGCTGAGTGGGTGACTGAGTGAGTGGCTGAGTGGGTGAGTGAGTGGCTGAGTGGGTGGGCGAGTGACTGAGTGAGTGGCCGAGTGGCTGAGTGTGAAATGGACTCGAACCTGCACCTCTGCATTGCAAGCCCAGTGAGCTCACGCCCCGCGTGTGTATCGGGGTAAAGTGTGGGCACGCCCAGCGTGGAAGAGTAGACCAAACACTCCACATCGCGGCCTCTAGTCGAGGCCATTTCTGCCACGACAACAAATCCGCCCCTCCAGAGACACAAACAACTAAATGTAACTCTTACCATCAGCCACAATCTGGCAGTGCCTCTCATCATCATCAGCAGCAGCAGGGGCCGTGAACGCAGCAGGCGCCTCCTCTGCCCCCCCCACCACCGCCACTGCTGCTGCTGCTGCGTCCACAGCGTGCAAGGTGCTCGCCTTGTTCGGGCTGAGTCGACGTAGAGGAGGCCCAGCCAGCGAGCCGCCGCTTCAGACGCTCGCGAGCCACCGACGGTGGCCGCGAGCGGGAATCCAAATCGTCCGCTCGCCACCCACAATGCACAGCGCCGCCTCCACTCGCCCCGGCCTCAGCGGAAGTAGCAGCGGGGGGAGGGGCGGGGCGAGGGGGGTGAAGGGGCGGGGCGAGGGGTTGGGCATGGGGGGGAGGAGCTCCGGTGGGGGGAGGGGCTCCGGTGGGGGGGAGGGGCTCAGGTCTGCGACGTCATAGTGGGCGTGGTCACTTGGTACCGCCCCCTCGTGTCTCCCTCAGGCAGTTTGTCCGTTAGAGTCGGGGGGAGCATCTGGCGAAGGTGAGAAATGGTGTGAGTCTGTGTGTGTGTAAGTATGTGTGTGTGTGAGTCTGTGTGTGTGTGTGAGTCTGTGTGTGTGAGTCTGTGTGTGAGTCTGTGTGTGTGTGAGTCTGTGTGTGTGTGAGTCTGTGTGTGTGTGAGTCTCTGTGTGTGTGAGTCTGTGTGTGTGTAAACACAAAGGCGGCCGGGCGTGGTGCTGGCCACCCACCCCCTCGTGTGCCGTTCTGCCCTTCATAGGTGCTGCTGGCTAACAGCACTTGCCCCAGCAGTCTATTTCAGCTATAAGGGGGATCTTTATCTTTGTTGTTAGTGGTGGTGGTGCTGATGATGTTGATGGTGGTGGTATTGGTGGTGTTGGTGGTGTTGATGGTGGTGGTCTTGGTGGTGTTGTTTGTGATGGTGGTGTTGTTGATGGTTGTGGTGGTCGTGTTGGTGTTGTCTGTGATGGTGGTGGTGTTGGTGGTGGTTTTGGTGTGTTTGTGATGGTGGTGTTGTTGGTGGTGGTGTTGGTGTTCTTGGTGGTGGTCTTGGTGGTGTTGTTTGTGATGGTGGTGTTGTTGGTGGTTGTGGTGGTCGTGTTGGTGTGTTTGTGATGGTGGTGTTGGTGGTGATGGTGGTGTTCTTGGTGGTGGTGTTTGGCGTGGTGTTGGTGATGTTGATGGTGGTTTTATTGTTAGTGTTGGTGGTGTTGATGGTGGTGTTGATGGTGGTGTTGTTGATTGTGGTGTTGGTGGTTGTTGTGTTGGTGGTGGTCTTAGTGGTGGTGTTGGTGGTGTTGATGGTGGTGTTGTTGATTGTGGTGTTGTTGGTGGTCGTGTTGGTGGTGGTGGTCTTGGTGATGGTGTTGGTTGTGGTGGTGGTGTTAGTGGTGTTGATGGAGGTGATGTTGATGGGGGTGGTGTTGGTGATGTTTTTGGTTATGGTGTTGATGGTGGTGATAGTCTTGTTTGTGGTGGTGTTGCTGGTGGTATTGGTGTTGATGGTGGTGTTGATGGTGGTGTTGTTGATTGTACGATCCATCCTGGGTTTAACCAGGCTGGATTGTGTGAGGGGCTCACAAATGCTTGAAAGATCTGGAGACATTCCCACCAGTAAGCTCCTCCGGCAGGCAAGGCTGCATTGACTGGGTCTTGTAGACCGCATACCCAAGCAGTTTCTTTTAGTTGCATAAAGGGGGATAAACGGGCACGACATGGGCTGTCAAAAATATGGACTGATGCTGTATGGGAGGATGTGGAGCTGAGTGGACTTGCAGAAGACTGGTATCAGCGGTGTGGATAGCATCCTTAACGAGGAAGCTCGTGAAGGATCCTACCGGGCAGTAGGAGGCAGTCGCCTTCCAACAACAACTGAGGACAGAGGAGTGACGCTCACAACGAGTAGCGGATAAAATTCAACAAGTTGGCACAGTTGGGGATACAGCTGGTGTATCTACCAGTCATCTCAGCCAACCTTTGGAACCTGGGTCTATAACGTGACGTCTTGTCAGCCTTCGACACTTCACGTGGACTAAAAGTGCACCTGGCCTGGCACATGCGCCGTGGTGTCATCACCCCTACTTAGTGGCGAATGTCGGTTGTTGTTGTTTTTGTATTTCGTGTTGTGAGTGAGTGGTGATGATGTGAGTCTGTGTTGATGATGTGGGCTCATGGTGAGGGTGTAAGCCCGCATTGTGAGTGAGTGGTGATGATGTGAGTCTGTGTTGACGATGTGGGTTCATGGTGATGATGTAAGCCCGCGTTGTGAGTGAGTGGTAATGATGTGAGTCTGTTGTGAGTGAGTGGTGATGATGTGAGTCTGTGTTGATGATGTGAGTTCATGGTGAGGGTGTAAGCCCGCGTTGTGAGTGAGTGGTGATGATGTGAGTCTGTGTTGTGAGTGAGTGGTGATGATGTGAGTCTGTGTTGATTATGTGGGTTCATGGTGAGGTTGTAAGCCCGCGTTGTGAGTGAGTGGTGATGATGTGAGTCTGTGTTGATGATGTGGGTTCATGGTGAGGGTGTAAGCCCGCGTTGTGAGTGAGTGGTGATGATGTGAGTCTGTGTTGATGATGTGGGTTCATGGTGAGGGTGTAAGCCCGCGTTGTGAGTGAGTGGTGATGATGTGAGTCTGTGTTGACGATGTGGGTTCATGGTGATGATGTAAGCCCGCGTTGTGAGTGAGTGGTGATGATGTGAGTCTGTGTTGATGATGTGGGTTCATGGTGAGGATGTAAGCCCGCGTTGTGAGTAAGTGGTGATGATGTGAGTCTGTGTTGACGATGTGGGTTCATGGTGATGATGTAAGCCCGCGTTGTGAGTGAGTGGTAATGATGTGAGTCTGTTGTGAGTGAGTGGTGATGATGTGAGTCTGTGTTGATGATGTGAGTTCATGGTGAGGGTGTAAGCCCGCGTTGTGAGTGAGTGGTGATGATGTGAGTCTGTGTTGTGAGTGAGTGGTGATGATGTGAGTCTGTGTTGATTATGTGGGTTCATGGTGAGGTTGTAAGCCCGCGTTGTGAGTGAGTGGTGATGATGTGAGTCTGTGTTGATGATGTGGGTTCATGGTGAGGGTGTAAGCCCGCGTTGTGAGTGAGTGGTGATGATGTGAGTCTGTGTTGATGATGTGGGTTCATGGTGAGGTTGTAAGCCCGCGTTGTGAGTGAGTGGTGATGATGTGAGTCTGTGTTGACGATGTGGGTTCATGGTGATGATGTAAGCCCGCGTTGTGAGTGAGTGGTGATGATGTGAGTCTGTGTTGATGATGTGGGTTCATGGTGAGGATGTAAGCCCGCGTTGTGAGTGAGTGGTGATGATGTGAGTCTGTGTTGATGATGTGGGTTCATGGTGAGGATGTAAGCCCGCGTTGTGAGTGAGTGAGTGGTGATGATGTGAGTCTGTGTTGACGATGTGGGTTCATGGTGAGGATGTAAGGCCGCGTTGTGACTCGTGTTGAGATCTGGGAGCCCTCACTTCCCCTCGACTCTTTGTGATCCTCGCCTTCGTCTCCTGCCCCGCACGCAGATACCCGGACTGTGCGAGAGACGCTGTGAGATCTGTGCACCCTGCTCTGCAAGTTGCTGCCATGGAGGTACGTGTGGCTCTTCGACTCGTGTGGTGAAGTATTGATGGACGTGTGCTCTCCACTCTGCGTGTGGCTACCTGTCGCCTATCCATATACCTGAGTGTGCATCTACTTGCCTGCCTGAGTGTGTGTGCATCTATCAGAGTATCTCCCCTGAGATCCTGTCTGTGTACCTGCCTGTCTACACGTGAATAATCTACAGTACTGATAATTGTTTTTTTACCCTTCTATCTGGCAACAAAACTGACACCTTTTTACAAGGAGTCATGTTTGCATAGACCGCAATACCTGCGGTCATAATACAAACAAAAGACATAACTCTGATAATGTGAAGTTGATTGTGGACCAATCAACTTCAAGGACAGTGCACATTATCAGAGTTATGTCTTTTGTTTGTATTATGACTGCAGGTATTGCGGTCTATGCAAACATGACTCCTTGTAAAACTGTGTCAGTTTTGTTGCCAGATAGAAGGGTAAAAAACCAATTATCATATTTTTACTGGCAAATGAGGTTCCCATAGAATCTACAGTACTTTTATCTATCCATTACTGGATGAAGGCCTCCTTCCCTGAGTTCCTGCTACCCCTCACGATCCTGCGATGGCATAATCCACCAAGCACCGATTTTGTCGCTCCATCTCTCTGGAAGCTGTCTTCTCAAACGTGCTCCGATACTTGGCTGCAGCTCCGTTATTCTTCTTGACCATCGGCCATCGTTGTTCCTCCTGGCCGTGGCATGTCCTGGCCCAGCCCCACTTCTCTTATCAGTTTGAAGGATGCCTTTAACCTGTGTCCTCTAAATCCACACGTGTCTCATTGTAATATCCAAGTGTGACATCAGATATTGACCAAATATCACAACGCTTAGAACTGACACAACATCTTGGCAGGACCCTCCTGATTGTGGAGCCCAGGATCTCAGAGAACCTGGCTCAGTGCTCGCCTCCTGCGCTTTCCCCAACATCTTGCTGAAGTTTACGTGGTGGATCTTTGTCTTTGTGTGTGTGTAGATGAGCCGAGCTGGAGAGGCGAGGAGTAAGGGCGAATCTTGCACCATGTGGAGTGCGCTGTCCTCAGAGGGCAATGCCTCCATCTGCAGCAAATCACCGCAAGGTAAGAACAGTAATGAGGGATGTCACAGAGGGCCATGGTGAATGGTGGAACATCACAATGGCCATGATGCATGGTGCATGTCACAGTGACCGTGATGCATTGAAGATTTCATAGCGGCCATGATGCATGGTGGATGTCACAGTGACCGTGATGCATTGGAGATTTCATAGCGGCCATGTTGCATGGTGGATGTCACAGTGACCGTGATGCATTGGAGATTTCATAGCCACCATGTTGCATGGTGGATGTCACAGTGGCCGTGATGCATTGGAGATTTCATAGCGGCCATGATGCATGGTGGATGTCACAGTGACCGTGATGCATTGGAGATTTCATAGCCACCATGTTGCATGGTGGATGTCACAGTGACCGTGATGCATTGGAGATTTCATAGCGGCCATGTTGCATGGTGGATGTCACAGTGACCGTGATGCATTGGAGATTTCATAGCGGCCATGATGCATGGTGCATGTCACAGTGACCGTGATGCATTGGAGATTTCATAGCGGCCATGTTGCATGGTGGATGTCACAGTGACCGTGATGCATTGGAGATTTCATAGCGGCCATGATGCATGGTGCATGTCACAGTGACCGTGATGCATTGGAGATTTCATAGCGGCCATGTTGCATGGTGGATGTCACAGTGACCGTGATGCATTGGAGATTTCATAGCGGCCATGATGCATGGTGCATGTCACAGTGACCGTGATGCATTGGAGATTTCATAGCGGCCATGTTGCATGGTGGATGTCACAATGACCGTGATGCATTGGAGATTTCATAGCGGCCATGCTGCATGGTGGATGTCACAGTGACCGTGATGCATTGGGGATTTCATAGCGGCCATGTTACATGGTGCATGTCACAGTGACCGTGATGCATTGGAGATTTCATAGCCACCATGTTGCATGGTGGATGTCACAGTGACCGTGATACATTGGAGATTTCATAGCGGCCATGTTACATGGTGGATGTCACAGTGACCGTGATGCATTGGAGATTTCATAGCGGCCATGATGCATGGTGGATGTCACAGTGACCGTGATGCATTGGGGATTTAATAGCAGCCATGTTACATGGTGGATGTCACAGTGGCCGTGATGCATTGGAGATTTCATAGCGGCCATGATGCATGGTGGATGTCACAGTGACCGTGATGCATTGGAGATTTCATCGCGGCCATGTTACATGGTGGATGTCACAGTGGCCGTGATGCATTGGAGATTTCATAGCAGCCATGATGCATGGTGGATGTCACAGTGACCGTGATGCATTGGAGATTTCATAGCGGCCATGTTACATGGTGGATGTCACAGTGACCGTGATGCATTGGAGATTTCATAGCGGCCATGATGCATGGGTGATATCCAGGTGGCCAAGTTGCATGAGGGACTTCATGTTGGCAGTGTTGCATGCGGGACTTAATGGTAGCCGTGTTGCATGGGGGACTGTATCATGGTGGCCATGTTGCATGGGGATGATTATATGTGCTCTGGCTTCAGCACATCACACGCTTTCAGATGCACTTCCGATATTAGGAAGCCAAATTTCGATTTAAAGCTTTCGTAACTGCAGGGATTCATCTTCTTGGTTCTTTCGGTTTTATTATGTTTTATTTTTATTATTTTATTACTTCCCTTCTATGTGACTTTACCGAAAGAACCAAGAAGATGATTAGGAAGCCACTGGAGCTATACACTTTTAAATCATCTAAATTGAAAACTACTTTCTTTAGAACTTTTCATGTTTAGTTTATTGTCCTTCCCCCGCGTATCCATTTGGCACCATTGGCTACGTACGGTGCAAAAGAAGTTCAACATACATACAGACATAACTGGTATTGGCCAAAACATCCCAATCCTGTAATTGTTTCCTACAAATTGCTCAACTTTGGGATCACACAGCTGTTGTCGTTATTCTCATGTCTGCAGAAATCATGGCTCTCTTTGGCCCTCACTTGACCCACCGTGAGAAGCTAGAACTCGCAGCCATGCAGGAAGTGTGGTACTTTGCACTTTTCAACAAATCTGAGGGATGCAACAATGATGGATACGACGACCAAGAACGAAATTACATTCTGGTGAGGCTCGCAACAAAACACCAGCTGTGGGGGCGGTCACAGGGCCCATCGGTAGCGGGGTTTTTGGCTTCTTGTTATTGCACCTGAAGTACCAACCAGGGCTATCACACACACCAATGCACTTCAGAATCAGGATTTTTTATCGCGAGTAAAGCCCATTGAGCTAAGAAGCTCTTTTTTAAGGGTGACTTAGCCAGCAGACATCAGAACATTCCACAATGACAGATTTAAAACAACGTAATCATTACAGAAAATACATTAGAAAATTACATTCTCACTTAAATCCTTGACTTAAAGCTTTCGTGACTGCAAGAATTCATATTTTTTGGGTATTTCGGTAAAGTCAAGTAGATAGGTTCAAAGAAAATAACAAAAAGTAAAACTACAACGTTTCAATCGCAACACAATCGGTCGTCTTCAGGAAAAGGGGGGTTAGCTTCCAAAGGCAAACTGTTTATTAGGGTTTGAAATGGGCATAGCCCAAATGTCAGCAGCCAATATTAATGCAAGTGCTGGGCAGCCAACCCGACAGTTTCAGATCTGCCTGATGTTCGTGAATATAAGACCAATCCAAAACTAGGTAGGATCTGAAACACGGTAGGACCAATACCTCAGCCGTGGCTGATCATTGTTTTAATGCGGTGGGCTCACACGAAATTAATTTCTCTATGACGAAGGTACTTTGCAAGCCCACTGGCTATCAACAAAGATTCATTCATGAAGCCATCCATTTTTATCGACACAGACACAATTTAAACCGAGAAGATGGGTACAAACTGAGTAATCATTGGAAGGACGTTATCAACCAGTTTAAGTCATAACTGGCTATGATCTTCCCATCCTACCACCTTCTGATGATAGTCGTGCTTTATGCCCATTTCAAACTTGCACTTTCACACTAACACAGCCACTTTGCATGCCGACCCCTCGGTTGCGGCTCTGCGATATTCCATTAACATACTAATCTGTCATTAACATGATAATTTTCACCCGGCAACCCTTGATTGTTTTTAGTTTTTTGTTATTTTCTTTCAATCTATGTACGTGACTTTACCGAAAGATCTTCTTGGTTCTTTCGGTAAAGTCACGTAGAATGGAAATAATAAAATAATAAAAATAAAACATAATAAAATAATAAAAATAAAACATAATAAAATAATAAAATAAAACATAATAAAATAATAAAAATAAAACATAATAAAATACAATTCTCACGACGTTTCGGCCACAACGCAAGCAGCCGTCCTCAGGTGAAGAACAGGTCTGTTAGAAAGACAGCGTCTGAATGACGCAGGAAATCCGATGGGCTGTGAAGCTCTTTGTTAACACGTGCCCAGTAGAATCAGAAGTATTTATACTGCAGGAAATCCAATGGGCTGTTAAGCTGTTTCATCTTCTTGGTTCTTTCGGGAAAAGTCACGTAGAATGGAAATAATAAAATAATAAAAATAAAACATAATAAAATAATTCTCACGACGTTTCGGCCACAACGCAAGCAGCCGTCCTCAGGTGAAGAACAGGTCTGTCGGGAAGACAGCGTCTGAATGAACACCACCAGGCTTGGCAGCGTATATTTAAGCTGGGTTGGAGGGGGAAGAGCGCCTTGACAAAGGAATTTGCATATCCCAAAGAATATACATTCTCACTTCTTAAACTTTGGGATTTTAATTATATTCACTTTAAATGATTGCACCTTTTGTGCAGTTCCGGCATGAGCACCTCCGCTATCGCTATGAGGTGCTGAAGAAGATTGGAGAAGGAGGTCAAGGCCAGGTGATCCAGTGCCTTGATCACAAAAGGAACATCCTGGTGGCCATCAAGATCCTGGTGTCACCATCGAGGTAAGACTTCAGAGCCGCGCCGTCACGAGGCCGATGTTGTTAAGTCCGTTGCCACGGGCAGCCGTGCGATGCAGTGATGACATTATTCTTTGGTTCTTTCGGTAAAGTCACGTATAAAGATAAAATAATAAATTAAATAATAGCATACTACGACGTTTCGATTGCAACACAAGCAATCTTCATCAGGTATAAAAGAAATAGCAACAAAAATCTAACTAGAAAACTATAGACAGACACACAAGCAGACCGACATCACAAAGACACACAGAGAGAGAACACGTATCGGCAGAAAGAGAGAGGTCGTTTCTGTGACGAGGCCTTAAATATAGAGAGGGGGCGGGGGCGGAGAGAGGGAGGGGGCAGAGAAAAAATTAGCATGTCAATGAGTGGACGACGACGTGGTACGGTACGCAAGCTTGAAAATTAGGAGAAAGACACACTAAAATTAAATAACCTAGTAAAATATCGAAATGTAATGTATTATTTTCATTATTTTATCTTTATACGTGACTTAACCGAAAGAACCAAAGAATAATTCCTGCAGTCACGAAAGCTCCAAAATTGGCAGTGATGACACTCGTGCATCAAAGCGAGAAGGGGGGCCTGGGTTCGACTCCTGATTCGGGTACCCTCCTGTATGGAGTTTGCATGTTCTACCCCTGTTCTGCATCAGTTCCTTCTGGGTTCTCAGATTTTTCCTCCCTAAAGCTTAAAATACACACACACAGTGTAAACTAATATTGGGGCAAAACATCCCATTGCTGAAAGATTACCTGCACATTACGGTAATTCCTCATTTAATGCTGTAGATACATTCCTGAAAAGTTCCGCGTTCAGCAAAAAGATATTGAGCGAAAATAATTTTCCCATAAATAATGTAATAATAATGTTTGGCGAGATACAATGCACTCATACACCTTGAGATGACGAGACCAATAACTGAGGGTATGCCGTCACGTTACTTTATCATTGCGAGTAATGTATCATTGCAGCTCAAGAAAGTAGTTTGTTGTCGACTACTCACAGATTGTGTTATAACGGGCGTGTTCTGTGCTTTAACAGGCGTGTTCTATGTTATAACGAGAAGCGTTCCGTGTTGCAATGGGCGCGTTCGTGTTATTACGGGCACATTCTGCGTTATGCGAAAAGTGTGCCCGAATGTAAGAGGCACATTGAAGTGAAAATGCGTTGTGTTAACATGCATTTGCATTTAGATTTCTCAAATGACCAATCCGATTTGAATGGCTCTTCACTTCCGAATCCTGATAGACAGCCAGTTCTGTTTTAGCAGGTTTAGCTTTCTTTTTTCACACTTTTGTCATGTAGGCCAGGCTTAGTCACAAACCGAACCTCTCCATAATGAAGGCTCAGTCTTTTGTTATGTAGCCTATTACCATCTACATGGCAGAGGCTCGGTCTCATTTGCAGCATTTTATTATGTAGGCTAGGCATTAGTCACAAACCGAACCTCTCTCCATAACAAAGGCTCATTCATTTGTTATGCAGTCTATTCTTAGTCTTAAGCCTTACCTTACCATATTAATAAAAAGTGTGCCGTACTTGGCCCTTCCCCCCTCTCCAACCATTATATATACGGAGTGGTAGCTCTTGTAATCTCTCATTTACTTGATACAGCTGTCGTGGCTGTGACGGTTCCACCTGAAGACGGAGGCTTATGTTGCCTCCGAAACGTCGTGATTTTTATTTTATTTTTATTTTACTTTTATTAATTTAATTTTTTTACCTACATGACTTTACCGAAAAAACCTAAGAATATGAATCCTTGCAGTTACGAAAGCTTCAAATCTAGAATTAATGCGTTGTGTTAACATGCGTTTGCATTTAGATTTCTCAAATGACCAATCCGATTTGAATGGTTCTTCACTTTCAAATCTTATTGGGTGCCCTACGCCGGCTCCTGCTCCCTCTGTGGGAGCTCCTCACCAATGATAGTCAAGTGTGCTACTGGAACTCCTGGTGCTGTTAGACCTGGTGAATTCATATTGAATTATTTTATTCTGAGTAGAATTTGGCTCTGGATATCCCTACAGCAAATGTAGGCTCTTCATTTGTGGACTTCCTCTGTGCAGCTCCAAGCAGGAAACATACCAGAAGATGGAGCTCCAGATAGCTCTGGAACTTCAGGGCGAGGGCAGTGATGAAGATTTCAACGTCATCGAAGTCCTGAACAGATTTCATTTCAGAGGACACTACTGTATCGTCATGGAGCTGTTGAAGTATGTAGCTCATGCCCCCCCCCTCTGTAAATAGCGTGGTCAACTAACTTAACAAACTTTCGTTATTTTTTAGAAGCGACCAGACCACAAATAAAAGCTTAACAAAGTAGCATTTTTCTTCTTGGTTCTTTCGGTAAAGTCACGTAGAATGGAAATAATAAAAATAAAACATAATAAAATAATTCTCACGACGTTTCGGCCACAACGCAAGTAGCCATCCTCAGGTGAAGAACAGGTCTGTCGGGGAGACAGAGTCTGTCTTCCCGACAGACCTGTTCTTCTGTCTTCCCGACAGACCTGTTCTTCACCTGAGGACGGCTACTTGCGTTGTGGCCGAAACGTCGTGAGAATTATTTTATTATGTTTTATTTTTATTATTTTATTACTTCCCTTCTACGTGACTTTACCGAAAGAACCAAGAAGATGAATCCCTGCAGTCACGAAAGCTTTAAATCTAAAAGTAGCATTTTGATTATAAATGTGGAGGGGAAAACCAGTGGACCCACAGAAAAATTCACATGCCCACGGGGAGAACATGCAATCTCCAAATCTACAGGCATCACGGTCGGGATCAAACCTAGGACCTCCTCCATACCAGGCGGGGGAGATGTCATCTCGCCCCCGCGGCAAGCTGTTAATTCTTAATTGTGGAGCTTTCGTGACTGCAGGAATTACTCTTTGGTTCTTTCGGTAGTCACGTATATAGATAAAATAATAAATTAAATAATAGCATACGACGTTTCGATTGCAACACAAGCAATCATCATCAGGTATAAATGAAATAGCAACAAAAATCTAACCAGAAAACTATAGACAGACATATGTATCTTGGTGATATCTGTCTGCTTATATGTCTGTCTATAGTTTTCTGGTTAGATTTGTGTTGCTATTTCATTTCATTTATACCTGATGATGATTGCTTGTGTTGCAATCGAAACGTCGTATGCTATTATTTAATTTATTATTTTATCTTTATACGTGACTTTACCGAAAGAACCAAAGAGTAAGCTGTTAATGTTGAGATGCCCACGCCACCCATGCATTGTAATCCTGTGGAGCTGCCATGTGCCACGGGTGCATTGGAGGCCACTTGTCTTTTCTCCATTAGCCCTGCCAGTTTCACCAACCCACGCCTCCACTCAATCAGCAGGGTGGCTGCATGGCAGTGGTGATGCTCGTGCCTCTCGGCGAAAATCCCGAGCTTCTGTTCTGTGTGGAGTTTTTATCTTCTCCCAATGGATAACCCTCCACCACCCGGCAACAAAGCCAATGAAATCAAGTTGTCAAGTGGGCAGATATGCCAACTGATTTGGTTTATGGGTAAATTGACGACCTCAACCCACACGGAACTATAACTCTTAATAATGGTCATAAATGTGCACGTGAACGTACAATATGAACATGATTATCGTTTACACCATGGGAACCTCATTTGCCAGTAAAAATATGATAATTGGTTTTTTACCCTTCTATCTGGCAATAAAACTGACACCTTTTACAAGGAGTCATGTTTGCATAGACCGCAATACCTGCAGTCATAATACAAACAAAAGACGTAACTTTTGTTTGTATTATGACTGCAGCCAAAGACGTAACTTTTGTTTGTATTATGACTGCAGGTATTGCGGTCTATGCAACCATGACTCCTTGTAAAAAGTTGTCAGTTTTGTTGCCAGATAGAAGGGTAAAAAACCAATTATCATGATTATCGTTATCAGAATCAGTGCAGCATTGTAGGGGATGGTACTGATGCCGTGTTTTTGTTGCTGCTTCTGCCTCTCTCACAGGGAGAGCCTTCATGAAGTGATTAGAAATGCGGGGCTCCGACGGTTGGACATGGCGATGGTGAAAACCTACACCAGGGGCATCCTCAAGTTCTTGCGCCACATACATTCCAGGAAAATCGTCCACGCGGACATCAAGCCAGTGAGTGGACACAGCGTTCAGCTTTCACTTTGGTGCAGAGGTGTATCACTCTTTGGTTCTTTCGGTAAAGTCACGTATAAAGATAAAATAATAAATTAAATAATAGCATACGACGACGTTTCGATTGCAACACAAGCAATCATCATCAGGTATAAAAGAAATAGCAACAAAAATCTAACCAGAAAACTATAGACAGACATATAAGCAGACAGATATCGCAAAGATACATAGAGAGAGAACACACATCGGCACACAGAGAGAGAACGTCTCTGTGACGAGGCCTTAAATAGAGAGAGGGGGGTGGGGGCGGAGAGAGGGAGGGGTTAGAGAAAAAAATTGCATGTCAATGAGTAGGACGACGGTTGACAAAGTACGCAAGCTTTATACGTGACTTTACCGAAAGAACCAAAGAGTAATTCCTGCAGTCACGAAAGCTACAAATTAAGATTGCAGAGGTGTATCTTTATTGGGGACTCGTTGCACAGAGAAAACCGGCCATGTTGGTCACAGGGTCGATATGTAAGCTCTGCCCATCTCACTGGAAGGAGGCAGGGCCATGCTCCTCTGGTGAATGTGATCTGGTATGAATTAAACTATCGTGTAGAGTCGTGTCGCTCTTGGGGACTCACCAGAGAGAAAACCGGCAACGTTGATCAGCGTTGCCCCAAACCCTGGGAGACATGAAACAGTCAAAAAGAATTTTTTTTAAAACGTGCGAAATGTGCATTTTGGCCTGACAACTGCTCGTTATCGAATTCCAATCTGCAAATTGAAAACGTCCATAGACAAAGGTGCAGTGGAAAGCGTCACAGAATCCGTGCACTCTCTTGTGCGTGGCTTTTTGTCTCTAACTCGTTAACGGGCACTCATCGAGCTGTGAGCTCCATGCAGCTCTCCTGTTGGAGCAACGGCACTCGGTTGTCAATAGAGCCAACCCCCTTCACTTTGATGGTGCCTGAGAGTGCTTTGAACGTGACACGCCTCTACTCACATCTACAATTTTGACTCATCTTCTTGGTTCTTTCGGTAAAGTCACGTAGAAGGGAAGTAATAAAATAATAAAAATAAAACTTAATAAAAGATAAAAAAACATAATAAAAATAAAACATAATAAAATGATCGTATTGTTTTTCGATTTAAAGCTTTCGCGACTGCAGGGATTCATCTTCTTGGTTCTTTCGGTAAAGTCACGTAGAAGGGAAGTAATAAAATAATAAAAATAAAACAATTCTCACGACGTTTCGGCCACAACGCAAGCAGCCGTCCTCAGTTGACCTGGTTTTCACCTTTTTTTTATGTTTTTTATTATGTTTTATTTTTATTTTTGTATTACTTCCCTTCTACGTGATGACTTTACCGAAAGAACCAAGAAGATGAATCCCTGCAGTCACGAAAGCTTTAAATCGAAATTTAATTTTGACACATTTGAAAGGGGCACCGCCGAGTGATAGCTGTCAGAAAACAGCGAATATTGCTCTTGACTGACGCTTGTCGACAGCGCTATGCCTCATCTAGTTCCCCTGTTTAGCGTGTGTCGTGGTATGTGATTGATCCACTGCTGGCTGAATGATATCGGCATAACCTCTGAGTTTGAATTCATTCTACCCCTCCTCCAGGAAAATGTTCTCGTCAAAGACACCGTGACTGGCACCGTGAGGATCACGGACTTTGGCACGAGCTTTTTCGTGGAAAGTCAACGTGAGTGACCTCACCTGGGCGTGTGAGTGTCTGCGTGTGGGTGTCTGTATGGCTGTCATTATGCATGGGTCTCTCTGCGTCCGTGTGAGTGTCTATATGTCAGTGTCTGTCTGAGTGTGTCTGTGTGTGAGTATCTGAGTGTCTGTACATGTGACTGTTTATGTGTTTGATGATGATGATGCTGTTTAAGACACAGTGTGTACACACGCACATATGTTTGTTGTCCTTGTGATTTTTGTACAGCTATGAATGTTGGTGGGACCCTAGAATACTTGGCTCCGGAGCTGTTGCTGGGCTATAGCTTGACATGTGGAGTGGATATGTGGGCGCTGGGCTGCACGGTGGCGGAGTTGGCGACTGGCAGGGAATTATTCCGGTCCAACAGCCACGAAGATCACCTCCCGCGCTGCATAGAGGTATTTCCCACACGGCGTCTGTCCGCTCGTGATCCCCCTCTCTCTCCTTGGAGTCGTGGGCTATGGGGGTGGCAGGAGGGAGGGTGGCCACTTGGTGATCTGTGAATAACGGCCGTCGTATGTTGCGTGTACACGTGTGTGTCTTGTTTGTGTGGGGGAGCGGTAGTGTAGCAGTCAGCCTGCTGTGCTAGAAACTGAGTTTGATTCCAGCTCATGGGCAACACCAGTGACGATTGTCTGAACTGGTCCTGGGCCTCCTCTAGTTCGAGACAGCTTCAACTGAGTACCTGTTGGAGTGTGTAAAGTACCTGGGTCAATTCTAGATTTGAAGCTTTCATGACTTGCAAGGATTCATATTCTTAGGTTTTTTCGGTAAAGTCACGTAGGTAAAAAATAAAAAAATAATAAAAGTAAAATAAAAATAAAAATCACGACGTTTCGGAGGCAACACAAGCTTCCGTCTTCAGGTGGAACATTCACAGCACGATAGCTGTATCAAGTGAGAGAAATTCCAAGAAACAGTCCTTGTATATATACTGGTTGAGGGTGGGAGGAGCCAAGGTAGGCCCTGAATATTATTTTTGTGAGGTTCGGTGCGGCTGAAGCACGCTGTTAGGAATGAGCCTTTGTTGTGTAAACTAGTTGCGGATGATGTTAAGGTGCGTGTAAAAGGGACTGAGCCTTTTTGTTATGTAGAGATGATGCGGCTGTAATCAGCCGCCACTCCTGTCTCTGTGTGCCACAGTGCTGGCCCTCAACAAACGCTGCTAATTTTGCTACTCGATCTGACAGCACTTGTCCCTACAGTGTGCCGAAGCTGTACAGGTGACCTTTGTCTTCATGTCAACCATGTGCAGATTCTGGGGATGCCTCCAAGGTACATGGTGAATGGAGCACCCGACAGAACGCAGTTCTTTGGTGAGTTGAAGCGTGGGGTGAATGACAGACCGGATTCAGTTTTAGGGAGTGGCCTCAGGCTGTTGTTATTTTCTTTTGGAGGGGGCGTCTTTGGTATTTTACATTACTTGGGTGTGTGGGTGGGTAAATGGGTGTGTGGGCAAGTGGATGGGTATGTGGGTGAGTAGGCGAGTAGGTTGGTGGGTAATTGGGCGAATGGGTGAGTGGGTGGGTGAGTGTGTCAGTGAGAGGGTGAGTGGGTGGGTGAGTGGGTAGATGAGCGGGTGGGTGAGTGGGTAAGTGGATAGGTGAGTGAGCGATTGGGTAGGTGGAAGAGTGTATGGGTGGGTAGGTGGATGAGTGGGTTGATGAATCGGTCAGTGAGTGGGTTGATGAATCGGTCAGTAAGTGGGTAGATGGGCGATGTGGTGGTTGGTGACTTCGTCTCTTCCGCTGTGCATGGCTCCTGCAGACCATCGGGGGAAGATGTTCTGCCCAGGCAAGAAAAGGGTTCCGGGGAGCTTCCCACTTCACAGGGTGCTCAAAAGCGATGACCCGGAGTTTGTCGAATTCATCAGCTCCTGTTTGCGGTAAGAACCACCCACCACTCCCACCCCCTCCCCACGAGGATTCCCCCCTCCAATTGATTGGCGACCGCTCTCCACCGATCACCAGGAAGATGTGGAGCTGAGTGGACCTGCCAATAAGCGGTACCACTGGCCCTCTGTGGAGTTAGCCCTCTTATGGAGGAGTGGGAGGTCTGTCCAAGCCGCTGCTGGTCATCAGAGGACTGCCACTGCTACTGTGGCGTCCGCTGCTGCTGTGCGTTCCTGGACCTCGTGGGAGAAGGGAAGGAACATCAAAGCTCTCACCATGCCTCTCTCACCACGTGGCCGCGTGTGTCCCCCGTGCATCTCTCAACAGATGGGATCCGGATTGTCGTATGACGTCAGCGCAGGCGCTGGCTCATAACTGGCTCCGGACCGCGGCCACCAGCACCACCACGGCCAGCAAAGCCACCACCGCTGCTGCTCCTGGCAGTGTGAAGCGCCCTGGCGCTGCTGAGCGACGGTAAGCCACCATCTGCTTGTCCAGTGGTCAAGGCAGTCTATAGGGGGGTGCGGGGCCTGGGGCAAGTTACACGGTGTGGGCTTTCGAATCGTGGAGAAATCCTCCTCTTTCAGTCTTAAATAGAGCGATAAATGTGATGTCATCACTTGTGAGCCAATCCGGAGCGATAGCCTACGTGTTAAACGGAAGTATTACGTCTGACACCGTGACATCAAAGCGCAGGGCCCCCCAAAGCGCAGGGCTCGGGGTGGTCACCCCCCGTACACCGTACCCGGGGGACGACTCTGCTCCTGTGTGTGTTTAATATTGATTTATCCTTATTGCTACTACTACGCTTGTTTAGCCAGCATGAGCCTCACTCAGTCTCAAGACTTTTTTCAGGAGGGTCCTGCCAAGTATTTTGCAGTACAGAACAAATGTACTGCTACTGCTGCTGTACGATCCCAATTGAGTTATTTGGAGGTTCAATTTACAACATTGGCGGAGATGTCCATCCAACACTGGTTGCACGGCGTGTTTGTGAGCGTTCAGTTGCCAAATCCAGAGGAATGGAAGTGAAATTTTAATGTGCAATTTTATTGAAGGATCGTGTTGTCTTGGTGTGGTGTGAGGCTGTTTTTGTTGCTGTTTCGCTGCCTTGCCCAAGCTTGCATTTAGTGTTGAAAAACTGACAGGATTTTATTTACTTATGCCATTTGTATTTATACGCTTCATTCTATTTTTTTGTGACTCTTCTATACTTTGTTTTGTTTTTTGTTGTAACCTGCTGACCCTGTTACTTGACTGGACATCTGTGAAAGAAGAGCTTCATAGCTCAGACTCCTCTTCATCCAGTTAAAATAAAGATTCTGATTCTGGATACCCATGCAGAGGGGGGGGGGGGGGGGGGGCAGGGTAGGGGGGTTGGTAGAACACACTCCACATTCCACACAGAGAAAGTGGCCCCTGTATGGGACTCAATCCCAGGTCCTCTCTGGCTGTGAGTTCCAGCCAAAGAGAATGTGTAGATTCGGTTATATACGGATTTATTTTTCCATAATTGGTTTCTGGGTGAGGACAGATAATGAAGCGGCAATATCTTTCCCAAGTTGCCCTGCATCCACTGAGACACCGCCAGACTAATGCCCATTTCGTAACCAGACTCACGGTGGGCAAAGGTATGCTGGATTATTGCGGCACTGTTAATTAGCTGGGTTAATCTTCTGCGGCACACACTTAGTCCACCCATGGACAATGGGCGGAGGGGGGGGGACTGATCTCTGCTGAAGCAGGAAGTTGGAACGGTGTCGTGCGCATTTCCTTAACAGAATGGAGCCGACACAGCGCCCATCCTCCTTGCTCGCCCAGGCCTCTAAAGAGAAGTTGAAGGTTGTGGAGGAAGAGACCATGGTGGAGGAACTGGTGGTGCTGGAGGAGGAGACTCTCGTGGAGGAGCTGGTGGTACTCGAGGAGACCCTGGTAGAGGAGTTGGTGGTACGTGAGGAGACCCTGGTGGAAGAGTTGGTGGTACAGGAGGAGACCTTGGTGGAGGAGTTGGTGGTACTTGAGGAGACCTTGGTGGAGGAGTTGGTGGTACAGGAGGAGACCCTGGTGGAGGAGTTGGTGGTACAGAATACTCTGGTAGAGGAGTTGGTGGTACAGGAGGAGACCTTGGTGGAGGAGTTGGTGGTACAGGAGACCCTGGTGGAGGAGTTGGTGGTACAGGAGGAGACCTTGGTGGAGGAGTTGGTGGTACTTGAGGAGACCTTGGTGGAGGAGTTGGTGGTACAGGAGGAGACCCTGGTGGAGGAGTTGGTGGTACAGAAGACTCTGGTAGAGGAGTTGGTGGTACAGGAGGAGACCTTGGTGGAGGAGTTGGTGGTACAGGAGACCCTGGTGGAGGAGTTTGTGGTACTTGAGGAGACGCTGGTGGAGGAGTTGGTGGTACAGGAGGAGACTCTGGTAGAGGAGTTGGTGGTACAGCAGGAGAAGAGGAAGCAAGGGAGCCTGGCCCGCATAGGGAGAGCCATCCGCTCACTCCTCCGACGTGTGCTGCTTTGTGGTGGCCGGTCCACTGCACAGTAGGGGTGGTGGAGGTGGTGGATCAGTGTGAACCCTGATCACTTTTACCACACTCACAACACTCACCCTCCACCCACCACCCACACCCTGCACCCACCCACCCTGTGATATCCTCCACCCACCACCCACACCCTGCACCCACCCAGTCCGTGATACCCCGCACCCACCACACTCACCCTGCACCCGCCACACTCACCCTGCACCCACCACACTCACCCTGCACCCACCACACTCACCCTGCACCCACCACACTCACCCTGCACCCACCACACTCACCCTGCACCCACCACACTCACCCTGCACCCACCACACTCACCCTGCACCCACCACACACACCCTGCACCCACCCAGTCCGTAATACCCCGCATCCACCACACACACCCTGCACCCACCACACACACCCTGCACCCACCCACACACACCCTGCACCCACCCACAGCGTGATACCCACTACCCAACATACTCCACACAGAGGGTTAGTGGCTTAAGAGGGTTAGGGGTTTAGGGGTATAGGGATTTAGGGCTATAGGGGTTGAGGGTGATGGGTTTAGAGGGTTGGAAGTTTAGAGGGTTCGATATTTATTGGACTAAGAGTTCGTGGGTTGACAGGTTTAGAGGATGATGGGTTTAAGGGTTTAGAAGGAGGATTTTAAAGGGTAAGGGGTTTAGAGGGTTAGGTGTTTATAGATGGTTATTGTTTTAGGGGTTTAGGGACTTAAAGGGTTAGGGGTTCAGAGGGTTAGGGTTTTAGAAGGTTAGGGTTTCGAATATTATGTATTAGGAGATTTAGATAGTTAGGTGTTTGGAGGTTTAGAGGCTGTATGGGTTTTGATATGTAGAGGTTTAGTGGTTTAGAGGGTTAGAAGTTTAGAAGGTTATAGGTTTAAGAGTTAAAGGTTTTTTTAGGGGTTTATACGGTTAGGGGTTTAGAGGTTTAGGGTTTTATGGTATAGGTGCTTAGAGGGTGAGGGGTTTAGTGGGTTAGGGGTTCATTGGATTAGGGTTATTAGTTTTGAGAGTTAGGTCTTTACCGAAAAAACCTAAGAATATGAATCCTTGCAGTCACGAAAGCTTCAAATCTAGAAGTAGAGAGGTTATGGGTTTTGATTGTTAGATGTTTATTGGTTTAGAGGGTTTGGAGTTTAGAAGGTTATACGTTTAGGGGTTTAGAAGTTTTGGGGTTTAGGAGATTTGGGTTTTCGAAGTTTAGGGGTTTTGAGGGTTAGAGGTTTATATGGTCATGAGGTTTAGGGGTTAGGAGTGTAGAGGATTAACACCTAGATTTTCACAACTAATATTATCCATAACAAAGGTTTTTTTGGGTTAGTCTCCAACACACCGGTGTGCTAAAGGAGAAACGAATTGTCACTCTTTGTTCATGTGACAAACTTTACTAATTGGTCTTTGGTTTTTTGGTAAAGTCACATAATTAGAAATAAAATAAATCACAACGTTTTGATCGCAACATAAGCGGTCGTCATCAGGCAAAGGAGTCAGCCTCTAAACGCAAACAGTTTATAAGGGTTTGGGGATGGGCGTAGCCCAAGTGTATCAACAGCACCAGGAGCATGGGCGGTGCACGAGTGCCAATGCAGCAACAATGCCCATGCAGCAATAATGCTCATGCAGCAACAATGCCAATGTAGCAACAATGCCAATGCAGCAACAATGCCAATGCAGTGGGTGAGAGAGCTGCTGTGGCAAGATGTTATATAGGTAAGAAAGAGGAGAGGAACAAGGGGGGAGAGAGAGAGGGGGGGGGGGTATGGGGTAGGGGGATGAGGGGGCGCTGCATGAGCGCTAAGGGGAGAGAGGACGTGAAGCTTGGGGGAAGTGGGTGGGGCTGCAAGTGGGAGGCTGGGAACGCTGGGGATGCGGGGGGAAATAACTCGGAAAAATAGACTAGTACCCGGCAGATATAATAGAACAATCATGAACAATTAAGGTTTTACCTGGTTAATAACATCCTTCCAATGATTGCTCAATTTGTATCCATCTTCTCGGTTAAAGTTATGTCTATGTTTATATATCTGGATGGCTTCATGAACATCCTTTGATAGTAGCCCGAAGGTTTGCAGAGTACCTTGGTCTCGGAAAAAAACAATATCATGCGAGCCCACAACGTTATAACAATGTTCAGCCACGGCAGAGGTATTGGTTCTGCCGTGTTTCAGATCTGCCTTGTGTTCGCGAACACGGTCCGAGACATGTCGTTTCGTTTCCTCAATGTAACTGCTACCGCAGGTACAACTCAGTTTCTAGACTCCAGATGGGATTAGATCACGGATTTTGTGTACTGTATTGAATCGGACCTGGATCTTGTGTTTAAGATTTTGGAAATCTTTTTGGTAATACCTGCTATGTATGGTAACGTGATGGTTTTGATTGGCTTCTCAGGGGGTTGTTTCTCCATAGTTGGATAAACAGCTTTGCGAATAATGCGGTCCGAGTACCCTTTCATCTTGAGGGCCTGGTGTACGTGTTCCAGTTCACTGGCTAGGTGGTGTTGGTCGGAAATGCAGTGGGCCTTATGGTGTAATGTTTTGATGAGGGAATTCTTCTGTGCCGGATGGTGGTGGGAATCAAGTTTCAGATCGGAATATGTGTGGGTGGCTTTCCTGTAGACAGTGTCCCAACGAGCCATCAGGTCTCTTCTCAAACAAAACATACAGGAATGGTAGCTTCCCATCCTTCTCCACTGCCATGGTGAATTTGATGGATGGGTGTATGGAATTGATGTGGTTGAGAAATTGATTCAATGCTGGCAGGCCATGTGGCCGAATGAAGAAAGTGTCATCTACATATCTCTTCCACAAGGAAGGACGTAGGGTGGATGTCTGGATGGCATCTGTTTCAAATTTCTCCATGAAAACATTCGCTATCACTGGTGATGAGGGGGAACCCATGGGGGTACCTTCATTTTGTTTGTAGAAAGTACCATTCCAGGTGAAGTAAGTGTTGGTAGGGCAGTGCCTAACCAGAGTAGGTACATCAAGATTCAGTCCATGTTGGACTAAATCGTAAATTATTGCTAAAGTGTCAGGTACATGAACCTTGAACAACAGAGAAACTACATCAAAGCTGATGAGCAAATCATCTGGGGACAGTGAATTGCCCTTGATTAGAGAGACCAAGTGAGCTGAGTTATGTACTGCTGAGGTAGTCTTGTCCATGAATGGAAGCAAGGTATCAGACAGAAAACGGGCCAGTTTGTAGGTAGGCGAGTTGATAGTGGAAACGATTGGCCGAAGTGGAGTACCTTCTTAATCCGTGATCTAATCCCATCTGGAGTCTACAAACTGATTTGTACCTGCGGTAGCAGCTACAGTGAGGAAACGAAACGACATGTCTCGGACCGTGTTCGCGAACACAAGAGAGATCTGAAACACGGCAGAACCAATACCTCTGCCGTGGCTGACCATTGTTATAACGCTGTGGGCTCGCATGATATTGTTTTTTCCGAAACCAAGGTACTCTGCAAACCTTCGGGCTACTATCAAAGGTTTGTTCATGAAGCCATCCAGATTTATAAACAGACATAACTGCAACCGAGAAGATGGATACAAATTGAGCAATCATTGGAAGGATGTTATTAACCAGGTAAAACCTTTACTGTTTATGGTTCCATCATATCTGCCGGTACTCGTCTATTTTTTCGAGTTAATTTCCCCCTGCATCCCCAGCGTTCCCAGCCTCCCACTTGCATCCCCGCCCACTCCCCCCCTCCCAGGCTTCACGTCCTCTATTCCCTTAGCGCTCACGCAGCCCCATCCCCCTACCCCACTCCCCCCCCTCTCTCTCTCCCCCCTTGCTCCTCCCCCCCTTTCTTACCTATATAACCTCTTGCCACGGCAGCTCTCTCACCCACTGCATTGACATTGTTGCTGCATTGGCACTTGTGCACCACCCATGCTCCCGGTGCTGTTGATACACTTGGGCTACGCCCATTCCAAACCCTTATAAACAGTTTGCCTTTAGAGGCCGACTCCTTTGCCTGATGACGACCGCTTGTGTTGCGATCGAAACGTCGTGATTTATTTTATTTCTAACTACGTGACTTTACCGAAAGAACCAAAGAGTATGGATTCCTGCAGTCACGAAAGCTTCAAATAAAGATTCATTAATTGTCGGATGGTGGCGGGTTTAACGACACATTTATCTTTACAAAATCTAACCCAACAAACCTTTATTATGGTATGAGAGGGTTAGGGTTGTAAAGGGTTATGGTTTTAGTGGTTTTGGGGTTTAGAGGGTGAGTGGTTAAGAGGAGCGGTCCTCAACCTTTTTGGTACCAGGGACCGGTTTCGTGGAAGACAATTTTTTCACGGACTGGAGGGGGGGGGGGTCACCATTGGGCCTTTCCCCTTTTTCAAAGAAGCTCTGCAGCGATGTTTGTTTTTTACTCATTTTGGCTAGGGTTCGCTTGTGAGCTTACCAAAACTGCACAGTGTGGGAAAGAGGCGCAGACGGAAGTGGGTGGGCCATGCGCGGACAAAAACAAGTGTCGGATTCTGACTTCTCATAAGGAGTGTGCAACCTAGATCCCTCGCATGCGCAGTTTACAGTAGGGTTCGCGCTCCTATGATAATCTAATGCCGCCGCTGATCTGACAGGAGGCAGAGCTCAGACAGTAATGCGAGCGTTGAGCGGCTGTAAATACAGATGAAGCTTCGCTCGCTCACCGCTCACCTGCTGTGCTGCCCGGTTCCTAACATGCCACAGACTGATACCGGTCCGTGGCCCGGAGGTTGGGGACCTCTGGTTTAGAGGATTGGAGTTTAGATGGGATTTAGAAGGTTGGGGATTTAGCATTTTAGAAGGTTAGAGTTTGAGGTTAGGGGTTTGGATGGTTAGGTGTTTAGAGGGTTGCTTTTTAAAGGTTTAGAAGGTTAGGGGTTGAAATAGTTAGGGGTTTAGAGGGTTCGAGGTTTAGAGGGTTAGGGGTTTAGAGGGTTAGAGTTTTAAGGGTAAAGGGGTTTAGAGGGTTAGAGGGTTAGGTGTTTTGAGGGTTCGTGTTTTAGATGGCGAGGGCTTTAGATGGTTAGGAGGTTTAGAAAGTTAGGTATTTAGAGGTGTCGAGGGTTTATGGATTCCCATTGTTAGAGGTTTAGGAGTTTAGTCGTTAATAAGGTTATTGGTTTATGAGTTTAGATATTTCGGGGTGTTTAGGGAATTAGGGATTTAGAAGGTTATGGATTTGAGGATTTTCAAGGGTTAAGGGGTTAGAGGGCCAGGGATGAGAGGGTTTAACACCTACACTTAATATTATCTGTTATAAAAGGTTTTTTTTTTGTTAGTCTCCAACATAGCGGTGTTCTAAAGTAGAAACAAATTGGCATTTTTTGGTCACGTGATAAAATGTACTAATTGGCTGTCGGGTGGTGGTGGGTGTATTGACATTTACATGAACTTACCCCCAAAACCCTTTATTAAGGCGATTAGAGAGTTGAGGGTTTAAAGAGTTAGATGTTGAGAGGGTTAGTATTTTAGGGTAATACGGGTTTAGAGAAGGTTAGGTGTTTCAGAGGGTTGGGGTTTTGATGGTTTGGGATTTAGGTTAGGGATTGAGAGTTTTAGAAAGTTACGGTTTTGAGGATGAGAGGGTTAAGGGTAGAGTTTTATGGTTTAGAAGGTTATGGGTTTAGAGGGTTATAGGTTTAGAGGGTTAGGTGTTTCGAGGTTTAGCCGTGGTAAGATAAACTAAATTGTTTAGTTTCATTTGTATATTTGTAAATAATTTGTTTACCTCTCCTGTCGTGTTTTGTATTCTATTTTTGTTGTTAAATTTTGACCCGCCTGACTGCTCATCTGTGAAAAATATGTTTACTGCTGGTTAGATTCCTTCCGTACAAAATAAATACTTTTTTATTTTTATTCTTATTGGCCTCTGTACGAATCTATGGATTTCGGTGTGAGTTTTTGGGTCTCTTTGAATGTATGGATCTCTGTATCTCTGTGTGAGGCTATGGGTCTCTGTGTGAGTCTATGTGTGTGTGTGTTGGAGTCTATGGATGTCTGTTGGAATCTATGGGTCTCTGAGTATGGATGTTTGTGTAATTCTGAAACCTATGGGAGCTCCAGTGAGTCACACTGAACTATATGGGAGCGTCAGTAACACCGAACCCTATTGGAGTGTCAGTGAGGAACACTGAACTCTACGGGAGCGTCAGTGAGTAACACTGAACCCTAGGTGATTTCTAACAGCACTTACCCATACAGTTTCTTCAGGCTATACGGTAAATCCCATACACGGAATGTATGTCTTTGTGTGTGAGTTTGTGAGTGAGCTTGTGTAAATTTGAATGAGTCATTGAGTGTGAGAGTGTGTGTGTGTGAGTTTGTGAGAGTAAGTTTGTGCGAGTGAGTGTGTAGTGTAGTCTCAAATGAGTACCTAGAATGGTGTGAAAACATGGCCACTAGTGAGACCAAGGCGGCCGTGCGTGGTGCTGGCCACCCACCCTCTCGTGTTTTGTGCTGGTATTCATACTGTAGGTGCTCATGAACAGCACTTGCCCCCAACAATCTGTAAAGGCTATACGGGGGGTCTTTGTTTTTGTATGTGTGTTTACGTGTTCGTGTGCGTGTTGTTGTTTTTTGCGTGCGTTTGTGAGTGAGTGAGTCTGTGAGTTAATTATTGAGTAGATAAATGGGTGAATGAGTGATGATGGGTGGATGAGAGAGTGTGAGTGAGTGGTTGAGCGAGTGGCTGCGTGAGTATGAGTGAGTAGGTGAGGGAGTGGGTGAGTGGGTACATCTGTGCATGAGTGGGTGAGTAGGTGAGAAATTGAATGAGTGGGTTGGTCAGTGAATTTCTGAGTGAGTCGGTGCGTGAGTGAATAGATCAGTGAGTGGATGATTGAGTTGGTAAGTTAGTTTTTTTGTGATTGGGTGGATGGATGCATGTGTAAAGACAGTACAGGGGACTAGCGGTCACAGGGTTTAATGACAGGTTAATGAACAGAGTGAACGATCTGCGGTCTACGAGAAGGATCGAGAATAAGGCTGTGGCCAAGTGACAGAAGGGAGCAGGTGTGGATCAGGGACCAAGAGCCATCGAGAAGGTTCTAGAGAGGGGGCGTGGTCACAGTTTAAGGGATGGCCACGCATAGGATAAAACGTGTTGAAAACGAGAGGCTCGGGGCTGCTGAAGCCGGGGTCTTCGCCTGTCAAGTGTTCGTGCCTTCAATGAAGATCACCGACAAGAAACGTGTCTCCTGGGGTCATTACAACTGGTGTCAGAAGTGGGGTACCATCATGTCACGGTATAACCGAGGGAAGAACCCACCTGAGACGACCTTTGACGAAGGAGAGGACGAGGGGGAGACCCACCTTCAGTCAGCCCCGGGAGGCGGGGTCCCGGTCAACAACCCCGTAGGTGAAGAGGAAGCTGCGGTGGCAACGAGGGGGGGGGGGGGGGCGACCGACAGCAGCTACAAATCATGGAGGGGTGGAGCGAGGTGATGGGATGGCTGACCAACTACTGGCAGCAGTCGCACAGCTCACCTTGCGGTTGGGCAAGGCTGCGGTGAGAGGGGGAGCCACGGACAGCGTGGAGGGGATCGTCGCGGTGGGAGCTGCGCGATCGACAGCCGCAGTCGTTCGCGTGGTGTAAACCAAGCAGGAGAGCCTTACTGAGTCTCAAGACATTATCAGGAGGCTCCTGCTACATTGGAATGTTTGGCCAATTGCATTGAGTGGTGCATGTGGGAGTAAACGGTACCAAGTAGAACGTCATGAATACGACGAGGATGCACCTCAATGACAAGGATAGATGGAATCAAGAATCCATCGATGCACGCCTTCGACTAGTCACCTTGTGACCTAAGCCCACAACACCCGGTATTCCCAGGGAGTCTCCCATCTAAGCACAAAGCCCAGGCCTGCTTACTCTCTCAGAGCCAATGAAATTGTGTGGTGTATTCAAAGCCATAAGGGTTGAAGGCAATCGACAGGCAGGAAGAGGTGGGCACATGGGTGGCAGTTCAAGCGGCCGATGTAGACTGCTCTGATTGGATAGAGGTGGTCGAGCCAGATGATTGCATAAGCAGTAGCGGAGTGGTGCATCGTGGCCGTGATCGGACATCGAGTGGTCAAGCGGGTATTGTGTGCAATGCAGTAGAAACCAGTTCTGAACCGTCACACCGGTGGTGAGAGGCTGCTGACTTGGAGACGTTTGCCCCAGCTCCAATTCCGAGTTGGCCAACTGTAATAAGGTCGAGATCCTCCCGCGAGCTCAGGGAGGCCGGCTCGGGGTGCTGGCGCTGCGAGTCGGCCACGGCGAGGGTCTGGAAGTAAGGGGACGTCCGCTGTGGGCGGCCGCCAGACGGGATGCCGGGTCTCTGCACGGTAACAACGACGGCGGGGAGGACGATGATGAGGGCGACGGGTACGAGCAGTAGCGGCAACAACTGTGACAGAAACTGACGCGGCATCACGTAGCGGATAGCGCACCTCGCTACTGACCCGGCGAGCCAAGTTGGAGTCAAACTCGCGGTTAAGAATGGCGATAGCAAACATCAGAACCGATTACCATCTCCCTGTGCGCTCCTCGTGACCACCTGGCTTATAATAGTTGCGCATTTACAAATTTACCAACTTAGATTCAGATGAATACGAGAACCTGGTGTGGCGTGTAGTGAAAGTCAGCACAGGGGAGACGAAGGCGGCCGGCCATGGCGCTGGTCACACCACCTCCCTTATGTGCAGTGCCCTCCTTGATAGGTGCGCACTTGACCTAATATTCTGTGTAGGCTATAAGACCTTTGTCTTTACGTGTGTACATGTGTGCGAGTGTGCACTGCACGTGTGCAATTGTGCACGTGTGTGTGGCCTCAAGGTGCACATAGCCTGGCACAAGCGTCGTGGTGACGTCACCGCCACTTAGTGGCGAATGGTGGTTGTTGTGTTTTATACAATGGAGCATTTGTAGAGTGGAAAGTGGAGAGTTTTTCTATATCTGGGCAGTGTGCTCATGACCAGCTCCGGTTTGACAGCTGAGGCGGCATTATCTATTCATCGGCTGTCTAATGCTGTGTGGAAGCTACTGTCACTCCACATGAAGCTTTGGATCGTCTCAATCAGTCATGCCCTTCCTTATCTATACTTGTGAAATGTTGACCCCTCATGGAACATCTGCGCTGGTGAGATTTAGGCTGGCCTGCTTACGATCCATCCTTGGTTTAACCAGGATGGATTGTGTGAGGAGCTCACAAATCCGTGAAAGACCGCGACAGTCCCATCAATGAGCTCCTCCAGCAGGCAACGCTGCATTCACTAGGTCATGTAGCCCTCATGCCAAACCACCTCATGCCCAAGCTGTTTCTGTTTGTCCAGTTAGAGAGGTTAAAAGGTGCAAGAAGCGGGCTGGAGTAGAGATGGACTGATGCAGTACGGGAGGATGTGGAGCTGAGTGGACTTGCTGAAGATCGGTACCAGCGGTGTCAAGATCGACCTCTATGGAGGAGGCTTGTCAAAGACGCTACTGGGCAGTTGGAGGCAGTCGCACTCCAAAAACAACTCAGGGCAGAGGAGTGGCGCTCACAACAATGAACGGAGTGCTGGGTGGCTAAAATGCAGCAAGTTGGCGCAGTATAGGACACAGCTGGAGCATCCACCAGGCATCTCAGTCAACCCATGGCATCTGGGTATGTCCCATGACCTCGTGTCAGTGAACCTTCGACACTTCACGTGGCCTCAAGTGCACCTAGCCTGGCACCTTGGTGACGTCACCGCCACTTAGTGGGGTATGGCGGCTGTTGTTGTTGAGTGTACACGTGTATACGAGTATATACGTGAGTGTACACGTGTATACGAGTATATACGTGAGTGTACACGTGTATACGAGTATATACGTGAGTGTACACGTGTGATGCGGCTAAGCGGTAGTGCTGTACTAACAGTAGTAATAATAGCACTGCGGTGTTAGTAACAGCAGTAGTTATACTAGTTATAATACTATGGTATGGCAGTAACAGCAGTAGTTATACTAGTTATAATAACACTAGTGTGGTAGTAACAGTAGTTATATTAGTTATAATAATACTACAGTGGTAGTAACAGTAGTTATACTAGTTATAATAATACTACAGTGGTAGTAACAGTAGTTATACTAGTTATAATAACACTACGATGTGGTAGTAACAGCAGTAGTTATACTAGTTATAATAACACTAGTGTGGTAGTAACAGTAGTTATATTAGTTATAATAATACTACAGTGGTAGTAACAGTAGTTATACTAGTTATAACACTATAGTGTGGTAGCAACAGTAGTAGTTGTACTAGGTATAACACTACAATGTGGTAATAACAGTAGTAGTTGTACTAGTTATAACACTACGATGTGGTAGTAACAGTAGTAGTTGTACTAGGTATAACACTACAATGTGGTAATAACAGTAGTAGTTGTACTAGTTATAACACTACAATGTTGTAGTAACAGTAGTAGTTGTACTAGTTATAATAACACTAGTGTGGTAGTAACAGCAGTAGTTATACTACTACTAGTGTGGTAGTAACAGTAGTAGTTGTACTAGTTATAACACTACAATGTGGTAGTAACAGTAGTAGTTGTACTAGTTATAATAACACTAGTGTGGTAGTAACAGCAGTAGTTATACTACTACTAGTGTGGTAGTAACAGCAGTAGTTATACTACTACTAGTGTGGTAGTAACAGTAGTAGTTGTACTAGTTATAACACTACAATGTGGTAGTAACAGTAGTAGTTGTACTAGTTATAACACTACAATGTGGTAGTAACAGTAGTAGTTGTACTAGTTATAATATTTGTTTGTGTTTCTCCCATCTGCTGGGACTTTGTGGGTCCCAACGGGCCCGCGATGAGGTGGGGCACTGCTAAGGGGTTGACGGCTCTGCCCACACACTCCCACCGATTGCGTTCAAGGCGAAAGTTGACTGCGACCGCGGGGCCACGGAGGGCAGAGTTCGTCTCCTCCTCAGCAGCCGTCCGCGTCTCTGGGGAGGAGGTTTGGAGCGCCGCGTTCCCACAGCAGCCATCGCAGCAGCAGCAGCAGCGGCAGTCGTGAACTTCGATTTAAAGCTTTCGTGACTGCAGGGATTCATCTTCTTGGTTCTTTCAGTAAAGTCACGTAGAAGGGATGTAATAAAATAATAAAAAAAACATAATAAAATAATATATTTTATTGTTTTATTTTTATTATTAATAAAAACAAAACATCATAAAATAATATTATTATTAATAAAAACAAAACATAATAAAATAATATTTTATTGTTTTATTTTTATTATTTTATTACATCCCTTCTACGTGACTTTACCGAAAGAACCAAGAAGATGAGTCGTGAACTTATTTCCCCTCAGGAGGAGGAGGACGAAGCCAACCCCAGCTGCTAGCGAAGTTGATATCCCTGCCTGCGGCCACTGCGGGTTGGAGCGGGGTGCTGGGTAGGCGGCCACCACCGCAGTGGAAGAACGGATCACTGGAGGTGCGACAAAGAGCTTCACGGCTCATCGGATTCCTCCAGGATGGATACAGATCGTGAACCCTTACACAGACTCGCACGCAGATAGAGAGAGAGGCAGACAGAGAGGAGTCGTGAGGCGGTGGACTGATCGCGCTGACAGAGGCGAGGGAGTCGCTCTCACCGCCGTCTCCTCATGGCTCCCCCTCACCGCCTTCTCCTCCTCCCTCTCCCCTCCGTGCGCCGCCATTGCGGCTGCGAATTTCCCGCCCTTTTTGTCCCTCCCCCCCACGAACGCCCGCGTCGCGTGACGTCACTCGTTCGCCGATGACGTCATGTACCCGTGACGTCATTTGTAATTTGAAACAAGACGAGCGCGGCACGTGACGTCATACAACGCCACACAGCGAATACAAACGTCGAGGATGTCTCAGCCATCCCGTAGCTGTCAGCCCGTCGCGGTTCACTCCGCGCGTCTTCGCGTCTGTGACTTTCACATTTCACACTTCACTTCAGATTTAGCATTCTCTGGAAGAACGTCATCAACCAGGTAGGGTGTTGACTGTTGTGTTAGCCGACTCTCTGTGTTGTATTGCATTATATTTCTAAGTATACCAGTTTTGTTTTCTCTTTCATTTACACCCGACGATGATTGCTCGTGTTGCAATCGAAAAGTCGTATGCACGTTCGTTGTTCCTGTGTTTGATTGCTTGGACTTCTGGACGAATGGCTTCAGTGGAAAGGACGTCAAAGGGGAAATCGACGTTTACGTTTTTGATTTTAAGAATATCTTTTAACTGCTGAATTCCTATTGGGAAATAGCATGTGTAGTGGTGCTGTTGACGTGCGCCGACTGTGACAGTGATGGATCACGTGGCGGCACGGGGTGCGGGGTTGGGCACGCGTTGTGGGCGTGGTATGGACGCGCGCGCCGGGAGTGACAGATGACGGGCGGCGCGGCGTGGGTGTTGAGGCGCGCTGACACGAGATGGGGAAAAGAGGATCGTAGCCAGCGCCCGGTGATTGGTCGAAGGGGAGGTGCTCGCAGCGACGTCCGCAGGAGGGGTATAAAGGGTTACGCGCAAGAGCACTCGGGGCAGTTAGCCAGTTAGAGATTACAGACGGAGTGGAAGGGGTAGGGCCCGTGTGGCTCGAAGGCGAGACCGTGGGAAACCGAGGTCCGACGCCCATGTGGGTCGGGACTGTGGGACCCAGGGTCGAGACGGACACCCCAGCTGGGTGTGTTCCAAGAGGCTACGGGGCGTTAGTCGCCGGGTAGCTAAGTGGCGTTAGTCGCCGAGTAGATAGTCGAGTAGCTAAGTGGGCGTTAGTCGCCCGGGTAGCTAATTGGCGTTAGTCGCCCGAGGAGATAGTCGAGTAGCTAAGTGGGCGTTAGTCGCCCGGGTAGCTAAGTGGCGTTAGTCGCCCGAGTAGAGAGTCGAGTAGCTAAGTGGGCGTTAGTCGCCCGGGTAGCTAAGTGGCGTTAGTCGCCCGAGTAGCTAAGTGGGCGTTAGTCGCCCGGGTAGCTAAGTGGCGTTAGTCGCTCGTGTAGCTAAGTGGGTGTTGGTCACCCGTGTAGCTAAGTGGGTGTTGATCACCCGTGTAAATACAGTTGGTTCAATAAAAGAGTGTGCTACCCGTGAAGTCGTCTCCCGCCGAGTTACTACATTACACATGCGTATTAATAAAGATTTCGATACGAGTATTAAAGTGTTTTTTCTTGCAGATTAATAAAGACCTGATTTGTTTTTAAAGATGACTGATCGTACGTTATTGCTACCATATCCTTCCTTAAAAAAACGGACGAGTAGACATACACACACGAGTGTGCATCCAAACACGACTGTATATATAGCGGTGTACATTCACACACGAGTGTGCATGTGTTTCTACAAGTCTTAACGTTAATATACTTGCAGAACAATAAAGACCTGATGTGTTAAAAATGACAGATCGTCCCTTATTGCTACAATGTTCATAGCGAACACGTGTGGGGGCGAGTTTCAGGTGAAGCATCTCCATCACACAAGTTTACCCTTACCTGGCAGCATCGTGGCAGTCCGCTGGTCACACTCACTACGTCACACTCACGAGCTGTTTTCATTCATTTAGCACCACGAGCGGGGAGTCTCATCCCTGTAGTTCCCTGTTGTGGTGGCGCATTCCTACCACGTTGCCCCTCATTTCTTTGTATGACACAATATAAAAATAATTTGTTCCAATACATAATCATACACGAGTACACATACACTCCCATGTACACACACCCACACACGAGTGGACATACACAGCACTGTTGAAACATACACGAATGTGCATACACACTGCTTCATACATACACACACGGGTGCACATGCATACAAGTGCGCATACACACACGAGTGTACATACACATCAGTTTACGTACAAAGGGATTGCGTTCTACTACACGAACAAATGTGCGAACAAATTATTGTACATACCTATACACACACATTCACGCATATACATATCCACATCAACGAGTGTAAATAAACACACGAGTGGACATACACAGAAGTACAGATCCATGTACATACAAACAGTAGTATACTTGGAAAGCGGGATTTTGTGATTATTTTCACAGGTTAAGCTGACGATATGAATCTTAGATGCCCCACAACATTGAAGTACGTTACGCTAATGACAGAAAGCATGCGATTCTAATTAATTTTCTGTTTCCACTGCAGACGCTTGGAATTATTAACAATTTCGATGTATTGAATGCTTCCCCTATCCCCTCATTTTAATGCTGCTAATCCTGCATAATGCACGGGCATAAGTAGTACTAATCACATACCTGCATTTCCCATATCCCCTCCCTTTGATGCTGCTAATCCTGCATAATGCACGGGCAGAAGTAGTACTAATCACATACCTGCATTTCCCATAAATATGCTAAATTCCTCTTGATATGCAAATTATTTTGTCAAGGCGCCCTCTCCCCCCTTCCAACCCAGCTTAAATATACGCTCCAAGCATGGTGCTGTTTCATTCAGACGCTGTCTCCCCGACAGACCTGTTCTTCACCTGAGGACGGCTGCGTGCGTTGTGGCCGAAACGTCGTGAGAATTATTTTATTCCGTTTATTTTTTTATTCTTTTCCTTCTACGTGACTTTACCGAAAGAACCAAGAAGAGTTACCATTTCTTATTTGTTGGTCAGCTGGCGGTACTGGTACTCGTAATCGCGAGCCAATTCGTCGTAGAATTTATCCCAGAGAGCCTTCGTATCTGCTGGCATGGAATACAGCAGAATCGTAGCGAAGAGTTGACGAAGCTGGTACGGCATCTGAAAGAGCGAGGCTTCTTCCAGACACGCAACCCATTCGCGATCGCTCTCAATGTAGCCTGCTCGCATGGCTGCTTCCAGCGGTTTCTTTTATTTTATTCGTAACGCACCATCCATATGCGCTCCACCATCCACCATGCCCTTGCATCGCATGTGCGCCATCCACAGTGACATTGGTCAGCAATTGCACCGTTCCGATCGCACACAGGTTAGCCCCTGCATCCTCCGTCTGTATGTACACACACAGACAAATCCGTGATGGGGCCACCTATTTTTTTCTTATAAAAAATATTTTGTTGGTGTTTTTACGTTTACGTATTCCCATTGTGGGTGTTTTACGCATGCATCAGATTTTTGGGTTCCTCACATATGGTATCAGAGGTATGGGTCACTCCATTTCTCAATCGAACAATAACGGGGATCGTTTCAGTTATGACAGCTTGCAGATAGAAACATTGCATGATCGTATACTAATAATGACAGAATTTGCACCCCAGTGGAGGGCATCCCCCACCCGGCGCTTCTTACCGGTACTGTGAGACTTACAAATCCAGACTTCTCCTCCTCCTGAACCGTTCACAATACCCTGTGGTAGTACCATAATCATCTCAATAAAGCGATCACTTTCCAATGCCCATTTTGATCCCGGGAGTTACCCGGGTGGTGTCACACTGTACTCATTGTTTCAGCATGTCGCAAATTCCGATATGGCTTGTGCAACGGCCAGAGAGTGACAGCGGCGGGGACCGGGCTGCAACCTTTTTTTACAGTTTATTACATTTCAAAGTGCATGGGATTGGCACTCCAAAACATGATAAATGTACAGTAACGCCAACTGCATCCGTGCTAAACATGATACGCGGACACATGCTGCATATTATGCAACACATGCCCTTACCACTACCAGCATGCACAACATCTCAATTACACAACCGAAGTAGACAGCAAGCCGTGCATGGAGACGTGATCAACGTCAATACATAATAATGGTAATAAGCCATCAAACAGTCAGCTCGGTTGCCCCATGGGGGTATTGAGCCATGGGCGGAACTCCCGAAACTGTAGGGGGCGCTACGCAACTGGCCGTGGTCCCGGCAGGTGAAGCTGCCAGCTCAGTCCGCTAAGACTCACTGTATAGCGACCCCTGCCTACTCGTAAGGTAAAGTTGTTTGGGGACTCCACTAATCGCAGCACGCAGCACCCATTTTTTACATAAATATACGTAATATTACCGTAACTACCATTCGCACACTTACATACACACGATACTCACACAGCGCAGGGTCTGCGCCCACAGTGCACTGCACCACTGCGGCGCAGACCTTGCCAGACCTATGCTATCACACACGGCTTACCTTCTGTGTGCTTCTGCTTGTTTGGAAATCGACGACTGACTGACTGACCGGCGCGTGCTGCCGCCAAAAAGCACACAGCCCACTTTCAGCGAATTCAATGTAAGGGATCATTTATTTGTCCAATCAGATTGAAGGCGACACCGACAGAATTTCTCGAGCGCTGGTTTGATATGTAGGGCCGGGAACTGTGCAGGGCCACTTTGCACACACTTGTTTCGGCCCAATGAAAGATTAAGCACAGTGGTTTCAAGGGAATGGGCGCAATATTGATGGAGCTGCATACGAAAGAGTGGTCAGTTTTGGCCACTGGGCCGTCGAACCGAACGCCACCAATAATTAACAGATTTTATTGAAAGTTCTGGAATAGAAAATGTATGTGGCTATCTGATTAGTGGAGGGTTCTTGTTTGCACCCGCGGACGTTCTTCGTTGCCGAGATATCGCCACCAGGACGCAGTGTTCGGCGGGTGCAACAGCAACACTGTACCTACAGTAGATTATCCGTTGCGACCATCACTCTGAATATGCACATCTTATTCCAAATCAAGCTCGAGATCACCAATTTTGATATTTCAGGCTGTATGTCGCTTTATAATCCTCTAAACTTGCAGCAGTTTAGAGGACATTGGGGGGTGAATATTAGCAAATTAACACGAAACACGGAATTATGCATGGAGATGCACATCCTTATTCAAACGGAAGTGTACAATTATGCAGTGAGATGTACATACGTATTATGTTGCTAGATATGCGGATTGTTAATGCCTAAAATTTACAATTGAATGCAAAGTCCATGATAGGCCAAGTCGAGAACAAAGGATTTGGATGCTACAGGGGAATTATAAAGGGCTTAAAATCAGACCTCAAGGACATTTCGAGAGGGATTTTGCTGAGGATAGAGGCTCGACTCCTCGCTCTGCAGATAACCCTTCTTCCACGAGACCCAGCCTGGCGAGCACGATTGCTTGGCTACTTTGCTTCAAGAGAGTTCGTGGTGATCTCTTCAGACGGGTTCCAGGGACATCGATACGCCGTGCATCAACAAGTAAGTGTCTTCGTTAGTGGATAAACTGGTAATCGTGTGTGTAGTCCGACTTCCGAGACGTTACTGTGACTCGGTTAGACGTTAGTGAGAGTTGCTTTTTGGCGATTTGAGCCAGACATCCACGAAGTTTCACATGGAGCAGAAAAACTCTCCACAGCGGCACGCACACACGGGTAAGAAGCCATTCAATTGCTCTCTTTGTGGGAAGGCATTTGCAGATTCATCAACTCTTCGCAGTCACCAGAAAACACACTCGGGTGAGAAGCCATTCAATTGCTCTGTTTGTGTGAAGGCATTTGTCCGTAAAGCAGATCTTCACACTCACCAAAAAACACACACGGGCGAGAAGCCATTCAATTGCGCTGTGTGTTGGAAGGCATTTTCACGGAAATCAGATCTTCACAAGCACCAGAAAACACACACGGGCGAGAAGCCGTTCAATTGCTCTGTGTGTGGGAAGTCATTTGCAGATTCATCAACTCTTCGCAATCACCAAAAAACACACACGGGTGAGAAGCCATTCAATTGCTCTGTGTGTGGGAAGGCATTTGCAGATTCATCAACTCTTCGCAATCACCAGAAAACACACTCGGGTGAGAAGCCATTCAATTGCTCTGTTTGTGTGAAGGCATTTGCCCGTAAAGCAGATCTTCACACTCACCAAAAAACACACACGGGCGAGAAGCTGTTCAATTGCTCTGTGTGTGGGAAGCCATTTTCACGGAAATCAAATCTTCATCGTCACCAGGAAACACACAAGGGCGAGAAGCCATTCAATTGTTCTCCGTTGGAGAGGACACGGTCATCACCCCGAAACAAGCATGAGAAGATCCGCAATGATAGGAAAGTGAAATCAAAAGGAGAAATACAGAGTGCTGCAATGAGTCCTGAAAAAAATGCATCTTTCGAACCTATGCAGGTGGATCCTGAGAGATGCGTGGATGTAATGAGTCCTGACGACAATTCCTATTTCGACCCCATGCAGTTGGATCCTGCGAGATGGCTGGATGTACTGAGCCCTGACGACAATTCCTATTTCGACCCTGTGCAGGTTGATAATGAGAAATGGCTGCTGGAGTGGCTGGATAATCAAAGTACTGAGTACTTTTGTTAAAGTCCTGGAATGTGCACGTTTGTTTCTCTGTTAGATCAATGTATTAGGTGCAATTGATTATATCAGTGATTTCCAGCACTACTCCAAGCTAGTGTAATTATTTTAACAAAACCGTTTGATTGCTCTGTGTGTTGGAATCATTTTCACAGTCAGTAACACTTCACAGGCATCATCAAACAAAGAGTAAAAATGTTGTCATGAGTCCTCAACGAAATTCCTCTTTCGACCCCATGCAGTTGCATCCTGAAAGATGGCTTGATGTAGTGGAGTATTCGTGTCTCATATATATTTTTCGGTGATTTCTAGGACTTCAAGCTAGAGTGATGTTGTGAATGCTCTATAATGTGTTCGGATGAATGTCTTCCTTTTAAGTTCCAGAAGTGTTCACGGATTTCAGAATGACAACAATTTTATACTTAGGACGAATGGCTTCAGTCGAAAAGGACGTCAAAGGGGAAATCGACGTTTACGTGTTTGATTTTAAGAATATATTTTAACTGTTGAATTCCTATTGGGAAATAATTTGCCTAGTTCCTTTCCTGTTTGAGCATACGTATTAATAAAGATTTCGATACGAGTATTAACGTGAGCTTTCTTGCAGATTAATAAAGACCTGTTTTTAAAGATGACTGATCGTACGTTATTGCTACCATATCTTTCCTTTAAAAAAAACACGGACGAGTAGACATACACACACGAGTGTGCATCCAAACACGACTGTATATACAGCGTTGTGCATTCACACACGAGTGTGCATGTGTTTCTACAAGTATTAACGTTAATACTTGCAGAACAATAAAGACCTGATAGGTGAAAGATGACTGATCGTCCCTTATTGCTAAAATGTTCATAGCGAACACGTGTGGAGGCGAGTATCAGGTGAAGCATCTCCATGACACAAGTTTACCCTTACCTGGCAGCATCGTGGCAGTCCGCTGGTCACACTCACTACGTCACACTCACGAGCTGTAGGGGCGGGGCTCTGTCTGCTCAGTGGCGCTGTTTTCATTCATTTAGCACCACGAGCGGGGAGTCTCATCCCTGTAGTTCCCTGTTGTGGTGCCGCGCCGCATTCATTACCACGTTGCCCCTCAATTATTTGTACGATACAATATTATAACAATACATATCCACATCAACGAGTGTAAATAAACACACGAGTGGACATACACAGAAGTACAGATCCATGTACATACAAACAGTAGTATACTTGGAAAGCGGGATTTTGTGATTATTTTCACAGGTTAAGCTGACGATATGAATCTTAGATGCCCCACAACATTGAAGTACGTTACGCTAATGACAGAAAGCATGCGATTCTAATTAATGTTCTGTTTCCACTGCAGACGCTTGGAATTATTAACAATTTCGATGTATTGAATGCTTCCCCTATCCCCTCATTTTAATGCTGCTAATCCTGCATAATGCACGGGCATAAGTAGTACTAATCACATACCTGCATTTCCCATATCCCCTCCCTTTGATGCTGCTAATCCTGCATAATGCACGGGCAGAAGTAGTACTAATCACATACCTGCATTTCCCATAAATATGCTAAATTCCTCTTGATATGCAAATTATTTTGTCAAGGCGCCCTCTCCCCCCTTCCAACCCAGCTTAAATATACGCTCCAAGCATGGTGCTGTTTCATTCAGACGCTGTCTCCCCGACAGACCTGTTCTTCACCTGAGGACGGCTGCGTGCGTTGTGGCCGAAACGTCGTGAGAATTATTTTATTCCGTTTATTTTTTTATTCTTTTCCTTCTACGTGACTTTACCGAAAGAACCAAGAAGAGTTACCATTTCTTATTTGTTGGTCAGCTGGCGGTACTGGTACTCGTAATCGCGAGCCAATTCGTCGTAGAATTTATCCCAGAGAGCCTTCGTATCTGCTGGCATGGAATACAGCAGAATCGTAGCGAAGAGTTGACGAAGCTGGTACGGCATCTGAAAGAGCGAGGCTTCTTCCAGACACGCAACCCATTCGCGATCGCTCTCAAGGTAGCCTGCTCGCATGGCTGCTTCCAGCGGTTTCTTTTATTTTATTCGTAACGCACCATCCATATGCGCTCCACCATCCACCATGCCCTTGCATCGCATGTGCGCCATCCACAGTGACATTGGTCAGCAATTGCACCGTTCCGATCGCACACAGGTTAGCCCCTGCATCCTCCGTCTGTATGTACACACACAGACAAATCCGTGATGGGGCCACCTATTTTTTTCTTATAAAAAATATTTTGTTGGTGTTTTTACGTTTACGTATTCCCATTGTGGGTGTTTTACGCATGCATCAGATTTTTGGGTTCCTCACATATGGTATCAGAGGTATGGGTCACTCCATTTCTCAATCGAACAATAACGGGGATCGTTTCAGTTATGACAGCTTGCAGATAGAAACATTGCATGATCGTATACTAATAATGACAGAATTTGCACCCACCCGGCGCTTCTTACCGGTACTGTGAGACTTACAAATCCAGACTTCTCCTCCTCCTGAACCGTTCACAATACCCTGTGGTAGTACCATAATCATCTCAATAAAGCGATCACTTTCCAATGCCCATTTTGATCCCGGGAGTTACCCGGGTGGTGTCACACTGTACTCATTGTTTCAGCATGTCGCAAATTCCGATATGGCTTGTGCAACGGCCAGAGAGTGACAGCGGCGGGGACCGGGCTGCAACCTTTTTTTACAGTTTATTACATTTCAAAGTGCATGGGATTGGCACTCCAAAACATGATAAATGTACAGTAACGCCAACTGCATCCGTGCTAAACATGATACGCGGACACATGCTGCATATTATGCAACACATGCCCTTACCACTACCAGCATGCACAACATCTCAATTACACAACCGAAGTAGACAGCAAGCCGTGCATGGAGACGTGATCAACGTCAATACATAATAATGGTAATAAGCCATCAAACAGTCAGCTCGGTTGCCCCATGGGGGTATTGAGCCATGGGCGGAACTCCCGAAACTGTAGGGGGCGCTACGCAACTGGCCGTGGTCCCGGCAGGTGAAGCTGCCAGCTCAGTCCGCTAAGACTCACTGTATAGCGACCCCTGCCTACTCGTAAGGTAAAGTTGTTTGGGGACTCCACTAATCGCAGCACGCAGCACCCATTTTTTACATAAATATACGTAATATTACCGTAACTACCATTCGCACACTTACATACACACGATACTCACACAGCGCAGGGTCTGCGCCCACAGTGCACTGCACCACTGCGGCGCAGACCTTGCCAGACCTATGCTATCACACACGGCTTACCTTCTGTGTGCTTCTGCTTGTTTGGAAATCGACGACTGACTGACTGACCGGCGCGTGCTGCCGCCAAAAAGCACACAGCCCACTTTCAGCGAATTCAATGTAAGGGATCATTTATTTGTCCAATCAGATTGAAGGCGACACCGACAGAATTTCTCGAGCGCTGGTTTGATATGTAGGGCCGGGAACTGTGCAGGGCCACTTTGCACACACTTGTTTCGGCCCAATGAAAGATTAAGCACAGTGGTTTCAAGGGAATGGGCGCAATATTGATGGAGCTGCATACGAAAGAGTGGTCAGTTTTGGCCACTGGGCCGTCGAACCGAACGCCACCAATAATTAACAGATTTTATTGAAAGTTCTGGAATAGAAAATGTATGTGGCTATCTGATTAGTGGAGGGTTCTTGTTTGCACCCGCGGACGTTCTTCGTTGCCGAGATATCGCCACCAGGACGCAGTGTTCGGCGGGTGCAACAGCAACACTGTACCTACAGTATATTATCCGTTGCGACCATCACTCTGAATATGCACATCTTATTCCAAATCAAGCTCGAGATCACCAATTTTGATATTTCAGGCTGTATGTCGCTTTATAATCCTCTAAACTTGCAGCAGTTTAGAAGACATTGGGGGGTGAATATTAGCAAATTAACACGAAACACGGAATTATGCATGGAGATGCACATCCTTATTCAAACGGAAGTGTACAATTATGCAGTGAGATGTACATACGTATTATGTTGCTAGATATGCGGATTGTTGATGCCTAAAATTTACAATTGAATGCAAAGTCCATGATAGGCCAAGTCGAGAACAAAGGATTTGGATGCTACAGGGGAATTATAAAGGGCTTAAAATCAGACCTCAAGGACATTTCGAGAGGGATTTTGCTGAGGATAGAGGCTCGACTCCTCGCTCTGCAGATAACCCTTCTTCCACGAGACCCAGCCTGGCGAGCACGATTGCTTGGCTACTTTGCTTCAGGAGAGTTCGTGGTGATCTCTTCAGACGGGTTCCAGGGACATCGATACGCCGTGCATCAACAAGTAAGTGTCTTCGTTAGTGGATAAACTGGTAATCGTGTGTGTAGTCCGACTTCCGAGACGTTACTGTGACTCGGTTAGACGTTAGTGAGAGTTGCTTTTTGGCGATTTGAGCCAGACATCCACGAAGTTTCACATGGAGCAGAAAAACTCTCCACAGCGGCACGCACACACGGGTAAGAAGCCATTCAATTGCTCTCTTTGTGGGAAGGCATTTGCAGATTCATCAACTCTTCGCAGTCACCAGAAAACACACTCGGATGAGAAGCCATTCAATTGCTCTGTTTGTGTGAAGGCATTTGTCCGTAAAGCAGATCTTCACACTCACCAAAAAACACACACGGGCGAGAAGCCATTCAATTGCTCTGTGTGTGGGAAGTCATTTGCAGATTCATCAACTCTTCGCAATCACCAAAAAACACACACGGGTGAGAAGCCATTCAATTGCTCTGTGTGTGGGAAGGCATTTGCAGATTCATCAACTCTTCGCAATCACCAGAAAACACACTCGGGTGAGAAGCCATTCAATTGCTCTGTTTGTGTGAAGGCATTTGCCCGTAAAGCAGATCTTCACACTCACCAAAAAACACACACGGGCGAGAAGCTGTTCAATTGCTCTGTGTGTGGGAAGCCATTTTCACGGAAATCAAATCTTCATCGTCACCAGGAAACACACAAGGGCGAGAAGCCATTCAATTGTTCTCCGTTGGAGAGGACACGGTCATCACCCCGAAACAAGCATGAGAAGATCCGCAATGATAGGAAAGTGAAATCAAAAGGAGAAATACAGAGTGCTGCAATGAGTCCTGAAAAAAATGCATCTTTCGAACCTATGCAGGTGGATCCTGAGAGATGCGTGGATGTAATGAGTCCTGACGACAATTCCTATTTCGACCCCATGCAGTTGGATCCTGCGAGATGGCTGGATGTACTGAGCCCTGACGACAATTCCTATTTCGACCCCGTGCAGGTTGATAATGAGAAATGGCTGCTGGAGTGGCTGGATAATCAAAGTACTGAGTACTTTTGTTAAAGTCCTGGAATGTGCACGTTTGTTTCTCTGTTAGATCAATGTATTAGGTGCAATTGATTATATCAGTGATTTCCAGCACTACTCCAAGCTAGTGTAATTATTTTAACAAAACCGTTTGATTGCTCTGTGTGTTGGAATCATTTTCACAGTCAGTAACACTTCACAGGCATCATCAAACAAAGAGTAAAAATGTTGTCATGAGTCCTCAACGAAATTCCTCTTTCGACCCCATGCAGTTGCATCCTGAAAGATGGCTTGATGTAGTGGAGTATTCGTGTCTCATATATATTTTTCGGTGATTTCTAGGACTTCAAGCTAGAGTGATGTTGTGAATGCTCTATAATGTGTTCGGATGAATGTCTTCCTTTTAAGTTCCAGAAGTGTTCACGGATTTCAGAATGACAACAATTTTATACTTAGGACGAATGGCTTCAGTCGAAAAGGACGTCAAAGGGGAAATCGACGTTTACGTGTTTGATTTTAAGAATATATTTTAACTGTTGAATTCCTATTGGGAAATAATTTGCCTAGTTCCTTTCCTGTTTGAGCATACGTATTAATAAAGATTTCGATACGAGTATTAACGTGAGATTTCTTGCAGATTAATAAAGACCTGTTTTTAAAGATGACTGATCGTACGTTATTGCTACCATATCTTTCCTTTAAAAAAAACACGGACGAGTAGACATACACACACGAGTGTGCATCCAAACACGACTGTATATACAGCGTTGTGCATTCACACACGAGTGTGCATGTGTTTCTACAAGTATTAACGTTAATACTTGCAGAACAATAAAGACCTGATAGGTGAAAGATGACTGATCGTCCCTTATTGCTAAAATGTTCATAGCGAACACGTGTGGAGGCGAGTATCAGGTGAAGCATCTCCATCACACAAGTTTACCCTTACCTGGCAGCATCGTGGCAGTCCGCTGGTCACACTCACTACGTCACACTCACGAGCTGTAGGGGCGGGGCTCTGTCTGCTCAGTGGCGCTGTTTTCATTCATTTAGCACCACGAGCGGGGAGTCTCATCCCTGTAGTTCCCTGTTGTGGTGCCGCGCCGCATTCATTACCACGTTGCCCCTCAATTATTTGTACGATACAATATTATAACAATAATACACGAGTACACATATACACTCCCATGTACACACACCCACACACGAATATACATACACAGCAGTGTACGTACACAGGGATTGCGTTTGACATCACAAATAAATGGGCGAACAAATGATTGTACATACCTATACACACATACATACACGCTTGTACATATCCACATAAACAAGTGTAAATATACACACGAGTGACGTACACATCAGTACAGATCCATGTACATACACACAGTAGCAGACTAGGATAGCGAGGTTTTGTGATTATTTTCACAGGTTAAACTGACGATATAAACATTAGATGCCCCACAACACTGAAGTACGTTATACTTTTGAAAAAAACCCGCATTCAATTCTAATTCCTTCTCTGTTTCCACTCCAAACGCTTGGAATTATTAATATTATTTAAAATAGTGGCCACATGTTTAATGAGTGTAGTGAAGACATTAGTTTACTTTATTTCATTCCATTTGTTTGCATTTGCTACGGCACACTGGTTGAAATTATTCTTCCCATTTATGAAATCTCTCTAGAATCATTTACATTTTCTTCATAAACTTCCTTGCATTCAATTGTTATTCTAGCATGTAACGCTCCTCATATATAACAAACCTAATCTCATGTGGCCATTGTGCTTAAGCCTAAGTAGGATTTTGCACATTTCCAATGGCCTGTAAACTGTGATCAAGTTACCGGCCTTACCTGTGAAATACAGTATAATATATTGTTGATCGAGATATACTCATGCTAAGAGGTGCATGTTTCATATCGTGTTGATGTGGTTTTATGAATATGTTTAAGGACCTTTGTTGATCAGGGTGTGTCTAGACAACGAAGGTGAATTGTTATATTTGATCAATTAAAATTGTTACAATTGCCGTGGATACCCATTTGGATGGTATCGTTTGTATGCGTTGTTTATCATATTGTAACGCAGCCATGATCGCATTTCAGTCTATAGCAGAAAGTCTCCTGTGTATTTAGACCTTTGTGTATTACAGTGCTGTGTGTACGAATGTGTTGACACATTTTCCACGTGTTTTCACGGTAAGTGCATTGCATGTGGAGGGGTTACCAGCCCATTGCAACAGTCCGGAGACCTCGTGGGCCTCTGTGATGTCTATGAGCCTTCCCTCTAGGACATTGCTCACATTTACCACAGCTTTACCGCCCTGCATCGATGATGAGGTAGGGGTTGTTTTTACAGAACTTCACTCGTGGGCAGGATAATGCCAAACAACAGGGAGAGTGGCTCCTATTTTGAATAAAATAATGAAGGGCCAACCGTGGCGGTGAGCTGTAGGAAGCTGTATGCCCCACGCGTGGAGTGGTGATTGTTCCTGCCTGCACTGAAGGTGAACATCAGTGTAGGGATGCGGGCAAGGCCGAATAGTCATATGCCTCTCAAAATATCCCATATTAGAATCACACTCGAATGAATAATTGTTGTATGTATATATGCGAACTGCGGGATTTGAATTGCATTATAATCACTATCATCACATTGTGGTCGTTATTAGATTCACACTATCCACTGCTGGATCTGCCCTCTCAATGGATTAATATATATGCATATATATACAGAGTATGATTACTTGACATTTACGTATTGATTTTTAACTGTTGAATTCCTGAAAGCTTCCAGCTGTAAGTAGCAGCTCGGCAGGACTGTGGGGTTATGCGGCGCTTTTGGTTCGTGCCTACTTTCCCAGGCTCACTTTATCGCCGCCACTATTAAATTTTTTACCAGCCAAAACTTGAGGCATTTCAAGAGGGGTTGGTGTGTTTTGAATATTTTAGATCAGCCACCCTGCGTATCTCTGGGACCACCCGATACGCACGCGATACACCGCAGGATGACCCCTTCATCCCGACATTCACGCCTGAGCCTCAGCGTTCGCGAACACTCGCACACCCTGAAGGCACTTGTAGCCTTGCGTGGCGTCTGCCACCCACTGTTGGGCCACATTCCCTAGAAAGCCGACTTCAAGGTGAAGCTCGACGCTGAGCGTCGTGGACCACCGCCGGCCTGACACCGTCGTCGTCAGGGGAGAGGACGCGAGACGGCGCCTCCTGGCTCCTTTCCACCATAGGGAGGTGTCAGAGGCAGCCTCCTTGAGGCCCACGACCGGTTCAGATAATCGTCGCTGATGTTGAGCAAGAATTTAACGTGAGCGAGAATTGAGCTGCGTGCTAACCACTACACTACCACTCCGCTACAACTACGCTACCACTACACTACCACTACACTACCAGTACACTACCACTACACTGCGCATGTTCATACGCACAGCTGTGTAATAGGTTTTGTGATCATTTTCACTGGTTAAACAGAAGAACGCTGAATTATCTTCTTGGTTCTTTCGGTAAAGTCACGTAGAAGGGAAATAATAAAATAATAAAAATAAAACAAAATAAAATTATTCTCACGACGTTTCGGCCACAACGCAAGCAGCCATCCTCAGGTGAAGAACAGGTCTGTCGGAAAGACAGCGTCTGAAAGAACACCACCAGGTTTGGCAGCGTATATTTAAGCTGGGTTGGAGGGGGTAGAGCGCCTTGACAAATGAATTTTCATATCAAGAGGAATTTAGCATATTTATGGGAATGCGTAGGAGGTGGACGGGGGGTTTCAAAGTCATATTATGCCCGTGCATTATGCAGGATTAGCAGCATCAAAGGGAGGGAGTAGGGTTAGCATTAATAAAGGGAAGGAATGTTAATAGTATGGAGCGGCAGTAACTAAACCACCACGTAAAAAACTAAAATATAAACTACATCAGTATCATCAGTATACTAAATATACTCTCCAATAAGCTGAGCTTCTAACAGTAATTCATACAATACAATTCTATGTCGCAAAAAATATAATATGCCTCCAGCTAAACTTTTTCTCTTACATCACACGGTTCTACCCCGTACTATATACTGCCATAGACAAACCCAACATTAAATAATATACTGTATTACTATACACCACCTTAGACTATACATTATAATATTACACTATGTATTATTCTACCCACCCTATACTGTATACCACACTGCTGTATATTCACTATACAATTACGATACTATATATTACCTTATACATTATATTAAACATTACACTTTTATACTATTTATTATTATACAATCTGCTATACAACCTATCTCCGGTTGTAGCCAACGTTTTCATGGAGAAATTTGAGACTGACGCCATCCAGACTGCCAAACTACGAAATGCAACGTTGAGAACTTAATCTTTCATCAATGCAACATCATTCCAAACGACCCCACCATTTGTGTGCTGGTGTCATTGACCCAATTCGAATGATACCTGTGACTTACAGCTTTCCACACCTTACGCCACGCTCCCATGCCCCCTTCATTCGTTTTTTGTTTATCAGAAGGAGGCACTCCCTGTTTTTTGCCAATCCCCTGCCACGAGTAAAGTTTTGCAAAAACAACCCCCTTCCTTCATTGACGGTGTCAGACGGTAACGCTGTGGTGGATGTGAGCAATGTCCCGGAGGGAAGGCTCGTAGCCATCACAGCGGCCCACGAGGTCTTTGGACGGGTGCGAGGGGCTGGTAACCCCTCAATAGTCAATGCAATTACCAAAAACTCGTCACAAATCTTAAACACGTGCAAAATATTGAACACAAACACACTGGTGTATATACACACCGAAGGTCGTATGTTACAGACTAAAAGGTGACGATTGTTTTTTTGTTGCGTTACTTTATTATAAACCACGCTTATAAGCTAAACCATTCAAATGATTGTTCAAAGTTTACGACAGAAATTGGAAATAAAACACCCTCGTTTTCTCAAAGCACCCTGTTCAACAAGAGTGTTCTAAATATATTTATAAAACAAGGTCAGCACAGCATAAACCTGCACCTCTTAGTCCAAATTAAACTCGACATCATAATGTTGATACTTTAGACTGTATGTCGCTAATAAATCCTCTAAACCTGCAGCAGATAACAGGACATTGCGGGGTGAATATTGGCAAATTAACACGAAACACAGAATTATGCAGGGAGATGCACATCCTTATTCAAACGGAAGCGTACAATTATGCAGATGTGCATACTTATTAAAGTTTAAGTACAATGGCCAGATTAGCTAAGCTATGTTGCTAGATATGCGGATTGTTAATGTAAAAAATTCTAATTGAATGCAAAGTCCATGATAGGCCAAGTCGAGAACAAAGGATTTGGATGCTAGATGGAAGTTAGAAGGGGCGTTAAATCAGACCTCAAGATCATTTCGAGAGGGATTTTACTGAGGATAGACACTCGACTCCTCGCTCTGCAGATAACCCTTCTTCTACGAGACCCAGCCTGGCGAGCACGATTGCTTGGCGACTGGTTGGCGACTTCGCTTGGGAGAGTTCGTGGCGATCTCTTCAGACGGGTTACAGGGACATCGATACGCCGTGCATCAACAAGTAAGTGTCTTTGATAATTGGTTTTTTACCCTTCTATCTGGCAACAAAACTGACACCTTTTTACAAGGAGTCATGTTTGCATAGACCGCAATACCTGCAGTCACAATACAAACAAAAGACATAACTCTGATAATGTATGTGCACTGTCCTTGAAGTTGATTGGTCCACACCCGAGACAGCTTTCCTTAGAGCCTAGTCTCACATGGGTTGAACCAGATGACGCCAAAAGGCGCACAACTCAAAGACAATGCACCATCAGAGTATGAGAGCTCGAGGCAAGTATCTACACTATGGGAACCTCATTTGCCAGTAAAAATATAATTGTTTTTTTTACCCTTCTATCTGGCAACAAAACTGACAGTCATAATTAGTGGATAAACTGGTAATCGTGTGTGTAGTCCGACTTACGAGACGTTACTGTGTCTCGGTTAGACGTTAGTGAGAGTTGCTTTTTGGCGATTTGAGCCAGACATCCAGGCAGCTTAGAGGGCGCCTTTAACTCGCAACAACACCCGCGACTGTTACTCTGCTCTGACGAATAAGTCAAATGGAGCAGTTAAACTCTCCACAGCGCCACACACACTAGGGTGCGAAGCCATTCAATTGCTCTGTTTCTGTGAAGGCATTTGCACATAAAGCAGATCTTCACACTCACCAGAAAACACACACAGGCGAGAATCAATTCAAGTGCTCTCTTTGTGGGAAGGCATTTTCACTAAAACAAAATCTTCACACTCACCAGAAAACACACTCGGGTGAGAAGCCATTCACTTGCCCTGTGTGTGGGAAGGCATTTTCACTGAAACAAAATCGTCAGTCACCAGAAAACACACGGACGAGAAGCCATTCAATTGCTCTGTTGGTGTGAAGGCATTTGCACGTAAAGCAGATCTTCACACTCACCAGAAAACACAAACGGGCGAGAAACCATTCAATTGCGCTGTCTGCGGGAAGGCATTTGTACAGAAATCAAATCTTTACACTCACCAGAAAACACACTCGGGTGAAAAGCCATTCAATTGCGCTGTGTGCGGGAATGCATTTGCATGGAAATCAAATCTTTACACTCACCAGAAAACACACTCGGGTGAGAAGCCATTCAATTGCTCTATTTGTGGGAAGGCATTTTCACTGAAATCAAATCTTCACACTCACCAGAAAACACACACGGGCGAGAAGCCATTCAATTGCGCTGTGTGCGGGAAGGCATTTGTACTGAAATCACATCTTCAAAGGCACCAGAAAACACACTTGGGTGAGAAGCCATTCAATTGCTCTACGAGGGAGAGGACAAGTTCACGGTCATCACCCCGAAACAAGCATCAGAAGATCCGCAATGATAGGGAAGTGAAATCAAAAGGTGAAATGCAAAGTGCTGAAATGAGTCCTGAAAAAAATTCACTTTTCGAACCGATGCAGGTGGATCCTGAGAGATGGCTGAATGTATTGGATGTAATGAGTCCTGACAATTCTTCTTTTGACCCCATGCAGTTGGATCCTGAGAGATGGCTGGATGTAGTGGAGTGGCTGGAGAGTCAAATGTATTGAGTACTGTTGCAGTGTATATTCGTGTATCTTAAATATTTTTCCAGTGATTTCCAGTAACCCCTGCTAGAGTGATGTTGTGAATGCTTTTTAACGTGTTCCAATGAAAGCATTCCTTTTATGTTCTAGTAATTGGATCATCGGGGCTATTAAATGGCTGGTGCTCATGGTAGAAGGTGGCATGTGTTGTAATTTTCTCACAGCAAATGATGTGAGCATGCTGTCTTGTTTATTCCAGACTCCGTCACGTTAAGGTGGTGCTTCGTAGTCCTATCGGATTACTTGTTGATGTGGTGTGATGTGCAGTGGTTGTGAGGTGGTTCAATTCCTGATTTTACTCTCGTGGTTTTGTTGAGCTAAAGTTGGAGAAAGACTGTGATCACATCTTTGCTCAATATTTTTTTTAAAAATCTTTCATTTTCCTCATTTTTTTATAATAACTACTGCAGATGATCGGTTTCAGGATGTACGTGGATTTCACTTTCGTTGTTCCTGTGTTTGATGGCTTTCACTTCAGGATGAATAACTTCAATAGATAAGGATGTCAATGGGGAATGATAAATCGACCTTTACTTGTTTGATTTTGAGAATATTTTTTAACTATTAAATTGCTGAAAGTAAAATAATTTGTCTCGTTCCAGATCTGAGTTTCAGCCATATTTGTTTAAATGGGGGTCTCAATTCTAGATTTGAAGCTTTCGTGACTGCAAGGATTCATACTCTTAGGTTTTTTCGAGAAAGTCACGTAGGTAAAAAAAAATAACAGTAAAATAAAAATCACGACGTTTCGGAGGCGACACAAGCTTCTGTCTTCAGGTGGAACCGTCACAGCACGCTTGCTGTATCAAGTAAAAGTCATTTACTTAATACAGCAAGCGTGACTTTACCGAAAAAAACCTAAGAGTATGGGGGTCTCAAGTTTATGGAATTGATGATCTCAACATGCTTACAAAAATACGACGCGTAAAGTTTAACTGCCATGTGATGAATATTTCTCAATAGCAGGTCCTGTTGTGTGGTCAGAGGTAATTACAGGGACCTTAGAATTAGTTCTGTGAATCTTCATGTGCTTCGTTCTCCAATTCATTACTTGTCCTTTGAATGCATTTTCTGTTCTCCATAGACCGGGAGTCGTGGCGCCAGTCGACCACGTGGGGGGACATTATGGATGAAGTGGACCCTTTCCCAGGCCAAAGCTACGAGCATCGCTCCCCAAAGGTGGGTATGGGATATATGGGGGTCAAACACACCATATTCACTCCACACTCGCACACCATTTCACCACACCATTGCACCAAAACATCACTACACCTCACATCACCACACCATCACACCACCACCAACTCAATAGACCATCATATATCCTCAAAATGCGTCTATACAGTGAGGGAAAAAAGTATTTGATCCCCTGCTGATTTTGTACGTTTGCCCACTGACAAAGGAAAGATCAGTCTATAATTTTAATGGTAGGTTTATTTGAACAGTGAGAGACAGAATAACAACAACAAAATCCAGAAAAACGCATGTCAAAATTTTTATGAATTGATTTGCATTTTAATGAGGGAAATAAGTATTAAGGCCATTATGTCCAAGGGATCAATTAGAATACACATAAAAAGATAAATTTATTACAAATGATTCGGCTAAATTGACACAGCAAGGTCACCCACTACTGTGAAACCACAACAGTCTGTGTGAGACACAGCTGAACCTATCTCAAGGATAGCCTTGCCCCATGAGAATGACAGCACCAATGTTAAGCACACTCACTGGCCATGCCAATACTAAGCACACTCACTGGCCATGTTGTTACTGCTGTTCATATTAAGCTTGAATGAATCCGCCACACATTCCACCCACGGACGATGGAGAGATGGCGATGTCTGCCGTAGTAAGAATGTGGAACGGTGTCGTGTTTGTCTCTTCACAGATCTGAGCAAGTGCAGCCCTCCTCCTCACTCGTCCAGGCCTTTGAAGCGAAGTCAGAGATTGTGGAGAAGGAGACGAAAGAAGAGGTGAAGGAGATGGAGGATGAAGTAGAGACGGAGGAAGAGAAGGCAAAGGAGGACGAGATTGTGATGGTGACAATGGAGGAGAGCATAGAGGGAGAGGATAAAGACAATACGGAGATGGAGGACAAGGAGACAACAAAGGATGAACAGATGGTCGTGGTGGAGGAGATGGAGACTACGGACAAAGCGGAAACAATGGCAGTGGTGGAGGAGGAAGAGAAGAGGGTGGAGGAGATGGTGGTGCAGGAGGGTGAGGAGGAGAAGATGGAGGAGGAAGAGATGGTGCTAATGGAGGAAGAGAATATGGAGAAGACAGAAGACAGAGGTGGCACAGAAAGAGGAGGAGGATGAAGAAGAGGGGATGGAGGAGGATGAGACAGAGGAGAAGATGGAGGAGGTGCAGGTGGAGATGCACGAAAAGAAGAGGAAGCGAGGGGGCTTCGCTCGCATGGCGAGAGCGTTCACCTCACTCCTCCGCCACTTGCTACTTTGTGGAGGCAGGTCCACCGCCCAGTAGGGGTGGTGGTCGTGGATCGGTGCCAACCGTGACTGCTATCACCACACTACCCACGGTGCCACTGGGACCACAGCTGGGGAATGAAACTGAGCAGCAGATGCCAGCACTGCAGCGGAGAATGACTGCTGCCAGGAGACCTGGCAGCAGTCATTCACACACACATGGGGCTATTCCATTAGCATAGCCGGCCCCACACTGGGCCCCTTCCATGCTGGTTTTCATCCAGGCTGGTTTTCATCCAGGCGATCCTCATGCGATGACCTTGCCATGGTTTCCAGGACATGTAAGGGGCAGCTGACCCAGGGTGAGAGAGCTGGAGGGTCTGGTGCAGACAATGAACAAAACCTGCACGTGCCAAGTCTCAAGGTCACCCGGTTAAGAATTAGGATCAATATTTTTGTTGCTGTTGTTACTATAAACTTTGTGAAATCAACTCATGAGGACACAACGTAACGTTGCATTGCTTGCGAGTGCTGCCTGGGTTGGTTAAATGTGCCTTGGGGCTCGTGTGTGCGGTGTCCCGGCTGTGTGTGTGGCGGGATAAGGATATAGATAGAGACGTTTTGGGAAATGGTTCTTCTTCAGAGCACATATTCAGGTGATTCGCCTTCTTCACGACAAATCCACCCCTCATCTGCCCCACTGATCCACTGCTCCAATGCCCCACTGCTCCTTTGCTGCACTGCCTCATTGCTCCATTGCTCCTCTGCTCTATTGCCCCACGTCTCCACTGCGCTCTGCTTCACTGTCCTGCTCCACTGCCAATCTGCTCCACTGCCCCTCTGCTCCACCATCTGCCACAGCAGTTGAAACAAGTGTAAAAATGGGTGCGCCACAATAGAGCGGAAAGTTGCGTTTGGTGGATTAAAGAGAAAGGAAATGCAGGACTGTGCCACTGCTCCACAATCCCAATTGCTTTGGAAAAATATTCAAAGAATGCTGCTGCTCACTAAACAGGTTGCTGCTTATGTCTTTAGCGTGGGGGGTGTTTAGAGGTGGCCCATGGACCTTGTGGTCATAGCACTGAATTGGCACCACGGAGTACCTGGGATTGAATCCAGGCAGTCACCTGTGATCAAAGCAGATTCTCAAGTCTAGCGAGTCAATGGTCTCAGCCTGGTCATCATTCACTGCACAACATCAACTATCACATGGCTGCAATGTGGTTCTCCATGTACTTAGGATAAATTCCAGCTGTAAGAAGTAACAACATTGTTGTGACCAACGTTGCTCTTAAATAAAGAACAGGTGGAAAAGTCCTGCCCTATACAATGTGGACCAGACAGCACTTGAAGGGTACTCAGAGTTCAGTGTGCCATTCTCGAGCACAAGGCATCATCATCACCACCCATCAACATTGCCAGCCATCTCACAAACCCCACACTCACCATAATACTCACACACCCACACTCACCATAATACTCACACACCCACACACTCACCATAATACTCACACACCCACACACTCACCATAATACTCACACACCCACACACTCACCATAATACTCACACACCCACACACTCACCATAATACTCACACACCCACACACTCACCATGATACTCACACACCCACACACTCACCATGATACACACCCCTACCATCCTACTCTCACACACGTCATGAAAGTCACACACGCACCATTACTCACACACAAACCTACAAACTCACAACGACAACAGCCGTATTTGCAACTACATGATGGTGATATCACAACAACCCAGGTGCCATGGGTTGACTGCTGTGCCAGGCTAGGTGCAGGAGGAGGTCACGGGACAGAGCCAGGTGTCATGGGTTGACTGCTGTGCCAGGCTAGGTGCAGGAGGAGGTCATGGGACAGATACTGATGCTGTGGGTTGACTGCTATGCGACAATCCCACTTGGGCGACAGCCAAGGCCAAAGGTCGGATTGCAGCCAGTAAACTCCTGAACCTGCACCACCTAGAGAGAAGGGGACATGGAGACATGGGAGAGAGAGGAAGGAGACACGAGGAGAGATAGGAGGGAGACACGGGAGAGAGAGGAGGGAAACACGGGGAGAGAGAGGAGGGAGACACGGGGAGAGAGAGGAGGGAGACACGGGGAGAGAGAGGAGGGAGACACGGGGAGAGAGAGGAGGGAGACACGGGGAGAGAGAGGATGGAGACACGGGGAGAGAGAGGAGGGAGACACGGGGAGAGAGAGGAGGGAGACACGGGGAGAGAGAGGAGGGAGACACGGGGAGAGAGAGAGGAGGGTGACACGGGGAGAGAGAGGAGGGAGACACGGGGAGAGAGAGAAGGGAGACACGGGGAGAGAGAGGAGGGAGACACGGGGAGAGAGAGGAGGGAGACACGGGGAGAGAGAGGAGGGAGACACGGGGAGAGAGAGGAGGGAGACACGGGGAGAGAGAGGAGTGAGACACGGGGAGAGAGAGGAGGGAGACACGGGGAGAGAGAGGAGGGAGACACGGGGAGAGAGAGGAGGGAGACACGGGGAGAGAGAGGAGGGAGAGAGAGGAGGGAGACACGGGGAGAGAGAGGAGGGAGACACGGGGAGAGAGAGGAGGGAGACACGGGGAGAGAGGAGGGAGACACGGGGAGAGAGAGGAGGGAGACACGGGGAGAGAGAGGAGGGAGACACGGGGAGAGAGAGGAGGGAGACACGGGGAGAGAGAGGAGGGAGACACGGGGAGAGAGAGGAGTGAGACACGGGGAGAGAGAGGAGGGAGACACGGGGAGTGAGAGGATGGAGACACGGGGAGAGAGAGGAGGGACACACGGGGAGAGAAAGGAGGGAGACACGGGGAGAGAGAGGAGGGAGACACGGGGAGAGAGAGGAGGGAGACACGGGGAGAGAGAGGATGGAGACACGGGGAGAGAGAGGAGTGAGACACGGGGAGAGAGAGGAGGGAGACACGGGGAGAGAGAGGAGGGAGACACGGGGAGAGAGAGGAGGGAGACACGGGGAGAGAGAGGAGGGAGACACGGGGAGAGAGAGGAGGGAGACACGGGGAGAGAGAGGAGGGAGACACGGGGAGAGAGAGGAGGGAGACACGGGGAGATAGAGGAGGGAGACACGGGGAGAGAGAGGAGGGAGACACGGGGAGAGAGAGGAGGGAGACACGGGGAGAGAGAGGAGGGAGACACGGGGAGAGAGAGGAGGGAGACACGGGGAGAGAGAGGAGGGAGACACGGGGAGAGAGAGGAGGGAGACACGGGGAGAGAGAGGAGGGAGACACGGGGAGAGAGAGGAGGGAGACACGGGGAGAGAGAAGAGGGAGACACGGAGAGAGAGGAGTGAGACACGGGGAGAGAGAGGAGGGAGACACGGGGAGAGAGAAGAGGGAGACAAAGGAGGCACCTGTAGGCCAGGTGCCTCCTTTGTCTCCCCCCCCCCACCACAGCCACTGCTGATGTGTCCACACCGCGCTTGGTTCTCACCTTCTTCTGGCTGAGTCGACGTAGAGGAGGCCCAGCCAGCGAGCCGCCACTTCAGAAGGTCGCGAGCCACCGACGGTGGCCGTGAGAGGGAATCCAAATCAGCCTCTCGCCACCCACAATGCACAGCGCCGCCTCCACTCGCCCCGGCCTCAGCAGAAGTAGCAGCTGAGGGAGGCGAGGGGGGAGAGGGGGGTGAGGGGGGTGAGGGGGGACATGGGGGGTGGCGCAGGGGGAGTTATGGGGTTGAGGGGTTACTCATAATAAAGGTTAATTTGGGTTAGTCTCCAACACAGCGATGTGCTAAAGTAGAAACTAATTGGCACTATTTGTTCACGTGACAAACTTTATTAATTGGCTGTGTCGGTGTGGTGACGGGTTTTAAGACATTTATATTTACACGATTTTACTGCAAAAAAAACCCCTTTATTATGGGATTGGAGATAGTTAGGGGTTCAAAGGGTTAGTGAGTTGGATTTAGAGGCATAGGGGTTTAGAGGGTGAGGGGTTTAGAGGGTGAGGGGTTTAAGGGTTAAGGGGATTAAAAGGTTAGGGTGAAGGGGATTAGAGGGTTATAGTTTTCGGAGTATAGCGGTTTAGAGGGTTAGGGGTATAGAGGCTTAGGTGTTTATAGGGTCAGGGTTTTAGGAATCTATGGGTCTGTGATTAACAATGAACCCTATGGGAGACCCAATGATTAACACTGAACCCTATGGGAGACTCAGTGTGTAACACTGAATCCTATGGGAGCCCCAGTAATTAACAATTAACCCTATGGGAGCCCCAGTGATTAACAACGAAATCACGACGTTTCGGAGGCAACACAAGCTTCCGTCTTCAGGTGGCACCGTCAGCAAAATTACTGCTGTGACGGTGCCACCTGAAGATGGAAGCTCTTGTTGCCTCCGAAACGTCGTGATTTAATTTATTTTTATTTTATTTTGTAACCTACGTGACTTTACCGAAAAAAACAAAGAGTATGGACCCTTGCAGTCACGAAAACTTCAAATCTATAATTAACAACGAACTCTATGGGAGCCCCAGTGAGTAACATTAACCCCAAGGGAGCCCTAGTAATTAACACTGAACCCTATGGGAGACCAAGTGATTAACATACTCTTAGTACTTTTGGTAAAGTCACGTAGGTAAAAATTTTTATTTCATTTTTTACCTACGTGACTTTACCGAAAGAACTAAGAGTATGAATCCTTGCAGTCACGAAAGCTTCAAATCTATAAGTGATTAACACTCAACCCTATGGGAGACCAAGTGATTAACTCTCAACCCTATGGAAGTCCCAGTTATTAACATTAACCCTAAGGGAGCCCCAATGATTAACACAGAACTCTATGGAAGCCCCAGTGATTAACACTCAACCCTATGGGAGCCCCAGTGATTAACACTCAACCCTATGGGAGCCCCAGTGATTACACCGAACCCTATGGGTGCCCCAGTGATTAACACTGAACCCTATGGGAGCCCCATTTATTAACATTGAACCCTATGGGTGCCCCAGTGATTAACACTGAACCCGATGGGAGCCTCAGTGATTAACACCGAACCCTATGGGAGACCCAGTGATTAACACTGAACCCGATGGGAGCCCAAAGTGAGGCACACTGAACTCTATGAGAGACCCATTTATTAACACTCAACCCTATGGGAGACCCAGTGAGCAACACTGAATCCTATGGGAGTCCCAATGATTAACATTGAACTCTAAAACCACCCACTCCTGAGTGTAAGTGGGTGAGTGAGTGTGTGGGTGAGTAGGTGAATGAGTTTCTGATTGAGTGGGTGAGAAAGTGGGCGAGTAGGTGATTTATTCAATGAGTGGATGAGTGGGTGAATGAGTGATGAGTGAGTAGCTGAGTGAGTTTCTGAGTGGGTTAGTGGGTGAGTGAGTGGAGGATGAGTGAGCGAGTGAGTCTCCGAGTGAATGGGTGAGTGATTGAATTAGATAATGATTGACCGAGTTGCTCAATGAGTGAGTGACTTAAGGAATTATTTGGGAAACGAGTGAATTGGTGAGGGAGTGGGTGAGTAAATAAGAAAGTGAGCGAGAGAGTAGATGAGTGAGTTTTTGAGCGAGTGGGTCAGTGGTTGTAGGAGTTTCTAAGTGAGTGGATGAGTGATTTTCTGAGTGCATGAGTGAGCGAGTTAGTGAGTAAACGTGGCCGATTGAGTAAATGAGTAGATAGGTTAGTGAGTGAGTGCGGATGAGTAAAGGAGTTTTTGAGTAGGTGGTTTGGTGGTTGACTGAGTTTCTGAATAGGTTAGTGGGTGAATGAGCTTCTTCGTGTGTCTGTGAGCGAGTGAGTCTGAGAGTGAATGGTTGAGTGAATGGGTGAATGAATGGGTGAGTGAGCCAGTGGGTGAATGCTTGGGTGAGTGAGTTTCTGAGTCAGTCTGTGAGTGAGTGGATGAGTGAGTGGGTGAGCGAGTGGGTGGGCGAGTGGGTGGGCGAGTGGGTGAGCGAGTGGGTGAGCGAGTGGGTGAGAGATTGAATGAGCGAGTGGATGAGTGAATGGATGAGTGAGTGGATAAGTAAGTGAGTCCACGAGTGAGAAAGTTGTTGAATGAGTGGGTGAGCGAGTGGGTGAGTAAATGGTTGAGTGAGTGGAGGAGTGATATTCTGAGTTGGTGGTTGAGGGAGTGGGTTCTTAAGTGAGTGGAGGAGTGGGTGAGTGAGCGGGTGAGTGAGTTTCTGAATGAGTGGCTAATAGACTGGGCGAGTAGGTGAGTGAGTGGGTGGGTGAGTCTCCAAGTGAGTGGGTGAGTGAGTGGGTTGTTGAGTGGGTTGTTGAATGAGTGGTTGAGTGAGTGGATGAGGGGATGGATGAAATTATTGAGTGGATGAGTTAATGGTTGCGAGTGAGTCGGTGGGTGGATGAATGAGTTTCGGAGTGACTGGATGAGTGAGCGACTGAGTCTATGAGTGAGTGAGTTGGTCAGTGAGTGGCTGAGCGAGTGGATGAGTAAGTAGGTCAGTGAGTGGGTGCGGATAAGTGAGGTAGTTTTTAAGTAAGTGGGTCGGTGGTTGAGTGAGTTTCTGAATAAGTTAGTGGGTGAGAGCTTCTGAGTGAGTCTGTGAGTGATTGAGTGTGAGCGAGTGAGTCTATGATCGAGTCTATCAGAGAGGGAGTCTGTGAGCGAGTAAGTTGGTCAATCTGTGCGCGCATGGGTAAGTGGGCGAGTGAGTGCACGAGTGAGTGGATTCATTCTTTTGTGAGTCAGTTTCTGAGGTGTGAGTGGGTGAGTTTACGAGTTATTCTGTGAGTGGATGCACGAGTGGGTGAGCAAGTGGGTGGGTAAATGGGTGAGCGAGTTCTTGAGTGAGTTTCTGAGTGAGTGGCTGAGTGAGTAGGTGAGGGATTGGGTGGGCGAGTAAGCCTGTGAGTCGTTGAGTGGGTGGGTGCACGAGTGGATGAGTCTGTGTGAGTCTATGTGTCTTTTTGTAAGTATGTTGTCCGTGTTTTGGACGGGTCTTTGTTTGAGTTAATTGGTTTCTGTGTGAGTCAATGGGTCTGTGTGAGTCTATGGATCTATGTGCGAGTCTTTGGGTCTCTGTGTGGTGCACATAGCCTGGCATGTGAGTGGGGGGTACCGTACCCCTGTGCGTATGTGTAGCGGGGGGCACCGTAACCCCGTGTGTATGTGGGTGGGGTACCGTAACCCTGTGCGAGGGGATCTCCCCACCCGGGGCAGAGGGAGGATCCTGAAGGTGGACCCGGAAGCGCTCGGCTTGGGAGACAAACCATCCTCCTCCTGCTTCTTGTTGTTGTGCTGGGGGAAGGAGGGGTGTGGAGAGGGAGGAAGGGAGGAGGAAAAGAGGAAACTAAACTATTTCAATTTTTCCAGGTAATGCCCACCGAGCTACACAGCTCTTCTTCGGAAGGGAAAATGCCACAAATGATAGGTCAACGAAGTTGCCTATCATCACGTCGACATTTATAGAAACCAAACACTCTGAACGCGACCACGGGGAGAGAGGGAGACACGCAAACTCGAAATATATAGCAGGTGTGAGGGTAGGGATCGAACCCACGACCTCCTGTATAACAGGCGAGGTAGTTATGGGAGAAAGGAGAGGGATAGATAGTTCCATAATTCTTTAGAAGTAACCACTCGGCCACGCCGAGAGGGATAGAGGCAGGGAAGGTGAGGGAGTTAGAGTGGGTGGGGGAGAGTGGGGGGAGACAGGGAGAGGGAGGAAGAGTGGGTAAAGGGAGGGGGGGGAAATAAGTCAAGCTCACAGTATTGCTTGCACTCACCATGATACAATCACCATCAAACTCACACTGTCACATACCATCACTCACATACTCACCATAATACTCACACATCCACACACACTCACCCTCATAAACACACCCCTACCATCCAACTCACACAGACACGACATGATAGTCACACACTCAATCACCATTACTCACACACAAGCACACAAACTCACAACGTCAATGGCCGTCATTCACCACTACGTGGCGGTAATGTCATCACAACAAACCAGGTGCCATGGGTTGACTGCTGTGCCATACTAGGTGCAGGAGGAGTTCATGGGACAGACCCAGGTGCCATGGGTTTACTGCTGTGCCAGGCTAGGTGCAGCAGGAGGTCACGATACAGATCCGGGTGCCACAGGTTGACTGCTTTTCCAGGCTAGGTATAGGAGGTCACGGGACAGATCCTGATACTATGGGTTGACTGCTGTTAGATAATCCCACTCGGGTGACAGCCAAGGTCAAAGGTCAGAGTGCAGCCAGTCAACTCCTGACCCCTGAACCTTCCAGAAAGAAGAGGGGGGATGGAGACACGGGGAGAGAGAGCAGAGGTAGGAGGAGAGTGCGTGGAGGAAGTGAGAGCTCCTAGAGATGCAGGAGGTAAAGATGGCCCAGAATCAATGACGACTGCATGGTATGCTGGGAGGCAAGGTCATGTGACCACAGGGGCGGCAATGCTGGCTGGAGCAATCGTTGTTGGAGCCGCATGGGCAGCGGACACGGAACACATCCTTCATCCCAGCACCTGCACCAACCACAATCACCACCGCAACTAAAACCAAAACAACCATAAAATAACCACAACGATAACCACACCTCCAATTAGCACGGTCGGCTGGGTAGGGTGCGATTGAAGTTCAAAATAATACAACTACCATAACAACCATTATAACCACCTACACCACAACTATGACCACTACAACCACAACCTACACAATTATAACAAATATAACCACAAACACCACAACCGCACATATAACCACAACCTACACAACCACAAGTATAACCACAACCTAAACCACCACAACCAGAGCCACAACTACCATAACAACCAACATAACCACCTACACCATACATGTAACCTCCACCACCACTACAACCTATAAAACCAAAACTAAAGCCATGATCATAACCACAACCACCACAACCACCACCATCACAACCACCACCATCATAACCACCACCATAACCACCACCATAACCACCACCATAACCAAACAACAAAAACATTGACGCAGATACTACACAACCACTGCATGAAGGGTCGTTATCCCTCTGTGGGTGAGTGAGTGGCTGAGTGGGTGAGTGAGTGAGTGGCTGAGTGGGTGAGTGAGTGGCTGAGTGAGTGGATAAGTGGGTGAGTGGCTGAGTGAGTGGGTGAGTGAGTGGCTGAGTGGGTGGGTGAGTGACTGAGTGGGTGAGTGTGTGGGTGGGTGAGTGGTTGAGTGGGTGGGTGAGTGACTGAGTGGGTGAGTGGGTGAGTGAGTGGCTGAGTGAGTGGGTGAGTGCCTGAGTGGGTGAGTGACTGAGTGAGTGGCCGAGTGGCTGAGTGTGAAATGGACTCGAACCTGCACCTCTGCATTGCAAGCCCAGTGAGCTCACGCCCCGCATGTGTATCAGGGTAATCCGCCCCTCCAGAGGTACAAACAACTAAATATAACTCATCCCATCAGCCACAATCTGTCAGTGCCTCTCCTCATCATCATCATCAGCAGCAGCGCCGTGACCTCAACAGGCGCCTCCTCTGCCCCCCCCCCACCACCACCGCCACTGCTGCTGCTGCTGCGTCCACAGCGTGCAAGGTGCTCGCCTTGTTCGGGCTGAGTCGACGTAGAGGAGGCCCAGCCAGCGAGCCGCCGCTTCAGAAGCTCGCGAGCCACCGACGGTGGCCGCGAGCGGGAATCCAAATCGTCCGCTCGCCACCCACAATGCACAGCGCCGCCTCCACTCGCCCCGGCCTCAGCGGAAGTAGCAGCGGGGGGAGGGGCGGGGCGAGGGGGGTGAAGGGGCGGGGCGAGGGGTTGGGCATGGGGGGGAGGAGCTCCGGTGGGGGGGAGGAGCTCCGGTGGGGGGAGGGACTCCGTTGGGGGGGAGGGGCTCCGGTGGGGGGGAGGGGCTCAGGTGGGGGGGAGGGGCTCAGGTCTGCGACGTCATAGTGGGCGTGGTCACTTGGTACCGCCCCCTCGTGTCTCCCTCAGGCAGTTTGTCCGTTAGAGAGTCGGGGGGAGCATCTGGCGAAGGTGAGAAATGGTGTGAGTCTGTGTGTGTGTGAGTCTGTGTGAGTCTGTGTGTGTGTGAGTCTGTGTGTGTGTGTGAGTCTGTGTGTGTGTGAGTCTGTGTGTGTGTGAGTCTGTGTGTGTGTGAGTCTGTGTGTGTGTGAGTCTGTGTGTGTGTGTGTGAGTCTGTGTGTGTGTGTGAGTCTGTGTGTGTGTAAGTATGTGTGAGTCTGTGTGTGTGAGTCTGTGTGTGTCTGTGTGTGTGTGAGTCTGTGTGTGTGTGAGTCTGTGTGTGTGTGAGTCTGTGTGTGTGTAAACACAAAGACGGCGGGCGTGGTGCTGGCCACCCACCCCCTCGTGTGCCGTTCTGCCCTTCATAGGTGCTGCTGGCTAACAGCACTTGCCCCAACAGCTATAAGGGGGATCTTTATCTTTGTTGTTAGTGGTGGTGGTGTTGGTGGTGTTGATGGTGGTGTTGATGGTGGTGTTGTTGATTGTGGTGTTGTTGGTGATGTTTTTGGTTATGGTGTTGATGGTGGTGATAGTCTTGTTTGTGGTGGTGTTGCTGGTCGTATTGGTGTTGATGGTGGTGTTGATGGTGGTGTTGTTGATTGTACGATCCATCCTGGGTTTAACCAGGCTGGATTGTGTGAGGGGCTCACAAATGCTTGAAAGATCTGGAGACATTCCCACCAGTACGCTCCTCCGGCAGGCAAGGCTGCATTGGCTGGGTCTTGTAGACCGCATACCCAAGCAGTTTCTTTTGGTTGCATGAAGGGGGCTAAACGGGCACGACATGGGCTGTCAAAAATATGGACTGATGCTGTATGGGAGGATGTGGAGCTGAGTGGACTTGCAGAAGACTGGTATCAGCGGTGTGGATAGCATCCTTCACGAGGAAGCTCGTGAAGGATCCTACCGGGCAGTAGGAGGCAGTCGCCTTCCAACAACAACTGAGGACAGAGGAGTGACGCTCACAACGAGTAGCGGATCAAATTCAGCAAGTTGGCACAGTTCGATTTAAAGCTTCTTTCGTGACTGCAGCAGGGATTCATCTTCTTGGTTCTTTCGGTGAAGTCATCACGTAGAATGGAAATAATAAAAGAATAAAATAAAACATAATAAAATAATTCTCACGACGTTTCGGCCACAACGCAAGCAGCCGTCCTCAGGTGAAGAACAGGTCTGTCGGGGGGACAGCGTCTGTTCTTCACCTGAGGACGGCTGCTTGCGTTGTGGCCGAAACGTCGTGAGAATTATTTTATTATGTTTTATTTTATTCGTTTATTATGTTTAATTTTTATTATTTTATTATGTTTTATTTTTATTATTTTATTATGTTTTATTTTTATTAGTTTATTATGTTTTATTTTATTATTTCCATTCTACGTGACTTTACCGAAAGAACCAAGAAGGCAAGTTGGCACAGTTGGGGATACAGCTGGTGTATCTACCAGTCATCTCAGCCAACCTTTGGAACCTGGGTCTATCCCGTGACGTCTTGTCAGCCTTCGACACTTCACGTGGCCTAAAAGTGCACCTGGCCCGGTACAAGCGCCGTGGTGTCATCACCCCTACTTAGTGGCGAATGTCGGTTGTTGTTGTTGTTGTTTTTGTATTTCGTGTTGTGAGTGAGTGGTGATAATGTGAGTCTGTGTTGATGATGTGGGTTCATGGTGAGGATGTAAGCCCGCGTTGTGAGTGAGTGGTGATGATGTGAGTCTGTGTTGATGATGTGGGTTCATGGTGAGGGTGTAAGCCCGCGTTGTGAGTGAGTGGTGATGATGTGAGTCTGTGTTGACGATGTGGGTTCATGGTGAGGATGTAAGCCCGCGTTGTGAGTGAGTGGTGATGATGTGAGTCTGTGTTGATGATGTGGGTTCATGGTGAGGATGTAAGCCCGCGTTGTGAGTGAGTGGTGATGATGTGAGTCTGTGTTGATGATGTGGGTTCATGGTGAGGGTGTAAGCCCGCGTTCTGAGTGAGTGGTGATGATGTGAGTCTGTGTTGATGATGTGGGTTCATGGTGAGGGTGTAATCCCGCGTTGTGAGTGAGTGGTGATGATGTGAGTCTGTGTTGATGATGTGGGTTAATGGTGAGGATGTAAGCCCGCGTTGTGAGTGAGTGGTGATGATGTGAGTCTGTGTTGATGATGTGGGTTCATGGTGAGGGTGTAAGCCCGCGTTGTGAGTGAGTGGTGATGATGTGAGTCTGTGTTGATGATGTGGGTTCATGGTGAGGGTGTAAGCCCGCGTTGTGAGTGAGTGGTGATGATGTGAGTCTGTGATGATGATGTGGGTTCATGGTGATGATGTAAGCCCGCGTTGTGAGTGAGTGGTGATGATGTGAGTCTGTGTTGATGATGTGGGTTCATGGTGAGGGTGTAAGCCCGCGTGGTGAGTGAGTGGTGATGATGTGAGTCTGTGTTGATGATGTGGGTTCATGGTGAGGATGTAAGGCCGCGTTGTGACTCGTGTTGAGATCTGGGAGCACTCACTCCCCCTCGACTCTTTGTGATCCTCGCCTTCGTCTCCTGCCCCGCACGCAGATACCCGGACTGTGCGAGAGACGCTGTGAGTTCTGTGCACCCTGCTCTGCAAGTTGCTACCATGGAAGTACGTGTGGCTCTTCGACTCGTGTGGTGAAGTATGGATGGACGTGTGCTCTCCACTCTGCGTGTGGCTACCTGTCGCCTATCCATATACCTGAGTGTGCATCTACTTGCCTGCCTGAGTGTGTGTGCATCTATCAGAGTATCTCCCCCGAGATCCTGTCTGTGTACCTGCCTGTCTACATGTGAATAATCTACAGTACTTTTCGATTTAAAGCTTTCGTGACTGCAGGGATTCATCTTCTTGGTTTTTTCGGTAAAGTCACGTAGAAGGGAATTAATAAAATAATAAAAATAAAACGTAATAAAATGATAAAAATAAAACATAATAAAATAATTAAAATAAAACATAATAAAATAATAAACATTAAACATAATAAAATAATAAAAATTAAACATAATAAAATTATAAAAATAAAACATAATAAAAAACATAAAAATAATCAAAATAAAACATAATAAAATAATAAAAATAAAACATTTAAATATTATTAATAAAACATATTAAACTAATAAAAATAAAACATAATAACATAATAATAATAAAATATAATAAAATAATAAAAATAAAACATAATAAAATGTAGATTTAAAGCTTATTTCGTGACTGCAGGGATTCATCGTATTGGTTCTTTCGGTAAAGTCATCACGTAGAAGGGAAGTAATAAAATAATAAAAATAAAACATAAAATAATTTTCACGTTTCGGCCACAACGCAAGCAGCCGTCATCAGGTGAAAACCAGGTCTGTCGAGGCGACAGCGTCTGAATTCATTCATTCAGAAATTAAAAATAATTATTTTATTTTTATTAGTTTTAATTTCATTTTTTACCTACGTGACTTTACCGAAAAATCTAAGAGTAAGTACTTGTATCTATCCACTACTGGATGAAGGCTTCCTTCCCTGAGTTCCTGCTACCCCTCACGATCCTGCGATGGCATAATCCACCAAGCACCGATTTTGTCGCTCCATCTCTCTGGAAGTTGTCCTCTCAGACGTGCTCCGATACTTGGCTGCAGCTCCGTTATTGTTTTAGACCATCGGCCATCGTTGTTCCTCGTGGCCGTGGCATGTCCTGGCCCAACCCCTCTTCTCTTAACAGTTTGAAGGATGCCATTAACCTGTGTGTGTCCTCTAAATCCACACGTGTCTCATTGTAAATCCAAGTGTGACATCAGATATTGGCCAAATATCCCAACGCTGAGAACTGACACAACATATTGGCAGGACCCTCCTGATTGTGGAGCCCAGGATCTCAGAGATCCTGGCTCAGTGCTCACCTCCTGCCCTTTCCCCAACATCTTGCTAAAGTTTACATGGTGGACCTTTGTGTGTGTGTAGATGAGCCGAGCTGGAGAGGCGAGGAGTAAGGGCGAATCTTGCACCACGTGGAGTGCGCTGTCCTCAGAGGGCACCGCCTCCATCTGCAGCAAATCACCGCAAGGTAAGGACAGTAATGAGGGACGTCACAGAGGGCCATGGTGAATGGTGGAACATCACAATGGCCATGTTACATGGTGCATGTCACAGTGGCCGTGATGCATTGGAGATTTCATAGCGGCCATGATGCATGGGTGATATCCAGGTGGCCACGTTGCGTGAGGGACTTCATGTTGGCAGTGTTGCATGCGGGACTTAATGGTAGCCATGTTGCATGGGGGACTGCATCATGGTGGCCATGTTGCATGGGGATGATTATCTGTGCTCTGGCCTCAGCACATCACACGCTTTCAGATGCACTTTGGTTTTCTACGTGGTTGTTTGGTAAATGCAGCTACATATCATTAGCATTCCTTTCCTTTATTAACGCTGTTCCTTGCGCCCCCCCGTGGTGCTGTTGATCCTGCATAATGCATGGGCATAATGGGACTTTGAAACCCCTCCGCCTACCTCCTACGCATTGCCCATTGGTATGCTAAATTCCCCTTCATATGCACATTCTTTTGTTAAGGCGCTCCTCCTCGCTACACTTATATAAGCTCCTAGCTTGATAATGTCTCATTCTTCGCCTGAGGACGGCTGCTTGCGTTGTGGCCGAAACGTCGTGAGAATTGTTTTATTATGTTTTATTTTTATTATTTTATTACTTCCCTTTTACGTGACTTTACCGAAAGAACCAAGAAGATATCTGGATGGCTTCATGAACAAACCTTTGATAGTAGCCCCAAGGTTTGCAGAGTACCTTGGTCTCGGAAGAAACAATATCATGCGAGCCCACAGCATTATAACAATGTTCAGCCACGGCAGAGGTATTGGTTCTGCCGTGTTTCAGATCTCCCTTGTGTTCGCGAACACGGTCCGAGACATGTCGTTTCGTTTCCCCAATGTAACTGCTACCGCAGGTACAAATCAGTTTGTAGACTCCAGATGGGATTAGATCACGGATTTTGTGTACTGTATTGAATTGGACCTGGATCTTGTGTTTGTTTAAGATTTTGGAAATCTTTTTGGTAACACCTGCTATGTATGGTAACGTGATGGTTTTGATTGGCTTCTCAGGGGGTTGTTTCTCCATGGTTGGAGAAACAGCTTTGCGAATAATGCGGTCCGAGTACCCATTCATCTTGAGGGCCTGGTGTACGTGTTCCAGTTCACTGGCTAGGTGGTGTTGGTCGGAAATGCAGTGGGCCCTATGGTGTAGTGTTTTGATGAGGGAATTATTCTGTGCCGGATGGTGGTGGGAATCAGGTTTCAGAAAGGAATATGTGTGGGTGGCTTTCCTATAGACAGTGTCCCAACGAGCTGTCAGGTCTCTTCTCAAACAAAACATACAGGAATGGTAGCTTACCATCCTTCTCCACTGCCATGGTGAATTTGATGGATGGGTGTATGGAATTGATGTGGTTGAGAAATTGGTTCAATGCTGGCAGGCCATGTGGCCAAATGACGAAAGTGTCATCTACATATCTCTTCCACAAGGAAGGACATAGGGTGGATGTCTGGATGGCATCTGTTTCAAATTTCTCCAGGAAAACATTCGCTATCACTGGTGATGAGGGGGAACCCATGGGGGTACCTTCATTTTGTTTGTAGAAAGTACCATTCCAGGTGAAGTAAGTGTTGGTAAGGCAGTGCCTAACCAGATTAGGTACATCAAGATTCAGTCCATGTTGGACTAAATCTTCAATTATTGCTAAAGTGTCAGGTACAGGAACCTTGAACAACAGAGGAACTACATCAAAGCTGACGAGCAAATAATCTGGGGACAGTGAAATGCCCTTTATTAGAGAGACCAAGTGAGCTGTTACGTACTACTAAGGTAGTCTTGCCCATGAATGAAAGCAAGGTATCAGACAGAAAACGGGGCCAGTTTGTAGGTAGGTAAGTTGATAGTGGAAACGATTGGCCGAAGTGGAGTACCTTCTTAATCCATGATCTAATCCCATCTGGAGTCTACAAACTGACATGTACCTGCGGTAGCAGCTACATTGAGGAAACGAAACGACATGTCTCGGACCGTGTTCGCGAACACAAGAGCGATCTGAAACACGGCAGAACCAATACCTCTGCCGTGGCTGACCAATTTTATAACGCTGTGGGCTCGCATGATATAGTTTTTTTCAAAGGTTTGTTCATGAAGCCATTCAGATTTATAAATATAGACATAACTTCAACCGAGAAGATGGATACAAATTGAGCAATCATTGGAACGATGTTATTAACCAGGTAAAACCTTTACTATTTATGGTTGTTCCATCATATCTGCCGGGTACTAGTCTATTTTTCCGAGTTAATTTCCCCCCTCATCCCCAGCGTTCCCAGCCTCCCACTTGCATCCCCGCCCACTCCCCCCCCCAGGCTTCACGTCCTCTATTCCCTTAGCGCTCACGCAGCCCCATCCCCCTACCCCACTCCCCCCCCTCTCTCTCTCCCCCTTTGCTCCTCCCCCCCTTTCTTACCTATGTAATAAAAGACTTGACCACGATCTCTGGCTCAGTGTCCTTTATTCGGTCCGTACTGCGTTCCCACACGGCTGTCTCTCTTATTCTCTCAGTGCTGGTTCCGATGTCACTCCAGTCACCATCAGCAGCCCCGCTGCTGTTCTTGTCGCTCTTGCAGCCCCACAGCAGCTCCGCTGCTGTAATCTCACACAGCTCCCTTGGCTGTTCCTGCTGCAGCTTTGACAGCCTCGTGCTGTCTCGCCTCCTCGTCGCTCCTGCGACTCTTGGCAGCCACCCCGCTGCCCCTCACACACAGCCTTACTGCCTATCTCTATCTGCAGCTTTACACCTCCCAGTAGCTCCCTACTGTTCCCGGGGTTGGCTCCCGCTTCGACGGTGCCCCCTCGGCTCGTACGCCCGCGTGGCCCCACACCTTTCCATTCACACCCCGACTGCCTTCTCCTTCCGGTTTACCCGCTTAAGGACCCCAACCTTTCACCCACGTCACCTGGCTCCGCCTCCTCGTGACGTCACATCCGGAAGGTCGCTTTCGCCCGCATTACACCTATATAACCTCTTGCCACGGCAGCTCTCTCACCCACTGCATTGGCATTGTTGCTGCATGGGCATTGTTTCTGCATTGGCATTGTTTCTGCATTGGCATTGTTGCTGCATTGACATTGTTGCTGCATTGGCATTGTTGCTGCATTGTTGCTGCATGGGCATTGTTTCTGCATTGGCATTGTTGCTGCATTGACATTGTTGCTGCATTGGCATTGTTGCTGCATTGACATTGTTGCTGCATTGGCATTGTTTCTGCATTGGCATTGTTGCTGCATTGACATTGTTGCTGCATTGGCATTGTTGCTGCATTGGGATTGTTGCTGCATTGGCATTGTTTCTGCATTGGCACTCGTGCACCGCCCATGCTCCTGGTGCTGTCGGTACACTTGGGCTATGCCCATCCCCAACCCTTATAAACTGTTTGCCTTTAGAGGCTGACTCCTTTTCCTGATGACGACCGCTTGTGTTGCGATCGAAACGTCGTGATTTATTTTATTTCTACCTACGTGACTTTACCGAAAGAACCAAAGAGTATGGATTCCTGCAGCCACGAAAGCTTCAAATCAAGATTCACTAATTGGCTGTCGGATGGTGGCGGGTTTAACGACACATTTATATTTACACAATCTAACCCAACAAGCCTTTATTATGGTATGAGAGGGTTAGGGTTGTAAAGGGTTATGGTTTTAGTGGTTTTGGGGTTTAGAGGGTGAGTGGTTAAGAGGAGCGGTCGTCAACCTTTTTGGTACCAGGGTCCGGTTTCGTGGAAGGTAATTTTTTCACGGACTGGAGGGGGGGGGGGTCACCATTGGGTCTTTCCCCCTTTTCAAAGAAGCTCTGCAGCGATGTTTGTTTTTTACTCATTTTGGCTAGGGTTAGCTTGTGAGCTTACCAAAACTGCGCAGTGCGGGAAAGAGGCGCAGACGGAAGTGGGCGGGCCATGCGCGGACTTAAATAAGTGTCAGATTCTGACTTCTCATGAGTGTGCAACCTCGATCCCTCGCATGCGCAGTTTACAGTAGGGTTCGCGCTCCTATGATAATCTAATGCCGCCGCTGATCTGACAGGAGGCAGAGCTCAGACAGTAATGCGAGTGATGAGGAGCGGCTGTAAATACAGATGAAGCTTCGCTCCCTCGCCCACCGCTCACCGACTGCTGTGCGGCCCGGTTCCTAACATGCCATGGACCGGTACCGGTCCGTGGCCCAGAGGTTGGGGACCCCTGGTTTAGAGGATTGGAGTTTAGATGGGTTGGGATTTAGGTTGGGGATTTAGCGTTTTAGAAGGTTAGAGTTTATAAGGTTAGGGGTTTAGATGGTTAGGTGTTTAGAGGGTTTAGAAGGTTGGTTTTTAAAGGTTTATAAGGTTAGGGGTTGAAAGAGTTAGGGGTTTAGATGGTTCTGGGTTTAGAGGGTTAGGGGTTTACAGGGTTAGAGTTTTCAGGGTAAAGGGGTTTAGAGGGTTTGGTGTTTTGAGGGTTCGTGTTTTAGATGGTTAGGGGGTTTAGAAAGTTAGGTGTTTAGAGGTGTCGAGGGTTTATGGATTTCGATTGTTAGAGGTTTAGGAGTTTAGTCGTTTATAAGGTTATGGGTTTAGGAGTTTAGAGATTTCGGGATTTAGAAGGTTATGGATTTGAGGATTTTCAAGGGTTAAGGGGTTAGAGGGCCAGGGATGAGAGGGTTTAACACCTACACTTAATATTATCTGTAATAAAAGGTGTTTTTTGTTAGTCTCCAACACAGCGGTGTCCTAAAGTAGAAACAAATTGGCATTTTTTGGTCACGTGATAAAATGTATTAATTGGCTGTCGGGTGGTGGCGGGTGTAATGACGCATTGACATTTACATGAACTTACCCCCAAAACCCTTTATTATGGGATTAGAGGGTTAGGTGTTTAGAGGGTTTAAAGAGTTAGATAATTTGTTTGCCTCTCCTGTCGTGTTTTGTATTCTATTTTTGTTGTTAAATTTTGACCCGCCTGACTGCACATCTGTGAAAAAGATATTTATTGCTCGTCCTTCAGTAAAAAATAAATGCTTTTTTTATTTTTATTCTCATTGGCCTCTGTACGAATTTATGGATTTCGGTGTGAGTTTTTGGGTCTCTTTGAATGTATGGATCTCTGTGTGAGGCTATGGGTCTCTGTGTGAGCCTAATAAGGTCGCTGTGTGAGTCTATGTGTGTGTGTGTTGGAGTCTATGGATGTCTGTTGGGTCTCTGAGTATGGATGTTTGTGTGAGTCTTGCATGCATAATGAGCGACTTCCGCAACACGTCGTGTAGAGGGTACTTCTTTCATTCATATATGGGCACAACAGCTTATCTCTCACAACACTGGATGTTAGCGTCTCTACGGGCTACACACACACGGCCGATCACTGAGCGTGGTTCCACCATCCGCACTCGGCCACGCCATTGGTTGACGGCGAGCTGGGGAGGGTGATGGAAGCCGCAGGAGATCTTCCACGTGGTCGGACGATGGAGAGAGATGACGGCGAGCAGCGACGCAGTCCGGACCCAAGACTCCACACACGAACCCCCGAGCCCTCCTCCGCCCCGCTTATATCACCGCAAGCGCGGCTAGGCTCCGCCTCTGGCCACGCCCTATTGTGGAACCTTCGAGCGGGTTCCCGGAGCATCCCGGCCAGCCCCACCCATTACCTTTGGCCCAGATACCTCTCCCTTTCGGATTGGATGTTGCTACAGCGGTGCCTGTACCCGTGCTTCCCTTTTCTAACCAGCAGGTGTCATCATGTCTTTAGACATGCACAAATTGAACTTTAAAAGGGCATTGAGGGTTGCGGAATCAGAATTGAATATTAAGTTCCTGTAATGTTTTATAATAATAGACTTATTCCAGGAAAGCCACACTGAGTCATAGTTAGGTTCTGAATTGAGTTTTTATTTTAAGATATTTCGCCCAATGAATGACGAGCACTTATACAAGTGGAGGGAAACCGGAGCACCCGGAGAAACTCCACACTTACGATGGGGAAACACTGTAAACTGTATAGGTGAAGATGGCGACCATCCCACTTGCTGTACTGTCTTCTCCTGGCGAGACAGGTGATGGCACCTAGACGCCCAAGTACTTATAATGTGACAACAACCCTATGGAACACCCAGTGATGAACAATGAACCCTATGGGAACCTTATGGGAGCCTCAGTGAGTAACACTGAACCCTAAGGGAACACCAGTGAGTAACACTGAACCCTACGGGAGCTCCAGTAACACAGAAACCTTTAACGAGCTCCAGTGAGTAACGCTGAACCCTATGGAAGTGTCAGTGAGTAACATTGAACCCGAAGGGAGCGTCAGTGACGAATTCTGAACTCTATGGAAGCTCCAGTGAGTAACACCGAACCCTATTGGAGTGTCAGTGAGTAACACTGAACCCTATATAGGAGACCCAGTGAGTAACACTGAACCCTACGGGAGACCCAGTGAATACAACTGAACTCTAAAGCCACCTACTCACTCTTCTTGGTTCTTTCGGTAAAGTCACGTAGAAGGGAAGTAATAAAATAATAAAAATGAAACATAATAAAACATTTCTCACAACGTTTCGGCCACAACGCAAGCAGCCGTCCTCAGGAGAAAACCAGGTCTGTCGAGGCGACAGCGTCTGAATGACGCTGTCTTTCCGACAGACCTGTTCTTGAGTGTTGAAGACGGCACACCCAGATCAGTAGATGACAACACATGGCAACTTCTAACATAAACACCACACATTTAACAGAGCCGATGATCCAACTACGAGACGAAGCAATGTATCTATCGAAGTATAAAATTGTTGTCATCCTGAAATGAGTGAACACTTCTGGAACTTATCAGGAACACTTTTATCTGAACACAATGTAGAGCATTAACAACATCACTCTCGCTTGAAATCCTAGAAATCACTGAAAAAAATATATAAGAGACAGAAATATGACTCTCCAGCCACTCCAATACATAAATCAATCTCACAGGTTGCAACTACATGGGCTCGAAAGAGGAATTTCGTTTAGGACTCATGACAACATTTTTACTCTTTGCTTGATGATTCCTGTGAAGTGTTGCTGACTGTGAAAATGCTTCCAACACACAGAGCAATTGAATGGTTTTATTAAATTGATTATATTAGCTTGGAGTTGTGCTGGAAATCACTGATATAATCAATTTCACCTTATAAATTGATCTCACAGAGACACAAACGTGCACATTCCAGGACTTTAACAGAAGTACTCAATACTTTGATTATCCAGCCATTCCAGCAGCCATTTCTCATTATCAACCCGCATGGGGTCGAAATAGGAATTGTCGTCAGGACTCATTACATCCACTACATCAACGCATCTCTCAGGATCCACCTGCATAGGTTCGAAAGATTCATTTTTTTCAGGGCTAATTGCAGCACTTTGTATTTCACCTTTTGATTTCACTTCCCTATCATTGCTGATCTTCTCATGCTTGTTACGGGGTAATGACCGTGTGAAGATCTGACTTCCTTGCAAATGCCTTCCCGCACACAGCGCAATTGAATGGCTTCTCGCCCGTGTGTGTTTTTTGGTGACTGTTAAGAGTTGATTTCTGTGAAAATGACTTCCCACACTCAGAGCACTTGAATGGCTTCTCGCCCGTGTGTGTATTCTGGTGACTTTGAAGATTTTGTTTCAGTGAAAATGCCTTCCCACACACAGAGCACTTGAATGGCTTCTCGCCCGTGTGTGTTTTCTGGTGACGGTTAAGAGTTGATTTCAGTGAAAATGACTTCCCACACACAGAGCAATTGAACGGCTTCTCGCCCGTGTGTGTTTTCTGGTGACTGTGAAGATATGCTTTACGTGCAAACGCCTTCACACAAACAGAGCAATTGAATGGCTTCTCACCCGTGTGTGTGTGGCGCTGTGTAAAGGTTATATGCTCCATGTGACTGATTCTTCAGTGTTAATAATTACAAGCGTTTGGAGTGGAAACAGAGAAGGAATTAGAATCGCATGCTTTTCTGACATTAGCATAACGTACTTCAGTGTTGTGGGGCATCTAAGATTCATATCGTCAGCTTAACCTGTGAAAATAATCACAAAACCCCGCTATCCAAGTATACTACTGTTTGTATGTACATGGATCTGTACTTCTGTGTATGTCCACTCGTTTGTTTATTTACACTCGTTGATGTGGATATGTACATGCGTGAACGTGTTTGTATAGGTATGTACAATAATTTGTTCGCACATTTGTTCGTGTAGTAGAACGCAATCCCTTTGTAATTACACTGCTGTGTATGTACACTCGTGTGCGTATGCACACTTGTATGCATGTGCACCCGTGTGTGTATGTATGAAGCAGTGTGTATGCACATTTGTGTATGTTTCTACCGCGCTGTGAATGTCCACTCGTGTGTGGGTGTGTGTACATGGGAGTGTATATGTGTACTCGTGTATGATTATGTATTGGAACAAACAAATTATTTTATATTGTGTCGTACAAAGAATTTAGGGGAACGTGGTAGGAATGCGCCACCACAACATGGAACTACAGGGATGAGACTCCCCGCTCGTGGTGCTAAATGAATGAAAACAGCGCCACTGAGCAGACAGAGCACCGCCCCTACAGCTCGTGAGTGTGACGTAGTGAGTGTGACCAGCGGACTGCCACGATGCTGCCAGGTAAGGGTAAACTTGTGTGATGGAGATGCTTCACCTGAAACTCGCCTCCACACGTGTTCGCTATGAACATTGTAGCAATAAGGGACAATCAGTCATCTTTAACAAAGCAGGTCTTTATTGTTCTGCAAGTATATAAACGTTAAAACTCGTAGAAACACATGCACACGCGTGTGTGAATGCACACCGCTGTATATACAGTCGCGTTTGGATGCACACTCGTGTGTGTATGTCTACTCGTCCGTGTTTTTTAAAGGAAAATATGGTTGCAATAACATACGATCAGTCATCTTTAAAAACAAATCAGGTCTTTATTAATCTGCAAGAAAACTCACGTTAATACTCGTATCGAAATCTTTATTAATACGCATGCTCAAACAGGAAAGGAACAAGGCAATTCTACAGTTAAAAGATATTCTTAACACGTAAACGTCGATTTCCCCTTTGACGTCCTTTTCGACTGAAGCCATTCGTTCAAAGTATAAAATTGTTGTCATTCTGAAATCAGTGAACACTTCTGGAACTTAAAAGGAAGACATTCATCTGAACTGATGATGCCTGTGAAGTGTTGCTGACCGTGAAAATGCTTCCAACACACAGAGCAATCAAACGGTTTTGTTAAAATAATTACACTAGATTGGAGTAGTGCTGGAAATCATTGATATAATCAATTGCCCCTAATAAATTGATCTAACAGAGACACAAACGTGCACATTCTAGGACTTTAACAGAAGTACTCAATACTTTGATTATCCAGCAACTCCAGCAGCCATTTCTCATTATCAACCCGCATGGGGTCTAAAGAGGAATTGTCGTCAGGACTCATTACATCCACTACATCCACGCATCTCTCAGGTTCCACCATGCTATGGTTCGAAAGATGGATTTTTTCAGGACTCAATGCAGCATTTTGTTTTTCACCTTTTGATTTCACTTCCCTATCATTGCGGATCTTCTCATGCTTGTTTCGGGGTGATGACCGTGTGAAGATCTGACTTCCTTGCAAATGCCTTGATTTCTGTGCAAATGACTTCAAACACAGAGCAATTGAATGGCTTCACGCCCGTGTGTGTGTTCTGATGAGTGTGAAGATTTTGTTTCAGTGAAAATGCCTTCCCACAAAGAGAGCAATTGAATGGCTTCTCACCCGTGTGTGTGTGGCGCTGTGTAAAGGTTATCTGCTCCATGTGACTGATTCTTCAGTGACAGTTGCGGGTGTTTTTTAGAGTAAAATGCACCCTTTAAGCTGCGTGGATGTCTGGCTCAAATCGCCAAGAAGCAAACTCTTACCAACGTCTAACCGAGACACAGTAACGTCTCGTAAGTCGGACTACACACGCGATTACCAGTTTATCCACTAACAAAGACACTTACTTGTTGATGCACCGCGTATCGATGTCCCTGTAACCCGTCTGAAGAGATCGCCACGAACTCTCCCAAAGCGAAGTCGCCAACCAGTCGCCAAGCAATCGTGCTCGCCAGGCTGGGTCTCGTGGAAGAAGGGTGATCTGCAGAGCGAGGAGTCGAGCATCTATCCTCAGCAAAATCCCTCTCGAAATGACCTTGAGGTCTGATTTTAAGCCCCTTATAACTTCGCTCTAGCATCCAAATCCTTTGTTCTCGACTTGGCCTATCATAGACTTTGCTTTCAATTGTTAATTTTTACATTAACAATCCGCATATCTAGCAACATAATACGTATGTACATCTCACTGCATAATTGTACACTTCCGTTTGAATAAGGAAGTGCATCTCCATGCATAATTCCGTGCTTCGTGTTAATTTGCAAATATTCACTCCCCAATGTCTTCTAAACTGCTGCAAGTTTAGAGGATTATAAAGCGACATACAGTCTGAAATATAAAAATTGGTGATCTCAAGCTTGATTTGGAATAAAATGTGCAAGTTTATACTGTACTGACTTTGTTTTATAAATATATTTAATGACAATCGTGTTGAGAAAGCTTTTAGAAAACGAGTGTTTTATATTAAAAACTCTGCCATGAACTTTGAATAATCATCTGAATGGTTTAGCTTGTAAGTGGTTTATTAGAATGTCCATATTAAAGGTTTTTTGGGTTAGATCGCTTAAATATACAAATGTGTCGTTGAAACCCGCCACCACCTGACAAAGCTAAATAGTAAGGGTTGTCACGTAAACAGAACATGCATATTTGTCACTAGTACAGCACACCGGTGTGTTGGAGAGCCAAGCCACAACATTTACAATCTGAGTACGACGTTTCTCCTGTAATTAAAACTAGCTTCATCAGTCGACAGTCAGATTTGGGAAGTCTCACTGTTTCGTTCCTTATATAGAAGCATAGATATGTTGACCACGCAGCTGCGCTCTATTGAAGTCCGCTGCCCTTTGTCGGCATGCACTCCGATTTATAAATGCAGCAGTGTTTGGATGCACACTCGCGTGTGCATGTCTACTCGTCTGTGTTTTTTAAAAAACCAATCAGGTCTTTATTGATTTGCAAGAATATTAACATTAAAACTCGCATTACATTTTTTCATCAATTCGCTTGGTCAAACGGTTAAGAAACTCGGAAAATTATTTCACTTTCAGGAATTCAACAGTTATAAAATCTTCTCAAATCCAACACGTAAACATCGATAAATCATTCCCAATTGACGTCCTTATCGATTGAAGCCATTCGTCCTGAAGTAATAAACACAATAGACAGGAAGAACAAGTCCAAAGGGTTCACATAATGCACACGCTTAATGTACATTGCTGCAGTAACCCCCCCCCCCCCACATTGTGCAAGAGCGCAGCTGCGTGGTCAACACATTTTCGCTTCAATATAAGGAACGAAACAGTAAGACTTCACAAATCTGGCTGTCTCCTGATCAAGCTAGTTGTAATTACTGCCGAATCGTCGTACTCAGATTGTAAAGGTTGTGGCTTGGCTCTCCAACACACCGGTGTGCTGTACTAGTGACGAATTGGCATGTTTTGTTTAGGTGACAACCCTTACTAGTTGGATGTGTCGGGTGGTGGCGAGTTTGAAAGACACATTTATATATTTATGCAATCTAACCCAAACACCTCTATTATGGATGTATTTCAGAGGTAAGTCCGATACATTGATAGCAGTTTACAGACCATTATAAATATGCAAACAAACAACATGCACATAATTATGCCCATCTGTATTCAAACAGAAGCCAGCAATAATGCAGTGAAATACACATTAATATTTAGGTTTAAGCACAATGTCTACATGAGCTTAGGTGTGTTGCTAGATATGGAGAGCATTACTTTCAAGAATAACAATTGAATGCAAGGAAGTTTATGAAGAAAATGCAAATGCTTCTAGAGAGATTTCATTAATGGGATGAATAATCCAAACCAGTGTGCCGTAGCAAAGACAAACAAATGGAAGTATGATCTTTAAACATACTTCATGCAAATAAACTAAAATAATAACTTCACAACACGCATTAAACATGAGGCCAAGCGTTTGGAGTGGAATTAGAATCGCATGCGTTTGTGTCATTCGCATAACGTTCAGTGTTGTGGGGCATCTAAGATTCATATCGTCAGTTTAACTTGTGAAAATAATAACAAAACCCAGCTATCCGAGTCTGCTACTGTGTGTATGTCCATGGATATGTACTGCTGTGTATGTCCACTCGTGTGTTTATTTACACTCGTTGATGTGGATATGTACATGCGTGCATGTGTGTGTATAGGTATGTATAATCATGTGTTCACACCCCGCATATAACCGCTCCCGCGTGGCCGGCTCCACAAACAGACACCGATGCCTTGCTGTGTATGGTTTGGCCGTTTAGGTATGTTGCTAGATATGAGGAGCGTTACTTCCGAGAAAAACAATTGAATGCAAGGAAGTTAATGAAGATAATGCAAATGATTCTAGAGATATATCATAAATGGGAAGAATAATCCGAACCAGTGTGCCGTATCAGAAGTAAACAAATGGAAGCAAATAAACTAAACTGATTACTTTACTACACTCAATCTAGATTTGAAGTTTTCATGACTGGAGGGATCCATACTCTTTGGTTCTTTAGGTAAAGTCACGTAGGTAGAAACATAAAAAAATTAACAAAAACATATATATCACGAGGTTTCGTTGTGATATATTATTAAAATTATCCAGCTGGATTATATTTTCCGCGATTCATTATTTTTGTTTTATTTGATAATTTTTCTATCTACTTGACTTTGCCGAAAGAACCAAGGGTATGGATTCCTGCAGTCACGACAGCTTCAAATCAAGATCACAATTACTGTCATCAACTTTTAATACTCATCTAAATGGTATAGCTTGTAAGGCTGTGTGCATTTGCATTGCTGTGTATGTTCACTTGTCTTTGGCTCGTGTGTGTGTGGACATGTGTGTGATATAAGCATTGTACAGTTAACAAACTATTAGATAACTTTATGTATACGATAAACCATAACAGTAGAAACACTACAACAAGAGAAGCATTCGTGTGTGTACGTCTACTGCTTTGTCTGTATGTACACCCCTGTATATTACAACTAGTGTGTGAATGCACGCTGCTGTATATATATATGTATACAGTCGTGTTTGGAAGCACACTCGTGTGTGCATGTCTACTCGTCCATGTTCTTTTTAAGGAAGGATATAACGAACGATCAGTTATCTTTAAAAACAAATCAGGTCTTTATTAATCTGCAAGAATATTGATGTTAACACTCGTATCGAAATATTAATCAATCTTTTTTTGGTCAAACAGTTAAGGAACGAGACAATTATTTTACTTTCAGGAATTCAATAGTTAAAAAATCTTCTCAAAATCAAACACGTAAACGTCTATTTGTCATTCCCCATTGACGTCCTTATCGATAGAAGCTATCCATCCAGAAGTGAAAGCCATCAAACACAGGAACAACGAACGTGAAATCCACGTATACATCCTGGAACCGATCATCTGCAGTAATTATTAAACAATGAGGAAAATGAAATATATATTTTTTAATATTGAGCAAAGATATGATCACAGTCTTTCTCAAACTATGGCTCCACAAGACCACTTAACTACGAGAGTAAAATCAGGAATTGAACCACCTCACAACCACTGCACATCACACCACATCAACAAGTAATCCGATAGGTAACTGCTCCACATTCAATGCAATTACCGTGAAAACACGTGGAAAATTAAAACACATACGTACACAAAGCACTGTACATACACAGCAGTGTAAAAACACACGAGACTTTCTGCTATAGACTAATAATGGTTATAATGATAAACAACAATTACAAACTACCACATCCAGATGGGTATCCATAGCAATTCTAACCATTTAAATTGATCAAATATAACAATTCACCTTCGTTGTCTAGACACACAGTGGTCCTTAAATATTTTCATTAAACCACGTCAACACATGCACCTCTTAACTTAAGTATACCTCGATCAACATTGTGATATTTTAGATGGTATTTCACAGTTATGGCCGATACATTAATATTAGTTTACAGAATGCACAACGTCCAAGCCGCCGACCTGTACCACGTTGTGCATTCTTTTGGCCCCCCTCCCCCCTCCCGAGACGTTCTACGTGACACGTCGTGCCGTCTTTGAGCCCCGCCCCCCTCCCTCCCGATACGTTCCATTCATTGGCTACCACATTCTGATGAGCTCCACCCCTCCTCTCCTCCCCCCTCAACTTGCTCTTAAGGGATTACATCTTGAATCATTGCCTCACTTGATGCAGCAAATCTGGCTGTGACGGTCCCACCTGATGACGGAGACTTGTGTTGCCTCCGAAACGTCGTGATTTTTATTTTTATTTTACTTTCATTAATTTTAATGTTTTACCTACGTGACTTTACCGAAAAAACCTAAGAATATTCCCTCCAGGACATTGCTCACATCCACCGCAGCGTTAACGTCCGGCACCGCCGATGAGGTAGCAGATTGTTTTTACAGAACTTTACTTGTGGCTGGGGAATTCCAAACAACAGGGGGCTCTTCTTCTGAGCGTGGCGTAAGGTGTGGAAAGCTCTAAGCCCCAGGCTACCGTGGGCACACCTCCCAATCAACGGGAGGCGAGGAGTGGTGGTTGCTCATGCATCCACCGAAGATGAATATCAGTCGAGGGATGAAAGCAAGGCAAATGAGTTAGATTCATTCTATGACCTCCTACATAATAATCCCATGATACTCGTATGTATGGATGTCATATGTATATATATATGTGAACCTAGGGACGGAAATGCGAACTGGGGGTGAGGGTTAAATTTCGATTTAAAGCTTTCGTGACTGCAGGGATTCATCTTCTTGGTTCTTTCGGTAAAGTAACGTAGAAGGGAAGTAATAAAATAATAAAAATAAAACATAATAAAATAAAATAATTCTCACGACGTTTCGGCTACAACGCAAGCAGCCGTCTTCAGGTGAAGAATGAGACAATGCCAAGCTAGGGGCTTATATATAAGCTGAGTTGGAGGTGGAAGAAGAAGAAAGCCTTAACAAAGGAATGTGCATATGAAGAGGAATTTAGCATATTCATGGGAAATGCGTAGGAGGTGGGCGGGGGGGTTTCAAAGTCATATTATGCCCATGCATTATGCAGGATCAGCAGCACCAAGGGGGGTGCAGGAAGTAGCATTAACAAAGAAAAGGAATGTTAATGATATGTAGCTGCAGTTACTAAACAACCACGTAGAAAACTAAAGTATAAACTACATAAAAAACTGTTTCCGGTCCCGCGCACAACCAGCACTGCACCACGTGATGCGCCAGCCGGGATCGTGGGGGGCGGAGCCTCGCGCTAGTGACGTCACCTCTGTTACGTCACAGCCACGCCTCCACCCACAGTGGAGAGGAATGCACACGAGGGAGCAGCAGCAGAAGCCTTTTGAGAGCGAATCCTCAACGAGGTGAGCGACCCTTTTGACGATGAATGTGGTTTCTTTTTATTTTACATTTCGACTACAAACTAAAGCTTCATTATTTGTATATGTTCATAATTCAATTTTCAGCAATCTTGCTGTGGATTTCACACCTAACGATGATTGCTTGTGTTGCAGTCGAAACGTCGTGATAATTGTATTGTTTTATATTCATATTATTTTATTGTTTCCCTTCTATGTGACTTCACCGAAAGAACCAAGAATATGAATCCCTGCAGTCACGAATGCTTTAAATAAAAATTCAAATTAGAACTGTTAGATAGGATACTTGGCATTCCCTGAAATGTTGCTGTTAATGTCGTTGTTTAGACCCCAAGCGAGTCAGCATTTAAAACGAGTATAACTAATCCGTTTAAATCTCATAGAAAATTAATAACATGTCTACAATTATTGTGTTCTGATTGCTGGTACAATTTTGCCCTACATTATATGTATTGAATGTTATTCAACATTTGGGGAGGAGTCTGCCTTTAAGTTCAGACCATAGCAGCTGCCATAGTTGCCTTTAATCTGTGATGTCACAGCCACATGGGTGGTAACTCTGACATCAAGTGACCTACGACGTCATGCTCGGGTTAGAACAAATTATTTAGGTATGGTCATATGACCCTAATGACCTACAAGGCATATGGGTCTTTTATCAAGCAGTCGATTAATACAAATGGACTGTACATGAACATGCATGTCTAGATTAGAGGTGAAATATAATTGTTAAGTCTGGTGATTATGTTTAATGAGTGAATGATCGTAGGCACGCATGAGTGGGCAAACAAGCGAGTGAGTGGGCTTGTAAAGCAACAGTCACGATAGTGATTGGATTGGTACAATGAGTGGTCAAATATGTATTAATTAGGAGGATGAGTTATTCAAATGGTTGCTAAATCTGAGCGTTGTTCCAACCTCCCCAGGCCATCCAACTTCAAACAAAATCTACTCTTTCCCAACAACATGGACAGACAAATCACGTGGGCTGAGATCTTGGATGACTATGAGGGTAAGTCCCAGATACCTGCATCACATGGATTATATGCGGAGGAGGAGGCTCCTTGATAAATTACTTTTCGTAGACATGGCTTGGTGGTAATGGGGAGACGTAATGATCGAGTGTGGCAAAGAGGATGGGTTTATATTTGAATTTCTGCCATCTTTGTTCAAACTGGGGTCTCAAGCTTATGCAATTTACGGTCTCAAAATGCCGACAAAAACAGGACTTGTAAAGTGTAAATGCCGTGTGATGACTATTTCTCAATATCAGGTCCTGTTGTGTGGTAAGAGGAAATTACTGGGATCTCAAAATTAGTTCTGTGAAACTCCATGTCCTTTGTTCTCTAATTCATTACTCGTACTTTGAATGCATTTTCTGTTCTTCATAGCCCGGGAGTCGGCGAGCCAGTCGACCACGTGGGGGGACGTTATGGATAAGGTGGATCCTTTCCCAGGCCAAAGTTACAAGAATCGCTCCCCAAAGGTGTGTATGGGTTCTAGATTTGAAGCTTTCGTGACTGCAAGGATTCATACTCTTAGTTATTTCGGTAAAGTCACGTAGGTATAAATTAAATACAAATTAATAAAAATAAAATAATAAAAATCACGACGTTTCGGAGGCAACACAAGTCTCCGTCCCAGGTGGGACCGTCACAGCTGAATTTGCTGTATCAAGTGAGGCAGGGATTCCAAGATGCAAGTTCTTAAATACAAGTTAAGGAGGGAGGAGGGGGGAGGAGCTTATCAGAATGTGGTAGCCAATGAATGGAACGTATTGGGAGGGGGGCGGGGCTAAAAGAGAGCACGATGTGTATGGGGTCTGTAGGGTTAAAACAAACGACATTGTCTCGAAAACTAGCACACCATGTCACCACACCATCACACCAAAATATCACGACACCAACTCTCCCCATCACTTTTCTCATCACACTACACGACCACCAATTCAATACACCATATTAGAGCCTCATCATGCCTCTATACCATCACAATACACCATCTCTCGATAACATTCCACTACTTCTCCTTTCCATATCACAACACCATGTCCCGACACCATCACCCCATCTCTTCACAGACCCACTCATGCAGGCACTTGAAGAGGCCATTTATTACCAATGAAGACATAATGATATCAGGCAGTCACATGAATTATGTCTGTGTGTACTAAGCAAGTTTGAATGACTGAATGTGGATGGCTGCATCTGTACCTACATGTGTGAGTATGTTTTATTGTTTGCTTGCATGTGTATGTCTGAATGTTCCTTTTTTATTTTTGCTGGATCAGAGGATAATTGGGGAGTTGAAGGACGTCAGCGGGGTGAAGCATCTCCAGGAAAAGAACCTTGGCAAAGAAAGATGCACCATGGAAGAGGAGCGCCTCTTTGAGGTGCAGCGCATTGCCAGGGCGAAGTGCCGCACAGAGGAGAAGTACTTCCGAGACTATCTCCTCAAGAAGCGCCTCATTAAAGTGAAGTACTTCATTGATGGGAAGCATCATCTCGAGATGAAGTGTCCTGAGGAGAAGAATCTGGAGGAGGAGGAGGAGTGTCACGCCAACGTGAAACGCGTCGAGGAGGATAAGCGCCTTGAGCAGGAGCAGCACCTCGCCAGCAATGCTACCACTGCCACCACCGCCATCACCGCCACCATTGCCACCACCACCGCCATCACCACCGTCACCACCACCGCCACCGCCGCCACCACCGCCGTCACCACTGCCACCACCACTGCCACCACCGCCACAACCTCCCCTGCCAACGCCACCATCGCCAACGCCACCACCGCCACCACCACCGCCGCCACCACCACCACCGCCACCGCTCCCGCCGCCACCACCACCACCACCACCGCAGTAACCACCACCGCAACCGCTGCTGCCGCCACCGCATCCACCGCCATCACTGCCACCACCACCGCCACCACCGCCACCACCACTGCCACCGCCACCGCCACTGCCACTGCCACCGCCACCACCACCGCCGCCACCACCACCGCCGCCGCCACCACCGCTGCCGCCACCACCACCGCCACCACTTCCGCCACCACAACCACCGCAGTAACCACCACCGCCACCGCTGCCGCCGCCACGACCGCCACGACCGCTACCGCCACCACCGCCATGACCGCCACCACCACCGCTGCCATCACCACCGCCCCCGCATCCACCTCTGACATTCCTGTGCAGGGCCTGATTGCTCCAAGCTTTGGAGAAGAGTGCTTCCAAACAGAGAAGATAGAGAAGAAGACAGAGGTGGAACAGGAAGAGGAGAAGGTGGAAGTGGTGGAGCACGAGGAGGTTGAGGAGGAACAAGAGGAGAGAATGGAGAAGACAGAGAATGGAGAGAAGATGGTGGTGGAGGATGAAGAGGAGGAGATGGAGGACGAGACGAAGCAGGAGGTGGAGGAGGTGCAGGTGGTGGAGGTGGTGATGCAGGGAAAGAAGAGGAAGCGAGGGGGCCTTGCTCGCGTGGCGAGAGCGATCACCTCACTCCTCCGCCGCGTGCTGCTTTGTGGTGGCATGTCCACCACACAGTAGGGGTGGTTGTTGTGGTCGTGGATCGCTGCCAACCATGACCACTATCACCAGACTACCCACCCACCCAGTGATACATGCCACCCACCCACCCACACACCCTGTGATACTCGTCACACACACACCACATGGTTCGCCGGAGAGACGGTGCCACTGGGACCACAGCTGTGGAAGGAATCTGAGCAGCAGATGCCAGGACTACAGTGGAGAACGACTGCTATCAAGACACCTCACACAACAAACACACACGGGACTAGACAAAAAACATAGCCGTCCCTATCCTGGGCACCTTCCATGCTGGTTTTCTTCCAGGCAGTCCTCATGGGGTGACCTTGCCATGGTTTCCAGGACATGGAAGGGGCAGCTGACCCAGGATTAGAGAGCTAGAGGGGTCTGGTACAGACAATTGACGAAACCTGCCACGTGGCAAGCCCCAGGGCCACTCATGTAAAGAATAAGATTCAATACCATTGTTGTTGCTGGTACTATATAAACTTTGTGAAATAAACTCATGATGACACAACATAACGTTGAATTGCTTGCAAGTGCTGTCTGTGTTGGGTAAATGTGTCTTGGCTCGGATGTGAGGTGTCCCAGCTGTGTGTGTGGCAGTACAAGTGTAATGAGCGATTTCTTCAACACGTCACGTAGAGGGTACTTCTTTATTTCTCACAGTGGGCACAATTCAGGCCAACACTGGTTCTTCCTCTCACTGAATATAACTCTAGGCAATACCACCTCTACTGGCTGCACGCAGAGCCAATCACTCAGCGTGGTCCCCTCGCCCTCACTCATCTCGCCGCTGGCTGGCGGCATGATGATGACGGCGATGGAACCATTCAGGAGATCTTCCACGTGGCCAGACGACGGAGAGAGTTTTCGGTGAACAGCGACACAGCCAGGACCCCACACGAGCCCTGAACTCCGGGTCCGCTCCCCATTATATTCCCCCAGGTGTGGCTAAGCCCCGCCTCCAGCCACGCCCTCTCGTGGAACCTTCAAGCAGGTTCCCGGAGCATTTTGGCTAACCCCACCTGTTTCCTTTGCCCCAGATACGCCTCCTTCCCTGATTGGCTGTTACTTCTGTGCCTGTACCCGTAAATGCCTTCCCAGGACAGCACGTGTCACTTTGTCATGTCAACAGGTGTAACTCTGTCATTACACAAGGACAAACATATGAGAGACGTTTTGGGAAATGGTCCTTCTTCAGAGCAAATACAAATAGTGGTGGGAAAATATATTTAGGTGAATCGCCTCCTGCACAACACTGCCACTCTATCTTCTTGGTTCTTTCGGTAAAGTCACTTAGAAGTGAAATAATAGAATAATAAAAATAAAACATAATAAAATACAATTCTCGCGACGTTTCGGCCACAACGCAAGCAGCCGTCCTCAGGTGAAGAACAGGTCTGTCGGAAAGACAGTGTCTGAATGCCACTCTACTCCACTACCCCACTGCCCCATTGACCTCTTTCCCTCTGCCCCTTTGCCGCACTGCCCCCTCTGCTCCACTGTCCCTCTGCTCCACTGTCCAACTTCTCCTCAGGTCCAATGCTCCACTGCCCTTCTTCTCCACTGCACCTCTGCCCCTCTGTTCCCCTTCTGCCACAGTAGTTGAAACAAATAGTTGAGTTTCTTAAACCCCCCTGCCTCTGTCCACCTAGCAGTAGAAATGGGTACGCCACAATCGAACAGCAAGGTGCGTGTGGAGGGTTTAGGTTTGGGTACTCCTTCCTCTTCTAAAACAACTGCCCAATGTGGAAGAGTAGACCAAAATATCGTCTAAAGGGGCTCTCTAGAACTCGGTCTTGTAGAAATTATTCCTGCTACCAGAGGTATGATAAAGCAATTGAAGAATTGTGGCACCACTCAAAAATCTATTTTTTTTACAGAGTATTCAAAGTATGCTGCTGCTCACGATATAGGCTGTTGCTTATGTACAGTGAGGAAAAAAGTATTTGATCCCCTGCTGATTTTGTACATTTGCCCACTGACAAAGAAATAATCAGTCTATAATTTTAATGGTAGGTTTATTTGAACCGTGAGAGACAGAACAGCAACAAAAAAATCCAGAAAAACGCATGTCAAAAATGTTATAAATTGATTTGCATTTTAATGAGGGAATTAAGTATTTGACCCCCTCTCAATCAGAAAGATTTCTGGCTCCCAGGTGTCTTTTATACAGGTAACGAGCTGAGATTAGGAGCACACTCTTAAAGGGAATGCTCCTAATCTCAGCTTAATACCTGTATAAAAGACACCTGTTCACAGAAGCAATCAATCAGATTCCAAACTCTCCACCATGGCCAAGACCAAAGAGCTCTCCAAGGATGTCAGGGACAAGATTGTAGACCTCAACAAGGCTGGAATGGGCTAAAAGACCATCGCCAAGCAGCTTGTGAGGTGACAAAAGTTGGTGCGATTATTCGCAAATGGAAGAAACACAAACGAACTGTCAATCTCCCTCGGCCTGGGGCTTCATGCAAGATCTCACCTCGTGGAGTTGCAATGATCATGAGAACGGTGAGGAATCAGCCCAGAACTACACGGGAGGATCTTGTCAATGATTTCAAGGCAGCTGGGACCATAGTCACCAAAAAAACTGTTGGTAACACACTACGCCGTGAAGGACTGAAATCCTGCAGCGCCCGTAAAGTCCCCCTGCTCAAAAAAGCACATATACATGCCCGTCTGAAGTTTGCCAATGAACATCTGAATGATTCAGAAGACAACTGGGTGAAAGTGTTGTGGTCAGATGAGACCAAAATGGAGCTCTTTGGCATCAACTCAACTCGCCGTGTTTGGAGGAAGAGGAATGCTGCCTATGACCCCAAGAACACCATCCCCACCGTCAAACATGGAGGTGGAAACATTATGCTTTGGGGGTGTTTTTCTGCTAAGGGGACATGACAACTTCACCGCATCAAAGGGACGATGGACGGGGCCATGTACTGTCAAATCTTGGGTGAGAACCTCCTTTGCTCAGCCAGGGCATTGAAAATGGGTCGTGGATGAATATTCCAGCATGACAATGACCCAAAACACACGGCCAAGGCAACAAAGGAGTGGCTCAAGATGAAGCACATTAAGGTCGTGGAGTGGCCTAGCCAGTCTCCAGACCTTAATCCCATAGAAAATATGTGGAGGGAGCTGAAGGTTCGAGTTGCCAAACGTCAGCCTCGAAACCTTAATGACTTGGAGAAGATCTGCAAAGAGGAGTGGGACAAAATCCCTCCTGAGATGTGTGCAAACCTGGTGGCCAACTACAAGAAACGTCTGACCTCTGTGATTGCCAACAAGGGTTTTGCCACCAAGTACTAAGTCATGTTTTGCAGAGGGGTCAAATACTTATTTCCCTCATTAAAATGCAAATCAATTTATAACATTTTTGACATGCGTTTTTCTGGATTTTTTTGTTATACTGTCTCTCCATGTTCAAATAAACCTACCATTAAAATTATAGACTGATCATTTCTTTGTCAGTGGGCAAACGTACACAATCAGCAGGGGATCAAATACTTTTTTCCCTCACTGTACCATCACAAGACACCATTTCTCCAGAACATTCCACAATTTCACCTCCATATCACAACACCATCTCCAGACACCATCACTCCATCTCTCCACCATCACGTCCTGCCATATTCCACTCGTGCAAGCACTTCACGTTGCCATTTATTTTGCCAATGAAGACAGAATATCATGCAATCTCATGAATTCCGTCTGTGAGCTGATTGGAAGTTGCCATTCCAGTTGCCTACTATGGATGCTGAAGTAAAATTTGTCCAGATTATGGGCATCCAGATCTTTACAATCGAATATTGTGGAAATGTTTTGCCCGTAATGATTGTTGCCAACAATGGCCATGAACTCGTCGCAGACTAACACAGCCTTCAGTACGTTTATGGAACTTGTGAGAATATATGATGTAACATGTATTTTTTATAACATTAGGTGGTGTATATTCACGTGTTCTAGCATGTTTGCACGAGTAAATGTTCATGTTTGCATTCGTACATAGATGTGCGAGTATGCATTTTTGTTCGTGTACGTGCCCGTCCATGTTTGCGTGCCTGGGAGTATGAATTTTGTCCTGCGTGTGCATGTCTGAACGGTCCTGTGCTTTTCTTCACGTGAACAGAGTAGCATTGGGGAGGTGAAGAACTTCAGCGGGGTGAAGCGTCTCCAGGAGAACAAGCATCTTGCGAAGGAGAAACGCACCATGGAAGAAGACCGCCTCATTGAGATGAAGCGCCTTGCCAGGGTGACGCACATCCCAGAGAAATGCCTTCGAGACAATCTCCTCAAGAACCGCCTCATGGAGAAGCGCGTCATTGAGGAGAAGCGCTCCATGGAGAAGCGCTTCATGGAGGAGCGCATCATGGAAGAGAAGCGCCCCATTGAAGTGAAGCGCCTCGCCAAGCTGAAGCACCTCGCGGAGCAGAAGTGCCTTAGAAACAAGATCCTCAATGACGTGAAACGGGTCATGGAAAAGCGCCTCCTTGAGGAAACGCACTTCATGGAGGAAACGCACCTTCGCGACGTGAAGCGTCTCGAGGAGAAGCATCTGGAGGTGGAGAAGCGTCTCGCCATTGTGAAGTGTGTCGATGAGGAGAAGCGCCTCATAGAAGCTAAGCGGGTCAAGGAAGACAAGCGCCTCATGGAGGAGAAACGCCTCATAGAGGAGAAGCGGGTGGAGGAAGAGAAGTGCCTCAGAGGAGAGGCGGGTGGAGGAACACAATCGCCTCTTTGAGGTGAAGCGTCTCGTAGATCTGAAGCATCTCGAGAAGAAGAAGCATCTTGAGAGTCGCCTTTGCAAGGTGAAGCTTGTCGAGGAGAAACGTCTCATGCAGGAGAAGCGCCTCATTGAGGTAAAACTTCAGGAGCACTTGATGGAGAAGCGTCTAGTGGAGTAAAAGTGCCTCATGGAGGAAAAGCGCCTAGAGAAGGAGCAGCGCCTCGCCAAGATCGAGCAACACTGGCTCCAGACCGCTACCACCAGCAACACCACCACCACCACTGACACCGCCTCTGCCAACACCGCCAGCGCCACCGTCGCCGCCACCACCACCGCCGCCACTCCTGTGCAGGGCCCGATTGCTCCGAGCTTTGGAGAAGAGGGCTTCCAAGAAGAGAAAGCAAACTCTGGAGCCGCTGAGCAACGGTAAACCACTCTGCGTGTGTCCAGTGTGTTTAGTTTCATTTATTATCATGCTTGTTTACACAGGATGAGCCTCACTAAGTCTCAAGACTTTTTTTCAGGAGGGTCCTGTCAAGTTTGCTCACAGTTGGTAACAAAGTTGCTGCTGTTTGTGATCCAAATTGAGCGATTTGCATTGCGTGGGTTCAGTTACAGGGAGAAAGCTGCAGAATCCTCCCAGAACAGCGGGCAGCAAATTCCACACAGATAACGTGGCCCAACGTGGAAATCAAACCCAGGTCCCTTGTGCTGAGGCACAGGTGCTTCAGCTCTGCTGCACTCACATAATATACAGACACTGCAAACTCCACGTATACATTGCGCTATACTGTGGACAGATTTACTTTCCATAATTGGTTTCTGGGTGAGACCAGATAACGATGCGGCCATATTTCACCATTTAACCCTCCATCCACCGTGATAATTTCGCACTCTCATGCCTGTTTCCAGGCCAGCTGACAAGTTGCCTTGTAATGCACATAGACAGCGACCACTGGGAGGGGTGTCCAATTTCAAATGCGTTGAGATGAGAGATGTGAGATGTGAGTGGCTCATCGCGCTCAATGCCCTCTGAGATGCCTTCAATGTCAAGGGAGGCGGCTCTGTCGACCACAAATCACTGTCGGATATTTTATTGAAATCGTGGATCGGTTGAAGCAACCAAAGGGTCACGCACTCATCCCTCACCACTTACAGTTCAGATCTTGCTTCCTGCCCTGTCTATTACTGCCGCTGCATTAACCACAAAGATACACACCCATTCCGTCACAGTGGATGTTCAGGATCTTCACCGATGTCATTTGAAATGTGTAGGCCATTATGTCCAAGGGATCAATTAGAATACACATTAAAAGAAAAATGTCACTACAAATGATTCAGCTAAATTGACACAGCAAGGCCACCCACTACTGTGAAACCACAACAGTCTGTGTGAGACACAGCTGAACCTATCTCAAGGATAGCATTGCCCCATTAGAATGACAGTGCCAATACTAAGCACACTCACTGGCCATGTTGTTACTGCTGTTTATATTAAGCTCGAATGAATCCGCCACACATTCCACCCACGGACGATGGAGAGATGGCGATGTCTGCCGTAGTAAGAATGTGGAACGGTGTCGTGTTTGTCTCTTCACAGATCTGAGCAAGTGCAGCCCTCCTCCTCACTCGTCCAGGCCTTTGAAGTGAAGTCAGAGATTGTGGAGAAGGAGACGAAGGAAGACGTGAAGGAGATGATGGAGGATGAGGTAGAGACGGAGGAGAAATCAGAGGAAGAGAAGGCAAAGGAGGACGAGATTGTGATGGTGACAATGGAGGAGAGCACGGAGGGAGAGGATAAAGACAATACGGAGATGGAGGACAAGGAGACAACAAAGGATGAACAGATGGTCGTGGTGGAGGAGATGGAGACATCGGACAAAGCGGAAACAATGGTGGTGGAGGAGGAGGAAGAGAAGAGGGTGGAGGAGATGGTGGTGCAGGAGGGTGAGGAGGAGAAGATGAAGGAGGAAGAGATGGTGCTAGTGGAGGAGGAGATGGAGAAGACAGAAATGGCACAGGAAGAGGAGGTAGAGGAGAAGATGGCGGTGGAGGATGAAGAAGAGGGGATGGAGGAGGATGAGACAGAGGAGGAGAAGATGGAGGAGGTGCAGGTGGAGATGCACGAAAAGAAGAGGAAGCGAGGGGGCTTCGCTCGCATGGCGAGAGCGTTCACCTCACTCCTCCGCCACTTGCTACTTTGTGGAGGCAGGTCCACCGCCCAGTAGGGGTGGTGGACGTGGATGGGTGCCAACCGTGACTGCTATCACCACACGACCCACAGTGCCACTGGGACCACAGCTGGGGAATGAAACTGAGCAGCAGATGCCAGCACTGCAGTGGAGAATGTCTGCTGCCAGGAGACCTCACATCACACACACACACATGGGACTATTCCATTAGCATAGCCGGCCCCACACTGGGCCCCTTCCATGCTGGTTTTCATCCAGGCGGTCCTCATGCGATGACCTTGCCATGGTTTCCAGGACATGTAAGGGGCAGCTGACCCAGAATGAGACAGCTGCAGGGGTCTGGTGCAGACAATGAACAAAACCTGCACGTGACAAGTCTTAAGGCCACCCGGTTAAGAATTAGGATCAATATTTTGTTGCTGTTGTTACTATAAACTTCGTGAAATCAACTCATGAGGACACAACGTAACGTTGCATTGCTTGCGAGTGCTGCCTGGGTTGGTTAAATGTGCCTTGGCTCGTGTGTGCGGTGTCCCGGCTGTGTGTGCGGTGGGACAAGGATAAAGATAAAAAGAGACGTTTTGGGAAATGGTTCTTCAGAGCACATATTCAGGTGATTCGCCTTCACGACAAATCCACCCCTCATCTGCCCCACTGCTCCTTTGCTGCACTGCCTCATTGCTCCATTGCTCCTCTGCTCTATTGCCCCACGTCTCCACTGCGCTCTGCTCCACTGTGGATTAAAGAGAAAGGAAATGCAGGACTGTGCCACTGCTCCACAATCCCAATTGCTTTGGAACAATATTCAAAGAATGCTGCTGCTCACTAAACAGGTTGCTGCTTATGTCTTTAACGTGGGGGGTGTTTAGAGGTGGCCGATGGACCTTGTGGTCATAGCACTGAATTGGCACCACGGAGTACCTGGGATTGAATCCAGGCAGTCACCTGTGATCAAAGCAGATTCTCAAGTCTAGCGAGTCAATGGTCTCAGCCCGGTCATCATTTACTGCACAACATCAACTATCACATGGCTGCAATGTGGTTCTCCATGTACTTAGGATAAATTCCAGCTGTAAGAAGTAACAACATTGTTGTGACCAACGTTGCTCTTAAATAAAGAACAGGTGGAAAAGTCCTGCCCTTTACAATGTGGACCAGATAGCACTTGAAGGGTACTCAGAGTTCAGTGTGCCATTCTCGAGCACAAGGCATCATCATCACCACCCATCAACATTGCCAGCCATCTCACAAACCCCACACTCACCATAATACTCACACACCCACACTCACCATAATACTCACACACCCACACACTCACCATAATACTCACACACCCACACACTCACCATAATACTCACACACCCACAAACTCACCATAATACTCACACACCCACAAACTCACCATAATACTCACACACCCACACACTCACCATGATACTCACACACCCACACACTCACCATGATACACACCCCTATCATCCTACTCTCACACACGTCATGAAAGTCACACACGCACCATTACTCACACACAAACCTACAAACTCACAACGACAACAGCCGTATTTGCAACTACATGATGGTGATATCACAACAACCCAGGTGCCATGGGTTGACTGCTGTGCCAGGCTAGGTGCAGGAGGAGGTCACGGGACAGAGCCAGGTGTCATGGGTTGACTGCTGTGCCAGGCTAGGTGCAGGAGGAGGTCATGGGACAGATACTGATGCTGTGGGTTGACTGCTATGCGACAATCCCACTTGGGCGACAGCCAAGGCCAAAGGTCGGAGTGCAGCCAGTAAACTCCTGAACCTGCACCACCTAGAGAGAAGGGGACATGGAGACATGGGAGAGAGAGGAGGGAGACACGGGGAGAGAGAGGAGGGAGACACGGGGAGAGAGAGAAGGGAGACACGGGGAGAGAGAGGAGGGAGACACGGGGAGAGAGAGAGGAGGGAGACACGGGGAGAGAGAGAGGAGGGAGACACGGGGAGAGAGAGAGGAGTGAGACACGGGGAGAGAGAGGAGTGAGACACGGGGAGAGAGAGAGGAGGGAGACACGGGGAGAGAGAGGAGTGAGACACGGGGAGAGAGAGGAGGGAGACACGGGGAGAGAGAGGAGGGAGACACGGGGAGAGAGAGGAGGGAGACACGGGGAGAGAGAGGAGGGAGACACGGGGAGAGAGAGGAGGGAGACACGGGGAGAGAGAGGAGTGAGACACGGGGAGAGAGAGGAGGGAGACACGGGGAGAGGAGGGAGTGAGACACGGGGAGAGAGAGGAGGGAGACACGGGGAGAGAGAGGATGGAGACACGGGGAGAGAGAGAGGAGGGAGACACGGGGAGAGAGAGGAGGGAGACACGGGGAGTGAGAGGATGGAGACACGGGGAGAGAGAGAGGAGGGAGACACGGGGAGAGAGAGGAGGGAGACACGGGGAGTGAGAGGATGGAGACACGGGGAGAGAGAGAGGAGGGAGACACGGGGAGAGAGAGGAGGGAGACACGGGGAGAGAGAGAGGAGGAAGACACGGGGAGAGAGAGGAGTGAGACACGGGGAGAGAGAGGAGGGAGACACGGGGAGAGGAGGGAGTGACACACGGGGAGAGAGAGGAGGGAGACACGGGGAGAGAGAGGATGGAGACACGGGGAGAGAGAGAGGAGGGAGACACGGGGAGAGAGAGGAGGGAGACACGGGGAGTGAGAGGATGGAGACACAGGGAGAGAGAGAGGAGGGAGACACGGGGAGAGAGAGGAGGGAGACACGGGGAGAGAGAGGAGGGAGACACGGGGAGAGAGAGGAGGGAGACACGGGGAGAGAGAGGATGGAGACACGGGGAGAGAGAGGAGGGAGACACGGGGAGAGAGAGGAGGGAGACACGGGGAGAGAGAGGAGGGAGACACGGGGAGAGAGAGGAGGGAGACACGGGGAGAGAGAGGAGGGAGACACGGGAGAGAGAGGAGGGAGACACGGGGAGAGAGAGGAGGGAGACACGGGGAGAGAGAGGAGGGAGACACGGGAGAGAGAGGAGGGAGACACGGGGAGAGAGAGGAGGGAGACACGGGGAGAGAGAGGAGGGAGACACGGGGAGAGAGAGGAGGGAGACACGGGGAGAGAGAGGAGGGAGACACGGGGAGAGAGAGGAGGGAGACACGGGGAGAGAGAGGAGGGAGACACGGGGAGAGAGAGGAGGGAGACACGGGGAGAGAGAGGATGGAGACACGGGGAGAGAGAGGAGGGAGACACGGGGAGAGAGAGGAGGGAGACACGGGGAGAGAGAGGAGGGAGACACGGGGAGAGAGAGAGGAGGGTGACACGGGGAGAGAGAGGAGGGAGACACGGGGAGAGAGAGGAGGGAGACACGGGGAGAGAGAGGAGGGAGACACGGGGAGAGAGAGGAGGGAGACACAGGGAGAGAGAGGAGGGAGACACGGGGAGAGAGAGGAGGGAGACACGGGGAGAGAGAGGAGGGAGACACGGGGAGAGAGAGGAGGGAGACACGGGGAGAGAGAGGAGGGAGACACGGGGAGAGAGAGGAGGGAGACACGGGGAGAGAGAGGAGGGAGACACGGGGAGAGAGAGGAGGGAGACACGGGGAGAGAGAGGAGGGAGACACGGGGAGAGAGAGGAGGGAGACACGGGGAGAGAGAGGAGGGAGACACGGGGAGAGAGAGAGGAGGGAGACATGGGGAGAGAGAGGAGGGAGACACGGGGAGAGAGAGGGGGGAGACACGGGGAGAGAGAGGAGGGAGATACGGGGAGAGAGAGGAGGGAGACACGGGGAGAGAGAGGAGGGAGACACGGGGAGAGAGAAGAGGGAGACACGGAGAGAGAGGAGTGAGACACGGGGAGAGAGAGGAGGGAGACACGGGGAGAGAGAAGAGGGAGACAAAGGAGGCACCTGTAGGCCAGGTGCCTCCTTTGTCTCCCCCCCCCCCACCACAGCCACTGCTGATGTGTCCACACCGCGCTTGGTTCTCACCTTCTTCTGGCTGAGTCGACGTAGAGGAGGCCCAGCCAGCGAGCCGCCACTTCAGAAGGTCGCGAGCCACCGACGGTGGCCGTGAGAGGGAATCCAAATCAGCCTCTCGCCACCCACAATGCACAGCGCCGCCTCCACTCGCCCCGGCCTCAGCAGAAGTAGCAGCTGAGGGAGGCGAGGGGGGAGAGGGGGGTAAGGGGGGTGAGGGGGGACATGGGGGGTGGCGCAGGGGGAGTTATGGGGTTGAGGGGTTATTCATAATAAAGGTTAATTTGGGTTAGTCTCCAACACAGCGATGTGCTAAAGTAGAAACTAATTGGCACTTTTTGTTCACGTGACAAACTTTATTAATTGGCTGTGTCGGTGTGGTGACGGGTTTTAAGACACATTTATATTTACACGATTTTACCGCAAAAAAAACCCTTTATTATGGGATTGGAGAAAGTTAGGGGTTCAAAGGGTTAGTGAGTTGGATTTAGAGGCATAGGGGTTTAGAGGGTGAGGGGTTTAGAGGGTGAGGGGTTTAAGGGTTAAGGGGATTAAAAGGTTAGGGTGTTAGGGTGAAGGGGATTAGAGGGTTATAGTTTTCGGAGTATAGCGGTTTAGAGGGTTAGGGGTATAGAGGCTTAGGTGTTTATAGGGTCAGGGTTTTAGGAATCTATGGGTCTGTGATTAACAATGAACCCTATGGGAGACCCAATGATTAACACTGAACCCTATGGGAGACTCAGTGTGTAACACTGAATCCTATGGGAGCCCCAGTAATTAACAATGAACCGTATGGGAGCCCCAGTGATTAACACTCAACCCTATGGGAGCCCCAGTGATTAACAACGAAATCACGACGTTTCGGAGGCAACACAAGCTTCCGTCTTCAGGTGGCACCGTCAGCAAAATTACTGCTGTGACGGTGCCACCTGAAGATGGAAGCTCTTGTTGCCTCCGAAACGTCGTGATTTAATTTATTTTATTTTGTAACCTACGTGACTTTACCGAAAAAAACAAAGAGTATGGACCCTTGCAGTCACGAAAACTTCAAATCTATAATTAACAACGAACTCTATGGGAGCCCCAGTGAGTAACATTAACCCCAAGGGAGCCCTAGTAATTAACACTGAACCCTATGGGAGACCAAGTGATTAACATACTCTTAGTACTTTTGGTAAAGTCACGTAGGTAAATTTTTTTATTTCATTTTTTACCTACGTGACTTTACCGAAAGAACTAAGAGTATGAATCCTTGCAGTCACGAAAGCTTCAAATCTATAAGTGATTAACACTCAACCCTATGGGAGACCAAGTGATTAACACTCAACACCATGGGAGCCCCAGTGATTAACACCGAACCCTATGGAAGTCCCAGTTATTAACATTAACCCTAAGGGAGCCCCAATGATTAACACAGAACTCTATGGAAGCTCCAGTGATTAACACTCAACCCTATGGGAGCCCCAGTGATTAACACTCAACCCTATGGGAGCCCCAGTGATTACACCGAACCCTATGGGTGCCCCAGTGATTAACACTGAACCCTATGGGAGCCCCATTTATTAACATTGAACCCTATGGGTGCCCCAGTGATTAACACTGAACCCGATGGGAGCCTCAGTGATTAACACCGAACCCTATGGGAGACCCAGTGATTAACACTGAACCCGATGGGAGCCCAAAGTGAGTCACACTGAACTCTATGGGAGACCCATTGATTAACATTGAACTCTAAAACCACCCACTCCCGAGTGTAAGTGGGTGAGTGAGTGTGTGGGTGAGTAGGTGAATGAGTTTCTGATTGAGTGGGTGAGAAAGTGGGCGAGTAGGTGATTTATTCAATGAGTGGATGAGTGGGTGAATGAGTGAGTAGCTGAGTGAGTTTCTGAGTGGGTTAGTGGGTGAGTGAGTGGAGGATGAGTGAGCGAGTGAGTCTCCGAGTGAATGGGTGAGTGATTGAATTAGATAATGATTGACCGAGTTGCTCAATGAGTGAGTGACTTAAGGAATTATTTGGGAAACGAGTGAATTGGTGAGGGAGTGGGTGAGTAAATAATAAAGTGAGCGAGAGAGTAGATGAGTGAGTTTTTGAGCGAGTGGGTCAGTGGTTGTAGGAGTTTCTAAGTGAGTGGATGAGTGATTTTCTGAGTGCATGAGTGAGCGAGTTAGTGAGTAAACGTGGCTGATTGAGTAAATGAGTAGATAGGTTAGTGAGTGAGTGCGGATGAGTAAAGGAGTTTTTGAGTAGGTGGTTTGGTGGTTGACTGAGTTTCTGAATAGGTTAGTGGGTGAGTGAGCTTCTTTGTGCGTCTGTGAGTGAGTCTGGGAGCGAGTGAGTCTGAGTGAGTCTGAGTGAGTCTGTGAGTGAATGGTTAAATGCATGGGTGAGTGAGTCAGTGAGTGAATGCTTGGATGAGTGAGTTTCTGAGTCAGTCTGTGAGTGAGTGGGTGAGCGAGTGGGTGAGCGAGTGGGTGAGCGAGTGGGTGAGCGAGTGGGTGAGCGAGTGGGTGAGCGAGTGGGTGAGCGAGTAGGTGAGCGAGTGGGTGAGCGAGTGGGTGAGCGAGTGGGTGAGCGAGTGGGTGAGCGAGTGGATGAGTGAATGGATGAGTGAATGGATGAGTGAGTGGATAAGCAAGTGAGTCCACGAGTGAGAAAGTTGTTGAATGAGTGGGTGAGCGAGTGGGTGAGTAAATGGGTGAGTGAGTGGAGGAGTGATATTCTGAGTTGGTGGTTGAGAGAGTGGGTTCTTAAGTGAATAGAAGAGTGGATGAGTGAGTGGGTGAGTGAGTGGTTGAATGAGTGTGTGGGTGGATGCCTGATTGAGTATATGAGTGATTGATCGATTGTGTGGGTGAGTGAGTAGGCAAGTGAGTTTCTGAATGAGTGGCTAATAGACTGGGCAAGTAGGTGAGTGAGTGGGTGAGAGAGGGTCTCCAAGTGAGTGGGTGAGTGAGTGGGTTGTTGAATGAGTGAATGGTTGAGTGAGTGGATGAGTGAATGAATGAAATTATTGAGTGGATGAGTTAATGGTTGCGAGTGAGTCGGTGGGTGGATGAATGAGTTTCGGAGTGAGTGGATGAGTGAGCGACTGAGTTTGTGAGTGAGTGAGTTGGTCAGTGAGTGGCTGAGCGAGTGGATGAGTAAGTAGGTCAGTGAATAGGTGCGGATAAGTGAGGTAGTTTTTAAGTAAATGGGTCGGTGGTTGAGTGAGTTTCTGAATAAGTTAGTGGGTGAGCGCTTGAGTGAGTCTGTGAGTGATTGAGTCTGTGAGCGAGTGAGTCTATCAGAGAGGGAGTCTGTGACCGAGTAAGTAAGTGGGTGTATCTGTGCAGGCATGGGTAAGTGGGCGAGTGAGTGCACGAGTGAGTGGATTAATTATTTTGTGAGTCAGTTTCTGAGGTGTGAGTGGGTGAGTTTACGAGTGATTCTGTGAGTGGATGCACAAGTGGGTGAGCAAGTGGGTGGGTAAATGGGTGAGCGAGTTCTTGAGTGAGTTTCTGAGTGAGTGGCTGAGTAGGTGAGGGATTGGGTGAGCGAGTAAGCCTGTGAGTCGTTGAGTGGGTGGGTGCACGAGTGGATGAGTCTGTATGAGTCTATGGGTCTTTGTGTAAGTATATTGTCCGTGTTTCGACGGGTCTTTGTTTGAGTTAATTGGTTTCTGTGTGAGTCAATGGGTCTGTGTGAGTCTATGGATCTATGTGCGAGTCTTTGGGTCTCTGTGTGGTTCACATAGCCTGGCATGTGAGTGGGGGGTACAGTACCCCTGTGCGTATGTGAGGCGGGGGCACCGTAACCCGGTGTGTATGTGGGTGGGGTACCGTAACCCTGTCTGTGTGAGGGGATCTTCCCCCCCCCACCCCCCGGAGCAGAGGGAGGATCATGAAGGTGGATCCGGAAGCGCTCAGCTTGGGAGAAAAACCATCCTCCTCCTGCTTCTTGTTGTTGTGCTGGGGGGGAGGGGTGTGGAGAGGGAGGAAGGGAGGAGGAAAAGAGGAAACTAAACTATTTCAATTTTTCTAGGTAATGCCCACCGAGCTACACAGCTCTTCTTCAGAAGGGAAAATGCCACAAATGATAGGTCAACGAAGTGGCCTATCATCACGTCGACATTTATAGAAACCAAACACTCTGAACGCGACCACGGGGAGAGAGACACGCAAACTCGAAATATATAGCAGGTGTGAGGGTAGGGATCGAACCCACGACCTCCTTTATAACAGGCGAGGTAGTTACGGGAGAAAGGAGAGAGGCAGGGAAGGTGAGGGAGGTAGAGTGGGTGGGGGAGAGTGGGGGGAGACAGGGAGAGGGGGGAAAAGTGGGTAAAGGGAGGGGGGAGAAATAAGTCAAGCTCGGTATTGCTTGCACTCAACATGATACAATCACCATCAAACTCACACTTTCACATACAATCACTCACATACTCAGCATGATACTCAAACATCCACATACACTCACCCTCATTGTAGTAACTCTTATGACTCGTTCACACCGGAGTTGGAGGCACACTTGTTTATTTAACACCACACGTTGTGACATACACACTGAGGGGGTATCGGCCCCCTCACCCGTCTATCTGAGGACACACCTCTAGGCTAACCCTAGCCTGCCTCAGAGTCCTCCTCTCGTGGACTAGGGGAGGCTATCTTGGCCCGACACTGGTCAGTCGGGCCCGGTACTCAGAGTCCAGACCAACCCTGGCTCTGGCTCTGGCACCACGCCACTGGCTCGAGCCTGCGCGGTCCTGACAAGGACGGCGTAGCAGGGGGAGACCAGGGCTCTATCTGAGACGTCTTCCGTCTTCTCTTCTTAGCTAACCAAACTCTCTCTAGCCCCCCCGATACATTTCCCTTTTATACCTGAGGGGTGGGGCCCCGGGGGATCGTAACGTCCGAAGCGCGGACGTCGTAGAGGGCACCTGCCCGTGCACTGACGTAGCCCCGCCCACTGTGCTAGTTTCCCGTTGGATCCCATACATATCAGCTCGACACATATTCCCTCCGTAAGACCCCTACATCACCCCCCCCTGTACAGCTCGCAGCCGTCCCGGCTGCAACATCGACAATAAAAGTTTATTCAGCCCTCGATACCCCAGCGTGTGCCTCATTTTTTTTTTTTTTTACAATAACGCAACGAGCATAACACCAGGAAGAAAGAAAAAAAAATAATCCGACGAACCCCCCCCCGCGAATAAATACGAAAACCCTAGGACGAGCGTATATACACGTGTATCTTTACCTGGAGTCCCCCTCCAGCCCCCCCACAGACGACGCACAACACACACAACACACACAACACACACAACACACACAACACAATAATCGTACAACGCAGCGCGGCACGTGCCGGGAACACAGCACGGACGCCCCACACCGTGAGCACAACATGCGAATGTACACCGGAAGAGAAAGCACAAAAGACCCAAAAAAAAAAAAAAATTTTTTCTTCTCTCTTTTTTTTTCACAAGAGTCTGCGCATTTTTGCGCGCGTTCTCGCCGCCGGCCCGTCACACGGGACAGGCGCGGCCGGCAGGTCGTCGGCCGGCAGGTCGTTGGCCGGCAGGTGTTCGTCACAGAGCGAGTCTGTTGCCGACGTCGCAAGACCCTCAGCATCCCCTGCGGGGGTCGTCGGGCGTGAGCCCGTCACTCCCGGTGCGCCTGGGGGTGGGACAGCCGGCAGCACGTTAGGCGGGAGCAACGGAGAAGACCCCTCTGAGTCGGACGCCCCCCCACATGCTTGGCCACGCGCGTGTGTAGTGGGATCTCGCACCGCAACGAAGGGTTTTAGCCTGGCAGGGTGTACAAACCACCGGCGCCTCCCCCATTGAATGCGCACGCACTGAGGTCTCAGGACCTCAACCACCTCGACGGGACCCCGCCACGGTCGCAGCAGTTTAGAGGAGGACGCGAGCGGTACCTGGGGACAGTGCAACCACGCCCTGTCCCCCGGCTTCCACTGTATTACATGCGCGCGACCCATTCTGAGGCGCTCATTAGCCCTCTGCCGCCTGGCAGAATTTTGCATGGCAGCATCCCGAGCCTCCGTTAATTTTTCCAGGTTGAATTTAACGTGTTCGGCCAATTGAGTCTTTCCGTGCGGCGCCGGGATCTGCAGTTGGGCCTGAACAGGTGGCTCCGGCTCGCGGCCGTACATAAGGAAAAAGGGGGAAAATCCCGTCGCAGTATGGGGGGCCAACCGGTATGCTGACAGGACCCCCTGAATTTTCAAATCCCAATCCGTCTGTGAGTCAGAAACGTGCTGCGACAGCATCGACGTGATGGTACGATGCAACCGCTCGACCATCCCGTCGGTTTGTGGGTGATATGGAGAGGTGCGAATCTTTTTAGTGCCAAGGATGTCACAGACCTGTTTGAGCAATTTGCTTGAAAAATTTTTACCCTGGTCAGTCAGCAGCCTCTCGGGAGCACCTTTGTCAAGGACGTATCCCTGGACAAAGGCCTCCACGATGGCTGCCGCCGACTGGTTGGCCAGGGGCCAGGCCATAGGCCAGCGCGTGAAATATTCAACCCCGGTTAGCAAATACCTATTTCCCCTAGGGGTGGCGGGGAACGGTCCTAGAATGTCCAGCGCGACGAGTTCGTTCACCCGGGAAACCCTGATAGATTGCAGGGGCGGGTTCGACTCCTTCGCTGGTGGTTTGCGCTGCGCACATCTAGGGCACGATGCTAGCAGATCCCCGACATCCCTTGTCATGCCCGGCCAAAAGAAATCAAGTTGGAGCAAGGCCAGGGTCTTTTGGGTACCCAGGTGGAGGAGGCGCTCGTGAGCGGCCCACACCACCCTACCCCGTAACCCCGAAGGGACCACTAGCCGGTGGCGATGGGATTTCCCGTCCCAATGCATTAACAACCCACCGAGCATTTCCCATGCGTCGGCATCACCCCTCCCCCGCCCCCGGTCCCCGACGCGGCGGCGCAACGCAAGGAGGGAAGTATCTTCCATTTGCAACCGGCCCCATTCCGTAGCAGGCAACCCCAACAGGGAATCAGAACCCTGTTGTGCGATAGAATTAGTCATTGATGCTGCGTCATCAGCAGCCGCCAAGACCGGGACAGGCAATTCAGCAGGATGCCTGCACCGACCCGACCCCAGGAGGCATGCGCATTCGGGGGTGGTCGGCATGCGTGACAGGGCGTCCGCGTTGGTGTGGCGAACGCCCTTACGGTACGTGGTCTGAAAATCAAAATCCTGGAGAACCTCCAGCCATCGAGACAATTGTCCCGATGGTTGTTGGACTCGCAGGGCGTACTGTAGCGCTGCATGGTCTGTACGGACGGTGAAACACTGTCCGTACAGATACGGCCGGTACTGCTGGATGAAGTAGACAATTGCCAGCAGTTCCCGACGCGTGACACAATATCGTTGCTCCGCCGGAGACAACACTCGGCTACCGTACGCGACCACCCGTTCGACGCCCTCGACCACCTGGGACAGCACGCCCCCAATACCTGTGTTGCTCGCGTCAGTATCGAGCACAAAGGGTTTTGAGAAATCAGGATAAACCAGGGGAGGGGCATTAACCAGAGCGTCCCGAAGTGAGCGAAACGCAGCCTCCTCCTCCTGTCCCCAATGGAAACGGACCCCCTTTGACGTCAAAGCGTGCAGGGGTTTAGCAATGGTGGCAAAGTCCGCGACAAAACGTCGGTAGTATGACGCGAAACCCACAAAGCTCCTGACCTCTCCCACCGAGGTGGGAGTCGGCCAGGAGCTGACGCACTGCGTTTTGGCGGGATCGGTAGCAATACCCGAGCGCCCTACGATGTGCCCCAAATAACGTACCGATTCGCGCAACAAATGACACTTTTGGGGTTTAAATTTCAAATTAGCAGCCCGCATTTTGAGGAAAACGGCCCGCAACCTCTGGAGATGCTCGTCGAATGTTCTGCTAAAGACGATAACGTCGTCCAAATAGATTAAACACGAATCCCACTGCAATCCAGCCAAAACCAATTCCATCAATCGCTGGAAAGTCGCCGGCGCCGAGTGTAATCCCATCGGCAACCGGTTAAATTGGAAGAGACCATGTGGCGTACGGAAAGCGGTTTTAGGCTTAGATTCATCATCCAGAGGAAGCTGCCAGAATCCCGAAAGCAAATCCAATGTGGAGAAGAATCGCGCCCCCGCCAAGGCGTCGAGTGATTCATCAATACGGGGAAGCGGGTATGCGTCAGCAACGGAAATTTTGTTGAGGCGGCGAAAATCGACGCAAAACCGCAACGATCCATCCTGTTTCTTTACCAGAACGATCGGTGCTCCCCACGGGCTGGTAGAGGGAGAAATGATATCGGCGGCTAACATGTCATCAACAGCCGATTTGACATGTTCCTTCTCGGCGGGACTCAGCCGGAAGGGATTTTGGCGTATGGGCGCGCTGTCACCAGTATCAATATGGTGACGCAGCAATTGGGTGCAGCCCAGATCGAATTTGTTTTGACTAAACACATCGGCGAATTCGCGCAACAGTGTCCTAAGTTTTTGACGCTCTACATCCGACAGGTCCGTCGATCCCGCACAAAGCGCCTCAAGCCACCCTTCATCGGTGTCCGAATGTGGAGTCGGCAGAGTGGCAGCATGCACGTGATTTGCGACAGACTCCTCACAGGGCACCGGCGTTGCGTGAGCAAGCACGGTCCCCTGGGGAATTACCACGGCCTGCGACCCCACATTGAGGACCGCGATGAAGGGGTCCCCGTCCCCCCTCACAATGGTCTGAGCGGGAATCAAATGCGGCCCGCTAACCCCAGCCCTAGATGGGCCGAGCAGGACACCCTGGTCCCCAAGACCCTTAGCGAAGGGCCTACGAAGCTTCAGGGGTACCAACATTTGTGCCCCTGGCGGCACGCGAACCGTCTGAACTACAAACGCGGGTACCGTCGCGAGCGCCGAACGATCCGTAGTAGGGGAAGGCAAAAACGCCATCCGCCGTCCCGACGGGAGTTCAATGCAACCCTGATTAATCATGATCCGAATCGGCATTTTGCCCAAGAAATCCGTCCCCAGCAGGCACGGAACCGCCAGCGAGGAGGACACAAAAATAGGGCCGGACAATTTAATATCACCGATCGAAATTTGCGCGCGAATCTGCCCCATGATACCCAGTGAGCCCCCGTTAGCAGCGTAGAATGGCACATTAACCGGTAGCAAGGGACGACTTTGGACAGGGAGAATGTTGTATATTAGTTCCGAAATGATGGTTGCCGACGCACCTGTATCGACGAGGATACGCACTTCGATCCCGTCAATATACCCTACTACGGCCGACGAGCCCGACGGCGCAGCTAGAACGCGATGGGCCAACACGGACCACTGGGCTGGTTCGAATTTGGTCCCCATAGTGGTTCGTGTTGGCCCCATGGCGTGCAATGTTGGCCCCCCGTTCGTTGCGGTGTGTACATGTGTAACGGGTGTGTGCTTTGGCCAAACATGTGGGGTGCCGCGACTCGCCGGGTCATGTCGGTGGAGCTTGGGAGGAGGAGGAGGGCCGGCGTCCCGGCGAGGCGTCGTCCCCCGCTGTCGAGGAGAACGGCACCCCAAGGCGACGTGGCCCCGGACGCCGCAGTTATAGCAGCGCGGGAGCGCAGGTGGTGAAGACGGGCGGTCGGGGCGGGTCGGGCCATCCCGGTCCGCCCGCGCTCCCATCCGTTGCTGCTGTCGGAAGTCGGCGGCGTAGACCTCCTCCGTCAGTGAGGTGACGGCAGCCACCGTACGGCCGGCAGCTGCCCTGCTGGCCTTCCTTCGCTGCGACAGGAGGTTGGCGTGGAGGAGGCGCGCCGCTTGGAGGGAACCCATCTCCACGTCCTCCTGCGCGACGATGGCGACGTCCAGGTCGTCCGCCAGCAGAAGGATCTTCTCGGTGACCATGGCGTCGACGCCTTGGTCATCCATACGAGGGAAGGCCGTCTTTGCGAGCGCCAGAAGGCTGGTACGGTAGGCGAGGGGCGACTCCTTCGCACCCCGCTGGCGGTCGTAGAATCGCTGCCTACACTCGGCCGATGGTCCGTAAACCCCAGCCAGCAATTGCAGCGCCATCTGAAGAGTAGAGCGCTTGTCCCTCGATGCGGACGTAAGAGCGGCGAGGGCGTCGCCGTCCAGGAGCGCCGGTAGTGCGCAGAGGGCTTCGTCGTCTGACCACCCCGCCATCTCTTGATGCGCGAGGAAGCGCCGCTGAAATCCCCCCCAGTCGCCCTCCTCAGCCACGAACTCCTTCAGCGGGGGTAGTCTTTGGTGTAGTGCCGCGACCGCCGTGGAGGACCGCACTTTGATGTCCCCGCGACTCGGCCGAGCGTCAGCACGAACGGCAGCTGTAATCGCCTGTCGCGCAGATAGTGACGCTCCGTCCGAAGGCGGTGACGCGGCAGCTCCAGCGGAGTCGATGTCGGACCCCAAGTTGAGGTTGGCCACGCCCTCGGCAGCTGCTGCGGCGATGGCGGGACTTTCAAAAGTGCCGACGTTAGAAATGGCGGGAAGGTGCAACGGCCGTCGGCTGTCCTCGCCTCGCGGTGGTCCAGCAGCCCCCAGCCGAGTGATGGTCTCGAGTGTGGCGGCAGCAGCGTATAGCAGCTCCGCCAACCTCGCGTGCGCCAGCCGCAGCCCGTCGGACAGCGACTCCCCTTCCTCCCGATGGCCCGGTAAAGACTCATTCGGTCCCGGCTGCTCGTTGGCCCCCTCAGCCGTCTCTGGTACTGCACTTCCCGCGGTGTCCTCCGCCTCCTGTACCCCGGCCCGAGCTGTTCGGCGCGTGTCCATGTTCGTTGTTTACTTCTGACGCCAGATGTAGTAACTCTTATGACTTGTTCACACCGGAGTTGGAGGCACACTTGTTTATTTAACACCACACGTTGTGACATACACACTGAGGGGGTATCGGCCCCCTCACCCGTCTATCTGAGGACACACCTCTAGGCTAACCCTAGCCTGCCTCAGAGTCCTCCTCTCGTGGACTAGGGGAGGCTATCTTGGCCCGACACTGGTCAGTCGGGCCCGGTACTCAGAGTCCAGACCAACCCTGGCTCTGGCTCTGGCACCACGCCACTGGCTCGAGCCTGCGCGGTCCTGACAAGGACGGCGTAGCAGGGGGAGACCAGGGCTCTATCTGAGACGTCTTCCGTCTTCTCTTCTTAGCTAACCAAACTCTCTCTAGCCCCCCCGATACATTTCCCTTTTATACCTGAGGGGTGGGGCCCCGGGGGATCGTAACGTCCGAAGCGCGGACGTCGTAGAGGGCACCTGCCCGTGCACTGACGTAGCCCCGCCCACTGTGCTAGTTTCCCGTTGGATCCCATACATATCAGCTCGACACATATTCCCTCCGTAAGACCCCTACATCATAAACACACCCCTACCATCCAACTCACACAGACACGACATGATAGTCACACACTCAATCACCATTACTCACACACAAGCCCACAAACTCACGACAATGGCCGCCATTTGCCAATACGTGGCGGTAATGTCATCACAACAAACCAGGTGCCATGGGTTGACTGCTGTGCCATACTAGGTGCAGGAGGAGGAGGACACGGGACAGACCCAGGTGACATGGGTTTACTGATGTGCCATGCCAGGTGCAGGAGGAGGAGGTCATGGGACAGATCTTGATACTATGGGTTGACTGATGTGCGACAATCCCACTCGGATGACAGCCAAGGTCAAAGGTCGGAGTGCAGCCAGTCAACTCCTAACCCTTTAACCTGGACCACCCAGAAATAAGAGGGGGGATGGAGACACGGGGAGAGAGAGCAGAGGTAGGAGGAGAGTGTGTGGAGGAAGCGAGAACTCCTATAGAGATGCAGGCGGTAAAGATGGCCCAGAATCAATGACGACTGCAAGGTATGCTGGGAGGAAAGGTCATGTGACCACAGGGGTGGCAGTGCTGGCTGGAGCAATCGTTGTTGGAGCCGCATGGGCAGAGGACACGGAACGCATCCTTCATCCCAGCACCTGCACCAACCACAATCACCACCACAACTAAAACCAAAACAACCATAAAATAACCACAACGATAACCACACCTCCAATTAGCACGGTCGGCTGGGTAGGGTGCAATTGAACTTCGAAATAATACAACTACCATAACAACCATCATAACCACCTACATCACAACTATGACCACTACAACCACAACCTACACAATTATAACAAATATAACCACAAACACCAAAACCGCACATATAACCACAACCTACACAAACACAATTATAACCACAACCTAAACCACCACAAGCACCACAACCAGAGCCACAACTACCATAACAACCAACATAACCATCTACACCACACCTGTAATCTCCACCACCACTACAACCACCTATACAAACAAAACTAAAGCCATGATCACAACCACAACCACCACAACCACCACCACCACAACCACCACCACCATAACCACCACCATAACCACCACCATAACCACCACCATAACCACCACCATAACCAAACAACAAAAACATTGACGCAGATACTACAATACCACTGCATAAAGGGTCTGTATCCCTCTGTGGGTGAGTGGCTGAGTGGGTGGGTGAGTGACTGAGTGGGTGTGTGGGTGGGTGAGTGGCTGAGTGGGTGAGTGAGTGGCTGAGTGGATGGGTGAGTGGCTGAGTGGGTGTGTGGGTGGGTGAGTGGCTGAGTGGGTGAGTGAGTGGCTGAGTGGATGGGTGAGTGGCTGAGTGGGTGGGTGAGTGAGTGCCTGAGTGGGTGAGTGGCTGAGTGGGTGACTGAGTGAGTGGCTGAGTGGGTGGCTGAGTGGGTGACTGAGTGAGTGAGTGGCTGAGTGGGTGAGTGAGTGGCTGAGTGGGTGAGTGAGTGGCTGAGTGGGTGAGTGAGTGGCTGAGTGGGTGAGTGAGTGGCTGAGTGTGAAATGAACTCGAACCTGCACCTCTGCATTGCAAGCCCAGTGAGCTCACGCCCCGCGTGTGCATCGGGGTAAAGTGCGGGCACGCCCAGCGTGGAAGAGTAGACCAAATACTCCACATCGCGGCCTCTAGTCGAGGCCATTTCTGCCACGACAACAAATCCGCCCCTCCAGAGATACAAACAACTAAATGTAACTCTTCCCATCAGCCACAATCTGTCAGTGCCTCTCCTCATCATCAGCAGCAGCAGCTGGGCCGTGAACTCAACAGGCGCCTCCTCTGCCCCCCCCCACCACCGCCACTGCTGCTGCTGCGTCCACAGCGTGCAAGGTGCTCGCCTTGTTCGGGCTGAGTCGACGTAGAGGAGGCCCAGCCAGCGAGCCGCCGCTTCAGAAGCTCGCGAGCCACCGACGGTGGCCGCGAGCGGGAATCCAAATCGTCCGCTCGCCACCCACAATGCACAGCGCCGCCTCCACTCGCCCCGGCCTCAGCGGAAGTAGCAGCGGGGGGAGGGGCGGGGCGAGGGGGGTGAAGGGGCGGGGCGAGGGGTTGGGCATGGGGGGGAGGAGCTCCAGTGGGGGGGAGGGGCTCCGGTGGGGGGGAGGAGCTCCGGTGGGGGGAGGGACTCCGTTGGGGGGGAGGGGCTCCGGTGGGGGGGAGGAGCTCCGGTGGGGGGGAGGGGCTCAGGTCTGCGACGTCACGGTGGGCGTGGTCACTTGGTACCGCCCCCTCGTGTCTCCCTCAGGCAGTTTGTTCGTTAGAGAGTCGGGGGGAGCATCTGGCGAAGGTGAGAAATGGTGTGAGTCTGTGTGTGTGTAAGTATGTGTGTGTGTGAGTCTGTGTGTGAGTCTGTGTGTGTGTAAGTATGTGTGTGTGAGTCTGTGTGTGTGTGAGTCTGTGTGTGTGTGAGTCTGTGTGTGTGTAAACACAAAGACGGCCGGGCGTGGTGCTGGCCACCCACCCCCTCGTGTGCCGTTCTGCCCTTCATAGGTGCTGCTGGCTAACAGCACTTGCCCCAGCAGTCTATTTCAGCTATAAGGGGGATCTTTATCTTTGTTGTTAGTGGTGGTGGTGCTGATGATGTTGATGGTGGTGGTATTGGTGGTGTTGGTGGTGTTGATGGTGGTGGTCTTGGTGGTGTTGTTTGTGATGGTGGTGTTGTTGATGGTTGTGGTGGTCGTGTTGGTGTTGTCTGTGATGGTGGTGGTGTTGGTGGTGGTTTTGGTGTGTTTGTGATGGTGGTGTTGTTGGTGGTGGTGTTGGTGTTCTTGGTGGTGGTCTTGGTGGTGTTGTTTGTGATGGTGGTGTTGTTGGTGGTTGTGGTGGTCGTGTTGGTGTGTTTGTGATGGTGGTGTTGGTGGTGATGGTGGTGTTCTTGGTGGTGGTGTTTGGCGTGGTGTTGGTGATGTTGATGGTGGTTTTATTGTTAGTGTTGGTGGTGTTGATGGTGGTGTTGATGGTGGTGTTGTTGATTGTGGTGTTGGTGGTTGTTGTGTTGGTGGTGGTCTTAGTGGTGGTGTTGGTGGTGTTGATGGTGGTGTTGTTGATTGTGGTGTTGTTGGTGGTCGTGTTGGTGGTGGTGGTCTTGGTGATGGTGTTGGTTGTGGTGGTGGTGTTAGTGGTGTTGATGGAGGTGATGTTGATGGGGGTGGTGTTGGTGATGTTTTTGGTTATGGTGTTGATGGTGGTGATAGTCTTGTTTGTGGTGGTGTTGCTGGTGGTATTGGTGTTGATGGTGGTGTTGATGGTGGTGTTGTTGATTGTACGATCCATCCTGGGTTTAACCAGGCTGGATTGTGTGAGGGGCTCACAAATGCTTGAAAGATCTGGAGACATTCCCACCAGTAAGCTCCTCCGGCAGGCAAGGCTGCATTGACTGGGTCTTGTAGACCGCATACCCAAGCAGTTTCTTTTAGTTGCATAAAGGGGGATAAACGGGCACGACATGGGCTGTCAAAAATATGGACTGATGTTGTATGGGAGGATGTGGAGCTGAGTGGACTTGCAGAAGACTGGTATCAGCGGTGTGGATAGCATCCTTAACGAGGAAGCTCGTGAAGGATCCTACCGGGCAGTAGGAGGCAGTCGCCTTCCAACAACAACTGAGGACAGAGGAGTGACGCTCACAACGAGTAGCGGATAAAATTCAACAAGTTGGCACAGTTGGGGATACAGCTGGTGTATCTACCAGTCATCTCAGCCAACCTTTGGAACCTGGGTCTATAACGTGACGTCTTGTCAGCCTTCGACACTTCACGTGGACTAAAAGTGCACCTGGCCTGGCACATGCGCCGTGGTGTCATCACCCCTACTTAGTGGCGAATGTCGGTTGTTGTTGTTTTTGTATTTCGTGTTGTGAGTGAGTGGTGATGATGTGAGTCTGTGTTGATGATGTGGGCTCATGGTGAGGGTGTAAGCCCGCATTGTGAGTGAGTGGTGATGATGTGAGTCTGTGTTGACGATGTGGGTTCATGGTGATGATGTAAGCCCGCGTTGTGAGTGAGTGGTAATGATGTGAGTCTGTTGTGAGTGAGTGGTGATGATGTGAGTCTGTGTTGATGATGTGAGTTCATGGTGAGGGTGTAAGCCCGCGTTGTGAGTGAGTGGTGATGATGTGAGTCTGTGTTGTGAGTGAGTGGTGATGATGTGAGTCTGTGTTGATTATGTGGGTTCATGGTGAGGTTGTAAGCCCGCGTTGTGAGTGAGTGGTGATGATGTGAGTCTGTGTTGATGATGTGGGTTCATGGTGAGGGTGTAAGCCCGCGTTGTGAGTGAGTGGTGATGATGTGAGTCTGTGTTGATGATGTGGGTTCATGGTGAGGGTGTAAGCCCGCGTTGTGAGTGAGTGGTGATGATGTGAGTCTGTGTTGACGATGTGGGTTCATGGTGATGATGTAAGCCCGCGTTGTGAGTGAGTGGTGATGATGTGAGTCTGTGTTGATGATGTGGGTTCATGGTGAGGATGTAAGCCCGCGTTGTGAGTGAGTGGTGATGATGTGAGTCTGTGTTGACGATGTGGGTTCATGGTGATGATGTAAGCCCGCGTTGTGAGTGAGTGGTAATGATGTGAGTCTGTTGTGAGTGAGTGGTGATGATGTGAGTCTGTGTTGATGATGTGAGTTCATGGTGAGGGTGTAAGCCCGCGTTGTGAGTGAGTGGTGATGATGTGAGTCTGTGTTGTGAGTGAGTGGTGATGATGTGAGTCTGTGTTGATTATGTGGGTTCATGGTGAGGTTGTAAGCCCGCGTTGTGAGTGAGTGGTGATGATGTGAGTCTGTGTTGATGATGTGGGTTCATGGTGAGGGTGTAAGCCCGCGTTGTGAGTGAGTGGTGATGATGTGAGTCTGTGTTGATGATGTGGGTTCATGGTGAGGGTGTAAGCCCGCGTTGTGAGTGAGTGGTGATGATGTGAGTCTGTGTTGACGATGTGGGTTCATGGTGATGATGTAAGCCCGCGTTGTGAGTGAGTGGTGATGATGTGAGTCTGTGTTGATGATGTGGGTTCATGGTGAGGATGTAAGCCCGCGTTGTGAGTGAGTGGTGATGATGTGAGTCTGTGTTGATGATGTGGGTTCATGGTGAGGATGTAAGCCCGCGTTGTGAGTGAGTGAGTGGTGATGATGTGAGTCTGTGTTGACGATGTGGGTTCATGGTGAGGATGTAAGGCCGCGTTGTGACTCGTGTTGAGATCTGGGAGCCCTCACTTCCCCTCGACTCTTTGTGATCCTCGCCTTCGTCTCCTGCCCCGCACGCAGATACCCGGACTGTGCGAGAGACGCTGTGAGATCTGTGCACCCTGCTCTGCAAGTTGCTGCCATGGAGGTACGTGTGGCTCTTCGACTCGTGTGGTGAAGTATTGATGGACGTGTGCTCTCCACTCTGCGTGTGGCTACCTGTCGCCTATCCATATACCTGAGTGTGCATCTACTTGCCTGCCTGAGTGTGTGTGCATCTATCAGAGTATCTCCCCTGAGATCCTGTCTGTGTACCTGCCTGTCTACACGTGAATAATCTACAGTACTGATAATTGTTTTTTTACCCTTCTATCTGGCAACAAAACTGACACCTTTTTACAAGGAGTCATGTTTGCATAGACCGCAATACCTGCGGTCATAATACAAACAAAAGACATAACTCTGATAATGTGAAGTTGATTGTGGACCAATCAACTTCAAGGACAGTGCACATTATCAGAGTTATGTCTTTTGTTTGTATTATGACTGCAGGTATTGCGGTCTATGCAAACATGACTCCTTGTAAAACTGTGTCAGTTTTGTTGCCAGATAGAAGGGTAAAAAACCAATTATCATATTTTTACTGGCAAATGAGGTTCCCATAGAATCTACAGTACTTTTATCTATCCATTACTGGATGAAGGCCTCCTTCCCTGAGTTCCTGCTACCCCTCACGATCCTGCGATGGCATAATCCACCAAGCACCGATTTTGTCGCTCCATCTCTCTGGAAGCTGTCTTCTCAAACGTGCTCCGATACTTGGCTGCAGCTCCGTTATTCTTCTTGACCATCGGCCATCGTTGTTCCTCCTGGCCGTGGCATGTCCTGGCCCAGCCCCACTTCTCTTATCAGTTTGAAGGATGCCTTTAACCTGTGTCCTCTAAATCCACACGTGTCTCATTGTAATATCCAAGTGTGACATCAGATATTGACCAAATATCACAACGCTTAGAACTGACACAACATCTTGGCAGGACCCTCCTGATTGTGGAGCCCAGGATCTCAGAGAACCTGGCTCAGTGCTCGCCTCCTGCGCTTTCCCCAACATCTTGCTGAAGTTTACGTGGTGGATCTTTGTCTTTGTGTGTGTGTAGATGAGCCGAGCTGGAGAGGCGAGGAGTAAGGGCGAATCTTGCACCATGTGGAGTGCGCTGTCCTCAGAGGGCAATGCCTCCATCTGCAGCAAATCACCGCAAGGTAAGAACAGTAATGAGGGATGTCACAGAGGGCCATGGTGAATGGTGGAACATCACAATGGCCATGATGCATGGTGCATGTCACAGTGACCGTGATGCATTGAAGATTTCATAGCGGCCATGATGCATGGTGGATGTCACAGTGACCGTGATGCATTGGAGATTTCATAGCGGCCATGTTGCATGGTGGATGTCACAGTGACCGTGATGCATTGGAGATTTCATAGCCACCATGTTGCATGGTGGATGTCACAGTGGCCGTGATGCATTGGAGATTTCATAGCGGCCATGATGCATGGTGGATGTCACAGTGACCGTGATGCATTGGAGATTTCATAGCCACCATGTTGCATGGTGGATGTCACAGTGACCGTGATGCATTGGAGATTTCATAGCGGCCATGTTGCATGGTGGATGTCACAGTGACCGTGATGCATTGGAGATTTCATAGCGGCCATGATGCATGGTGCATGTCACAGTGACCGTGATGCATTGGAGATTTCATAGCGGCCATGTTGCATGGTGGATGTCACAGTGACCGTGATGCATTGGAGATTTCATAGCGGCCATGATGCATGGTGCATGTCACAGTGACCGTGATGCATTGGAGATTTCATAGCGGCCATGTTGCATGGTGGATGTCACAGTGACCGTGATGCATTGGAGATTTCATAGCGGCCATGATGCATGGTGCATGTCACAGTGACCGTGATGCATTGGAGATTTCATAGCGGCCATGTTGCATGGTGGATGTCACAATGACCGTGATGCATTGGAGATTTCATAGCGGCCATGCTGCATGGTGGATGTCACAGTGACCGTGATGCATTGGGGATTTCATAGCGGCCATGTTACATGGTGCATGTCACAGTGACCGTGATGCATTGGAGATTTCATAGCCACCATGTTGCATGGTGGATGTCACAGTGACCGTGATGCATTGGAGATTTCATAGCGGCCATGTTACATGGTGGATGTCACAGTGACCGTGATGCATTGGAGATTTCATAGCGGCCATGATGCATGGTGGATGTCACAGTGACCGTGATGCATTGGGGATTTAATAGCAGCCATGTTACATGGTGGATGTCACAGTGGCCGTGATGCATTGGAGATTTCATAGCGGCCATGATGCATGGTGGATGTCACAGTGACCGTGATGCATTGGAGATTTCATCGCGGCCATGTTACATGGTGGATGTCACAGTGGCCGTGATGCATTGGAGATTTCATAGCAGCCATGATGCATGGTGGATGTCACAGTGACCGTGATGCATTGGAGATTTTATAGCGGCCATGTTACATGGTGGATGTCACAGTGACCGTGATGCATTGGAGATTTCATAGCGGCCATGATGCATGGGTGATATCCAGGTGGCCAAGTTGCATGAGGGACTTCATGTTGGCAGTGTTGCATGCGGGACTTAATGGTAGCCGTGTTGCATGGGGGACTGTATCATGGTGGCCATGTTGCATGGGGATGATTATATGTGCTCTGGCTTCAGCACATCACACGCTTTCAGATGCACTTCCGATATTAGGAAGCCAAATTTCGATTTAAAGCTTTCGTAACTGCAGGGATTCATCTTCTTGGTTCTTTCGGTTTTATTATGTTTTATTTTTATTATTTTATTACTTCCCTTCTATGTGACTTTACCGAAAGAACCAAGAAGATGATTAGGAAGCCACTGGAGCTATACACTTTTAAATCATCTAAATTGAAAACTACTTTCTTTAGAACTTTTCATGTTTAGTTTATTGTCCTTCCCCCGCGTATCCATTTGGCACCATTGGCTACGTACGGTGCAAAAGAAGTTCAACATACATACAGACATAACTGGTATTGGCCAAAACATCCCAATCCTGTAATTGTTTCCTACAAATTGCTCAACTTTGGGATCACACAGCTGTTGTCGTTATTCTCATGTCTGCAGAAATCATGGCTCTCTTTGGCCCTCACTTGACCCACCGTGAGAAGCTAGAACTCGCAGCCATGCAGGAAGTGTGGTACTTTGCACTTTTCAACAAATCTGAGGGATGCAACAATGATGGATACGACGACCAAGAACGAAATTACATTCTGGTGAGGCTCGCAACAAAACACCAGCTGTGGGGGCGGTCACAGGGCCCATCGGTAGCGGGGTTTTTGGCTTCTTGTTATTGCACCTGAAGTACCAACCAGGGCTATCACACACACCAATGCACTTCAGAATCAGGATTTTTTATCGCGAGTAAAGCCCATTGAGCTAAGAAGCTCTTTTTTAAGGGTGACTTAGCCAGCAGACATCAGAACATTCCACAATGACAGATTTAAAACAACGTAATCATTACAGAAAATACATTAGAAAATTACATTCTCACTTAAATCCTTGACTTAAAGCTTTCGTGACTGCAAGAATTCATATTTTTTGGGTATTTCGGTAAAGTCAAGTAGATAGGTTCAAAGAAAATAACAAAAAGTAAAACTACAACGTTTCAATCGCAACACAATCGGTCGTCTTCAGGAAAAGGGGGGTTAGCTTCCAAAGGCAAACTGTTTATTAGGGTTTGAAATGGGCATAGCCCAAATGTCAGCAGCCAATATTAATGCAAGTGCTGGGCAGCCAACCCGACAGTTTCAGATCTGCCTGATGTTCGTGAATATAAGACCAATCCAAAACTAGGTAGGATCTGAAACACGGTAGGACCAATACCTCAGCCGTGGCTGATCATTGTTTTAATGCGGTGGGCTCACACGAAATTAATTTCTCTATGACGAAGGTACTTTGCAAGCCCACTGGCTATCAACAAAGATTCATTCATGAAGCCATCCATTTTTATCGACACAGACACAATTTAAACCGAGAAGATGGGTACAAACTGAGTAATCATTGGAAGGACGTTATCAACCAGTTTAAGTCATAACTGGCTATGATCTTCCCATCCTACCACCTTCTGATGATAGTCGTGCTTTATGCCCATTTCAAACTTGCGCTTTCACACTAACACAGCCACTTTGCATGCCGACCCCTCGGTTGCGGCTCTGCGATATTCCATTAACATACTAATCTGCCATTAACATGATAATTTTCACCCGGCAACCCTTGATTGTTTTTAGTTTTTTGTTATTTTCTTTCAATCTATGTACGTGACTTTACCGAAAGATCTTCTTGGTTCTTTCGGTAAAGTCACGTAGAATGGAAATAATAAAATAATAAAAATAAAACATAATAAAATAATAAAAATAAAACATAATAAAATAATAAAATAAAACATAATAAAATAATAAAAATAAAACATAATAAAATACAATTCTCACGACGTTTCGGCCACAACGCAAGCAGCCGTCCTCAGGTGAAGAACAGGTCTGTTAGAAAGACAGCGTCTGAATGACGCAGGAAATCCGATGGGCTGTGAAGCTCTTTGTTAACACGTGCCCAGTAGAATCAGAAGTATTTATACTGCAGGAAATCCAATGGGCTGTTAAGCTGTTTCATCTTCTTGGTTCTTTCGGGAAAAGTCACGTAGAATGGAAATAATAAAATAATAAAAATAAAACATAATAAAATAATTCTCACGACGTTTCGGCCACAACGCAAGCAGCCGTCCTCAGGTGAAGAACAGGTCTGTCGGGAAGACAGCGTCTGAATGAACACCACCAGGCTTGGCAGCGTATATTTAAGCTGGGTTGGAGGGGGAAGAGCGCCTTGACAAAGGAATTTGCATATCCCAAAGAATATACATTCTCACTTCTTAAACTTTGGGATTTTAATTATATTCACTTTAAATGATTGCACCTTTTGTGCAGTTCCGGCATGAGCACCTCCGCTATCGCTATGAGGTGCTGAAGAAGATTGGAGAAGGAGGTCAAGGCCAGGTGATCCAGTGCCTTGATCACAAAAGGAACATCCTGGTGGCCATCAAGATCCTGGTGTCACCATCGAGGTAAGACTTCAGAGCCGCGCCGTCACGAGGCCGATGTTGTTAAGTCCGTTGCCACGGGCAGCCGTGCGATGCAGTGATGACATTATTCTTTGGTTCTTTCGGTAAAGTCACGTATAAAGATAAAATAATAAATTAAATAATAGCATACTACGACGTTTCGATTGCAACACAAGCAATCTTCATCAGGTATAAAAGAAATAGCAACAAAAATCTAACTAGAAAACTATAGACAGACACACAAGCAGACCGACATCACAAAGACACACAGAGAGAGAACACGTATCGGCAGAAAGAGAGAGGTCGTTTCTGTGACGAGGCCTTAAATATAGAGAGGGGGCGGGGGCGGAGAGAGGGAGGGGGCAGAGAAAAAATTAGCATGTCAATGAGTGGACGACGACGTGGTACGGTACGCAAGCTTGAAAATTAGGAGAAAGACACACTAAAATTAAATAACCTAGTAAAATATCGAAATGTAATGTATTATTTTCATTATTTTATCTTTATACGTGACTTAACCGAAAGAACCAAAGAATAATTCCTGCAGTCACGAAAGCTCCAAAATTGGCAGTGATGACACTCGTGCATCAAAGCGAGAAGGGGGGCCTGGGTTCGACTCCTGATTCGGGTACCCTCCTGTATGGAGTTTGCATGTTCTACCCCTGTTCTGCATCAGTTCCTTCTGGGTTCTCAGATTTTTCCTCCCTAAAGCTTAAAATACACACACACAGTGTAAACTAATATTGGGGCAAAACATCCCATTGCTGAAAGATTACCTGCACATTACGGTAATTCCTCATTTAATGCTGTAGATACATTCCTGAAAAGTTCCGCGTTCAGCAAAAAGATATTGAGCGAAAATAATTTTCCCATAAATAATGTAATAATAATGTTTGGCGAGATACAATGCACTCATACACCTTGAGATGACGAGACCAATAACTGAGGGTATGCCGTCACGTTACTTTATCATTGCGAGTAATGTATCATTGCAGCTCAAGAAAGTAGTTTGTTGTCGACTACTCACAGATTGTGTTATAACGGGCGTGTTCTGTGCTTTAACAGGCGTGTTCTATGTTATAACGAGAAGCGTTCCGTGTTGCAATGGGCGCGTTCGTGTTATTACGGGCACATTCTGCGTTATGCGAAAAGTGTGCCCGAATGTAAGAGGCACATTGAAGTGAAAATGCGTTGTGTTAACATGCATTTGCATTTAGATTTCTCAAATGACCAATCCGATTTGAATGGCTCTTCACTTCCGAATCCTGATAGACAGCCAGTTCTGTTTTAGCAGGTTTAGCTTTCTTTTTTCACACTTTTGTCATGTAGGCCAGGCTTAGTCACAAACCGAACCTCTCCATAATGAAGGCTCAGTCTTTTGTTATGTAGCCTATTACCATCTACATGGCAGAGGCTCGGTCTCATTTGCAGCATTTTATTATGTAGGCTAGGCATTAGTCACAAACCGAACCTCTCTCCATAACAAAGGCTCATTCATTTGTTATGCAGTCTATTCTTAGTCTTAAGCCTTACCTTACCATATTAATAAAAAGTGTGCCGTACTTGGCCCTTCCCCCCTCTCCAACCATTATATATACGGAGTGGTAGCTCTTGTAATCTCTCATTTACTTGATACAGCTGTCGTGGCTGTGACGGTTCCACCTGAAGACGGAGGCTTATGTTGCCTCCGAAACGTCGTGATTTTTATTTTATTTTTATTTTACTTTTATTAATTTAATTTTTTTACCTACATGACTTTACCGAAAAAACCTAAGAATATGAATCCTTGCAGTTACGAAAGCTTCAAATCTAGAATTAATGCGTTGTGTTAACATGCGTTTGCATTTAGATTTCTCAAATGACCAATCCGATTTGAATGGTTCTTCACTTTCAAATCTTATTGGGTGCCCTACGCCGGCTCCTGCTCCCTCTGTGGGAGCTCCTCACCAATGATAGTCAAGTGTGCTACTGGAACTCCTGGTGCTGTTAGACCTGGTGAATTCATATTGAATTATTTTATTCTGAGTAGAATTTGGCTCTGGATATCCCTACAGCAAATGTAGGCTCTTCATTTGTGGACTTCCTCTGTGCAGCTCCAAGCAGGAAACATACCAGAAGATGGAGCTCCAGATAGCTCTGGAACTTCAGGGCGAGGGCAGTGATGAAGATTTCAACGTCATCGAAGTCCTGAACAGATTTCATTTCAGAGGACACTACTGTATCGTCATGGAGCTGTTGAAGTATGTAGCTCATGCCCCCCCCCTCTGTAAATAGCGTGGTCAACTAACTTAACAAACTTTCGTTATTTTTTAGAAGCGACCAGACCACAAATAAAAGCTTAACAAAGTAGCATTTTTCTTCTTGGTTCTTTCGGTAAAGTCACGTAGAATGGAAATAATAAAATAATAAAAATAAAACATAATAAAATAATTCTCACGACGTTTCGGCCACAACGCAAGTAGCCATCCTCAGGTGAAGAACAGGTCTGTCGGGGAGACAGAGTCTGTCTTCCCGACAGACCTGTTCTTCTGTCTTCCCGACAGACCTGTTCTTCACCTGAGGACGGCTACTTGCGTTGTGGCCGAAACGTCGTGAGAATTATTTTATTATGTTTTATTTTTATTATTTTATTACTTCCCTTCTACGTGACTTTACCGAAAGAACCAAGAAGATGAATCCCTGCAGTCACGAAAGCTTTAAATCTAAAAGTAGCATTTTGATTATAAATGTGGAGGGGAAAACCAGTGGACCCACAGAAAAATTCACATGCCCACGGGGAGAACATGCAATCTCCAAATCTACAGGCATCACGGTCGGGATCAAACCTAGGACCTCCTCCATACCAGGCGGGGGAGATGTCATCTCGCCCCCGCGGCAAGCTGTTAATTCTTAATTGTGGAGCTTTCGTGACTGCAGGAATTACTCTTTGGTTCTTTCGGTAGTCACGTATATAGATAAAATAATAAATTAAATAATAGCATACGACGTTTCGATTGCAACACAAGCAATCATCATCAGGTATAAATGAAATAGCAACAAAAATCTAACCAGAAAACTATAGACAGACATATGTATCTTGGTGATATCTGTCTGCTTATATGTCTGTCTATAGTTTTCTGGTTAGATTTGTGTTGCTATTTCATTTCATTTATACCTGATGATGATTGCTTGTGTTGCAATCGAAACGTCGTATGCTATTATTTAATTTATTATTTTATCTTTATACGTGACTTTACCGAAAGAACCAAAGAGTAAGCTGTTAATGTTGAGATGCCCACGCCACCCATGCATTGTAATCCTGTGGAGCTGCCATGTGCCACGGGTGCATTGGAGGCCACTTGTCTTTTCTCCATTAGCCCTGCCAGTTTCACCAACCCACGCCTCCACTCAATCAGCAGGGTGGCTGCATGGCAGTGGTGATGCTCGTGCCTCTCGGCGAAAATCCCGAGCTTCTGTTCTGTGTGGAGTTTTTATCTTCTCCCAATGGATAACCCTCCACCACCCGGCAACAAAGCCAATGAAATCAAGTTGTCAAGTGGGCAGATATGCCAACTGATTTGGTTTATGGGTAAATTGACGACCTCAACCCACACGGAACTATAACTCTTAATATTGGTCATAAATGTGCACGTGAACGTACAATATGAACATGATTATCGTTTACACCATGGGAACCTCATTTGCCAGTAAAAATATGATAATTGGTTTTTTACCCTTCTATCTGGCAATAAAACTGACACCTTTTACAAGGAGTCATGTTTGCATAGACCGCAATACCTGCAGTCATAATACAAACAAAAGACGTAACTTTTGTTTGTATTATGACTGCAGCCAAAGACGTAACTTTTGTTTGTATTATGACTGCAGGTATTGCGGTCTATGCAACCATGACTCCTTGTAAAAAGTTGTCAGTTTTGTTGCCAGATAGAAGGGTAAAAAACCAATTATCATGATTATCGTTATCAGAATCAGTGCAGCATTGTAGGGGATGGTACTGATGCCGTGTTTTTGTTGCTGCTTCTGCCTCTCTCACAGGGAGAGCCTTCATGAAGTGATTAGAAATGCGGGGCTCCGACGGTTGGACATGGCGATGGTGAAAACCTACACCAGGGGCATCCTCAAGTTCTTGCGCCACATACATTCCAGGAAAATCGTCCACGCGGACATCAAGCCAGTGAGTGGACACAGCGTTCAGCTTTCACTTTGGTGCAGAGGTGTATCACTCTTTGGTTCTTTCGGTAAAGTCACGTATAAAGATAAAATAATAAATTAAATAATAGCATACGACGACGTTTCGATTGCAACACAAGCAATCATCATCAGGTATAAAAGAAATAGCAACAAAAATCTAACCAGAAAACTATAGACAGACATATAAGCAGACAGATATCGCAAAGATACATAGAGAGAGAACACACATCGGCACACAGAGAGAGAACGTCTCTGTGACGAGGCCTTAAATAGAGAGAGGGGGGTGGGGGCGGAGAGAGGGAGGGGTTAGAGAAAAAAATTGCATGTCAATGAGTAGGACGACGGTTGACAAAGTACGCAAGCTTTATACGTGACTTTACCGAAAGAACCAAAGAGTAATTCCTGCAGTCACGAAAGCTACAAATTAAGATTGCAGAGGTGTATCTTTATTGGGGACTCGTTGCACAGAGAAAACCGGCCATGTTGGTCACAGGGTCGATATGTAAGCTCTGCCCATCTCACTGGAAGGAGGCAGGGCCATGCTCCTCTGGTGAATGTGATCTGGTATGAATTAAACTATCGTGTAGAGTCGTGTCGCTCTTGGGGACTCACCAGAGAGAAAACCGGCAACGTTGATCAGCGTTGCCCCAAACCCTGGGAGACATGAAACAGTCAAAAAGAATTTTTTTTAAAACGTGCGAAATGTGCATTTTGGCCTGACAACTGCTCGTTATCGAATTCCAATCTGCAAATTGAAAACGTCCATAGACAAAGGTGCAGTGGAAAGCGTCACAGAATCCGTGCACTCTCTTGTGCGTGGCTTTTTGTCTCTAACTCGTTAACGGGCACTCATCGAGCTGTGAGCTCCATGCAGCTCTCCTGTTGGAGCAACGGCACTCGGTTGTCAATAGAGCCAACCCCCTTCACTTTGATGGTGCCTGAGAGTGCTTTGAACGTGACACGCCTCTACTCACATCTACAATTTTGACTCATCTTCTTGGTTCTTTCGGTAAAGTCACGTAGAAGGGAAGTAATAAAATAATAAAAATAAAACTTAATAAAAGATAAAAAAACATAATAAAAATAAAACATAATAAAATGATCGTATTGTTTTTCGATTTAAAGCTTTCGCGACTGCAGGGATTCATCTTCTTGGTTCTTTCGGTAAAGTCACGTAGAAGGGAAGTAATAAAATAATAAAAATAAAACAATTCTCACGACGTTTCGGCCACAACGCAAGCAGCCGTCCTCAGTTGACCTGGTTTTCACCTTTTTTTTATGTTTTTTATTATGTTTTATTTTTATTTTTGTATTACTTCCCTTCTACGTGATGACTTTACCGAAAGAACCAAGAAGATGAATCCCTGCAGTCACGAAAGCTTTAAATCGAAATTTAATTTTGACACATTTGAAAGGGGCACCGCCGAGTGACAGCTGTCAGAAAACAGCGAATATTGCTCTTGACTGACGCTTGTCGACAGCGCTATGCCTCATCTAGTTCCCCTGTTTAGCGTGTGTCGTGGTATGTGATTGATCCACTGCTGGCTGAATGATATCGGCATAACCTCTGAGTTTGAATTCATTCTACCCCTCCTCCAGGAAAATGTTCTCGTCAAAGACACCGTGACTGGCACCGTGAGGATCACGGACTTTGGCACGAGCTTTTTCGTGGAAAGTCAACGTGAGTGACCTCACCTGGGCGTGTGAGTGTCTGCGTGTGGGTGTCTGTATGGCTGTCATTATGCATGGGTCTCTCTGCGTCCGTGTGAGTGTCTATATGTCAGTGTCTGTCTGAGTGTGTCTGTGTGTGAGTATCTGAGTGTCTGTACATGTGACTGTTTATGTGTTTGATGATGATGATGCTGTTTAAGACACAGTGTGTACACACGCACATATGTTTGTTGTTCTTGTGATTTTTGTACAGCTATGAATGTTGGTGGGACCCTAGAATACTTGGCTCCGGAGCTGTTGCTGGGCTATAGCTTGACATGTGGAGTGGATATGTGGGCGCTGGGCTGCACGGTGGCGGAGTTGGCGACTGGCAGGGAATTATTCCGGTCCAACAGCCACGAAGATCACCTCCCGCGCTGCATAGAGGTATTTCCCACACGGCGTCTGTCCGCTCGTGATCCCCCTCTCTCTCCTTGGAGTCGTGGGCTATGGGGGTGGCAGGAGGGAGGGTGGCCACTTGGTGATCTGTGAATAACGGCCGTCGTATGTTGCGTGTACACGTGTGTGTCTTGTTTGTGTGGGGGAGCGGTAGTGTAGCAGTCAGCCTGCTGTGCTAGAAACTGAGTTTGATTCCAGCTCATGGGCAACACCAGTGACGATTGTCTGAACTGGTCCTGGGCCTCCTCTAGTTCGAGACAGCTTCAACTGAGTACCTGTTGGAGTGTGTAAAGTACCTGGGTCAATTCTAGATTTGAAGCTTTCATGACTTGCAAGGATTCATATTCTTAGGTTTTTTCGGTAAAGTCACGTAGGTAAAAAATAAAAAAATAATAAAAGTAAAATAAAAATAAAAATCACGACGTTTCGGAGGCAACACAAGCTTCCGTCTTCAGGTGGAACATTCACAGCACGATAGCTGTATCAAGTGAGAGAAATTCCAAGAAACAGTCCTTGTATATATACTGGTTGAGGGTGGGAGGAGCCAAGGTAGGCCCTGAATATTATTTTTGTGAGGTTCGGTGCGGCTGAAGCACGCTGTTAGGAATGAGCCTTTGTTGTGTAAACTAGTTGCGGATGATGTTAAGGTGCGTGTAAAAGGGACTGAGCCTTTTTGTTATGTAGAGATGATGCGGCTGTAATCAGCCGCCACTCCTGTCTCTGTGTGCCACAGTGCTGGCCCTCAACAAACGCTGCTAATTTTGCTACTCGATCTGACAGCACTTGTCCCTACAGTGTGCCGAAGCTGTACAGGTGACCTTTGTCTTCATGTCAACCATGTGCAGATTCTGGGGATGCCTCCAAGGTACATGGTGAATGGAGCACCCGACAGAACGCAGTTCTTTGGTGAGTTGAAGCGTGGGGTGAATGACAGACCGGATTCAGTTTTAGGGAGTGGCCTCAGGCTGTTGTTATTTTCTTTTGGAGGGGGCGTCTTTGGTATTTTACATTACTTGGGTGTGTGGGTGGGTAAATGGGTGTGTGGGCAAGTGGATGGGTATGTGGGTGAGTAGGCGAGTAGGTTGGTGGGTAATTGGGCGAATGGGTGAGTGGGTGGGTGAGTGTGTCAGTGAGAGGGTGAGTGGGTGGGTGAGTGGGTAGATGAGCGGGTGGGTGAGTGGGTAAGTGGATAGGTGAGTGAGCGATTGGGTAGGTGGAAGAGTGTATGGGTGGGTAGGTGGATGAGTGGGTTGATGAATCGGTCAGTGAGTGGGTTGATGAATCGGTCAGTAAGTGGGTAGATGGGCGATGTGGTGGTTGGTGACTTCGTCTCTTCCGCTGTGCATGGCTCCTGCAGACCATCGGGGGAAGATGTTCTGCCCAGGCAAGAAAAGGGTTCCGGGGAGCTTCCCACTTCACAGGGTGCTCAAAAGCGATGACCCGGAGTTTGTCGAATTCATCAGCTCCTGTTTGCGGTAAGAACCACCCACCACTCCCACCCCCTCCCCACGAGGATTCCCCCCTCCAATTGATTGGCGACCGCTCTCCACCGATCACCAGGAAGATGTGGAGCTGAGTGGACCTGCCAATAAGCGGTACCACTGGCCCTCTGTGGAGTTAGCCCTCTTATGGAGGAGTGGGAGGTCTGTCCAAGCCGCTGCTGGTCATCAGAGGACTGCCACTGCTACTGTGGCGTCCGCTGCTGCTGTGCGTTCCTGGACCTCGTGGGAGAAGGGAAGGAACATCAAAGCTCTCACCATGCCTCTCTCACCACGTGGCCGCGTGTGTCCCCCGTGCATCTCTCAACAGATGGGATCCGGATTGTCGTATGACGTCAGCGCAGGCGCTGGCTCATAACTGGCTCCGGACCGCGGCCACCAGCACCACCACGGCCAGCAAAGCCACCACCGCTGCTGCTCCTGGCAGTGTGAAGCGCCCTGGCGCTGCTGAGCGACGGTAAGCCACCATCTGCTTGTCCAGTGGTCAAGGCAGTCTATAGGGGGGTGCGGGGCCTGGGGCAAGTTACACGGTGTGGGCTTTCGAATCGTGGAGAAATCCTCCTCTTTCAGTCTTAAATAGAGCGATAAATGTGATGTCATCACTTGTGAGCCAATCCGGAGCGATAGCCTACGTGTTAAACGGAAGTATTACGTCTGACACCGTGACATCAAAGCGCAGGGCCCCCCAAAGCGCAGGGCTCGGGGTGGTCACCCCCCGTACACCGTACCCGGGGGACGACTCTGCTCCTGTGTGTGTTTAATATTGATTTATCCTTATTGCTACTACTACGCTTGTTTAGCCAGCATGAGCCTCACTCAGTCTCAAGACTTTTTTCAGGAGGGTCCTGCCAAGTATTTTGCAGTACAGAACAAATGTACTGCTACTGCTGCTGTACGATCCCAATTGAGTTATTTGGAGGTTCAATTTACAACATTGGCGGAGATGTCCATCCAACACTGGTTGCACGGCGTGTTTGTGAGCGTTCAGTTGCCAAATCCAGAGGAATGGAAGTGAAATTTTAATGTGCAATTTTATTGAAGGATCGTGTTGTCTTGGTGTGGTGTGAGGCTGTTTTTGTTGCTGTTTCGCTGCCTTGCCCAAGCTTGCATTTAGTGTTGAAAAACTGACAGGATTTTATTTACTTATGCCATTTGTATTTATACGCTTCATTCTATTTTTTTGTGACTCTTCTATACTTTGTTTTGTTTTTTGTTGTAACCTGCTGACCCTGTTACTTGACTGGACATCTGTGAAAGAAGAGCTTCATAGCTCAGACTCCTCTTCATCCAGTTAAAATAAAGATTCTGATTCTGGATACCCATGCAGAGGGGGGGGGGGGGGGGGGGCAGGGTAGGGGGGTTGGTAGAACACACTCCACATTCCACACAGAGAAAGTGGCCCCTGTATGGGACTCAATCCCAGGTCCTCTCTGGCTGTGAGTTCCAGCCAAAGAGAATGTGTAGATTCGGTTATATACGGATTTATTTTTCCATAATTGGTTTCTGGGTGAGGACAGATAATGAAGCGGCAATATCTTTCCCAAGTTGCCCTGCATCCACTGAGACACCGCCAGACTAATGCCCATTTCGTAACCAGACTCACGGTGGGCAAAGGTATGCTGGATTATTGCGGCACTGTTAATTAGCTGGGTTAATCTTCTGCGGCACACACTTAGTCCACCCATGGACAATGGGCGGAGGGGGGGGGACTGATCTCTGCTGAAGCAGGAAGTTGGAACGGTGTCGTGCGCATTTCCTTAACAGAATGGAGCCGACACAGCGCCCATCCTCCTTGCTCGCCCAGGCCTCTAAAGAGAAGTTGAAGGTTGTGGAGGAAGAGACCATGGTGGAGGAACTGGTGGTGCTGGAGGAGGAGACTCTCGTGGAGGAGCTGGTGGTACTCGAGGAGACCCTGGTAGAGGAGTTGGTGGTACGTGAGGAGACCCTGGTGGAAGAGTTGGTGGTACAGGAGGAGACCTTGGTGGAGGAGTTGGTGGTACTTGAGGAGACCTTGGTGGAGGAGTTGGTGGTACAGGAGGAGACCCTGGTGGAGGAGTTGGTGGTACAGAATACTCTGGTAGAGGAGTTGGTGGTACAGGAGGAGACCTTGGTGGAGGAGTTGGTGGTACAGGAGACCCTGGTGGAGGAGTTGGTGGTACAGGAGGAGACCTTGGTGGAGGAGTTGGTGGTACTTGAGGAGACCTTGGTGGAGGAGTTGGTGGTACAGGAGGAGACCCTGGTGGAGGAGTTGGTGGTACAGAAGACTCTGGTAGAGGAGTTGGTGGTACAGGAGGAGACCTTGGTGGAGGAGTTGGTGGTACAGGAGACCCTGGTGGAGGAGTTTGTGGTACTTGAGGAGACGCTGGTGGAGGAGTTGGTGGTACAGGAGGAGACTCTGGTAGAGGAGTTGGTGGTACAGCAGGAGAAGAGGAAGCAAGGGAGCCTGGCCCGCATAGGGAGAGCCATCCGCTCACTCCTCCGACGTGTGCTGCTTTGTGGTGGCCGGTCCACTGCACAGTAGGGGTGGTGGAGGTGGTGGATCAGTGTGAACCCTGATCACTTTTACCACACTCACAACACTCACCCTCCACCCACCACCCACACCCTGCACCCACCCACCCTGTGATATCCTCCACCCACCACCCACACCCTGCACCCACCCAGTCCGTGATACCCCGCACCCACCACACTCACCCTGCACCCGCCACACTCACCCTGCACCCACCACACTCACCCTGCACCCACCACACTCACCCTGCACCCACCACACTCACCCTGCACCCACCACACTCACCCTGCACCCACCACACTCACCCTGCACCCACCACACTCACCCTGCACCCACCACACACACCCTGCACCCACCCAGTCCGTAATACCCCGCATCCACCACACACACCCTGCACCCACCACACACACCCTGCACCCACCCACACACACCCTGCACCCACCCACAGCGTGATACCCACTACCCAACATACTCCACACAGAGGGTTAGTGGCTTAAGAGGGTTAGGGGTTTAGGGGTATAGGGATTTAGGGCTATAGGGGTTGAGGGTGATGGGTTTAGAGGGTTGGAAGTTTAGAGGGTTCGATATTTATTGGACTAAGAGTTCGTGGGTTGACAGGTTTAGAGGATGATGGGTTTAAGGGTTTAGAAGGAGGATTTTAAAGGGTAAGGGGTTTAGAGGGTTAGGTGTTTATAGATGGTTATTGTTTTAGGGGTTTAGGGACTTAAAGGGTTAGGGGTTCAGAGGGTTAGGGTTTTAGAAGGTTAGGGTTTCGAATATTATGTATTAGGAGATTTAGATAGTTAGGTGTTTGGAGGTTTAGAGGCTGTATGGGTTTTGATATGTAGAGGTTTAGTGGTTTAGAGGGTTAGAAGTTTAGAAGGTTATAGGTTTAAGAGTTAAAGGTTTTTTTAGGGGTTTATACAGTTAGGGGTTTAGAGGTTTAGGGTTTTATGGTATAGGTGCTTAGAGGGTGAGGGGTTTAGTGGGTTAGGGGTTCATTGGATTAGGGTTATTAGTTTTGAGAGTTAGGTCTTTACCGAAAAAACCTAAGAATATGAATCCTTGCAGTCACGAAAGCTTCAAATCTAGAAGTAGAGAGGTTATGGGTTTTGATTGTTAGATGTTTATTGGTTTAGAGGGTTTGGAGTTTAGAAGGTTATACGTTTAGGGGTTTAGAAGTTTTGGGGTTTAGGAGATTTGGGTTTTCGAAGTTTAGGGGTTTTGAGGGTTAGAGGTTTATATGGTCATGAGGTTTAGGGGTTAGGAGTGTAGAGGATTAACAACTAGATTTTCACAACTAATATTATCCATAACAAAGGTTTTTTTGGGTTAGTCTCCAACACACCGGTGTGCTAAAGGAGAAACGAATTGTCACTCTTTGTTCATGTGACAAACTTTACTAATTGGTCTTTGGTTTTTTGGTAAAGTCACATAATTAGAAATAAAATAAATCACAACGTTTTGATCGCAACATAAGCGGTCGTCATCAGGCAAAGGAGTCAGCCTCTAAACGCAAACAGTTTATAAGGGTTTGGGGATGGGCGTAGCCCAAGTGTATCAACAGCACCAGGAGCATGGGCGGTGCACGAGTGCCAATGCAGCAACAATGCCCATGCAGCAATAATGCTCATGCAGCAACAATGTCCATGCAGTAACAATGCCAATGTAGCAACAATGCCAATGCAGTGGGTGAGAGAGCTGCTGTGGCAAGATGTTATATAGGTAAGAAAGAGGAGAGGAACAAGGGGGGAGAGAGAGAGGGGGGGGGGTATGGGGTAGGGGGATGAGGGGGCGCTGCATGAGCGCTAAGGGGAGAGAGGACGTGAAGCTTGGGGGAAGTGGGTGGGGCTGCAAGTGGGAGGCTGGGAACGCTGGGGATGCGGGGGGAAATAACTCGGAAAAATAGACTAGTACCCGGCAGATATAATAGAACAATCATGAACAATTAAGGTTTTACCTGGTTAATAACATCCTTCCAATGATTGCTCAATTTGTATCCATCTTCTCGGTTAAAGTTATGTCTATGTTTATATATCTGGATGGCTTCATGAACATCCTTTGATAGTAGCCCGAAGGTTTGCAGAGTACCTTGGTCTCGGAAAAAAACAATATCATGCGAGCCCACTACGTTATAACAATGTTCAGCCACGGCAGAGGTATTGGTTCTGCCGTGTTTCAGATCTGCCTTGTGTTCGCGAACACGGTCCGAGACATGTCGTTTCGTTTCCTCAATGTAACTGCTACCGCAGGTACAACTCAGTTTCTAGACTCCAGATGGGATTAGATCACGGATTTTGTGTACTGTATTGAATCGGACCTGGATCTTGTGTTTAAGATTTTGGAAATCTTTTTGGTAATACCTGCTATGTATGGTAACGTGATGGTTTTGATTGGCTTCTCAGGGGGTTGTTTCTCCATAGTTGGATAAACAGCTTTGCGAATAATGCGGTCCGAGTACCCTTTCATCTTGAGGGCCTGGTGTACGTGTTCCAGTTCACTGGCTAGGTGGTGTTGGTCGGAAATGCAGTGGGCCTTATGGTGTAATGTTTTGATGAGGGAATTCTTCTGTGCCGGATGGTGGTGGGAATCAAGTTTCAGATCGGAATATGTGTGGGTGGCTTTCCTGTAGACAGTGTCCCAACGAGCCATCAGGTCTCTTCTCAAACAAAACATACAGGAATGGTAGCTTCCCATCCTTCTCCACTGCCATGGTGAATTTGATGGATGGGTGTATGGAATTGATGTGGTTGAGAAATTGATTCAATGCTGGCAGGCCATGTGGCCGAATGAAGAAAGTGTCATCTACATATCTCTTCCACAAGGAAGGACGTAGGGTGGATGTCTGGATGGCATCTGTTTCAAATTTCTCCATGAAAACATTCGCTATCACTGGTGATGAGGGGGAACCCATGGGGGTACCTTCATTTTGTTTGTAGAAAGTACCATTCCAGGTGAAGTAAGTGTTGGTAGGGCAGTGCCTAACCAGAGTAGGTACATCAAGATTCAGTCCATGTTGGACTAAATCGTAAATTATTGCTAAAGTGTCAGGTACATGAACCTTGAACAACAGAGAAACTACATCAAAGCTGATGAGCAAATCATCTGGGGACAGTGAATTGCCCTTGATTAGAGAGACCAAGTGAGCTGAGTTATGTACTGCTGAGGTAGTCTTGTCCATGAATGGAAGCAAGGTATCAGACAGAAAACGGGCCAGTTTGTAGGTAGGCGAGTTGATAGTGGAAACGATTGGCCGATGTGGAGTACCTTCTTAATCCGTGATCTAATCCCATCTGGAGTCTACAAACTGATTTGTACCTGCGGTAGCAGCTACAGTGAGGAAACGAAACGACATGTCTCGGACCGTGTTCGCGAACACAAGAGAGATCTGAAACACGGCAGAACCAATACCTCTGCCGTGGCTGACCATTGTTATAACGCTGTGGGCTCGCATGATATTGTTTTTTCCGAAACCAAGGTACTCTGCAAACCTTCGGGCTACTATCAAAGGTTTGTTCATGAAGCCATCCAGATTTATAAACAGACATAACTGCAACCGAGAAGATGGATACAAATTGAGCAATCATTGGAAGGATGTTATTAACCAGGTAAAACCTTTACTGTTTATGGTTCCATCATATCTGCCGGTACTCGTCTATTTTTTCGAGTTAATTTCCCCCTGCATCCCCAGCGTTCCCAGCCTCCCACTTGCAGCCCCGCCCACTTCCCCCCCCCCACCCCCCCCCCAGCTTCACGTCCTCTTTCCCCTTAGCGCTCACGCAGCGCCCCCCCCCCCCCCCTCATCCCCCTACCCCACTCCCCCCCCCCTCTCTCTCCCTCCTTGCTCCTCCCCCCCTTTCTTACCTATATAACCTCTTGCCACGGCAGCTCTCTCACCCACTGCATTGACATTGTTGCTGCATTGGCACTTGTGCACCACCCATGCTCCCGGTGCTGTTGATACACTTGGGCTACGCCCATTCCAAACCCTTATAAACAGTTTGCCTTTAGAGGCCGACTCCTTTGCCTGATGACGACCGCTTGTGTTGCGATCGAAACGTCGTGATTTATTTTATTTCTAACTACGTGACTTTACCGAAAGAACCAAAGAGTATGGATTCCTGCAGTCACGAAAGCTTCAAATAAAGATTCATTAATTGTCGGATGGTGGCGGGTTTAACGACACATTTATCTTTACAAAATCTAACCCAACAAACCTTTATTATGGTATGAGAGGGTTAGGGTTGTAAAGGGTTATGGTTTTAGTGGTTTTGGGGTTTAGAGGGTGAGTGGTTAAGAGGAGCGGTCCTCAACCTTTTTGGTACCAGGGACCGGTTTCGTGGAAGACAATTTTTTCACGGACTGGAGGGGGGGGGGGTCACCATTGGGCCTTTCCCCTTTTTCAAAGAAGCTCTGCAGCGATGTTTGTTTTTTTACTCATTTTGGCTAGGGTTCGCTTGTGAGCTTACCAAAACTGCACAGTGTGGGAAAGAGGCGCAGACGGAAGTGGGTGGGCCATGCGCGGACAAAAACAAGTGTCGGATTCTGACTTCTCATAAGGAGTGTGCAACCTAGATCCCTCGCATGCGCAGTTTACAGTAGGGTTCGCGCTCCTATGATAATCTAATGCCGCCGCTGATCTGACAGGAGGCAGAGCTCAGACAGTAATGCGAGCGTTGAGCGGCTGTAAATACAGATGAAGCTTCGCTCGCTCACCGCTCACCTGCTGTGCTGCCCGGTTCCTAACATGCCACAGACTGATACCGGTCCGTGGCCCGGAGGTTGGGGACCTCTGGTTTAGAGGATTGGAGTTTAGATGGGATTTAGAAGGTTGGGGATTTAGCATTTTAGAAGGTTAGAGTTTGAGGTTAGGGGTTTGGATGGTTAGGTGTTTAGAGGGTTGCTTTTTAAAGGTTTAGAAGGTTAGGGGTTGAAATAGTTAGGGGTTTAGAGGGTTCGAGGTTTAGAGGGTTAGGGGTTTAGAGGGTTAGAGTTTTAAGGGTAAAGGGGTTTAGAGGGTTAGAGGGTTAGGTGTTTTGAGGGTTCGTGTTTTAGATGGCGAGGGCTTTAGATGGTTAGGAGGTTTAGAAAGTTAGGTATTTAGAGGTGTCGAGGGTTTATGGATTCCCATTGTTAGAGGTTTAGGAGTTTAGTCGTTAATAAGGTTATTGGTTTATGAGTTTAGATATTTCGGGGTGTTTAGGGAATTAGGGATTTAGAAGGTTATGGATTTGAGGATTTTCAAGGGTTAAGGGGTTAGAGGGCCAGGGATGAGAGGGTTTAACACCTACACTTAATATTATCTGTTATAAAAGGTTTTTTTTTTGTTAGTCTCCAACATAGCGGTGTTCTAAAGTAGAAACAAATTGGCATTTTTTGGTCACGTGATAAAATGTACTAATTGGCTGTCGGGTGGTGGTGGGTGTATTGACATTTACATGAACTTACCCCCAAAACCCTTTATTAAGGCGATTAGAGAGTTGAGGGTTTAAAGAGTTAGATGTTGAGAGGGTTAGTATTTTAGGGTAATACGGGTTTAGAGAAGGTTAGGTGTTTCAGAGGGTTGGGGTTTTGATGGTTTGGGATTTAGGTTAGGGATTGAGAGTTTTAGAAAGTTACGGTTTTGAGGATGAGAGGGTTAAGGGTAGAGTTTTATGGTTTAGAAGGTTATGGGTTTAGAGGGTTATAGGTTTAGAGGGTTAGGTGTTTCGAGGTTTAGCCGTGGTAAGATAAACTAAATTGTTTAGTATTAATAGTAGGTTTTTACCCTTTTAACTGGTACAAAACTGACACCTTTATTCAAGGCATCATGTTTGCAATGACCACAACACAAGTAGTCAAAAAAGCAAACAAAAAGAAGCAACTCTGATAAGGATGATAATATGCACTGTCCTTGAAGTTGATTGGCCCACACCCGAGACGGCTTTCTTTAGAGCCTAGTCCCCATTGGTGTAGGGCCAGATGACACCAGAAGGCGTACAACTCAAACACAGTGCAATATCAGAGTATTGAGAGCTCGGGGTAAGCATTTACACTATGAGATCTCTTTTACCAGTGGCAAAATATAATAGTAGGTTTTTACCCTTTTAACTGGTACAAAACTGACACCTTTATTCAAGGCATCATGTTTGCAATGACCACAACACAAGTAGTCAAAAAAGCAAACAAAAAGAAGCAACTCTTATCAGAGTTGCTTCTTTTTGTTTGCTTTTTTGACTACTTGTGTTGTGGTCATTGCAAACATGATGCCTTGAATAAAGGTGTCAGTTTTGTACCAGTTAAAAGGGTAAAAACCTACTATTATATTTTGCCACTGGTAAAAGAGATCTCATAGTGTAAATTGTTTAGTTTCATTTGTATATTTGTAAATAATTTGTTTACCTCTCCTGTCGTGTTTTGTATTCTATTTTTGTTGTTAAATTTTGACCCGCCTGACTGCTCATCTATGAAAAATATGTTTACTGCTGGTTAGATTCCTTCCGTACAAAATAAATACTTTTTTATTTTTATTCTTATTGGCCTCTGTACGAATCTATGGATTTCGGTGTGAGTTTTTGGGTCTCTTTGAATGTATGGATCTCTGTATCTCTGTGTGAGGCTATGGGTCTCTGTGTGAGTCTATGTGTGTGTGTGTTGGAGTCTATGGATGTCTGTTGGAATCTATGGGTCTCTGAGTATGGATGTTTGTGTAATTCTGAAACCTATGGGAGCTCCAGTGAGTCACACTGAACTATATGGGAGCGTCAGTAACACCGAACCCTATTGGAGTGTCAGTGAGGAACACTGAACTCTACGGGAGCGTCAGTGAGTAACACTGAACCCTAGGTGATTTCTAACAGCACTTACCCATACAGTTTCTTCAGGCTATACGGTAAATCCCATACACGGAATGTATGTCTTTGTGTGTGAGTTTGTGAGTGAGCTTGTGTAAATTTGAATGAGTCATTGAGTGTGAGAGTGTGTGTGTGTGAGTTTGTGAGAGTAAGTTTGTGCGAGTGAGTGTGTAGTGTAGTCTCAAATGAGTACCTAGAATGGTGTGAAAACATGGCCACTAGTGAGACCAAGGCGGCCGTGCGTGGTGCTGGCCACCCACCCTCTCGTGTTTTGTGCTGGTATTCATACTGTAGGTGCTCATGAACAGCACTTGCCCCCAACAATCTGTAAAGGCTATACGGGGGGTCTTTGTTTTTGTATGTGTGTTTACGTGTTCGTGTGCGTGTTGTTGTTTTTTGCGTGCGTTTGTGAGTGAGTGAGTCTGTGAGTTAATTATTGAGTAGATAAATGGGTGAATGAGTGATGATGGGTGGATGAGAGAGTGTGAGTGGTTGAGCGAGTGGCTGCGTGAGTATGAGTGAGTAGGTGAGGGAGTGGGTGAGTGGGTACATCTGTGCATGAGTGGGTGAGTAGGTGAGAAATTGAATGAGTGGGTTGGTCAGTGAATTTCTGAGTGAGTCGGTGCGTGAGTGAATAGATCAGTGAGTGGATGATTGAGTTGGTAAGTTAGTTTTTTTGTGATTGGGTGGATGGATGCATGTGTAAAGACAGTACAGGGGACTAGCGGTCACAGGGTTTAATGACAGGTTAATGAACAGAGTGAACGATCTGCGGTCTACGAGAAGGATCGAGAATAAGGCTGTGGCCAAGTGACAGAAGGGAGCAGGTGTGGATCAGGGACCAAGAGCCATCGAGAAGGTTCTAGAGAGGGGGCGTGGTCACAGTTTAAGGGATGGCCACGCATAGGATAAAACGTGTTGAAAACGAGAGGCTCGGGGCTGCTGAAGCCGGGGTCTTCGCCTGTCAAGTGTTCGTGCCTTCAATGAAGATCACCGACAAGAAACGTGTCTCCTGGGGTCATTACAACTGGTGTCAGAAGTGGGGTACCATCATGTCACGGTATAACCGAGGGAAGAACCCACCTGAGACGACCTTTGACGAAGGAGAGGACGAGGGGGAGACCCACCTTCAGTCAGCCCCGGGAGGCGGGGTCCCGGTCAACAACCCCGTAGGTGAAGAGGAAGCTGCGGTGGCAACGAGGGGGGGGGGGGGGGCGACCGACAGCAGCTACAAATCATGGAGGGGTGGAGCGAGGTGATGGGATGGCTGACCAACTACTGGCAGCAGTCGCACAGCTCACCTTGCGGTTGGGCAAGGCTGCGGTGAGAGGGGGAGCCACGGACAGCGTGGAGGGGATCGTCGCGGTGGGAGCTGCGCGATCGACAGCCGCAGTCGTTCGCGTGGTGTAAACCAAGCAGGAGAGCCTTACTGAGTCTCAAGACATTATCAGGAGGCTCCTGCTACATTGGAATGTTTGGCCAATTGCATTGAGTGGTGCATGTGGGAGTAAACGGTACCAAGTAGAACGTCATGAATACGACGAGGATGCACCTCAATGACAAGGATAGATGGAATCAAGAATCCATCGATGCACGCCTTCGACTAGTCACCTTGTGACCTAAGCCCACAACACCCGGTATTCCCAGGGAGTCTCCCATCTAAGCACAAAGCCCAGGCCTGCTTACTCTCTCAGAGCCAATGAAATTGTGTGGTGTATTCAAAGCCATAAGGGTTGAAGGCAATCGACAGGCAGGAAGAGGTGGGCACATGGGTGGCAGTTCAAGCGGCCGATGTAGACTGCTCTGATTGGATAGAGGTGGTCGAGCCAGATGATTGCATAAGCAGTAGCGGAGTGGTGCATCGTGGCCGTGATCGGACATCGAGTGGTCAAGCGGGTATTGTGTGCAATGCAGTAGAAACCAGTTCTGAACCGTCACACCGGTGGTGAGAGGCTGCTGACTTGGAGACGTTTGCCCCAGCTCCAATTCCGAGTTGGCCAACTGTAATAAGGTCGAGATCCTCCCGCGAGCTCAGGGAGGCCGGCTCGGGGTGCTGGCGCTGCGAGTCGGCCACGGCGAGGGTCTGGAAGTAAGGGGACGTCCGCTGTGGGCGGCCGCCAGACGGGATGCCGGGTCTCTGCACGGTAACAACGACGGCGGGGAGGACGATGATGAGGGCGACGGGTACGAGCAGTAGCGGCAACAACTGTGACAGAAACTGACGCGGCATCACGTAGCGGATAGCGCACCTCGCTACTGACCCGGCGAGCCAAGTTGGAGTCAAACTCGCGGTTAAGAATGGCGATAGCAAACATCAGAACCGATTACCATCTCCCTGTGCGCTCCTCGTGACCACCTGGCTTATAATAGTTGCGCATTTACAAATTTACCAACTTAGATTCAGATGAATACGAGAACCTGGTGTGGCGTGTAGTGAAAGTCAGCACAGGGGAGACGAAGGCGGCCGGCCATGGCGCTGGTCACACCACCTCCCTTATGTGCAGTGCCCTCCTTGATAGGTGCGCACTTGACCTAATATTCTGTGTAGGCTATAAGACCTTTGTCTTTACGTGTGTACATGTGTGCGAGTGTGCACTGCACGTGTGCAATTGTGCACGTGTGTGTGGCCTCAAGGTGCACATAGCCTGGCACAAGCGTCGTGGTGACGTCACCGCCACTTAGTGGCGAATGGTGGTTGTTGTGTTTTATACAATGGAGCATTTGTAGAGTGGAAAGTGGAGAGTTTTTCTATATCTGGGCAGTGTGCTCATGACCAGCTCCGGTTTGACAGCTGAGGCGGCATTATCTATTCATCGGCTGTCTAATGCTGTGTGGAAGCTACTGTCACTCCACATGAAGCTTTGGATCGTCTCAATCAGTCATGCCCTTCCTTATCTATACTTGTGAAATGTTGACCCCTCATGGAACATCTGCGCTGGTGAGATTTAGGCTGGCCTGCTTACGATCCATCCTTGGTTTAACCAGGATGGATTGTGTGAGGAGCTCACAAATCCGTGAAAGACCGCGACAGTCCCATCAATGAGCTCCTCCAGCAGGCAACGCTGCATTCACTAGGTCATGTAGCCCTCATGCCAAACCACCTCATGCCCAAGCTGTTTCTGTTTGTCCAGTTAGAGAGGTTAAAAGGTGCAAGAAGCGGGCTGGAGTAGAGATGGACTGATGCAGTACGGGAGGATGTGGAGCTGAGTGGACTTGCTGAAGATCGGTACCAGCGGTGTCAAGATCGACCTCTATGGAGGAGGCTTGTCAAAGACGCTACTGGGCAGTTGGAGGCAGTCGCACTCCAAAAACAACTCAGGGCAGAGGAGTGGCGCTCACAACAATGAACGGAGTGCTGGGTGGCTAAAATGCAGCAAGTTGGCGCAGTATAGGACACAGCTGGAGCATCCACCAGGCATCTCAGTCAACCCATGGCATCTGGGTATGTCCCATGACCTCGTGTCAGTGAACCTTCGACACTTCACGTGGCCTCAAGTGCACCTAGCCTGGCACCTTGGTGACGTCACCGCCACTTAGTGGGGTATGGCGGCTGTTGTTGTTGAGCGTACACGTGTGTACGAGTATATACGTGAGTGTACACGTGTGATGCGGCTAAGCGGTAGTGCTGTACTAACAGTAGTAATAATAGCACTGCGGTGTTAGTAACAGCAGTAGTTATACTAGTTATAATACTATGGTATGGCAGTAACAGCAGTCGTTATACTAGTTATAATAACACTAGTGTGGTAGTAACAGTAGTAGTTATACTAGTTATAACACTACAGTGTGGTAGTAACAGTAGTAGTTATACTAGTTATAATACTAGTGTGGTAGTAACAGTAGTAGTTATACTAGTTATAATACTAGTGTGGTAGTAACAGTAGTAGTTATACTAGTTATAATACTAGTGTGGTAGTAACAGTAGTAGTTATACTAGTTATAATAACACTACAGTGTGGTAGTGACAGTAGTTATACTAGTTATAACAACACTACGGTGTGGTGGTAACAGTAGTCGTTATACTAGTTATAACACTACGATGTGGTAGTAACAGTAGTAGTTATACTAGTTATAACACTACGATGTGGTAGTAACAGTAGTAGTTATACTAGTTATAACACTACAGTGTGGTAGTAACAGCAGTAGTTATACTAGTTGTAATAACACTACGGTGTGGTAGTAACAGTAGTAGTTATACTAGTTATAACACTACAGTGTGGTAGTAACAGCAGTAGTTATACTAGTTGTAATAACACTACGGTGTGGTAGTAACAGTAGTAGTTATACTAGTTATAATAATACTACTCGTGTGGTAGTAACAGTAGTAGTTATACTAGTTATAATAACACTAGTGTGGTAGTAACAGTAGTAGTTATACTAGTTATAATAACACTAGTGTGGTAGTAACAGTAGTAGTTATACTAGTTATAATAACACTATAGTGTGGTAGTAACAGTAGTAGTTATACTAGTTATAATAACACTAGTGTGGTAGTAATAGTGGTAGTTATACTAGTTATAATAATACTACTCGTGTGGTAGTAACAGTAGTAGTTATACTAGTTATAATAACACTAGTGTGGTAGTAACAGTAGTTATACTAGTTATAACACTAGTGTGGTAGTGACAGTAGTAGTTATACTAGTTATAATAACACTATGGTGTGGTAGTAACAGTAGTAGTTGTACTAGTTATAACACTACAATGTGGTAGTAACAGTAGTAGTTGTACTAGTTATAATAACACTAGTGTGGTAGTAACAGCAGTAGTTATACTACTACTAGTGTGGTAGTAACAGTAGTAGTTGTACTAGTTATAACACTACAATGTGGTAGTAACAGTAGTAGTTGTACTAGTTATAATATTTGTTTGTGTTTCTCCCATCTGCTGGGACTTTGTGGGTCCCAACGGGCCCGCGATGAGGTGGGGCACTGCTAAGGGGTTGACGGCTCTGCCCACACACTCCCACCGATTGCGTTCAAGGCGAAAGTTGACTGCGACCGCGGGGCCACGGAGGGCAGAGTTCGTCTCCTCCTCAGCAGCCGTCCGCGTCTCTGGGGAGGAGGTTTGGAGCGCCGCGTTCCCACAGCAGCCATCGCAGCAGCAGCAGCAGCGGCAGTCGTGAACTTATTTCCCCTCAGGAGGAGGAGGACGAAGCCAACCCCAGCTGCTAGCGAAGTTGATATCCCTGCCTGCGGCGAGCAGAGACTCGGCCACTGCGGGTTGGAGCGGGGTGCTGGGTAGGCGGCCACCACCGCAGTGGAAGAACGGATCAGTGGAGGTGCGACAAAGAGCTTCACGGCTCATCGGATTCCTACAGGATGGATACAGATCGTGAACCCTTACACAGACTCGCACGCAGATAGAGAGAGAGGCAGACAGAGAGGAGTCGTGAGGCGGTGGACTGATCGCGCTGACAGAGGCGAGGGAGTCGCTCTCACCGCCGTCTCCTCAGGGCTCCCCCTCACCGCCTTCTCCTCCTCCCTCTCCCCTCCGTGCGCCGCCATTGCGGCTGCGAATTTCCCGCCCTTTTTGTCCCCCCCACGAACGCCCGCGTCGCGTGACGTCACTCGTTCGCCGATGACGTCATGTACCCGTGACGTCATTTGTAATTTGAAACAAGACGAGCGCGGCACGTGACGTCATACAACGCCACACAGCGAATACAAACGTCGAGGATGTCTCAGCCATCCCGTAGCTGTCAGCCCGTCACGGTTCACTCCGCGCGTCTGTGACTTTCACATTTCACACTTCACTTCAGATTTAGCATTCTCTGGAAGAGCGTCATCAACCAGGTAGGGTGTTGACTGTTGTGTTAGCCGACTCTCTGTGTTGTATTGCATTATATTTCTAAGTATACCAGGTTTGTTTTCTCTTTCATTTATACCCGACGATGATTGCTCGTGTTGCAATCGAAAAGTCGTATGCACGTTCGTTGTTCCTGTGTTTGATTGCTTGGACTTCTGGACGAATGGCTTCAGTGGAAAGGACGTCAAAGGGGAAATCGACGTTTACGTTTTTGATTTTAAGAATATCTTTTAACTGCTGAATTCCTATTGGGAAATAGCATGTGTAGTGGTGCTGTTGACGTGCAACCGACTGTGACAGTGATGGATCACGTGGCGGCACGGGGTGCGGGGTTGAGCACGCGTTGTGGGCGTGGTATGGACGCGCGCGCCGGGAGTGACAGATGACGGGCGGCGCGGCGTGGGTGTTGAGGCGCGCTGACACGAGATGGGGAAAAGAGGATCGTAGCCAGCGCCCGGTGATTGGTCGAAGGGGAGGTGCTCGCAGCGACGTCCGCAGGAGGGGTATAAAGGGTTACGCGCAAGAGCACTCGGGGCAGTTAGCCAGTTAGAGATTACAGACGGAGTGGAAGGGGTAGGGCCCGTGTGGCTCGAAGGCGAGACCGTGGGACCCGAGGTCCGACGCCCATGTGGGTCGGGACTGTGGGACCCAGGGTCGAGACGGACACCCCAGCTGGGTGTGTTCCAAGAGGCTACGGGGCGTTAGTCGCCGGGTAGCTAAGTGGCGTTAGTCGCCCGAGTAGCTAAGTGGGCGTTAGTCGCCCGGGTAGCTAAGTGGCGTTAGTCGCTCGTGTAGCTAAGTGGGTGTTGGTCACCCGTGTAGCTAAGTGGGTGTTGATCACCCGTGTAAATACAGTTGGTTCAATAAAAGAGTGTGCTACCCGTGAAGTCGTCTCCCGCCGAGTTACTACATTACAACTGGCGTCAGAAGTAAACCTGTCTTCAAGAAGAATGGACACTAGGAAGACTACCCGTACCCACGAGCGAGGTCGGGAAGACGACGGCGTACCGGGGACACCAACCTCGGGGGGAGAGGACGAGGAGTTGCCGCCGATGCAGCCCTTCGCAGAGATGGCCGACGCTCCGCTCGCCTCCGACACCAGCCTGCAAGACGCGCACTCCCGGTTGGCGGAGTTGCTGCTCGCCGCCGCTGCAATCTTGGCGGAGATCTCCGTTCCGGCGGGCGAGAAAACGGCTGCGGGGTTGGAGGAAGGAGCGAGGATGGCGGGATCCCGCCAAAAGGCGCTTCGCGCCAAAAGTTTGGAAGTTGGCGCCGTTTTTGAGGGTCCGCCATCGTTTGGCGGGAAACATGGACACCACGTGGTCGGAGACCTCCACTCAGCGCAGCCCACGTCATCAGCGCGCGCCGGAGCTCTCCATTTTGCGCCTGCAGCCGGAGCCGACATTTTCTACAACCACAGCGGGGCGCGGGAAAATCTCCCCGACATCGACGACGATCGGGTCCTCCAGCAAAGATTGCCCGCGCTGTCGGCGTTCAAGGCGGATGGGGGCGACTGGGGAGCCTTCCAACGAAGATTCCTCGCACATCAGGAAATGTCGGGGTGGTCCGACACCACTGCCCTGCGTGCGCTGCCGGCGATGCTCGACGACGACGCGCTTGCAGCCTTCACATCTGCTGCGAGGTCGTCCCGCTCAACGCTCCAGGCCGCACTACACCTGATGGCGAAGGTGTTCGGGCCGCCCTCCACCTGTCGCCACCAGTTCTACGATCGGCGAAAGGCGGTTGGAGAAACGACGCTCGCCTATCGTACGGCGCTGCTCGCGTTGGCGGATGCCGCTTTTCCCCGCATGGACAAGGAGGGGAAGGACGCCATGGTGACGGAGCAGCTGCTGGCGTTGGCTCACAATTTGGGAGTCCCCATTAATGTGGCGGATGAGATGGACATTTGTTCCCTGGGGATCGCCACGAGCATTCACGCCTACGAAGTCCTCAAGCGAAAGTCGACGGTCATCTGTGCATCGGCGGGGAACGAGGCACCGGCCGCCACGGTCACCGAGCCTCAGCCTGCTGCGGCTCAGGAGGAGGCTTTCACCGTATCGAGACCGGGGGACTGGAGAACGGGAGGTCGTTCGCCCACACGCTCATCCCGCAAGCTGGAGCAACCGAAACCTACGACGTCCCTCATCGTCTGCTACAACTGCGGGCTTCGGGGTCACGTCGCGTCCGGGTGCCGGGCTCGGCGTCAGCGCGCCGCGAGACCACGTCCGGACGAGGACCAGGGCCACAAGCCGTCCCAGCTAAACCCGGCAAGTCGCGGCACCTCACACACTCGGTCCGCGCACGGGGCACGTTCGGGTCGCCGCTTGGGGGTGGGGGACCCGCGTAGGGGCACCGGGGGTTCGGTCCGGCGAGGGGGGTTCGTACACGGCCCGAATGCAGTTCAATGGTCCGATTTGGCCCATAGGATGGTGGCTGCGTCGGCCGGGTCGTCCGTGGTAACGGGGTTTATTGACGGGGTTGAGGTCCGGGTGCTTGTGGATACGGGTGCGTCGGCCACTATCATTTCGGACCTTATTTATAACATTCTTCCCGTCCAATGTCGACCCCTTCTGCCTGTAGACGTGCCATTTTACGCGGCGAACGGGGGTTCCTTGGGGATTATCGGACAGATTCGGGCGTCTATTTGTATTGGCGATATCAAATTGGCGGGTCCTATTTTTGTATCATCATCGCTGGCCGTTCCTTGTTTGCTAGGCACGGACTTTCTGTCTAAAATGCCCATCAAAATTCTCATAGATCAGGCCTGCATCGAGCTTCCATCGGGTCGGCGGGTTGCGTTTTTGACGAGTCCTACTAAGATACGCACGGTTTGTGCGACGGTGCAGGCGTTGGCGACTCGGACTGTACGGGTTCCCCCGGGATCGCAAATGTTGGTACCCCTTCGGTTGAGGAAACCCCTCAAGGTGGAAGCGGGGGCACAGGGAGTTCTGTTGGGGCCGTCTAATAGGGCACAAGGGGGCCTCGGTTTGGCGGTAGCTCAGACCATGGTGAGGGGGGACAGTGAGCCGTTCGTTATGGTCCTGAATACGGGGTCGCGGCCGGCCGTGATTACACAGGGAACGGTGCTGGCTCACGCCGCGCCGCTTCCCGGCGTGGAACAGCTCGTTGCTCACGCAGATTCGGGTACCGATACGCATCCTCAAAGCGAGGAGGGGGCTGAGTGGTTGGACTCGTTGTGTGCCGGGTCTGGTAACTTGTCCAGCGTGCAGTTGGGAGCATTGCGGGGCTTGCTGCTTGAGTTCGCTGACGTGTTTAGCAGACACAAGTATGATATTGGCTGCACAGACCTTTTGCGCCACCACATAGCTACGGGGGACGCGGCCCCCATTCGACAGAATCCCTTTCGGCTCAGCCCAGCCGAAAAGGAGCATGTGCAATCGGCGGTTAATGACATGTTGGCGGCAGACATCATTTCGCCCTCCTCCAGTCCGTGGGGGGCTCCCATCGTCCTTGTTAAAAAACAGGATGGGTCCTTGCGCTTCTGTGTCGATTTCCGCCGCCTAAACAAAATCTCGATGGCCGATACGTATCCGCTCCCCAGAATGGATGAGTCGCTGGATGCCTTGGCGGGAGCACAGTTTTTTTCGACGCTCGATTTGCTTTCGGGTTTTTGGCAATTGCCCCTCGATGACGAATCGAAACCTAAAACCGCTTTCCGGACACCGGGTGGCCTATTTGAATTCAATCGTTTGCCCATGGGCTTACATTCCGCTCCCGCCACGTTCCAGAGGCTCATGGAATTGGTTCTGTCAGGTCTCCAATGGGACACCTGCTTGATCTATCTCGATGATATCATCGTATTCAGCCGGACTTTTGAGGAACACCTCCAGCGGTTGAGAGGGGTGTTCCTCAGGATGCGTTCCGCCAAGCTTAAATTTAAACCGGCTAAATGTTTCCTGCTTCGGGAATCGGTCAGGTACTTGGGCCATATAGTTAGTCGGACAGGGATATCGACAGACCCTGCTAAGACGAAATGCGTCAGCTCGTGGCCAACGCCAACCTCGGTCACTGAAGTCCGCAGCTTCATAGGATTCGCCTCCTATTACCGACATTTTGTTAAACAGTTTGCCACCATAGCCAGGCCCCTACACGCTTTGACGGCTAAAGGGGTGCGCTTTCACTGGGGGCCCGAGGAGGAGGCTGCCTTCTGCTCCCTTCGTGACGCCTTGGTGCAGGCTCCCCCCCTGTGTTACCCCGATTTTACGCAGCCGTTTTTGCTCGATACGGATGCCAGTGACACGGGTATCGGGGGAGTGCTCTCACAGGTGGTCGGGGGAGTCAAACGGGTGGTCGCCTACGGTAGCAGGGTCCTGTCCCCTGCGGAACAACGCTACTGCGTGACACGTCGTGAATTGCTGGCGATTGTATTTTTCATACAGCAATTCAGGCCGTATCTTTACGGGCGTCATTTTACGGTTCGTACGGACCATGCGGCTCTCCAATACGCAATGCGGGTGGCGCAGCCGTCCGGCCAATTGTCCCGATGGCTGGAGGTCCTGCAGGACTACCAATTCACGACGATTTACCGAAAGGGTTTGCGCCACTCGAATGCGGATGCCTTGTCGCGGTTGCCACCGCGCAAGGAATGCGCATGCCTGCTGGGATCGGCGCGGTGTAAACCTCCTGTCGCCGTTTCCGGGGAAGTTGTGCTCGCCGCCACTCACACTACGGGAGTCGACGCTCCCGCGGGGAAGGACTCGCTGTTAGCGTTACCTCTCATCGAGTGGGGCCGTCTTCAAATGGCCGACAACTCACGCTACGTCGGAAGGTTGACGCGTCCGAAGGGGGGGAAACGCGGCTGGGTTCCTGGGTGTGCAGGCAGGGCCTCTTGATGAAGTGGGACAACATGTCCCGGCGTCACGCGCTCGTTGTGCCGTTTGCCATGCGGGGTAGGGTCGTCCTGGCTGCCCATGAACGACTCATGCATCTGGGTTTTCACAAAACGCTCGCCCTAGTTCAGCGAGACTATTATTGGCCGGGGATGGGCAACGACGTGGCGAACATTCTTAAGGGTTGTGTAGGGTGCAACCAGAGGAAACCGCCACCGATTGCGGCTAATCCGCCACTGCAATCCATTCAGGTTTCGCGCATAAACGAATTGGTTGCGTTAGACATCTTGGGGCCCTTTCCCGCTACACCCAGGGGAAATAAGTTCCTGCTGGTTGGCGTAGAGTATTTTACACGCTGGCCCATGGCATGGCCACTCGCCAACCAGTCGGCTGCGGAGGTGGCGGACGCCTTTGTCCAAGGTTATGTCATGGACAAGGGCGCCCCCGAACGCTTGCTGACGGACCAAGGGAAAAATTTTGAGAGCGGTTTGTTGCGCGAGGTGTGCGACCTGTTGGGTGCAAAGAAGGTGCGTACCTCCCCGTACCACCCGCAGACCGACGGAATGGTTGAACGTCTGAACAGGACGATTACGTCTATGCTGTGCCAACAGGTCTGTGACGATCAGGTGGACTGGGACTTACAGGTACCGGGGGTACTCGCGGCCTATAGAATGGCCCCTCATGCGGCGACGGGGTTTTCCCCATTTTTTCTTATGTATGGGCGGGAGGCCGATCCGGCCATGGACGTCCAGCTGGGGATTTCCCAGCCACGTGCAAAATCTAAATTGGCAGACCACATCAAGTTTAATATCGCCAGGTTGGCTGAAGCGCGAGAGGCTGCGAGATTTAATTCGCGGTCTCGGCAGATCGCGAACGAGAGATTGCATGCACGGAGGGTGCATACGCACGATTGGAAACCAGGCGATAAGGCCTGGCTGCATTGTCCACATGCACCGTTGGCTACGTCCCCCAAATTGTTGAGGCCATGGAGGGGACCGGTGGAAATTGTGCGGGTTGCACGACTCCAGAGTGTACTGATTAAATGGGAAAAACGCCGTTGGTACGTGCACGCCTCCCGACTGAAACCCTACGCGGCACCGCGTGACCCCGCTTTGTGCCGTAGCGACCGGGTGTGTGACGTGACCGTCGACTCGGGGGGGGATGTGTCGCAGGCTGATCCTCACGTGTCTCCACCTGACCCACCCCCAGGTGACTCGGGCTTGACGGCTGCTGACCGTCGGGAGCCGGAACCCCGCTGCACGCGTGGATCCCCGATGCCTGGCCCGTGCCTTCCTGAACCGCCGGAACCATCGGGGGGTCAACCACGTCGGGTGCCATACGACGGACCGGCTAGGCGGACTCGGGCTAGGACACGACACTTTTTGTGAAAAAAAAAAAAAAAAAAAATTGTTGGTGTTCCCTCTTTTTCAAACCGGAGCTCGCCGCCGTGTTCCCCCTCTCCCGGGGTAATGTCCCGTTCAAGGGACGCTCGGAAGGAAGGGGACGCTACACGAGCCGAGGAAACACAATTTTTTTTCGCATACACATTTATTGTTGTCACTCGCCGGATTGTACATATTGTTCTTGTTGCTGTAGTGGCATTTGCAGATCCTTGCGGACTGCGGCGTTCGTGTTGTGTTATGTTGTGTGGTTATGGTTGTTGTTGTGTTACGGGGCACACATGGGGGATAAGGGAGTGTTGTTATTTTGTAGCAGCCGGGTCGGCTGCGAGCTATGTGGTAGGGGGTGATGTAGTGGTGCTGTTGACGTGCGCCGACTGTGACAGTGATGGATCACGTGGCGGCACGGGGTGCGGGGTTGGGCACGCGTTGTGGGCGTGGTATGGACGCGCGCGCCGGGAGTGACAGATGACGGGCGGCGCGGCGTGGGTGTTGAGGCGCGCTGACACGAGATGGGGAAAAGAGGATCGTAGCCAGCGCCCGGTGATTGGTCGAAGGGGAGGTGCTCGCAGCGACGTCCGCAGGAGGGGTATAAAGGGTTACGCGCAAGAGCACTCGGGGCAGTTAGCCAGTTAGAGATTACAGACGGAGTGGAAGGGGTAGGGCCCGTGTGGCTCGAAGGCGAGACCGTGGGACCCGAGGTCCGACGCCCATGTGGGTCGGCACTGTGGGACCCAGGGTCGAGACAGACACCCCAGCTGGGTGTGTTCCAAGAGGCTACGGGGCGTTAGTCGCCGGGTAGCTAAGTGGCGTTAGTCGCGAGTAGATAGTCGAGTAGCTAAGTGGGCGTTAGTCGCCCGGGTAGCTAATTGGCGTTAGTCGTCCGAGGAGATAGTCGAGTAGCTAAGTGGGCGTTAGTCGCCCGGGTAGCTAAGTGGCGTTAGTCGCCCGAGTAGAGAGTCGAGTAGCTAAGTGGGCGTTAGTCGCCCGGGTAGCTAAGTGGCGTTAGTCGCCCGAGTAGCTAAGTGGGCGTTAGTCGCCCGGGTAGCTAAGTGGCGTTAGTCGCTCGTGTAGCTAAGTGGGTGTTGGTCACCCGTGTAGCTAAGTGGGTGTTGATCACCCGTGTAAATACAGTTGGTTCAATAAAAGAGTGTGCTACCCGTGAAGTCGTCTCCCGCCGAGTTACTACATTACACATGCGTATTAATAAAGATTTCGATACGAGTATTAAAGTGTTTTTTCTTGCAGATTAATAAAGACCTGATTTGTTTTTAAAAATGACTGATCGTACGTTATTGCTACCATATCCTTCCTTAAAAAAACGGACGAGTAGACATACACACACGAGTGTGCATCCAAACACGACTGTATATACAGCGTTGTGCATTCACACACGAGTGTGCATGTGTTTCTACAAGTATTAACGTTAATACTTGCAGAACAATAAAGACCTGATAGGTGAAAGATGACTGATCGTCCCTTATTGCTACAATGTTCATAGCGAACACGTGTGGAGGCGAGTATCAGGTGAAGCATCTCCATCACACAAGTTTACCCTTACCTGGCAGCATCGTGGCAGTCCGCTGGTCACACTCACTACGTCACACTCACGAGCTGTAGGGGCGGGGCTCTGTCTGCTCAGTGGCGCTGTTTTCATTCATTTAGCACCACGAGCGGGGAGTCTCAACCCTGTAGTTCCCTGTTGTGGTGCCGCGCCGCATTCATTACCACGTTGCCCCTCAATTATTTGTACGATACAATATTATAACAATAATACACGAGTACACATATACACTCCCATGTACACACACCCACACACGAATATACATACACAGCAGTGTACGTACACAGGGATTGCGTTTGACATCACAAATAAATGGGCGAACAAATGATTGTACATACCTATACACACATACATACACGCTTGTACATATCCACATAAACAAGTGTAAATATACACACGAGTGACGTACACATCAGTACAGATCCATGTACATACACACAGTAGCAGACTAGGATAGCGAGGTTTTGTGATTATTTTCACAGGTTAAACTGACGATATAAATATTAGATGCCCCACAACACTGAAGTACGTTATACTTTTGAAAAAAACCCGCATTCAATTCTAATTCCTTCTCTGTTTCCACTCCAAACGCTTGGAATTATTAATATTATTTAAAATAGTGGCCACATGTTTAATGAGTGTAGTGAAGACATTAGTTTACTTTATTTCATTCCATTTGTTTGCATTTGCTACGGCACACTGGTTGAAATTATTCTTCCCATTTATGAAATCTCTCTAGAATCATTTACATTTTCTTCATAAACTTCCTTGCATTCAATTGTTATTCTCGCATGTAACGCTCCTCATATATAACAAACCTAATCTCATGTGGCCATTGTGCTTAAGCCTAAGTAGGATTTTGCACATTTCCAATGGCCTGTAAACTGTGATCAAGTTACCGGCCTTACCTGTGAAATACAGTATAATATATTGTTGATCGAGATATACTCATGCTAAGAGGTGCATGTTTCATATCGTGTTGATGTGGTTTTATGAATATGTTTAAGGACCTTTGTTGATCAGGGTGTGTCTAGACAACGAAGGTGAATTGTTATATTTGATCAATTAAAATTGTTACAATTGCCGTGGATACCCATTTGGATGGTATCGTTTGTATGCGTTGTTTATTATATTGTAACGCAGCCATGATCGCATTTCAGTCTATAGCAGAAAGTCTCCTGTGTATTTAGACCTTTGTGTATTACAGTGCTGTGTGTACGAATGTGTTGACACATTTTCCACGTGTTTTCACGGTAAGTGCATTGCATGTGGAGGGGTTACCAGCCCATTGCAACAGTCCGGAGACCTCGTGGGCCTCTGTGATGTCTATGAGCCTTCCCTCTAGGACATTGCTCACATTTACCACAGCTTTACCGCCCTGCACCGATGATGAGGTAGGGGTTGTTTTTACAGAACTTCACTCGTGAGCAGGATAATGCCAAACAACAGGGAGAGTGGCTCCTATTTTGAATAAAATAATGAAGGGCCAACCGTGGCGGTGAGCTGTAGGAAGCTGTATGCCCCACGCCTGGAGTGGTGATTGTTCCTGCCTGCACTGAAGGTGAACATCAGTGTAGGGATGCGGGCAAGGCCGAATAGTCATATGCCTCTCAAAATATCCCATATTAGAATCACACTCGAATGAATAATTGTTGTATGTATATATGCGAACTGCGGGATTTGAATTGCATTATAATCACTATCATCACATTGTGGTCGTTATTAGATTCACACTATCCACTGCTGGATCTGCCCTCTCAATGGATTAATATATATGCATATATATACAGAGTATGATTACTTGACATTTACGTATTGATTTTTAACTGTTGAATTCCTGAAAGCTTCCAGCTGTAAGTAGCAGCTCGGCAGGACTGTGGGGTTATGCGGCGCTTTTGGTTCGTGCCTACTTTCCCAGGCTCACTTTATCGCCGCCACTATTACATTTTTTACCAGCCAAAACTTGAGGCATTTCAAGAGGGGTTGGTGTGTTTTGAATATTTTAGATCAGCCACCCTGCGTATCTCTGGGACCACCCGATACGCACGCGATACACCGCAGGATGACCCCTTCATCCCGACATTCACGCCTGAGCCTCAGCGTTCGCGAACACTCGCACACCCTGAAGGCACTTGTAGCCTTGCGTGGCGTCTGCCACCCACTGTTGGGCCACATTCCCTAGAAAGCCGACTTCAAGGTGAAGCTCGACGCTGAGCGTCGTGGACCACCGCCGGCCTGACACCGTCGTCGTCAGGGGAGAGGACGCGAGACGGCGCCTCCTGGCTCCTTTCCACCATAGGGAGGTGTCAGAGGCAGCCTCCTTGAGGCCCACGACCGGTTCAGATAATCGTCGCTGATGTTGAGCAAGAATTTAACGTGAGCGAGAATTGAGCTGCGTGCTAACCACTACACTACCACTCCGCTACAACTACGCTACCACTACACTACCACTACACTACCAGTATACTACCACTACACTGCGCATGTTCATACGCACAGCTGTGTAATAGGTTTTGTGATCATTTTCACTGGTTAAACAGAAGAACGCTGAATTATCTTCTTGGTTCTTTCGGTAAAGTCACGTAGAAGGGAAATAATAAAATAATAAAAATAAAACAAAATAAAATTATTCTCACGACGTTTCGGCCACAACGCACAAGCAGCCATCCTCAGGTGAAGAACAGGTCTGTCGGAAAGACAGCGTCTGAAAGAACACCACCAGGTTTGGCAGCGTATATTTAAGCTGGGTTGGAGGGGGTAGAGCGCCTTGACAAATGAATTTTCATATCAAGAGGAATTTAGCATATTTATGGGAATGCGTAGGAGGTGGACGGGGGGTTTCAAAGTCATATTATGCCCGTGCATTATGCAGGATTAGCAGCATCAAAGGGAGGGAGTAGGGTTAGCATTAGTAAAGGGAAGGAATGTTAATAGTATGGAGCGGCAGTAACTAAACCACCACGTAAAAAACTAAAATATAAACTACATCAGTATCATCAGTATACTAAATATACTCTCCAATAAGCTGAGCTTCTAACAGTAATTCATACAATACAATTCTATGTCGCAAAAAATATAATATGCCTCCAGCTAAACTTTTTCTCTTACATCACACGGTTCTACCCCGTACTATATACTGCCATAGACAAACCCAACATTAAATAATATACTGTATTACTATACACCACCTTAGACTATACATTATAATATTACACTATGTATTATTCTACCCACCCTATACTGTATACCACACTGCTGTATATTCACTATACAATTACGATACTATATATTACCTTATACATTATATTAAACATTACACTTTTATACTATTTATTATTATACAATCTGCTATACAACCTATCTCCGGTTGTAGCCAACGTTTTCATGGAGAAATTTGAGACTGACGCCATCCAGACTGCCAAACTACGAAATGCAACGTTGAGAACTTAATCTTTCATCAATGCAACATCATTCCAAACGACCCCACCATTTGTGTGCTGGTGTCATTGACCCTATGTGCACTGTCCTTGAAGTTGATTGGTCCACACCCGAGACAGCTTTCCTTAGAGCCTAGTCTCACATGGGTTGAACCAGATGACGCCAAAAGGCGCACAACTCAAAGACAATGCACCATCAGAGTATGAGAGCTCGCGGCAAGTATCTACACTATGGGAACCTCATTTGCCAGTAAAAATATAATTGTTTTTTTTACCCTTCTATCTGGCAACAAAACTGACAGTCATAATTAGTGGATAAACTGGTAATCGTGTGTGTAGTCCGACTTACGAGACGTTACTGTGTCTCGGTTAGACGTTAGTGAGAGTTGCTTTTTGGCGATTTGAGCCAGACATCCAGGCAGCTTAGAGGGCGCCTTTAACTCGCAACAACACCCGCGACTGTTACTCTGCTCTGACGAATAAGTCAAATGGAGCAGTTAAACTCTCCACAGCGCCACACACACTAGGGTGCGAAGCCATTCAATTGCTCTGTTTCTGTGAAGGCATTTGCACATAAAGCAGATCTTCACACTCACCAGAAAACACACACAGGCGAGAATCAATTCAAGTGCTCTCTTTGTGGGAAGGCATTTTCACTAAAACAAAATCTTCACACTCACCAGAAAACACACTCGGGTGAGAAGCCATTCACTTGCCCTGTGTGTGGGAAGGCATTTTCACTGAAACGAAATCGTCAGTCACCAGAAAACACACGGACGAGAAGCCATTCAATTGCTCTGTTGGTGTGAAGGTATTTGCACGTAAAGCAGATCTTCACACTCACCAGAAAACACAAACGGGCGAGAAACCATTCAATTGCGCTGTCTGCGGGAAGGCATTTGTACAGAAATCAAATCTTCACACTCACCAGAAAACACACTCGGGTGAGAAGCCATTCAATTGCTCTATTTGTGGGAAGGCATTTGTACTGAAATCACATCTTCAAAGGCACCAGAAAACACACTTGGGTGAGAAGCCATTCAATTGCTCTACGAGGGAGAGGACAAGTTCACGGTCATCACCCCGAAACAAGCATCAGAAGATCCGCAATGATAGGGAAGTGAAATCAAAAGGTGAAATGCAAAGTGCTGAAATGAGTCCTGAAAAAAATTCACTTTTCGAACCGATGCAGGTGGATCCTGAGATGGCTGAATGTATTGGATGTAATGAGTCCTGACAATTCTTCTTTTGACCCCATGCAGTTGGATCGTGAGAGATGGCTGGATGTATTGGATGTAATGAGTCCTGACAATTCTTCTTTTGACCCCATGCAGTTGGATCGTGAGAGATGGCTGGATGTAGTGGAGTGGCTGGAGAGTCAAATGTATTGAGTACTGTTGCAGTGTATATTCGTGTATCTTAAATATTTTTCCAGTGATTTCCAGTAACCCCTGCTAGAGTGATGTTGTGAATGCTTTTTAACGTGTTCCAATGAAAGCATTCCTTTTATGTTGTAGTAATTGGATCATCGGGGCTGTTAAATGGCTGGTGCTCATGGTAGAAGGTGGCATGTGTTGTAATTTTCTCACAGCAAATGATGTGAGCGTGCTGTCTTGTTCATTCCAGACTCCGTCACGTGAAGGTGGTGCTTCGTAGTCCTATCGGATTACTTGTTGATGTGGTGTGATGTGCAGTGGTTGTGAGGTGGTTCAATTCCTGATTTTACTCTCGTGGTTTTGTCGAGCTAAAGTTGGAGAAAGACTGTGATCACATCTTTGCTCAATATTTTTTCAAAAAATCTTTCATTTTCCTCATTTTTTTTATAACTACTGCAGATGATCGGTTTCGGGATGTACGTGGATTTCACTTTCGTTGTTCCTGTGTTTGATGGCTTTCACTTCAGGATGGATAGCTTCAATAGATAAAGATGTCAATGAAGAATGAAAAATCGACCTTTACTTGTTTGATTTTGAGAATATTTTTTAACTATTAAATTCCTGAAAGTAAAATCATTTGTCTCGTTCCAGATCTGAGTTTCAGCCATATTTGTTTAAATGGGGGTCTCAATTCTAGATTTGAAGCTTTCGTGACTGCAAGGATTCATACTCTTAGGTTTTTTCGGGAAAGTCACGTAGGTAAAAAAAATAAAAACATGTTTAATTAATAACAGTAAAATAAAAATCACGACGTTTCGGAGGCAACACAAGCTTCCGTCTCCAGGTGGAACCGTCACAGCACGCTCGCTGTATCAAGTAAAGGTAATTTACTTAATACAGCAAGCGTGACTTTACCGAAAAAAACCTAAGAGTATGGGGGGTCTCAAGTTTATGGAGTTGATGATCTCAACATGTTTACAAAAATACGACGCGTAAAGTTTTACTGCCATGTGATGAATATTTCTCAATAGCAGGTCCTGTTGTGTGGTAAGAGGTAATTACAGGGACCTCCGAATTAGTTCTGTGAATCTTCATGTGCTTCGTTCTCTAATTCATTACTCGTCCTTTGAATGCATTTTCTGTTCTCCATAGACCGGGAATCGTGGCGCCAGTCAACCACGTGGGGGGACATTATGGATGAAGTGGACCCTTTCCCAGGCCAAAGCTACGAGCATCGCTTCCCAAAGGTGGGTATGGGATATATTGGGGTCAAACACACCATATTCACTCCACACTAGCACACCATTTCACCACGCCATTGCACCAAAACATCACCACACCATCTCTCCACGTCACCTTTCTCATCACACCACCAACTCAATAGACCATCATAGAGCCTCATAATGCGTCTATACCATCACAAGACACTATCTCTCCAGAACATTCCACAATTTCACCTCCATATCACAACACCATCTCCCGACACGATCACTCCATCTCTCCACCATCACGTCCTGCCATATCCCACTCGTGCAAGCACTTCAAGTTGCCATTTATTTTGCCAATGAAGACAGAATGATATTATGCAATCTCATGAATTCCGTCTGTGAGCTGATTGGAAGTTGCCATTCCAGTTGCCTACTTTGGATGCTGCAGTAAAATTTGTCCAGATTATGGGCTTCCAGATCTTTACAATCGAACATTGTGGAAATGTTTTGCCCGTAATGATTGTTGCCAATAATGGTCATGAAATCGTCGCAGACTATCACAGCCTTGAGTACGTTTATGGAACTTGTGAGAATATATGATGTAACATGTATTTTTGATAACATTAGGTGGTGTATATTCACGTGTTCTAGCATGTTTGCACGAGTAAATGTTCATGTTTGCATTCGTACATAGATGTGCGAGTATGCATTTTTGTTCGTGTACGTGCCCGTCCATGTTTGCGTGCCTGGGAGTATAAATTTTGTCCTGCGTGTGCATGTCTGAACGGTCCTGTGCTTTTCTTCGCGTGAACAGAGTAGCATTGGGGAGGTGAAGAACTTCAGCGGGGTGAAGCGTCTCCAGGAGAACAAGCATCTTGCGAAAGAGAAACGCACCATGGAAGAGGACCGCCTCATTGAGATGAAGCGCTTTGCCAGGGTGACGCGCATCCCAGAGGAGAAATGCCTTCGAGACAATCTCCTCAAGAACCGCCTCATGGAGAAGCGCTTCATGGAGGAGAAGCGCTTCATGGAGAAGCGCTCCATGGAGGAGAAGCGCTCCATGGAGGAGAAGCGCTCCATGGAGGAGAAGCGCTCCATGGAGGAGAAGCGCTTCATGGAGGAGAAGCGCTTCATGGAGGAGAAGCGCTTCATGGAGGAGAAGCGCTTCATGGAGGAGAAGCGCTTCATGGAGGAGAAGCGCTTCATGGAGGAGAAGCGCTTCATGGAGGAGAAGCGCTTCATGGAGGAGAAGCGCTTCATGGAGGAGAAGCGCTTCATGGAGGAGAAGCGCTTCATGGAGGAGAAGCGCTTCATGGAGGAGAAGCGCTCCATGGAGGAGAAGCGCTTCATGGAGAAGCGCTCCATGGAGGAGAAGCGCTTCATGGAAGAGAAGCGCTCCATGGAGGAGAAGCGCTCCATGGAGGAGAAGCGCTCCATGGAGGAGAAGCGCTCCATGGAGGAGAAGCGCTTCATGGAGAAGCGCTTCATGGAGGAGAAGCGCTTCATGGAGGAGAAGCGCTTCATGGAGGAGAAGCGCTCCATGGAGGAGAAGCGCTTCATGGAGGAGAAGCGCTTCATGGAGGAGAAGCGCTTCATGGAGGAGAAGCGCTTCATGGAGGAGAAGCGCTTCATGGAGAAGCGCTTCATAGAGGAGAAGCGCTTCATGGAGGAGAAGCGCTTCATGGAGAAGCGCTTCATGGAGGAGAAGCGCTTCATGGAGGAGAAGCGCTTCATGGAGGAGAAGCGCTCCATGGAGGAGAAGCGCTTCATGGAAAAGCGCTCCATGGAGGAGAAGCGCTTCATGGAAGAGAAGCGCTCCATGGAGAAGCGCTCCATGGAGGAGAAGCGCTCCATGGAGGAGAAGCGCTTCATAGAGGAGAAGCGCTTCATGGAGAAGCGCTTCATGGAGGAGAAGCGCTTCATGGAGGAGAAGCGCTTCATGGAGGAGAAGCGCTCCATGAAGGAGAAGTGCTTCATGGAGGAGAAGTGCTTCATGGAGAAGCGCTTCATGAAGGAGAAGTGCTTCATGGAGGAGAAGCGCTTCATGGAGAAGAAGCGCTTCATGGAGAAGCGCTTCATGGAGGAGAAGCGCTTCATGGAGGAGAAGCGCTTCATGGAGGAGAAGCGCTTCATGGAGGAAACGCGCTTCATGGAGGAAAAGCGCCTTCGTGAGGTGAAGCGTCTCGAGGAGAAGCATCTGGAGGTGGAGAAGCGTCTCGCCATTGTGAAGTGTGTCGATGACGAGAAGCGCCTCAGAAGCTAAGTGTGTCAAGGAAGACAAGCGCCTCATGGAGGAGAAACGCCTCATAGAGAAGCGGGTGGAGGAAGAGAAGTGCCTCAGAGGAGAAGTGTCTCAGAGGAGAGGCGGGTGGAGGAAGACAATCGCCTCTTTGAGGTGAAGCGTCTCGTAGAGCTGAAGCATCTCGAGAAGAAGCATCTTGAGAGTCACCTTTGCAAGGTGAAGCTTGTCGAGGAGAAACGTCTCATGCAGGAGAAGCGCCTCGTTGAGGTGAAACTTCAGGAGAAGCACTTGATGGAGGAGAAGCGTCTAGTGGAGCAAAAGTGCCTCATGGAGGAAAAGCGCCTCGCCAAGATCGAGCAACACTGGCTCCAGACCGCTACCACCAGCAGCACCACCACCAACACCACCTCCGCCAACACCGCCAGCGCCACCACTCCTGTGCAGGGCCCGATTGCTCCGAGCTTTGGAGAAGAGGGCTTCCAAGAAGAGAAAGTAAACTCTGGAGCCGCTGAGCAACGGTAAACCACTCTGCATGTGTTTATTTTCATTTATTTATTATCATGCTTGTTTACGCAGGATGAGCCTCACTAAGTCTCAATACTTTTTTTCAGGAGGGTCCTGTCAAGTTTGCTCGCAGTTGGTAACAAAGTTGCTGCTGTTTGTGATCCAAATTGAGCGATTTGCATTGTGTGGGTTCAGTTACAGGGAGAAAGCTGCAGAATCCTCCCAGAACAAGGGGAAGCACATTCCACACAGATAACGTGGCCCAACGTGGAAATCAAACCCAGGTCCCTTCTGCTGCTGAGGCACAGGTGCTCCAGCCCTGCTGCACTCACAAAATATACAGACACTGCAAACCCCACGTGTACATTCCGCTATACTGTGGACAGATTTACTTTCCATAATTGGTTTCTGAGTGAGACCAGATAACGATGCGGCCATATTTCACCATTTAACCCTCCATCCACCGTGATAATTTCGCACTCTCATGCCTGTTTCCAGGCCAGCTGACAAGTTGCCTTGTAATGCACAGAGACAGCGACCACTGGGAGGGGTGTCCAATTTCAAATGGGTTGAGATGCGAGATGTGAGATGTGAGTGGCTCATCGCGCTCAATGCACTCTGAGATGCCTTCGACGTCAAGGGAGGCGGCTCTGTCGACCTCAAATCACTGTCGGATATTTGATAGAAATCGTGGATCGGTTGAAGCAGCCAAAGGGTCGCACACTCATCGCTCACCACTTACAGTTCAGATCTTGCTTCCTGCCCTGGTTATTACTGCCGCTGCATTGACCACAAAGATACACACCCATTCCATCACAGTGGACATTCATGATCTCCACCGATGTCATTTTTAATGTGTAGACCATTATGTCCAAGGGATCAATTAGAATACACGTAAAAATGTCACTAAAAATGATTCGGCTAAATTGACACAGCAACGCCACCCACTACTGTGAAACCACAACAGTCTGTGTGAGACACAGCTGAACCTATCTCAAGGATAGCCTTGCCCCATGAGAATAACAGTGCCAATATGAAGCACACTCACTGGCCATGTCGTTATTGCTGTTCATATTAAGCTCGAATGAATCCGCCACACATTCCACCCCCGGACGTTGAGTAGATGGCGATGTCTGCCGTAGCAGGAAAGTGGAACGGTGTCGTGTTTGTCTCTTAACAGATCTGAGCTAAAGCAGCCCTCCTCCTCACTTCTCCAGGCCTTTGAAGCGAAGTCAGAGGTTGTGGAGAAGGAGACGAAGGAAGAGGTGAAGGAGATGAAGGAGGATGAAGTAGAGACGGAGGAGGAGAAATCAGAGGAAGAGAAGGCAAAGGAGGATGAGATTGTGATGGTGACAATGGAGGAGAGCACGGAGGGAGAGGATAAAGACAATACGGAGATGGAGAACAAGAAGACAACAAAGGATGAACAGATGGTCGTGGTGGAGGAGATGGAGACGATGGACAAAGGGGAAACAATGGTAGTGGCGGAGGAGGAAGAGAAGAGGGTGGAGGAGATGGTGGTGCAGGAGGGTGAGGAGGAGATGATGGAGGAGGAAGAGATGGTGCTAGTGGAGGAGGAGATGGAGAAGACAGAGATGGCACAGGAAGAGGAGGTAGAGGAGAAGATGGTGGTAGAGGATGAAGAAGAGGGGATGGAAGAGGATGAGACAGAGGAGGAGAAGATGGAGGAGGTGCAGGTGGAGATGCACGAAAAGAAGAGGAAGCGAGGGGGCTTCGCTCGCATGGCGAGAGCGTTCACCTCACTCCTCCGCCACATGCTACTTTGTGGAGGCAGGTCCACCGCCCAGTAGGGGTGGTGGCCGTGGATCGGTGCCAACCGTGACCGCTATCACCGCACTACCCACGGTGCCACTGGGACCACAGCTGGGGAATGAAACTGAGCAGCAGATGCCAGCACTGCAGCGGAGAATGACTGCTGCCAGGAGACCTCACATCACACACACATGGGGCTATTCCATTAGCATAGCCGGCCCCACACTGGGCCCCTTCCATGCTGGTTTTCATCCAGGCGGTCCTCATGCGATGACCTTGCCATGGTTTCCAGGACATGTAAGGGGCAGCTGACCCAGAATGAGACAGCTGCAGGGGTCTGGTGCAGACAATGAACAAAACCTGCACGTGACAAGTCTCAAGGCCACCCGGTTAAGAATTAGGATCAATATTTTGTTGCTGTTGTTACTATAAACTTCGTGAAATCAACTCATGAGGACACAACGTAACGTTGCATTGCTTGCGAGTGCTGCCTGGGTTGGTTAAATGTGCCTTGGCTCGTGTGTGCGGTGTCCCGGCTGTGTGTGCGGTGGGACAAGGATATAGATAAAAAGAGACGTTTTGGGAAATGGTTCTTCAGAGCACATATTCAGGTGATTCGCCTTCACGACAAATCCACCCCTCATCTGCCCCACTGCTCCTTTGCTGCACTGCCTCATTGCTCCATTGCTCCTCTGCTCTATTGCCCCACGTCTCCACTGCGCTCTGCTCCACTGTGGATTAAAGAGAAAGGAAATGCAGGACTGTGCCACTGCTCCACAATCCCAATTGCTTTGGAACAATATTCAAAGAATGCTGCTGCTCACTAAACAGGTTGCTGCTTATGTCTTTAACGTGGGGGGTGTTTAGAGGTGGCCGATGGACCTTGTGGTCATAGCACTGAATTGGCACCACGGAGTACCTGGGATTGAATCCAGGCAGTCACCTGTGATCAAAGCAGATTCTCAAGTCTAGCGAGTCAATGGTCTCAGCCCGGTCATCATTTACTGCACAACATCAACTATCACATGGCTGCAATGTGGTTCTCCATGTACTTAGGATAAATTCCAGCTGTAAGAAGTAACAACATTGTTGTGACCAACGTTGCTCTTAAATAAAGAACAGGTGGAAAAATCCTGCCCTTTACAATGTGGACCAGACAGCACTTGAAGGGTACTCAGAGTTCAGTGTGCCATTCTCGAGCACAAGGCATCATCATCACCACCCATCAACATTGCCAGCCATCTCACAAACCCCACACTCACCATAATACTCACACACCCACACTCACCATAATACTCACACACCCACACACTCACCATAATACTCACACACCCACACACTCACCATAATACTCACACACCCACAAACTCACCATAATACTCACACACCCACACACTCACCATGATACTCACACACCCACACACTCACCATGATACACACCCCTACCATCCTACTCTCACACACGTCATGAAAGTCACACACGCACCATTACTCACACACAAACCTACAAACTCACAACGACAACAGCCGTATTTGCAACTACATGATGGTGATATCACAACAACCCAGGTGCCATGGGTTGACTGCTGTGCCAGGCTAGGTGCAGGAGGAGGTCACGGGACAGAGCCAGGTGTCATTGGTTGACTGCTGTGCCAGGCTAGGTGCAGGAGGAGGTCATGGGACAGATACTGATGCTGTGGGTTGACTGCTATGCGACAATCCCACTTGGGCGACAGCCAAAGGTCGGAGTGCAGCCAGTAAACTCCTGAACCTGCACCACCTAGAGAGAAGGGGACATGGAGACATGGGAGAGAGAGGAAGGAGACACGGGGAGAGAGAGGAGGGAGACACGGGGAGAGAGAGGAGGGAGACACGGGGAGAGAGAGGAGGGAGACACGGGGAGAGAGAGGAGTGAGACACGGGGAGAGAGAGGAGGGAGACACGGGGAGAGAGAGGAGGGAGACACGGGGAGAGAGAGGATGGAAACACGGGGAGAGAGAGGAGTGAGACACGGGGAGAGAGAGGAGTGAGACACGGGGAGAGAGAGGAGGGAGACACGGGGAGAGAGAGGATGGAAACACGGGGAGAGAGAGGAGTGAGACACGGGGAGAGAGAGGAGGGAGACACGGGGAGAGAGAGGAGGGAGACACGGGGAGAGAGAGGAGTGAGACACGGGGAGAGAGAGGAGGGAGACACGGGGAGAGAGAGGAGGGAGACACGGGGAGAGAGAGGAGGGAGACACGGGGAGAGAGAGGAGGGAGACACGGGGAGAGAGAGGAGTGAGACACGGGGAGAGAGAGGAGGGAGACACGGGGAGAGAGAGGAGGGAGACACGGGGAGAGAGAGGAGTGAGACACGGGGAGAGAGAGAGGAGGGAGACACGGGGAGAGGAGGGAGTGAGACACGGGGAGAGAGAGGAGGGAGACACGGGGAGAGAGAGGAGGGAGACACGGGGAGAGAGAGGAGGGAGACACGGGGAGAGAGAGGAGGGAGACACGGGGAGAGAGAGGAGTGAGACAAAGCAGGCACCTGTGGGCCAGGCGCCTCCTTTGTCTCCCCCCCACCACCGCCACTGCTGATGTGTCCACACCGCGCTTGGTTCTCACATTCTTCTGGCTGAGTCGACGTAGAGGAGGCCCAGCCAGCGAGCCGCCACGAGCCACCGACGGTGGCCGTGAGAGGGAATCCAAATCAGCCTCTCGCCACCACAATGCACAGCGCCGCCTCCACTCGCCCCGGCCTCAACGGAAGTAGCAGCTGGGGGGGGTGAGGGGGGACATGGGGGGTGGCGCAGGGGGAGTTATGGGGTTGAGGGGTTATTCATAATAAAGGTTAATTTGGGTTAGTCTCCAACACACCGATGTGCTAAAGTAGAAACTAATTGGCACTTTTTGTTCACGTGACAAACTTTATTAATTGGCTGTGTCGGGTGGTGACGGGTTTTAAGATACATTTATATTTACACGATCTTACCGCAAAAAAAACCTTTATTATGGGATTGTAGAAAGTTAGGGGTTCAAAGGGTTAGGGGGTTGGATTTAGAGGCATAGGGGTTTAGAGGGTGAGGGGTTTAGAGGGTGAGGGGTATAGAGGCTTACGTGTTTATAGGGTTAGGGTTTTAGGAATATATGGGTCTGTGATTAACACTGAACCCTATGGGAGACCCAGTGATTAACACTGAACTCTATGGGAGACCCAGTGATTAACACTCAACCCTATGGGAGATCCAGTAATTAACACTGAACCCGATGGGAGACCCAGTGATTAACACTGAACCCTATGGGTGCCCCAGTGATTAACACTGAGCCCGATGGGAGACCCAGTGATTAACACTGAACCCGATGGGAGACCTAGTGATTAACACTGAATCCTATGGGAGCCCCAGTGATTAACATCGAAATCACGACGTTTCGGAAGCAACACAAGCTTCCGTCTTCAGGTGGCACAGCAAAATTACTGCTGTGACGGTGCCACCTGAAGACGGAAGCTTGTGTTGCCTCCGAAACGTCGTGGTTTAATTTATTTTTTATTTTATTTTGTAACCTACGTGACTTTAACGAAAAAACCAAAGAATATGGACCCTTGCAGTCACGAAAACTTAACAACGAACCCTATGGGAGCCCCAGTGAGTAACACTGAACCCTATGGGAGACCCAGTGATTAACACTGAACCCTATGGGAGACCCAGTGATTAACACTCAACCCTATGGAAGACCCAGTGAGTAACATTGAACTCTATGGGAGACCCAGTAATTAACACTGAACCCTATGGGAGCCCCAGTGATTACACTGAACCTTATGGGTGGCCCAGTGATTAACACTCAACCCTATGGGAGCCCCAGTGATTACACCGAACCCTGTGGGTGGCCCAGTGATTAACACTGAACCCGATGGGAGACCCAGTGATTAACACTGAACCCGATGAGAGCCCAAGTGAGTCACACTTAACTCTATGGGAGACCCATTGATTAACACTCAACCTTATGGGAGACCCAGTGAGCAACACTGAACCCTATGGGAGTCCCAATGATGAACACTGAACTCTAAAACCACCCACTCCCGAGTGTAAGCGGGTGAGTGAGTTTCTGATCGAGTGGCTGAGAAAGTGGGTGAGTAGGTGATTTATTCAATGAGTGGATGAGTGGGTGAATGAGTGGTGAGTGAGTAGCTGAGTGAGTTTCTGAGTGGGTTAGTGGGTGAGTGAGTGGAGGATGAGTGAGCGAGTGAGTCTCCGAGTGAATGGGTGAGTGATTGAATTAGATAATGATTGACCGAGTTGCTCAATGAGTGAGTGACTGAAGGAATGAGTGGGGAAACGAGTGAATTGGTGAGGGAGTGGGTGAGTAAATAAGAAAGTGAGCGAGAGAGTAGATGAGTGAGTTTTTGAGCGAGTGGGTCAGTGATTGTAGGAGTTTCTAAGTGAGTGAATGAGTGATTTTCTGAGTGCATGAGTGAGCGAGTTAGTGAGTAAGCGTGGCTGATTGAGTAAATCAGTAGATAGGTTAGTGAGTGAGTGCGGATGAGTAAAGGAGTTTTTGAGTAGGTGATTTGGTGGTTGACTGAATTTCTGAATCGGTTAGTGGGTTAGTGAGCTTCTTCGTGCATCTGTGAGTGAGTGAGTCTGTGAGCGAGTGAGTCTGAGTGAGTCTGTGAGTGAATGGTTAAATGAATGGGTGAGTGAGTCAGTGAGTGAATGCTTGGATGAGTGAGTTTCTGAGTCAGTCTGTGAGTGAGTAGATGAGTGGGTGAGCGAGTGGGTGAGCGAGTGGGTGAGCGAGTGGGTGAGCGAGTGGGTGAGCGAGTGGGTGAGCGAGTGGGTGAGCGAGTGGGTGAGCGAGTGGGTGAGCGAGTGGGTGAGCGAGTGGGTGAGCGAGTGGGTGAGCGAGTGGGTGAGCGAGTGGGTGAGCGAGTGGGTGAGCGAGTGGGTGAGCGAGTGGGTGAGCGAGTGGATGAGTGAATGGATGAGTGAGTGGATAAGCGAGTGAGTCCACGAGTGAGAAAGTTGTTGAATGAGTGGGTGAGCGAGTGGGTGAGTAAATGGGTGAGTGAGTGGAGGAGTGATATTCTGAGTTGGTGGTTGAGGGAGTGGGTTCTTAAGTGAGTAGAAGAGTGGATGAGTGAGTGGGTGAGTGAGTGATTGATCGATTGTGTGGGTGAGTGAGTAGGTAAGTGAGTTTCTGAATGAGTGGCTAATAGACTGGGCGAGTAGGTGAGTGAGTGGGTGAGAGAGAGTCTCCAAGTGAGTGGGTGAGTGAGTGGGTTGTTGAATGAGTGAATGGTTGAGTGAGTGGATGAGTGAATGAATGAAATTATTGAGTGGATGAGTTAATGGTTGCGAGTGAGTCGGTGGGTGGATGAATGAGTTTCGGAGTGAGTGGATGAGTGAGCGACTGAGTTTGTGAGTGAGTGAGTTGGTCAGTGAGTGGCTGAGCGAGTGGATGAGTAAGTAGGTCAGTGAATGGGTGCGGATAAGTGAGGTAGTTTTTAAGTAAGTGGGTCGGTGGTTGAGTGAGTTTCTGAATAAGTTAGTGGGTGAGAGCTTGAGTGAGTCTGTGAGTGATTGAGTCTGTGAGCGAGTGAGTCTATGAGTGAGTCTATCAGAGAGGGAGTCTGTGACCGAGTAAGTAAGTGGGTGAATCTGTGCACGCATGGGTAAGTGGGCGAGTGAGTGCACGAGTGAGTGGATTAATTATTTTGTGAGTCAGTTTCTGAGGTGTGAGTGGGTGAGTTTACGAGTGATTCTGTGAGTGGATTCACGAGTGGGTGAGCAAGTGGGTGGGTAAATGGGTGAGCAAGTTCTTGAGTGAGTTTTTGAGTGAGCGGCTGAGTGAGTATGTGAGGGATTGGGTGAGCGCATAAGCCTGTGAGTCGTTGAGTGGGTGGGTGCACGAATGGATGAGTCTGTGTGAGTCTATGTGTCTTTGTGTAAGTATATTGTCCGTGTTTCGACGGGTCTTTGTTTGAGTTAATTGGTTTCTGTGTGAGTCAATGGGTCTATGCGAGTCTATGGATCTATGTGCGAGTCTTTGGGTCTCTGTGTGGTGCACATAGCCTGGCATGTGAGTGGGGGGTACCGTACCCCTGTGCGTATGTGTGGCGGGGGCACCGTAACCCCGTGTGTATGTGGGTGGGGTACCGTAACCCTGTCTGTGTGAGGGGATCTTCCCCCCCCCCCCCCGGAGCAGAGGGAGGATCATGAAGGTGGACGCGGAAGCGCTCGGCTTGTGAGACAAACCATCCTCCTCCTGCTTCTTGTTGTTGTGCTGGGGGCGAGGGGTGTGGAGAGGGACGAAGGGAGGAGGAAAAGAGGAAACTAAACTATTTACATTTTTCCAGGTAATGCCCACCGAGCTACACAGCTCTTCTTCAGAAGGGAAAATGCCACAAATGATAGGTCAACGAAGTGGCCTTTCATCGCGTCGACATTTATAGAAACAAAACACTCTGAACGCGACCACGGGGAGAGAGGGAGAGAGACACGCAAACTCTAAATATATAGCAGGTGCGAGGGTAGGGATCGAACCCACGACCTCCTTTATAACAGGCGAGGTAATTACGGGAGAAAGGAGAGAGATAGAGAGGCAGGGAAGGTGAGGGAGGTAGAGTGGGTGGGGGAGAGTGGGGGGAGACAGGGAGAGGGGGGAAGAGTGGGTAAAGGGAGGGGGGGAAATAAGTCAAGCTCAGTATTGCTTGCACTCACCATGATACAATCACCATCAAACTCACAGTCACATACCATCACTCACATACTCACCATGATACTCACACATCCACACACACTCACCCTCATAAACACACCCCTACCATCCAACTCACACAGACACGACATGATAGTCACACACTCAATCACCATTACTCACACACAAGCACACAAACTCACAATGACAATGGCCGCCATTCGCCACTACGTGGCGGTAATGTCATCACAACAAACCAGGTGCCATGGGTTGACTGCTGTGCCATACTAGGTGCAGGAGGTCATGGGACAGACCCAGGTGCCATGGGTTTACTGCTGTGCCAGGCTAGGTGCAGCAGGAGGTCACGGGACAGATCCGGGTGCCACAGGTTGACTGCTTTTCCAGGCTAGGTATAGGAGGAGGTCACGGGACAGATCCTGATACTATGGGTTAACTGCTGTTAGATAATCCCATTCGGGTGACAGCCAAGGTCAAAGGTCGGAGTGCAGCCAGTCAACTCCTGACCCCTGAACCTTCCAGAAAGAAGAGGGGGGATGGAGACACGGGGAGAGAGAGCAGAGGTAAGAGGAGTGTGTGTGGAGGAAGCGAGAGCTCCTATAAAGATGCAGCAGGTAAAGATGGCCCAGAATCAATGACGACTGCAAGGTATGCTGGGAGGCAAGGTCATGTGACCACAGGGGGCGGCAGTGCTGGCTGGAGCAATCGTTGTTGGAGCCGCATGGGCAGAGGACACGGAACGCATCCTTCATCCCAGCACCTGCACCAACCACAATCAACACCACAACTAAAACCAAAACAACCATAAAATAACCACAACGATAATCATACCTCCAATTAGCACGGTCGGCTGGGTAGGGTGCAATTGAAGTTCAAAATAATACAACTACCATAACAACCATCATAACCACCTACACCACAACTATGACCACTACAACCACAACCTACACAATTATAACAAATATAACCACAAACACACATATAACCACAACTTACACAACCACAATAACCACAATATAAACCACCACAACCAAAGTCACAACTACCATAACAACCAACATAACCACCTGTAACCTCCACCACAACCACCTATAAAACCAAAACTAAAGCCATGATCATAACCACAACCACCACCACCACAACCACCACAACCACCACAACCACCACCACCACAACCACCACAACCACCACAACCACCACCACCACAACCACCACCACCACAACCACCACCACCACAACCACCACCACCACAACCACCACCACCACCACAACCACCACCACCACAACCACCACCACCACAACCACCACCACCACCACCACCACAACCACCACCACAACCACCACCACAACCACCACCACAACCACCACCACAACCACCACCATAACCACCACCATAACCACCATAACCACCACCATAACCACCACCATAACCACCACCATAACCACCACCATAACCACCACCATAACCAAACAACAAAAACATTGACGCAGATACTACAATGCCACTGCATAAAGGGTCTTTATCCCTCTGTGGGTGAGTGGCTGAGTGGGTGGCTGAGTGGGTGGCTGAGTGGGTGGCTGAGTGACTGAGTGGGTGTGTGGGTGAGTGGGTGGGTGAGTGGCTGAGTGGGTGAGTGAGTGGCTGAGTGGCTGAGTGGGTGGGTGAGTGACTGAGTGGGTGAGTGAGTGGGTGGCTGAGTGAGTGACTGAGTGAGTGGCTGAGTGGGTGGCTGAGTGGGTGACTGAGTGAGTGGCTGAGTGGGTGAGTGAGTGGCTGAGTGGGTGGGCGAGTGACTGAGTGAGTGGCCGAGTGGCTGAGTGTGAAATGGACTCGAACCTGCACCTCTGCATTGCAAGCCCAGTGAGCTCACGCCCCGCGTGTGTATCGGGGTAAAGTGTGGGCACGCCCAGCGTGGAAGAGTAGACCAAACACTCCACGTCGAGGCCATTTCTGCCACGACAACAAATCCGCCCCTCCAGAGACACAAACAACTAAATGTAACTCTTACCATCAGCCACAATCTGGCAGTGCCTCTCATCATCATCAGCAGCAGCAGGGGCCGTGAACGCAGCAGGCGCCTCCTCTGCCCCCCCCACCACTGCCGCTGCTGCTGCGTCCACAGCGTGCAAGGTGCTCGCCTTGTTCGGGCTGAGTCGACGTAGAGGAGGCCCAGCCAGCGAGCCGCCGCTTCAGAAGCTCGCGAGCCACCGACGGTGGCCGCGAGCGGGAATCCAAATCGTCCGCTCGCCACCCACAATGCACAGCGCCGCCTCCACTCGCCCCGGCCTCAGCGGAAGTAGCAGCGGGGGGAGGGGCGGGGCGAGGGGGGTGAAGGGGCGGGGGCGAGGGGTTGGGCATGGGGGGGAGGAGCTCCAGTGGGGGGGGGGGGGCTCCGGTGGGGGGGAGGAGCTCCGGTGGGGGGAGGGACTCCGTTGGGGGGGAGGGGCTCCGGTGGGGGGGAGGAGCTCCGGTGGGGGGGAGGGGCTCAGGTCTGCGACGTCACGGTGGGCGTGGTCACTTGGTACCGCCCCCTCGTGTCTCCCTCAGGCAGTTTGTCCGTTAGAGAGTCGGGGGGAGCATCTGGCGAAGGTGAGAAATGGTGTGAGTCTGTGTGTGTGAGTCTGTGTGTGTGTAAGTATGTGTGTGTGAGTCTGTGTGTGTGTGAGTCTGTGTGTGTGTGAGTCTGTGTGTGTGTAAACACAAAGACGGCCGGGCGTGGTGCTGGCCACCCACCCCCTCGTGTGCCGTTCTGCCCTTCATAGGTGCTGCTGGCTAACAGCACTTGCCCCAACAGTCTATTTCAGCTATAAGGGGGATCTTTATCTTTGTTGTTAGTGGTGGTGGTGCTGATGATGTTGATGGTGGTGGTATTGGTGGTGTTGGTGGTGTTGATGGTGGTGGTCTTGGTGGTGTTGTTTGTGATGGTGGTGTTGTTGATGGTTGTGGTGGTCGTGTTGGTGTTGTCTGTGATGGTGGTGGTGTTGGTGGTGGTTTTGGTGTGTTTGTGATGGTGGTGTTGTTGGTGGTGGTGTTGGTGTTCTTGGTGGTGGTCTTGGTGGTGTTGTTTGTGATGGTGGTGTTGTTGGTGGTTGTGGTGGTCGTGTTGGTGTGTTTGTGATGGTGGTGTTGGTGGTGATGGTGGTGTTCTTGGTGGTGGTGTTTGGCGTGGTGTTGGTGATGTTGATGGTGGTTTTATTGTTAGTGTTGGTGGTGTTGATGGTGGTGTTGATGGTGGTGTTGTTGATTGTGGTGTTGGTGGTTGTTGTGTTGGTGGTGGTCTTAGTGGTGGTGTTGGTGGTGTTGATGGTGGTGTTGTTGATTGTGGTGTTGTTGGTGGTCGTGTTGGTGGTGGTGGTCTTGGTGATGGTGTTGGTTGTGGTGGTGGTGTTAGTGGTGTTGATGGAGGTGATGTTGATGGGGGTGGTGTTGGTGATGTTTTTGGTTATGGTGTTGATGGTGGTGATAGTCTTGTTTGTGGTGGTGTTGCTGGTGGTATTGGTGTTGATGGTGGTGTTGATGGTGGTGTTGTTGATTGTACGATCCATCCTGGGTTTAACCAGGCTGGATTGTGTGAGGGGCTCACAAATGCTTGAAAGATCTGGAGACATTCCCACCAGTAAGCTCCTCCGGCAGGCAAGGCTGCATTGACTGGGTCTTGTAGACCGCATACCCAAGCAGTTTCTTTTAGTTGCATAAAGGGGGATAAACGGGCACGACATGGGCTGTCAAAAATATGGACTGATGCTGTATGGGAGGATGTGGAGCTGAGTGGACTTGCAGAAGACTGGTATCAGCGGTGTGGATAGCATCCTTAACGAGGAAGCTCGTGAAGGATCCTACCGGGCAGTAGGAGGCAGTCGCCTTCCAACAACAACTGAGGACAGAGGAGTGACGCTCACAACGAGTAGCGGATAAAATTCAACAAGTTGGCACAGTTGGGGATACAGCTGGTGTATCTACCAGTCATCTCAGCCAACCTTTGGAACCTGGGTCTATAACGTGACGTCTTGTCAGCCTTCGACACTTCACGTGGACTAAAAGTGCACCTGGCCTGGCACATGCGCCGTGGTGTCATCACCCCTACTTAGTGGCGAATGTCGGTTGTTGTTGTTTTTGTATTTCGTGTTGTGAGTGAGTGGTGATGATGTGAGTCTGTGTTGATGATGTGGGCTCATGGTGAGGGTGTAAGCCCGCATTGTGAGTGAGTGGTGATGATGTGAGTCTGTGTTGACGATGTGGGTTCATGGTGATGATGTAAGCCCGCGTTGTGAGTGAGTGGTAATGATGTGAGTCTGTTGTGAGTGAGTGGTGATGATGTGAGTCTGTGTTGATGATGTGAGTTCATGGTGAGGGTGTAAGCCCGCGTTGTGAGTGAGTGGTGATGATGTGAGTCTGTGTTGTGAGTGAGTGGTGATGATGTGAGTCTGTGTTGATTATGTGGGTTCATGGTGAGGTTGTAAGCCCGCGTTGTGAGTGAGTGGTGATGATGTGAGTCTGTGTTGATGATGTGGGTTCATGGTGAGGGTGTAAGCCCGCGTTGTGAGTGAGTGGTGATGATGTGAGTCTGTGTTGATGATGTGGGTTCATGGTGAGGGTGTAAGCCCGCGTTGTGAGTGAGTGGTGATGATGTGAGTCTGTGTTGACGATGTGGGTTCATGGTGATGATGTAAGCCCGCGTTGTGAGTGAGTGGTGATGATGTGAGTCTGTGTTGATGATGTGGGTTCATGGTGAGGATGTAAGCCCGCGTTGTGAGTGAGTGGTGATGATGTGAGTCTGTGTTGATGATGTGGGTTCATGGTGAGGATGTAAGCCCGCGTTGTGAGTGAGTGAGTGGTGATGATGTGAGTCTGTGTTGACGATGTGGGTTCATGGTGAGGATGTAAGGCCGCGTTGTGACTCGTGTTGAGATCTGGGAGCCCTCACTTCCCCTCGACTCTTTGTGATCCTCGCCTTCGTCTCCTGCCCCGCACGCAGATACCCGGACTGTGCGAGAGACGCTGTGAGATCTGTGCACCCTGCTCTGCAAGTTGCTGCCATGGAGGTACGTGTGGCTCTTCGACTCGTGTGGTGAAGTATTGATGGACGTGTGCTCTCCACTCTGCGTGTGGCTACCTGTCGCCTATCCATATACCTGAGTGTGCATCTACTTGCCTGCCTGAGTGTGTGTGCATCTATCAGAGTATCTCCCCTGAGATCCTGTCTGTGTACCTGCCTGTCTACACGTGAATAATCTACAGTACTGATAATTGTTTTTTTACCCTTCTATCTGGCAACAAAACTGACACCTTTTTACAAGGAGTCATGTTTGCATAGACCGCAATACCTGCGGTCATAATACAAACAAAAGACATAACTCTGATAATGTGAAGTTGATTGTGGACCAATCAACTTCAAGGACAGTGCACATTATCAGAGTTATGTCTTTTGTTTGTATTATGACTGCAGGTATTGCGGTCTATGCAAACATGACTCCTTGTAAAACTGTGTCAGTTTTGTTGCCAGATAGAAGGGTAAAAAACCAATTATCATATTTTTACTGGCAAATGAGGTTCCCATAGAATCTACAGTACTTTTATCTATCCATTACTGGATGAAGGCCTCCTTCCCTGAGTTCCTGCTACCCCTCACGATCCTGCGATGGCATAATCCACCAAGCACCGATTTTGTCGCTCCATCTCTCTGGAAGCTGTCTTCTCAAACGTGCTCCGATACTTGGCTGCAGCTCCGTTATTCTTCTTGACCATCGGCCATCGTTGTTCCTCCTGGCCGTGGCATGTCCTGGCCCAGCCCCACTTCTCTTATCAGTTTGAAGGATGCCTTTAACCTGTGTCCTCTAAATCCACACGTGTCTCATTGTAATATCCAAGTGTGACATCAGATATTGACCAAATATCACAACGCTTAGAACTGACACAACATCTTGGCAGGACCCTCCTGATTGTGGAGCCCAGGATCTCAGAGAACCTGGCTCAGTGCTCGCCTCCTGCGCTTTCCCCAACATCTTGCTGAAGTTTACGTGGTGGATCTTTGTCTTTGTGTGTGTGTAGATGAGCCGAGCTGGAGAGGCGAGGAGTAAGGGCGAATCTTGCACCATGTGGAGTGCGCTGTCCTCAGAGGGCAATGCCTCCATCTGCAGCAAATCACCGCAAGGTAAGAACAGTAATGAGGGATGTCACAGAGGGCCATGGTGAATGGTGGAACATCACAATGGCCATGATGCATGGTGCATGTCACAGTGACCGTGATGCATTGAAGATTTCATAGCGGCCATGATGCATGGTGGATGTCACAGTGACCGTGATGCATTGGAGATTTCATAGCGGCCATGTTGCATGGTGGATGTCACAGTGACCGTGATGCATTGGAGATTTCATAGCCACCATGTTGCATGGTGGATGTCACAGTGGCCGTGATGCATTGGAGATTTCATAGCGGCCATGATGCATGGTGGATGTCACAGTGACCGTGATGCATTGGAGATTTCATAGCCACCATGTTGCATGGTGGATGTCACAGTGACCGTGATGCATTGGAGATTTCATAGCGGCCATGTTGCATGGTGGATGTCACAGTGACCGTGATGCATTGGAGATTTCATAGCGGCCATGATGCATGGTGCATGTCACAGTGACCGTGATGCATTGGAGATTTCATAGCGGCCATGTTGCATGGTGGATGTCACAGTGACCGTGATGCATTGGAGATTTCATAGCGGCCATGATGCATGGTGCATGTCACAGTGACCGTGATGCATTGGAGATTTCATAGCGGCCATGTTGCATGGTGGATGTCACAGTGACCGTGATGCATTGGAGATTTCATAGCGGCCATGATGCATGGTGCATGTCACAGTGACCGTGATGCATTGGAGATTTCATAGCGGCCATGTTGCATGGTGGATGTCACAATGACCGTGATGCATTGGAGATTTCATAGCGGCCATGCTGCATGGTGGATGTCACAGTGACCGTGATGCATTGGGGATTTCATAGCGGCCATGTTACATGGTGCATGTCACAGTGACCGTGATGCATTGGAGATTTCATAGCCACCATGTTGCATGGTGGATGTCACAGTGACCGTGATGCATTGGAGATTTCATAGCGGCCATGTTACATGGTGGATGTCACAGTGACCGTGATGCATTGGAGATTTCATAGCGGCCATGATGCATGGTGGATGTCACAGTGACCGTGATGCATTGGGGATTTAATAGCAGCCATGTTACATGGTGGATGTCACAGTGGCCGTGATGCATTGGAGATTTCATAGCGGCCATGATGCATGGTGGATGTCACAGTGACCGTGATGCATTGGAGATTTCATCGCGGCCATGTTACATGGTGGATGTCACAGTGGCCGTGATGCATTGGAGATTTCATAGCAGCCATGATGCATGGTGGATGTCACAGTGACCGTGATGCATTGGAGATTTCATAGCGGCCATGTTACATGGTGGATGTCACAGTGACCGTGATGCATTGGAGATTTCATAGCGGCCATGATGCATGGGTGATATCCAGGTGGCCAAGTTGCATGAGGGACTTCATGTTGGCAGTGTTGCATGCGGGACTTAATGGTAGCCGTGTTGCATGGGGGACTGTATCATGGTGGCCATGTTGCATGGGGATGATTATATGTGCTCTGGCTTCAGCACATCACACGCTTTCAGATGCACTTCCGATATTAGGAAGCCAAATTTCGATTTAAAGCTTTCGTAACTGCAGGGATTCATCTTCTTGGTTCTTTCGGTTTTATTATGTTTTATTTTTATTATTTTATTACTTCCCTTCTATGTGACTTTACCGAAAGAACCAAGAAGATGATTAGGAAGCCACTGGAGCTATACACTTTTAAATCATCTAAATTGAAAACTACTTTCTTTAGAACTTTTCATGTTTAGTTTATTGTCCTTCCCCCGCGTATCCATTTGGCACCATTGGCTACGTACGGTGCAAAAGAAGTTCAACATACATACAGACATAACTGGTATTGGCCAAAACATCCCAATCCTGTAATTGTTTCCTACAAATTGCTCAACTTTGGGATCACACAGCTGTTGTCGTTATTCTCATGTCTGCAGAAATCATGGCTCTCTTTGGCCCTCACTTGACCCACCGTGAGAAGCTAGAACTCGCAGCCATGCAGGAAGTGTGGTACTTTGCACTTTTCAACAAATCTGAGGGATGCAACAATGATGGATACGACGACCAAGAACGAAATTACATTCTGGTGAGGCTCGCAACAAAACACCAGCTGTGGGGGCGGTCACAGGGCCCATCGGTAGCGGGGTTTTTGGCTTCTTGTTATTGCACCTGAAGTACCAACCAGGGCTATCACACACACCAATGCACTTCAGAATCAGGATTTTTTATCGCGAGTAAAGCCCATTGAGCTAAGAAGCTCTTTTTTAAGGGTGACTTAGCCAGCAGACATCAGAACATTCCACAATGACAGATTTAAAACAACGTAATCATTACAGAAAATACATTAGAAAATTACATTCTCACTTAAATCCTTGACTTAAAGCTTTCGTGACTGCAAGAATTCATATTTTTTGGGTATTTCGGTAAAGTCAAGTAGATAGGTTCAAAGAAAATAACAAAAAGTAAAACTACAACGTTTCAATCGCAACACAATCGGTCGTCTTCAGGAAAAGGGGGGTTAGCTTCCAAAGGCAAACTGTTTATTAGGGTTTGAAATGGGCATAGCCCAAATGTCAGCAGCCAATATTAATGCAAGTGCTGGGCAGCCAACCCGACAGTTTCAGATCTGCCTGATGTTCGTGAATATAAGACCAATCCAAAACTAGGTAGGATCTGAAACACGGTAGGACCAATACCTCAGCCGTGGCTGATCATTGTTTTAATGCGGTGGGCTCACACGAAATTAATTTCTCTATGACGAAGGTACTTTGCAAGCCCACTGGCTATCAACAAAGATTCATTCATGAAGCCATCCATTTTTATCGACACAGACACAATTTAAACCGAGAAGATGGGTACAAACTGAGTAATCATTGGAAGGACGTTATCAACCAGTTTAAGTCATAACTGGCTATGATCTTCCCATCCTACCACCTTCTGATGATAGTCGTGCTTTATGCCCATTTCAAACTTGCGCTTTCACACTAACACAGCCACTTTGCATGCCGACCCCTCGGTTGCGGCTCTGCGATATTCCATTAACATACTAATCTGTCATTAACATGATAATTTTCACCCGGCAACCCTTGATTGTTTTTAGTTTTTTGTTATTTTCTTTCAATCTATGTACGTGACTTTACCGAAAGATCTTCTTGGTTCTTTCGGTAAAGTCACGTAGAATGGAAATAATAAAATAATAAAAATAAAACATAATAAAATAATAAAAATAAAACATAATAAAATAATAAAATAAAACATAATAAAATAATAAAAATAAAACATAATAAAATACAATTCTCACGACGTTTCGGCCACAACGCAAGCAGCCGTCCTCAGGTGAAGAACAGGTCTGTTAGAAAGACAGCGTCTGAATGACGCAGGAAATCCGATGGGCTGTGAAGCTCTTTGTTAACACGTGCCCAGTAGAATCAGAAGTATTTATACTGCAGGAAATCCAATGGGCTGTTAAGCTGTTTCATCTTCTTGGTTCTTTCGGGAAAAGTCACGTAGAATGGAAATAATAAAATAATAAAAATAAAACATAATAAAATAATTCTCACGACGTTTCGGCCACAACGCAAGCAGCCGTCCTCAGGTGAAGAACAGGTCTGTCGGGAAGACAGCGTCTGAATGAACACCACCAGGCTTGGCAGCGTATATTTAAGCTGGGTTGGAGGGGGAAGAGCGCCTTGACAAAGGAATTTGCATATCCCAAAGAATATACATTCTCACTTCTTAAACTTTGGGATTTTAATTATATTCACTTTAAATGATTGCACCTTTTGTGCAGTTCCGGCATGAGCACCTCCGCTATCGCTATGAGGTGCTGAAGAAGATTGGAGAAGGAGGTCAAGGCCAGGTGATCCAGTGCCTTGATCACAAAAGGAACATCCTGGTGGCCATCAAGATCCTGGTGTCACCATCGAGGTAAGACTTCAGAGCCGCGCCGTCACGAGGCCGATGTTGTTAAGTCCGTTGCCACGGGCAGCCGTGCGATGCAGTGATGACATTATTCTTTGGTTCTTTCGGTAAAGTCACGTATAAAGATAAAATAATAAATTAAATAATAGCATACTACGACGTTTCGATTGCAACACAAGCAATCTTCATCAGGTATAAAAGAAATAGCAACAAAAATCTAACTAGAAAACTATAGACAGACACACAAGCAGACCGACATCACAAAGACACACAGAGAGAGAACACGTATCGGCAGAAAGAGAGAGGTCGTTTCTGTGACGAGGCCTTAAATATAGAGAGGGGGCGGGGGCGGAGAGAGGGAGGGGGCAGAGAAAAAATTAGCATGTCAATGAGTGGACGACGACGTGGTACGGTACGCAAGCTTGAAAATTAGGAGAAAGACACACTAAAATTAAATAACCTAGTAAAATATCGAAATGTAATGTATTATTTTCATTATTTTATCTTTATACGTGACTTAACCGAAAGAACCAAAGAATAATTCCTGCAGTCACGAAAGCTCCAAAATTGGCAGTGATGACACTCGTGCATCAAAGCGAGAAGGGGGGCCTGGGTTCGACTCCTGATTCGGGTACCCTCCTGTATGGAGTTTGCATGTTCTACCCCTGTTCTGCATCAGTTCCTTCTGGGTTCTCAGATTTTTCCTCCCTAAAGCTTAAAATACACACACACAGTGTAAACTAATATTGGGGCAAAACATCCCATTGCTGAAAGATTACCTGCACATTACGGTAATTCCTCATTTAATGCTGTAGATACATTCCTGAAAAGTTCCGCGTTCAGCAAAAAGATATTGAGCGAAAATAATTTTCCCATAAATAATGTAATAATAATGTTTGGCGAGATACAATGCACTCATACACCTTGAGATGACGAGACCAATAACTGAGGGTATGCCGTCACGTTACTTTATCATTGCGAGTAATGTATCATTGCAGCTCAAGAAAGTAGTTTGTTGTCGACTACTCACAGATTGTGTTATAACGGGCGTGTTCTGTGCTTTAACAGGCGTGTTCTATGTTATAACGAGAAGCGTTCCGTGTTGCAATGGGCGCGTTCGTGTTATTACGGGCACATTCTGCGTTATGCGAAAAGTGTGCCCGAATGTAAGAGGCACATTGAAGTGAAAATGCGTTGTGTTAACATGCATTTGCATTTAGATTTCTCAAATGACCAATCCGATTTGAATGGCTCTTCACTTCCGAATCCTGATAGACAGCCAGTTCTGTTTTAGCAGGTTTAGCTTTCTTTTTTCACACTTTTGTCATGTAGGCCAGGCTTAGTCACAAACCGAACCTCTCCATAATGAAGGCTCAGTCTTTTGTTATGTAGCCTATTACCATCTACATGGCAGAGGCTCGGTCTCATTTGCAGCATTTTATTATGTAGGCTAGGCATTAGTCACAAACCGAACCTCTCTCCATAACAAAGGCTCATTCATTTGTTATGCAGTCTATTCTTAGTCTTAAGCCTTACCTTACCATATTAATAAAAAGTGTGCCGTACTTGGCCCTTCCCCCCTCTCCAACCATTATATATACGGAGTGGTAGCTCTTGTAATCTCTCATTTACTTGATACAGCTGTCGTGGCTGTGACGGTTCCACCTGAAGACGGAGGCTTATGTTGCCTCCGAAACGTCGTGATTTTTATTTTATTTTTATTTTACTTTTATTAATTTAATTTTTTTACCTACATGACTTTACCGAAAAAACCTAAGAATATGAATCCTTGCAGTTACGAAAGCTTCAAATCTAGAATTAATGCGTTGTGTTAACATGCGTTTGCATTTAGATTTCTCAAATGACCAATCCGATTTGAATGGTTCTTCACTTTCAAATCTTATTGGGTGCCCTACGCCGGCTCCTGCTCCCTCTGTGGGAGCTCCTCACCAATGATAGTCAAGTGTGCTACTGGAACTCCTGGTGCTGTTAGACCTGGTGAATTCATATTGAATTATTTTATTCTGAGTAGAATTTGGCTCTGGATATCCCTACAGCAAATGTAGGCTCTTCATTTGTGGACTTCCTCTGTGCAGCTCCAAGCAGGAAACATACCAGAAGATGGAGCTCCAGATAGCTCTGGAACTTCAGGGCGAGGGCAGTGATGAAGATTTCAACGTCATCGAAGTCCTGAACAGATTTCATTTCAGAGGACACTACTGTATCGTCATGGAGCTGTTGAAGTATGTAGCTCATGCCCCCCCCCTCTGTAAATAGCGTGGTCAACTAACTTAACAAACTTTCGTTATTTTTTAGAAGCGACCAGACCACAAATAAAAGCTTAACAAAGTAGCATTTTTCTTCTTGGTTCTTTCGGTAAAGTCACGTAGAATGGAAATAATAAAATAATAAAAATAAAACATAATAAAATAATTCTCACGACGTTTCGGCCACAACGCAAGTAGCCATCCTCAGGTGAAGAACAGGTCTGTCGGGGAGACAGAGTCTGTCTTCCCGACAGACCTGTTCTTCTGTCTTCCCGACAGACCTGTTCTTCACCTGAGGACGGCTACTTGCGTTGTGGCCGAAACGTCGTGAGAATTATTTTATTATGTTTTATTTTTATTATTTTATTACTTCCCTTCTACGTGACTTTACCGAAAGAACCAAGAAGATGAATCCCTGCAGTCACGAAAGCTTTAAATCTAAAAGTAGCATTTTGATTATAAATGTGGAGGGGAAAACCAGTGGACCCACAGAAAAATTCACATGCCCACGGGGAGAACATGCAATCTCCAAATCTACAGGCATCACGGTCGGGATCAAACCTAGGACCTCCTCCATACCAGGCGGGGGAGATGTCATCTCGCCCCCGCGGCAAGCTGTTAATTCTTAATTGTGGAGCTTTCGTGACTGCAGGAATTACTCTTTGGTTCTTTCGGTAAAGTCACGTATATAGATAAAATAATAAATTAAATAATAGCATACGACGTTTCGATTGCAACACAAGCAATCATCATCAGGTATAAATGAAATAGCAACAAAAATCTAACCAGAAAACTATAGACAGACATATGTATCTTGGTGATATCTGTCTGCTTATATGTCTGTCTATAGTTTTCTGGTTAGATTTGTGTTGCTATTTCATTTCATTTATACCTGATGATGATTGCTTGTGTTGCAATCGAAACGTCGTATGCTATTATTTAATTTATTATTTTATCTTTATACGTGACTTTACCGAAAGAACCAAAGAGTAAGCTGTTAATGTTGAGATGCCCACGCCACCCATGCATTGTAATCCTGTGGAGCTGCCATGTGCCACGGGTGCATTGGAGGCCACTTGTCTTTTCTCCATTAGCCCTGCCAGTTTCACCAACCCACGCCTCCACTCAATCAGCAGGGTGGCTGCATGGCAGTGGTGATGCTCGTGCCTCTCGGCGAAAATCCCGAGCTTCTGTTCTGTGTGGAGTTTTTATCTTCTCCCAATGGATAACCCTCCACCACCCGGCAACAAAGCCAATGAAATCAAGTTGTCAAGTGGGCAGATATGCCAACTGATTTGGTTTATGGGTAAATTGACGACCTCAACCCACACGGAACTATAACTCTTAATATTGGTCATAAATGTGCACGTGAACGTACAATATGAACATGATTATCGTTTACACCATGGGAACCTCATTTGCCAGTAAAAATATGATAATTGGTTTTTTACCCTTCTATCTGGCAATAAAACTGACACCTTTTACAAGGAGTCATGTTTGCATAGACCGCAATACCTGCAGTCATAATACAAACAAAAGACGTAACTTTTGTTTGTATTATGACTGCAGCCAAAGACGTAACTTTTGTTTGTATTATGACTGCAGGTATTGCGGTCTATGCAACCATGACTCCTTGTAAAAAGTTGTCAGTTTTGTTGCCAGATAGAAGGGTAAAAAACCAATTATCATGATTATCGTTATCAGAATCAGTGCAGCATTGTAGGGGATGGTACTGATGCCGTGTTTTTGTTGCTGCTTCTGCCTCTCTCACAGGGAGAGCCTTCATGAAGTGATTAGAAATGCGGGGCTCCGACGGTTGGACATGGCGATGGTGAAAACCTACACCAGGGGCATCCTCAAGTTCTTGCGCCACATACATTCCAGGAAAATCGTCCACGCGGACATCAAGCCAGTGAGTGGACACAGCGTTCAGCTTTCACTTTGGTGCAGAGGTGTATCACTCTTTGGTTCTTTCGGTAAAGTCACGTATAAAGATAAAATAATAAATTAAATAATAGCATACGACGACGTTTCGATTGCAACACAAGCAATCATCATCAGGTATAAAAGAAATAGCAACAAAAATCTAACCAGAAAACTATAGGCAGACATATAAGCAGACAGATATCGCAAAGATACATAGAGAGAGAACACACATCGGCACACAGAGAGAGAACGTCTCTGTGACGAGGCCTTAAATAGAGAGAGGGGGGTGGGGGCGGAGAGAGGGAGGGGGCAGAGAAAAAATTAGCATGTCAATGAGTAGGACGACGGGTGACAAAGTACGCAAGCTTTATACGTGACTTTACCGGAAGAACCAAAGAGTAATTCCTGCAGTCACGAAAGCTACAAATTAAGATTGCAGAGGTGTATCTTTATTGGGGACTCGTTCCACAGAGAAAACCGGCCATGTTGGTCACAGGGTCGATATGTAAGCTCTGCCCATCTCACTGGAAGGAGGCAGGGCCATGCTCCTCTGGTGAATGTGATCTGGTATGAATTAAACTATCGTGTAGAGTCGTGTCGCTCTTGGGGACTCACCAGAGAGAAAACCGGCAACGTTGATCAGCGTTGCCCCAAACCCTGGGAGACATGAAACAGAGTCAAAAATACATTTTTTTTAAAACGTGCGAAATGTGCATTTTGGCCTGACAACTGCTCGTTATCGAATTCCAATCTGCAAATTGAAAACGTCCAAAGACAAAGGTGCAGTGGAAAGCGTCACGGAATCCGTGCACTCTCTTGTGCGTGGCTTTTTGTCTCTAACTCGTTAACGGGCACTCATCCAGCTGTGAGCTCCAAGCAGCTCTCCTGTTGGAGCAACGGCAATCGGTTGTCAATAGAGCCACCCCCCTTCACTTTGATGGTGCCTGAGAGTGCTTTGAACGTGACACGCCTCTACTCACATCTACAATTTTGACACATCTTCTTGGTTCTTTCGGTAAAGTCACGTAGAAGGGAAGTAATAATATAATAAAAATAAAACTTAATAAAAGATAAAAAAACATAATAAAAATAAAACATAATAAAATGATCGTATTGTTTTCGGATTTAAAGCTTTCGCGACTGCAGGGATTCATCTTCTTGGTTCTTTCGGTAAAGTCACGTAGAAGGGAAGTAATACAATAATAAAATTAAAACAATTCTCACGACGTTTCGGCCACAACGCAAGCAGTCGTCCTCAGTTGACCTGGTTTTCACCTTTTTTTTATTATGTTTTTTATTATGTTTTAGTTTTATTATTGTATTACTTCCCTTCTACGTGATGACTTTACCGAAAGAACCAAGAAGATGAATCCCTGCAGTCACGAAAGCTTTAAATCGAAATTTAATTTTGACACATTTGAAAGGGGCACCGCCGAGTGACAGCTGTCAGAAAACAGCGAATATTGCACTTGACTGATGCTTGTCGACAGCGCTATGCCTCATCTAGTTCCCCTGTTTAGCGTGTGTCGTGGTATGTGATTGATCCACTGCTGGCTGAATGATATTGGCATAACCTCTGAGTTTGAATTCATTGTACCCCTCCTCCAGGAAAATGTTCTCGTCAAAGACACCGTGACTGGCACCGTGAGGATCACGGACTTTGGCACGAGCTTTTTCGTGGAAAGTCAACGTGAGTGACCTCACCTGGGTGTGTGAGTGTCTGCGTGTGGGTGTCTGTATGGCTGTCTTTATGCATGGGTCTCTCTGTGTCCGTGTGAGTGTCTATATGTCAGTGTCTGTCTGAGTGTGTCTGTGTGTGAGTATCTGAGTGTCTATACATGTGACTGTTTATGTGTTTGATGATGATGCTGTTTAAGACACAGTGTGTACACACGCACATATGTTTGTTGTCCTTGTGATTTTTGTACAGCTATGAATGTTGGTGGCACCCTAGAATACTTGGCTCCGGAGCTGTTGCTGGGCTATAGCTTGACATGTGGAGTGGATATGTGGGCGCTGGGCTGCACGGTGGCTGAGTTGGCGACGGGCAGGGAATTATTCCGGTCCAACAGCCACGAAGATCACCTCCCGCGCTGCATAGAGGTATTTCCCACACGGCGTCTGTCCGCTCGTGATCCCCCTCTCTTTCCTTGGAGTCGTGGGCTATGGGGGTGGCAGGAGGGGGGTGGCCACTTGGTGATCTGTGAATAACGGCCGTCGTATGTTGCGTGTACACGTGTGTGTCTTGTTTGTGTGGGGGAGCGGTAGTGTAGCGGTCAGCCTGCTGTGCTAGAAACTGAGTTTGATTTCAGCTCATGGGCAACACCAGTGACGATTGTCTGAACTGGTCCTGGGCCTCCTCTAGTTCGAGACAGCCTCAACTGAGTACCTGGTGGAGTGTGTAAAGTACCTGGGTCAATGTGGCCCGCCACTCCTGTCTCTGTGTGCCACAGTGCTGGCCCTCAACAAACGCTGCAAATTTTGCTACTCGATCTGACAGCACTTGTCCCTACAGTGTGCCGAAGCTATACGGGTGACCTTTGTCTTCATGTCAACCATGTGCAGATTCTGGGGATGCCTCCAAGGTACATGGTGAATGGAGCACCCGACAGAACGCAGTTCTTTGGTGAGTTGAAGCGTGGGGTGAATGACAGACCGGATTCAGTTTTAGGGAGTGGCCTCAGGCTGTTGTTATTTTATTTTGGAGGGGGCGTCTTTGTATTTTACATTACTTGGGTGTGTGGGTGGGTAAATGGGTGTGTGGGCAAGTGGATGGGTATGTGGGTGAGTAGGCGAGTAGGTTGGTGGGTAATTGGGCGAATGGGTGAGTGGGTGGGTGAGCGGGTCAGTGAGAGGGTGGGTGGGTGGGTAGATGAGCGGGTTGGTGAGTGGGTAAGTGGATAGGTGAGTGAGCGATTGGGTAGGTGGAAGAGTGTATGGGTTGGTAGGTGGATGAGTGGGTTGATGAATCGGTCAGTAAGTGGGTAGATGGGCGATGTGGTGGTTGGTGACTTCGTCTATTCTGCTGTGCATGGCTCCTGCAGACCATCGGGGGAAGATGTTCTGCCCAGGCAAGAAAAGGGTTCCGGGGAGCTTCCCACTTCATAAGGTGCTCAAAAGCGATGACCCGGAATTTGTCGAATTCATCAGCTCCTGTTTGCGGTAAGAACCACCCACCACTCCCACCCCCTCCCCACGAGGATTCCCCCCTCTAATTGATCTGCGACCGCTCTCCACCGATCACCAGGAAGATGTGGCGCTGAGTGGACCTGCCAATAAGCGGTACCACTGGCCCTCTGTGGAGTTAGCCCTCTGTGGAGGAGTGGGACGTCTGTCCAAGCCGCTGCTGGTCATCAGAGGACTGCCACTGCTACTGTGGCTTCCGCTGCTGCTGTGCGTTCCTGGACCTCGTGGGAGAAGGGAAGGAACATCAGAGCTCTCACCATGCCTCTCTCACCACGTGGCCGCGTGTGTCCCCCGTACGTCTCTCAACAGATGGGATCCGAATTGTCGTATGACGCCAGCGCAGGCGCTGGCTCATAACTGGCTCCGGACCGCGGCCACCAGCACCACCACGGCCAGCAAAACCACCACCACCACCACCGTTGTTGCTCCTGGCAGTGTGAAGCGCCCTGGAGCTGCTGAGCGACGGTAAGCCACCATCTGCTTGTCCAGTGGTCATGGCAGTCTATAGGGGGGTGCGGGGCCTGGAGCAAGTTACACGGTGTGGGCTTACGAATCATGGAGAAATCCTCCTCTTTCGGTCTTAAATAGAGCGATAAATGTAATTATCATCACTTGTGAGCCAATCCGGAGCGATAGCCTACGTGTTAAACGGAAGTATTTTGTCCGACACCGTGACATCGAAGCGCAGGGCCTCCCAAAGCGCGGGGCCCGGGGTGGTCACCCCCCGTACACCGTACCCGGGGGACGACTCTGCTCCTGTGTGTGTGTGTGTTTAATATCGATTTATCTTCATTGCTACTACTTCTACGCGTATTTAGCCAGCATGAGCCTCACTCAGTCTCAAGACTTTTTTCAGGAGGGTCCTGCCAAGTATTTTGCAGTACAGAACAAATGTACTGCTACTGCTGCTGTACGATCCCAATTGAGTTGTTTGGAGGTTCAATTTACAACACTGGTGGAGATGTCCATCCAACACTGGTTGCACGGCGTGTTTGTGAGGGTTCAGTTGCCAAACCCAGAGGAATGGAAGTTACATTTTAATGTGCAATTTTATTGAAGGATCGTGTTGTCTTGGTGTGGTGTGAGGCTGTTTTTGTTGCTGTTTCGCTGCGTTGCCCAAGCTTGCATTTAGTGTTGAAAAACTGACAGGATTTTATTTACTTATGCCATTTGTATTTATACGCTTTATTTGTTTTTGTATACTTTGTACTCCTTTTGTTTTGTTTGTTATTGTAACCTGCTGACCCTGTGACTTGACTGGACATCTGTGAAAGAAGAGCTTCATAGCTCATCAGACTCCTCTTCATCCAGTTTAAATAAAGATTCTGATTCTGGAAACCCATGCAGGGCGGGGGCGGGGGGGGCATGGTAGGGTGGTTGGTAGAACACACTCCACATCCCACACAGAGAAAGTGGCCCACATATGGGACTCAAACCCAGGTCCTCTCCAGCCAAAGAGAACGTGTAGATTCGGTTATATACGGATTTATTTTTCCATAATTGGTTTCTGGGTGAGGACAGATAATGAAGTGGCAACATCTTTCCCAAGTTGCCCTTCATCCACTGAGACACCGCCAGACTAATGCCCATTTCGTAACCAGACTCACCGTGGGCAAAGGTATGCTGCATTATTGCGGCACTGTTAATTATCTGGGTTAATCTTCTGCCGCACACAGTTAGTCCACCCATAGACGATGGGGGGGAGGGGGGGGGACTGATTTCTGCTGGAGCAGGAAGTTGTAACGGTGTCGTGCGCATCTCTTCACAGAGTGGAGCCGGCACAGCGCCCATCCTCCTTGCTCACCCAGGCCTCTAAAGAGAAGTTGAAGGTTGTGGAGGAAGAAGAGACCATGGTGGAGGAGCTGGTGGTGCTGGAGGAAGAGGAGACGCTGGTGGAGGAGTTGGTGGTACAGGAGACCCTTGTGGAGGAGTTGGTGGTACAAGAGGAGACCCTGGTGGAGGAGTTGGTGGTACAGGAGACCCTGGTAGAGGAGTTGGTGGTACAGGAGACCCTGGTGGAGGAGTTGGTGGTACAGGAGGAGACCTTGGTGGAGGAGTTGGTGGTACAGGAGACCCTGGTGGAGGAGTTGGTGGTACAGGAGGAGACCTTGGTGGAGGAGTTGGTGGTACAGGAGACCCTGGTAGAGGAGTTGGTGGTACAGGAGACCCTGGTGGAGGAGTTGGTGGTACAGGAGGAGACCTTGGTGGAGGAGTTGGTGGTACAGGAGGAGACCTTGGAGGAGTTGGTGGTACAGGAGGAGACGCTGGTGGAGGAGTTGGTGGTACAGCAGGAGAAGAGGAAGCAAGGGAGCCTGGCCCGCATAGGGAGAGCCATCCGCTCACTCCTCCGACGTGTGCTGTTTTGTGGTGGCCGGTCCACTGCACAGTAGGGGTGGTGGAGGTGGTGGATGGGTGTGAACCCTGACGACTTTCACCACACTCACCACACTCACAACACTCACCCTGTACCCACCCACCCTGTGATACCCTCCACCCACCACCCACACCTTGCACCCACCCAGTCCTTGATACCCTGCACCCACCACACACACCCTGCATCCACCACACAAACCCTGCACCCACCACACACACCCTGCACCCACCACACACACCCTACACCCACCACACACACCCTGCACCCACCACACACACCCTACACCCACCACACACACCCTGCACCCACCACACTCACCCTGAACCCACCACCCACACCCTGCATCCCCCACCAACACCCTGCAGCCACCACACACACCCTGCACCCACCACCCACACCCTGCACCCACCATACTCACCCTGCACCCACCACCCACACCCTGCATCCACCCACCCTGTGATACCCTGCACCCACCACACACACCCTGCACCCACCACACACACCCTGCACCCACCACCCACACCCTGCATCCACCACACACACCCTGCACCCACCACACACACCCTGCACCCACCACCCACACCCTGCATCCACCCACCCTGTGATACCCTGCACCCACCACTCACACCCTGCACCCACCACACACACCCTGCACCCACCACACTCACCCTGCACCCACCACACACACCCTGCATCCACCCACCCTGTGATACCCTGCACCCACCACACACACCCTGCACCCACCACACTCACCCTGCACCCACCACCCACACCCTGCATCCACCCACCCTGTGATACCCTGCACCCACCACACTCACCCTGCACCCACCACACACACCCTGCACCCACCACACTCACCCTGCACCCACCACACACACCCTGCACCCACCCACCCACCCTGTGAAACCCTCCACTCACCACACACACCCTGCACCGACCACACACACCCTGCACCCACCACACACACCCTGCACCCACCCACCCTGTGATACCCTGCACCCACCACACTCACCCTGCACCCACCACACACATCCTGCACCCACCACCCACACCCTGCACCCACCACACTCACCCTGCACCCACCACACACACCCTGCACCTACCACACTCACCCTGCACCCACCACACACACCCTGCACCCACCACACACACCCTGCACCCACCACACTCACCCTGCACCCACCACACACACCCTGCACCCACCACACTCACCCTGCACCCACCACACACACCCTGCACCCACCACACTCACCCTGCACCCACCACACACATCCTGCACCCACCATCCACACCCTGCATCCACCCACCCTGTGATACCCTGCACCCACCACACACACCCTGCACCCACCACCCACACCTTGCACCCACCACCCACACCCTGCACCCACCACACTCACCCTGCACCCACCACCCACACCTTGCACCCACCACCCACACCCTGCACCCACCACACACACCCTGCACCCACCACCCACACCCTGCACCCACCACACACACCCTGCACCCACCACACACACCCTGCACCCACCACCCACACCTTGCACCCACCACACACACCCTGCACCCACCACACTCACCCTGCACCCACCACACACACCCTGCACCCACTACACACATCCTGCACCCACCACCCACACCCTGCATCCACCCACCCTGTGATACCCTGCACCCACCACACACACCCTGCACCCACCACCCACACCTTGCACCCACCACCCACACCCTGCACCCACCACACTCACCCTGCACCCACCCACCCTGTGATACCCTCCACCCACTACCCACACCCTGCTCCCACCACACACACCCTGCACCCACCCACCCTGTGATACCCTCCACCCACCACCCACACCCTGCACCCACCACACTCACCCTGCACCCACCCACCCTGTGATACCCTCCACCCACCACCCACACCCTGCACCCACCACACTCACCCTGCACCCACCCACCCTGTGATACCATCCACCCACCACCCACACCCTCCACCCACCACCCACACCCTGCACCCACCCACAGCGTGATACCCTCCACCCACCACACACACCCTGCACCCACCCACAGCGTGATACCCACTACCCAACATACTCCACACAGAGGGTTAGTGGTTTAAGAGGGTTAGGGGTTTAGGGGTATAGGGATTTAGGGCTATAGGGGTTTAGAGGGTGATGGGTTTAGAGGGTTGGAAGTTTAGAGGGTTCGATATTTATCGGACTAAGTTTATGGGTTGACAGGTTTAGAGGATGATGGGTTTAAGGGTTTAGAGGGAGGGTTTTAAAGGGTAAGGGGTTTATAGGTTTAGGTGTTTAGATGGCTATTGTTTTAGAGGTTTAGGGACTTAAAGGGTTAGGGGTTCAGAGGGTTAGGGTTTTAGAAGGTTAGGGTTTAGAATATTATGGGTTAAGAGATTTAGATAGTTAGGTGTTTAAAGGTTTAGAGGCTTTATGGGTTTCGATATGTAGAGGTTTAGTGGTTTAGAGGGTTAGAAGTATAGAAGGTTATAGGTTTTAGAGTTTATTGTTTTTTTAGGGGTTTAGTTTAGGGGTTCAGAGGTTTAGGGTTTTTATGGTTTAGGTGCTTAGAGGGTGAGGGGTTTAGAAGGTTAGGAGTTCATTGGGTTATGGTTTAGAAGGTTATGAGTTTAGAGAATTAGGTGTTTAAGAAGTTTGGAGAGTTTATGGGTTTTGATTGTTAGATGTTTATTGGTTTGGAGGGTTTGGAGTTTAGAAGGTTATAAGTTTAGGGGTTTAGATGTTTTGGGGTTTAGGAAATTTTACTAATTGGTCTTTGGTTCTTTCGGTAAAGTCATGTAATTAGAAAGAAAAGAAAACAAATCACAACGTTTCGATCGCAACACAAGCGGTCGTCATCAGGCAAAGGAGTCAGCCTCTAAACGCAAACAGTTTATAAGGGTTTGGGATGAGCGTAGCCCAAGTGTATCAACAGCACCAGGAGCATGGGCGGTGCACGAGTGCCAATGCAGCAACAATGCCAATGAAGCAACAATGCCAATGTATCAGCAATGCCAATGCAGTGGGCGAGAGAGCTGCTGTGGCAAGATGTTATATAGGTAAGAAAGAGGAGAGGAGCAAGGGGGAGAGAGGGGGGGGGTAGGGGGATGAGGGGGCAGTGCATGAGCACTAAGGGGAAAGATGATGTAAAGCGGGGGGGAAGTGGGTGGGGCTGCAAGTGGGAGGCTGGGAACGCTGGTGATGCAGGGGGAAATAACACGGAATGAGAATAACCCGTAAAAACAAAGTTTTTCACTATAAATCCTTTATATGCGTGGCAGCGAACTTAATATAAAGGATTTAAAAATATATTCGCCTGTGGAGGACGCGGGGATCGATCCCGCGACCTTTGGCATGGGAAGCGAGGGCGCTACCAACTGCGCTACTCCGCCACGGCCTGTGGAGGGGTTACGCTCTGGGCTCTTATACTGTGACGTTCAGCCAAAGCCATGAATGAGTTCTATTTGAATATATGTAAAATATTTTTTTTTTGCCAAAAAAGTGTAACATTTTGGGAATTTTCACGAACATTCATTGTCTGTCACAACGAGTCTGTGTGGAAAATGTCAGCTCGATTGGATCACGGGAAGTGGGTTTAAAAACGAGCAAAAGATTTGCACGGTCCTAAGCAAGCAAGCAAGCACGCAAGCAAGCAAGCACGCAAGCACGCAAGCAAGCAAGCAAGCGAACTTAATATAAAGGATTTAAAAATAGACCAGTACCCGGCAGATCTGATGGAACAACCATGAACAATTAAGGGTTTACCTGGTTAATAACATCCTTCCCATGATTGCTCAATTTGTATCCATCTTGTCGGTTAAAGTTACGTCTATTTTATATATCTGGATGGCTTCATGAACAAACCTTTGATAGGAGTCCGAAGGTTTGCAGAGTACCTTGGTCTCGGAAGAAACAATATCATGCGAGCCCACAGCGTTATAACAATGTTCAGCCACGGCAGAGGTATTGGTTCTGACGTGTTTCAGATCTGCCTTGTGTTCGCGAACACGGTCCGAGACATGTCGTTTTGTTTCCCCAATGTAACTGCTAATGCAGGTACAGCTCAGTTTGTAGACTCCAGATGGGATTAGATCACGGATTTTGTGTACTGTATTGAATCGGACCTGGATCTTGAGTTTGTTTAAGATTTTGGAAATCTTTTTGGCAACACCTGCTATGTATGGTAACGTGATGGTTTTGATTACCTTCTCAGGGGGTTGTTTCTTCATAGTTGGAGAAACAGCTTTGCTAATAATGCGGTCCGAGTACCCATTCATCTTGAGGGCCTGGTGTACGTGTTCCAGTTCACTGGCTAGGTGGTGTTGGTCGGAAATGCAGTGGGCCCTATGGTGTAGTGTTTTGATGAGGGGATTATTCTGTGCCGGATGGTGGTGGGAATCAGGTTTCAGAAAGGAATATGTGTGGGTGGCTTTCCTATAGACAGTGTCCCAACGAGCTGTCAGGTCTCTTCTCAAACAAAACATACAGGAATGGTAGCTTACCATCCTTCTCCACTGCCATGGTGAATTTGATGGATGGGTGTATGGAATTGATGTGGTTGAGAAATTGGTTCAATGCTGGCAGGCCATGTGGCCAAATGACGAAAGTGTCATCTACATATCTCTTCCACAAGGAAGGGTGGATGTCTGGATGGCATTTGTTTCAAATTTATCCAGGAAAACATTCGCTATCACTGGTGATGAGGGAGAACCCATGGAGGTACCTTCATTTTGTTTGTAGAAAGTACCATTCCAGGTGAAGTAAGTGTTCGTAGGGCAGTGCCTAACCAGAGTAGGTACATCAAGATTCAGTCCATGTTGGACTAAATCGTAAATTATTGCTAAAGTGTCAGGTACATGAACCTTGAACAACTGAGAAACATCAAAGCTGACAAGCAAATCATCTGGGGACAGTGAAATGCCCTTTATTAGAGAGACCAAGTGAGCTGAGTTACGTACTGCTGAGGTAGTCTTGCCCATGAATGGAAGCAAGGTATCAGACAGAAAACAGGCCAGTTTGTAGGTAGTTGAGTTGATAGTGGAAACGATTGGCCGAAGTGGAGTACCTTCTTAATCCATGATCTAATCCCATCTGGAGTCTACAAACTGATTTGTACCTGCGGTAGCAGCTACAGTGAGGAAACGAAACGACATGTCTCGGACCGTGTTCGCGAACAAAAGAGAGATCTGAAACACGGCAGAACCAATACCTCTGCCGTGGCTGACCATTGTTATAACGCTGTGGGCTCGCATGATATTGTTTCTTCCGAAACCAAGGTACTCTGCAAACCTTCGGGCTACTATCAAAGGTTTGTTCATGAAGCCATCCAGATTTATAAACAGACATAACTGCAACCGAGAAGATGGATACAAATTGAGCAATCATTGGAAGGATGTTATTAACCAGGTAAAACCTTTACTGTTCATGGTTCCATCATATCTGCCGGGTACTCGTCTATTTTTTCGAGTTAATTTCCCCCTGCATCCCCAGCGTTCCCAGCCTCCCACTTGCAGCCCCGCCCACTTCCCCCCCGCCCCCCCCCCCAGCTTCACGTCCTCTTTCCCCTTAGCGCTCACGCAGCGCCCCCCCCTCATCCCCCTACCCCACTCCCCCCCCTCTCTCTCCCTCCTTGCTCCTCCCCCCCTTTCTTAGCTATATAACCTCTTGCCACGGCAGCTCTCTCACCCACTGCATTGACATTGTTGCTGCATTGGCACTTGTGCACCACCCATGCTCCCGTTGCTGTTGATACACTTGGGCTACGCCCATTCCAAACCCTTATAAACAGTTTGCCTTTAGAGGCTGACTCCTTTGCCTGATGACGACCGCTTGTGTTGCGATCGAAACGTCGTGATTTATTTTATTTCTAACTACGTGACTTTACCGAAAGAACCAAAGAGTATGGATTCCTGCAGTCACGAAAGCTTCAAATAAAGATTCACTAATTGTTGGATGGTGGCGGGTTTAACGACACATTTATATTTACACAATCTAACCCAACAAACCTTTATTATGGTATGAGAGGGTTAGGGTTGTAAAGGGTTATGGTTTTAGTGGTTTTGGGGTTTAGAGGGTGAGTGGTTAAGAGGAGCGGTCCTCAACCTTTTTGGTACCAGGGACCGGTTTCGTGGAAGACAATTTTTTCACGGACTGGAAGGGGGGGGGGGTCACCATTGGGTCTTTCTCCCTTTTCAAAGAAGCTCTGCAGCGATGTTTGTTTTTTACTCATTTTGGCTAGGGTTCGCTTGTGAGCTTACCAAAACTGCGCAGTGCGGGAAAGAGGCGCAGACGGAAGTGGGCGGGCCATGCGCGGACAAAAACAAGTGTCGGATTCTGACTTCTCATAGGGAGTGTGCAACCTCGATCCCTCGCATGCGCAGTTTACAGTAGGGTTCTAATGCCGCTGCTGATCTGACAGGAGGCGGAGCTCAGACAGTAATGCGAGCGTTGAGCGGCTGTAAATACAGATGAAGCTTCGCTCGCTCGCCCACCGCTCACCTGCTGTGCTGCCCGGTTCCTAACATGCCACAGACTGATACCGGTCCGTGGCCCGGAGGTTGGGGACCTCTGGTTTAGAGGATTGAAGTTTAGATGGGATTTAGAAGGTTGGGGATTTAGCATTTTAGAAGGTTAGAGTTTGAGGTTAGGGGTTTGGATGGTTAGGTGTTTAGAGGGTTGCTTTTTAAAGGTTTAGAAGGTTAGGGGTTGAAATAGTTAGGGGTTTAGAGGGTTCGGGGTTTAGAGGGTTAGGGGTTTAGAGGGTTAGAGTTTTAAGGGTAAAGGGGTTTAGAGGGTTAGGTGTTATGAGGGTTCGTGTTTTAGATGGTGAGGGGTTTAGATGGTTAGGGGGTTTAGAAAGTTAGGTATTTAGAGGTGTCGAGGGTTTATGGATTTCGATTGTTAGAGGTTTAGGAGTTTAGTCGTTTATAAGGTTATTGGTTTATGAGTTTAGATATTTCGGGGTGTTTAGGGAATTAGGGATTTAGAAGGTTATGGATTTGAGGATTTTCAAGGGTTAAGGGGTTAGAGGGCCAGGGATGAGAGGGTTTAACACCTACACTTAATATTATCTGTAATAAAAGGTTTTTTTTTGTTAGTCTCCAACACAGCGGTGTTCTAAAGTAGAAACAAATTGTAATTTTTTGGTCACGTGATAAAATGTACTAATTGGCTGTCGGGTGGTGGTGGGTGTAATGACGCATTGACATTTACATGAACTTACCCCCAAAACCCTTTATTAAGGGGATTAGAGAGTTGAGGGTTTAAAGAGTTAGATGTTGAGAGGGTTAGTATTTTAGGGTAATACGGGTTTAGAGAAGGTTAGGTGTTTCAGAGGGTTGGGGTTTTGATGGTTTGGGATTTAGGTTAGGGATTGAGAGTTTTAGAAAGTTACGGTTTTGAGGATGAGAGGGTTAAGGGTAGAGTTTTATGGTTTAGAAGGTTATGGGTTTAGAGGGTTATAGGTTTAGAGGGTTAGGTGTTTCGAGGTTTAGCCGTGGTAAGATAAAAAAAATTGTTTAGTTTCATTTGTATATTTGTAAATAATTTGTTTACCTCTCCTGTCGTGTTTTGTATTCTATTTTTGTTGTTACATTTTGACCCGCCTGACTGCTCATCTGTGAAAAAGATCTTTATTGCTCGTTAGATTCCTTCAGTACAAAATAAATACTTTTTTATTTTTATTCTTATTGGCCTCTGTACGAATCTATGGATTTCGGTGTGAGTTTTTGGGTCTCTTTGAATGTATGGATCTCTGTATCTCTGTGTGAGGCTATGGGTCTCTGTATGAGTCTATGTGTGTGTGTGTTGGAGTCTATTGATGTCTGTTGGAATCTATGGGTCTCTGAGTATGGATGTTTGTGTGAGTAATTCTGAAACCTATGGGAGCTCCAGTGAGTCACACTGAACTATATGGGAGCATCAGTAAGTAACACCGAACCCTATTGGAGTACAGTGAGGAACACTGAACCCTAGGTGATTTCTAACAGCACTTACCCATACAGTTTCTTCAGGCTATACGGTAAATCCCATACACGGAATGTATGTCTTTGTGTGTGAGTTTGTGAGAGTGAGCTTGTGTAAATGTGAATGAGTCATTGAGTGTGAGAAAGTTTGCAAGAGTTTGTGAGAGTGTGTGTGTGAGTTTGTGAGAGTAAGTTTGTGCGAGTGAGTGTGTAGTGTAGTCTCAAATGAGTACCTATAATGGTGTGAAAACATGGCCACTAGTGAGACCAAGGCGGCCGTGCGTGGTGCTGGCCACCCACCCTCTCGTGTTTTGTGCTGGTATTCATACTGTAGGTGCTCATGAACAGCACTTGCCCCCAACAATCTGTTAAGGCTATACGGGGGGGTCTTTGTTTTTGTATGTGTGTTTACGTGTTCGTGTTGTTTTTTTTTGCGTGCGTTTGTGAGTGAGTGAGTCTGTGAGTTAATTATTGAGTAGATAAATGGGTGAATGAGTGATGATGGGTGGATGAGAGAGTGTGAGTGAGTGGTTGAGCGAGTGGCTGCGTGAGTATGAGTGAGTAGGTGAGGGAGTGGGTGAGTGGGTACATCTGTGCATGAGTGGGTGAGTAGGTGAGAAATTGAATGAGTGGGTTGGTCAGTGAATTTCTGAGTGAGTCGGTGCGTGAGTGAATAGATCAGTGAGTGGATGATTGAGTTGGTAAGTTAGTTTTTTGTGATTGGGTGGATGGATGCATGTGTAAAGACAGTACAGGGGACTAGCTGTCACAGGGTGTAATGACAGGTTAATGAACAGGGTGAACGATCTGCGGTCTACGAGAAGGATCGAGAATAAGGCTGTGGCCAAGTGACAAAAGGGAGCAGGTGTGGATCAGGGACCAAGAGCCATCGAGAAGGTTCTAGAGAGGGGGCGTGGTCACAGTTTAAGGGATGGCCACGCATAGGATAAAACGTGTTGAAAACGAGAGGCTCGGGGCTGCTGAAGCCGGGGTCTTCGCCTGTCAAGTGTTCGTGCCTTCAATGAAGATCAATGACAAGAAACGTGTCTCCTGGGGTCAATACAACTGGTGTCAGAAGTGGGGTACCATCATGTCACGGTATAACCGAGGGAAGAACCCACCTGAGACGACCTTTGACGAAGGAGAGGACGAGGGGAGACCCGCCTTCAGTCAGCCCCGGGAGGCGGGGTCCTGGTCAACAACCCCGTAGGTGAAGAGGAAGCTGCGGCGGCAACGAGGGGGGGGGGGGGTGACCGACAGCAGCTACAAATCATGGAGGGGTGGAGCGAGGTGATGGGATGGCTGACCAACTACTGGCAGCAGTCGCACAGCTCACCTTGCGGTTGGGCAAGGCTGTGGTGAGAGGGGGAGCCACGGACAGCGTGGAGGGGATCGTCGCGGTGGGAGCTGCGCGATCAACAGTTGCAGTCGTTCGCGTGGTGTAAACCAAGCAGGAGAGCCTTACTGAGTCTCAATACATTATCAGGAGGCTCCTGCTACATTGGAATGTTTGGCCAATTGCATTGAGTGGTGCATGTGGGAGGAAACGGTACCAAGTAGAACGTCATGAATACGACGAGGATGCACCTCAATGACAAGGATAGATGGAATCAAGAATCCATCCATGTACGCCTTCGACTAGTCACCTTGTGGCCTAAGCCCACAACACCCGGTATTCCCAGGGAGTCTCCCATCTAAGCACTAATCTCAGGTCTGCTTACTCTCTCAGAGCCAATGAGATTGTGTGGTGTATTCAAAGCCATTGGGTTGAAGGCAATCGACAGGCAGGCAGAGCGAGTGGTGGGTGCATGGGTGGCAGTACAAGCGGCCGATGTAGACCGCTCTGATTGGATAGAGGTGGTCGAGCCAGATGATTGTGTAAGCAGTAGCGGAGTGGTGCATCGTGGCCGTGATCGGACATCAAGTGGTCAAGCGGGTATTGTGTGCAATGCAGTAGAAACCAGTTCTGAGCCGTCACACCGGTGGTGAGAGGCTGCTGACTTGGAGACGTTTGCCCCATCTCGGGGCGCTGGCGCTGCGAGTCGGCCACGGCGAGGGTCTGGAAGTAAGGGGACGTCCGCTTGCGGGCGGCCGCCAGACGAGATGCCGGGTCTCTGAGCGGTAACAACGATTTCGATTGAAAGCTTTCGTGACTGCAGAGATTCATCTTCTTGGTTCTTTCGGTAAAGTCACGTAGAAGGGAAAGAATAAAAAAATAAATGTAATAAAATAATTCTCACGACGTTTCGGCCACAACGCACGCAGCCGTCCTCAGGTGAAGAACAGGTCTGTCGGGGAGACAGCGTCTGAATGAAACAGCACCATGCTTGGAGCGTATATTTAAGCTGGGTTGGAAAGGGGGGAAGGGCGCCTTGACAAAATAATTTGCAAATCAAGAGGAATTTAGCATATTTAGGGGAAATGCAGGTATGTGATTAGTATTACTTATGCCCGTGCATTATGCAGGATTAGCAGCATCAAAGGGAGGGGATATGGGAAATGCAGGTATGTGATTAGTACTACTTATGCCCATGCATTATGCAGGATTAGCAGCATCAAAGTGAGGGGATATGGGAAATGCAGGTATGTGATTAGTACTACTCATGCCCATGCATTATGCAGGATTAGCAGCATCAAAGGGAGGGGATATGGGAAATGCAGGTATGTGATTAGTACTACTTATGCCCATGCATTATGCAGGATTAGCAGCATCAAAGTGAGGGGATATGGGAAATGCAGGTATGTGATTAGTACTACTCATGCCCATGCATTATGCAGGATTAGCAGCATCAAAGGGAGGGGATATGGGAAATGCAGGTGTGTGATTAGTACTACTTATGCCCATGCATTATGCAGGATTAGCAGCATCAAAGGGAGGGGATAGGGGTAGCAAGAAATAAATAATTCCAAGCGTTTGCAGTTGAAACAGAAACTTAATTAGAATTGCATGCTTTTCTGTCATTAGAATAACGTACTTCAGTGTTGTGGGGCATCTAAGATTCATATCGTCAGCTTAAACTGTGAAAATAATCACAAAATTCTGCTATCCAAGTATACTACTGTTTTTGTACGTACACTGCTGTGTATGTACACTCGTGTGTGTATGCGCACTTGTATGCATGTGCACCCGTGTGTATGTGTAGTGACAGAGAAAGGTCACTACTGTGTCGGCCCGTACGAAGGCTGGGGGCCCCAAGGGGGTGCCTGGGGGGTCACGTGGTGGAGGGATCCGGACCCTCCCAGAGGTGGGGGAAGTGAGGCGTGTCCTGGGAAGGGAGGCGTGGCCTGAAGAGAGCCAGCCACGCCAAACCAAATATAAGCGTGGTGTGAACGCAGAGCGAGGCTGCTGTTGTACTGTACTCCAAGGTGAAGACATCTTCGGTCGTCAAGTCCCGAGTCGTCGTCCTGGGCCAGGCAGGCCGTTGCCTGCCTGGTCCAGTCTGTGTCGTGTTCCAGAGTGTTAGTGAGTTGAGGAAGGTGGTCACCACCTCATGTAGAGTGTTATATTATTTACCGTTTAATAAATAGTGTTGCCTCCAAGTTGCGTGTGTGTGCACCTAATTCGAACCTACTACATTTGGTGTAGAAGTGGTCATCGAACTTTCGCTGATTAATTTGAAGAAGCTGTACCCTTCGCTGCCATGGTGTAAAAGCTGGCAGCGAAGTGCAAGACCCAACCGGAGGTGCGGATGGACGGTGTGGGTTGCACCTGGCCTCTCCCTGCGACGACCACGGAGTCTGGGGCCTCGGTGATGTGCCCGGGGGATGGGCGACTGCAGCCTGCATGGGAGGAGGCTGCGAGCCCGGGCTGGTCGCCATCGACGGCGAGTTGGAGCGACGTCGCTCGTCAACTCGACCAGCTGCTGGTGGCAAGGGAGTGGCCGGGTGTTGGTGAGTGGCGAAATTGCAAGATGACGCAGCTGTGGCGTTCGCGCCGTTTCGGCGGTGCCGGCGTTCCTGCATTTCACTGCGGCGGCGTTCCCGCCATTTGCACCATGCCGGGGGTTTCCCGCCACTTCAACGTGCCGGCGTTTCCCGCCACTTCAACGTGGCGGCGTTCCCGCCATTTCAACGTGTGGGCGTTCCCGCACTTCCCACAGCGGCGTTCCCGCCATTTTCACCGCGGCAGTGTTTTCGCGATGGCGGCGTTCCCGCCTTTTGCGCCTTGTGTGTTGCGCCGGCCTGGCGGCGCGCCGCTGCAGCCCTGTGATTACGGGCCTCCCTCCCCACATTGAAGTAAGAAGAGCGGGGGAGGGCATCGGTGGTGAGAGCGAGAGGGGCCCGTGATTGAAGAGAGGGTTTCGACGTTGGAGACACTGCTGGGAGGGACTTTTTCAGTTTGACTCTCCGGTTTTGTGTTCCTCGCGGACGGTTAAATACGGCGTCGAGATCGGTATCTTCTGGGTGTAGTTAATGATTAATTCGTTGTTGGTGTCCCGAGCTCCGTTGATATGCTGTAGGTTGCCGTGTTAACGACTCGTGTTGTTACATCGTTTTGTTGCGAAATCGCCATTGTTATTGTGTATACTGTATGGAGTTTCGCTCGTGATTGTCACGTGTAACTGTAAGAAACTTTGATCGTCATTGTTGCCAAGGTACAGACCGTATGGAGCTTTGCTTGGAATTGTTAACAGTGTAGGGACTGTTGGGTACTTGCTTGTGATTATTTACTATGTACGGATTGTCTGGAGTATTGATTGTGTGTGTTGCCATGTGGGGACTGGATGGAGCATTGCGCCAAATGATTCACTGTACGAATTTCATATACTGCATATACTGTATTAATCAATTTGGCGATTCTTGGGGTTTGTGTATAGTTTTATTGCTCTCAAAATTCGAATGCCCTGAGTCCCATGGTTAATGTTGAAGGAGATTTTGAAATGACAGGTTCGATTCGTTTCAAACTCACTGGTTGGTTCCTGTCCGTTGTTGCACAGATGATGTCTTTTGTGCGAGAATGCTCCTTGTGTTCTACATGGATCGGGGGTCCGTTTCCGTTAATTGCCGTCAAATTGCGTTGCTCTCCACTCGGTTGGTACAGCTGCATGCTGCAATGCGAGTCTCGGAGATGATGTGTACGGATACGGGATGTGAGGTGTATTGTTGTGACCCATTGAATATTCGGGATCGTCACAAATTGTGCGTACCTGTTCGGCATTGGATCAGTTCTGTGGGGGATCATAATTCAAATTGTATGTGTTGTGATGGTGTTAAATTGCGATGGTGACATGCGGCCAGGGATTTGGAATTGTGCTGCTGGCTGTCACCTATCTTGGGGCGCAGGTCCTGACCAGGATGGCCCAGTGAGTGTTGCGTGTCTAACATGAACGTTGTGGTCCCGTCATGCAATGGCTGACGGCTTGACCTGACAGCCCGGAGATTGAAACACTCCGTGGTATGTCTAGCCTAGTGGGCTGTGTGCGCTCACAGGGCTCGGAGAGTGTGGTCCCGTCATGCAATGGCTGACGGCTTGACCTGACAGCCCGGAGATTGAAACACTCCGTGGCATGTCTAGCCTAGTGGGCTGTGCGCTCACAGGGCTCGGAGAGTGTGGTCCCGTCATGCAATGGCTGACGGCTTGACCTGACAGCCCGGAGATTGAAACACTCCGTGGTATGTCTAGCCTAGTGGGCTGTGCGCTCACATGGCTCTGAGAGTGTGGTCCCGTCATGCAATGGCTGACGGCTTGACCTGACAGCCCGGAGATCGAGACACTCCGTGGCTTGTCTAGCCTAGTGGGCTGTGCGCTCACATGGCTCAGAGAGTGTGGTCCCGTCATGCTGTCTGACAGCTTGACCTGACAGCCCGGAGATCGAGACACTCCGTGGCTTGTCTAGCCTAGTGGGCTGTGCGCTCACATGGCTCAGAGAGTGTGGTCCCGTCATGCTGTCTGACAGCTTGACCTGACAGCCCGGAGATCGAGACACTCCGTGGCTTGTCTAGCCAAGTGGGCTGTGCGCTCACATGGCTCAGAGAGTGTGGTCCCATCATGCTGTGTCTGATGGCTTGACCTGACGGCCCGGAGAGTGAGACACTCCGAGGTGCGTTGAAACAGTGGGCTGGAGATTCGTAAGGTTCAGGTGGAGTTGTCCTGTTACGTTGGGACTGTATCCCTCAGTTGTTAGGGTGCATGTTGTGCAATGAGTGAACGTTGGGTCGTCTCAGCTCGGTCGGTACAGTTATATGCTGCGATGCGAGTCTTCGAGAGAGACTGGCTCGTCTCAGCTCGGTCGGTACAGCTATATGCTGCGATGCGAGTCTTGGAGAGAGACTGGGTCGTCTCAGCTCGGTCGGTACAGCTATATGCTGCGATGCGAGTCTTGGAGAGAGACTGGGTTAAAATCCCACCGATATGGCCGACGCGTGCTGCTGGTTGTGACGCCGCGTCGGAAAGGCGGTGGGGTGGTAACATGGAAATTCTCCCCCCGATATGGCCGACGCGTGCTACTGGTTGTGACGCCGCGTCGGAAAGGCGGTGGGGTGGTAACAAGGAAATTCCCCCCCGATATGGCCGACGCGTGCTGCTGGTTGTGACGCCGCGTCGGAAAGGCGGTGGGGTGGTAACATGGAAATTCCCCCCCGATATGGCCGACGCGTGCTACTGGTTGTGACGCCACGTCGGAAAGGCGGGGGGGTGCTAACGGGTGACTGTCATTGCATGCGTGATTCTAACGGGTGGGGGGGCTGTGCTGGAGCGTAAGTGGGTTAGCCAGTTTTCATGTATAATTGTTGTTAATTCCCCGTTTTCTATGCGGTTCCCTTTTACCCTCGTCGATTCTGTATATATTACGTGATTGTATTTCTTATCGGTCGCCGGTCATTTATTGATGTTGTTGGTTCGGAGGCACACCTTTTCGATGTTTCACAGTTGTGTTACAGCCGGGGATGGCTGTGTGTTTATACTGGGGGGGGTGATGTAGTGACAGAGAAAGGTCACTACTGTGTCGGCCCGTACGAAGGCTGGGGGCCCCAAGGGGGTGCCTGGGGGGTCACGTGGTGGAGGGATCCGGACCCTCCCAGAGGTGGGGGAAGTGAGGCGTGTCCTGGGAAGGGAGGCGTGGCCTGAAGAGAGCCAGCCACGCCAAACCAAATATAAGCGTGGTGTGAACGCAGAGCGAGGCTGCTGTTGTACTGTACTCCAAGGTGAAGACATCTTCGGTCGTCAAGTCCCGAGTCGTCGTCCTGGGCCAGGCAGGCCGTTGCCTGCCTGGTCCAGTCTGTGTCGTGCTCCAGAGTGTTAGTGAGTTGAGGAAGGTGGTCACCACCTCATGTAGAGTGTTATATTATTTACCGTTTAATAAATAGTATTGCCTCCAAGTTGCGTGTGTGTGCACCTAATTCGAACCTACTACATATGTATGAAGCAGTGTGTATGCACATTCGTGTATGTTTCTACCGCGCTGTGTATGTCCACTCGTGTGTGGGTGTGTACATGGGGGTGTATATGTGTACTCGTGTATGATTATGTATTGGAACAAACACATTATTTTTATATTGTGTCGTACAAAGAATTGAGGGGCAACGTGGTAGGAATGCGCCAACACAACAGGGAACTACAGGGATGAGACTCCCCGCTCGTGGTGCTAAATGAATGAAAACAGCGCCACTGAGCAGACAGAGCCCCGCCCCTACAGCTCGTGAGTGTGACGTAGTGAGTGTGACCAGCGGACTGCCACGATGCTGCCAGGTAAGGGTAAACTTGTGTGATGGAGATGCTTCACCTGAAACTCGCCTCCACACGTGTTCGCTATGAACATTGTAGCAATAAGGGACGATCAGTCATTTTTAACATAGCAGTTCTTTATTGTTTTGCAAGTATATCAACGTTAAAACTCGTAGAAACACATGCACACTCGTGTGTGAATGCACACCGCTGTATATACAGTCGTGTTTGGATGCACACTCGTGTGTGTATGTCTTCTCGTCCGTGTTTTTTTAAGGAAAGATGTGAGAGCAATAACGTACGATCAGTCATCTTTAAAAACAAATCAGGTCTTTATTAATCTGCAAGAAAACTCACGTTAATACTCGTATCGAAATCTTTATTAATACGCATGATCAAACAGTTAAAATATATTCTTAAAATCAAACACGTAAACGTCGATTTCCCCTTTGACGTCCTTTTCGCTTGAAGCCATTCGTCCATAGTTTAAAATTGTTGTGAGAAGATGACAACACATGCCACCTTCTACAATATGATGATGCCTGTGAAATGTTGCTGACCGTGAAAATGCTTCCAACACACAGGGCAATCAAATTGTTTTTATTAAAATAATTACACTATCTTGGAGTAGTGCTGGAAATCACTGATATAATCAATTGCACCTAATAAATTGATCTAACAGAGACACAAACGTGCACATGCCAGGACTTTAACAGAAGTACTCAATACTTTGATTATCCAGCCACTCCAGCAGCCATTTCTCATTATCAACATGCATGCGGTCGAAATAAGAATTGTCGTCAGGGCTCAGTACATCCAGCCATCTCGCAGGATCCAAATGCATGGGGTCGAAGTAGGAATTGTCGTCAGGACTCGTTACATCCACTACATCCACGCAACTCTATGGATCCACCTGCATAGGTTCAAAAGATGCATTTTTTTCGGGACTCATTGCAGCACTTTGTTTCTCACCTTTTGATTTCACTTCCCTATCATTGCTGATCTTCTCATGCTTGTTTCGGGGTGATGACCGTGTTCTCTCCAACGGAGAACAATTGAATGGCTTCTCGCCCGTGTGTGTTTTCTGGTGACTGTGAAGATGTGATTTCTGTACAAATGCCTTCCCACACACAGCGCAATTGAATGGCTTCTCACCCGAGTTTGTTTTCTGGTGCCTGTGAAGATGTGATTTCCATGCAAATTCCTTCACACACGCAGAGAAATTGAATGGCTTCTTAACCGTGTGTGCGTGGCGCTGTGGAGAGTTTATCTGCTCCATGTGATTGATTCTTCAGAGCAGAGGAACAGTCGCGGGTGTTGTTGAGAGTTAAAGGTACCCTTTAAGCTGCGTGGATGTCTGGCTCCAATCGCCAAAAAGCAACTCTCACTAACGTCTAACCGAGACACAGTAACGTCTCCTCCTGTCAGCGGGCATTCAACACTTCACGTGGCCTCAAGGTGCACATGGCCTGGCACAAGCGTCGTGGTGACGTCACCGCCACTTAGTGGCGAATGGCGGTTGTTGTTATTTACACTCGTTTATGTGGATATGTACATGCGTGAATGTGTGTATAGGTATGTACAATAATTTGTTTGCACATTTGTTCGTGTAGTAGAACGCAATCCCTTTGTACGTCTACTGCTGTATATGCACACTCATGTGTGTATGCGCACTTGTATGCATGTGCACCCGTGTGTGGATGTATGAAGCGGTGTGTTTGCACATTCGTGTATGTTTCTACAGCGCTGTGTAAGTCCACTCGTGTGTGGGTGTGTGTACATGGGAGTGTATATGTGTACTCGTGTATGATTATGTATTGGAACAAACAAATTATTTTATATTGTGTCGTACAAAGAATTTAGGGGAACGTGGTAGGAATGCGCCACCACAACAGGGAACTACAGGGATGAGACTCCCCGCTCGTGGTGCTAAATGAATGAAAACAGCGCCACTGAGCAGACAGAGCCCCGCCCCTACAGCTCGTGAGTGTGACGTAGTGAGTGTGACCAGCGGACTGCCACGATGCTGCCAGGTAAGGGTAAACTTGTGTGACGGAGATGCTTCACCTGAAACTCGCCTCCACACGTGTTCGCTATGAACATTGTAGCAATAAGGAACGATCAGTCATCTTTAACATAGCAGGTCTTTATTGTTCTGCAAGTATATTAACGTTAAAACTCGTAGAAACACATGCACACTCGTGTGTGAATGCACACCTCTGTATATACAGTCGTGTTTGGATGCACACTCGTGTTCGTATGTCTTCTCATCAGTCGTTTTTTAAGGAAAGATATGGTATAACACGTAGGCTTTCGCGACCAATGTTATTCATAATCAACGTTTTTGGGTTTAGATCGCGTTATTTATAAATGTGTCGTAACCCTCCACCACCCGACACGGCCAATCAGTAAAAATGTGTCACGTTGACAAAAGTCGTACTCAAATTGTAAATGTTGTGGCTTCAACACACCGGTGGGCTAAAGCAGTGAACTATTTGTCTTTTGTCAACGTGACACATTTTTACTGATTGGCCGTGTCGGGTGGTGGAGGGTTACGACACATTTATAAATAACGCGATCTAAACCCAAAAACGTTGATTATGAAAGATATGGTAGCAATAACGTACGATCAGCCATCTTTAAAAACAAATCAGGTCTTTATTAATCTGCAAGAAAACTCACGTTGATACTCGTATCGAAATCTTTATTAATACGCATGCTCAAACAGTTAAAATATATTCTTAAAATCAAACACGTAAACGTCGATTTCCCCTTTGACGTCCTTTTCGCTTGAAGCCATTCGTCCAAAGTATAAAATTGTTGTGAGAAGATGACAACACACCTTCTACAATAAACAACACACATTTAACAGCCCCGATGATCCAACGACGAGACGAGGCAATGTATCTATCGAAGTATAAAATAGTTGTCATTCTGAAATCAGTGAACTCTTCTGGAACTTCAAAGGAAGACATTCATCTGAACACATTATAGTGCATTCACAACATCACTCTCCCTTGAAGTCCTAGAAATCACCGACATATATATATAAGAGACACGAATATGACTCTCCAGGCACTCTACTACATCAAGCAATCTCTCAGGATGCAACTGCATGGGGTCGAAAGAGGAATTTTGTTTAGGACTCATGACACCATTTTTACTCTTTGTTTGATGATGCCTGTGAAGTGTTGCTGACTGTGAAACTGCTTCCAACACACAGAGCAATCAAACAGTTTTGTTAAAATAATTACACTAGCTTGGAGTAGTGCTGGAAATCACTGATATAATCAATTGCAACTAATACATTGATCTAACAGAGACACAAACGTGCACATTCCAGGACTTTAACAGAAGTACTCAATACTTTGATTATCCAGCCACTCCAGCAGCCATTTCTCATTATCAACCTGCATGGGGTCGAAATAAGAATTGGCGTCAGGGCTCAGTACATCCAGCCATCTCGCAGGATCCAACTGCATGGGGTCTAAAGAGGAATTGTCGTCTGGACTCATTACATCCACTACATCCACGCATCTCTCAGGATCCACCATGCATAGGTTCCAAAGATGGATTTTTTTCAGGACTTTTGTTTTTCACATTTTGATTTCACTTCCCTATCATTGCGGATCTTCTCATGCTTGTTTCGGGGTGATGACCGTGTGAGGATCTGACTTCCTTGAAAATGCCTTCCCACACACAGAGCAATTGAACGGCTTCACGCCCGTGTGTGTTTTCTGGTGACGATGAAGATTTTGTTTCAGTGAAAATGCCTTCCTACACACAGAACAATTGAACGGCTTCACGCCTGTGTGTGTTTTCCGGTGACGATGAAGATGTTGTTTCAGTGAAAATGCCTTCCTACACACAGAACAATTGAACGGATTCATGCCCGTGTGTGTTTTCTGGTGATTGCGAAGAGTTGATGAATCTGCAAATGCCTTCCTACACACAGAACAATTGAACGGCTTCATGCCCGTGTGTGTTTTCTGGTGATTGCGAAGAGTTGATGAATCTGCAAATGCCTTCCCACACACAGAGCAATTGAACGGCTTCTCGCCCGTGTGTGTTTTCTGGTGACGGTTACGATTTGATGAATCTGCAAATGCCTTCCCACACACAGAACAATTGAACGGCTTTTCACCCGTGTGTGTGTTCTGGTGAGTGTGAAGATTTTGTTTCAGTGAAAATGTCTTCCCACACACGGAGCAATTGAACCGCTTCTTGCCAGTGTGTGCGTGCCGCTGTGGAGAGTTTTTCTGCTCCATGTGACTGATTCTTCAGAGCAGAGTAACAGTCGCGGGCGTTGTTGAGAGTTAAATGCACCCTCTAAGCTGCGTGGATGTCTGGCTCAAATCGCCAAAAAGCAACTCTCACTAACGTCTAACCGCGACACAGTAAGTCGGACTACACACGCGATTACCAGTTTATCCACTAACAAAGACACTTACTTGTGGATGCACGGCGTATCGATGTCCCTGTAACCCGACTGAAGAGATTGCCACGAACTCTCCCGAAGCGAAGTCGCCAACCAGTCGCCAAGCAATCGTGCTCGCCAGGCTGGTCTCGTGGAAGAAGGGTTATCTGCAGAGCGGTGAGTAGAGCGTCTATCCTCAGCAAAATCCCTCTCGAAATGACTTTGAGGTCTGATTTTAAGCCCCTTATAACTTCGCTCTAGCATCAAAATCCTTTGTTCTCGACTTGGCCTATTATGGACTTTGCATTCAATTGTTAATTTTTACATTAACTATCCGCATATCTAGCAACATAATACGTATGTACATCTCACTGCACAATTGTACACTTCCGTTTGAATAAGGATGTGCATCTCCCTGCATAATTCCATGATTCGTGTTAATTTTCTAATATTCATCCCCCAATGTCCTCAAAACTGCTGCAAGTTTAGAGGATTATAAAGCGACATGCAGCCTGAAATATCAAAATTGGTGATCTTGAGATTGATTTAGAATAAGATGTGCAAGTTTATACTGTACTGACTTTGTTTCATAAATATATTTAAGGAGAATCGTGATGAGCGGGGTGCTTTTAGAAAAGAGCATCTTATATTATAATTTCTGCCATGAACTTTAAATGATCATCTGAATGGTTTAGCTTGTAAGCGTGGTTTATTATCATGTGCATATTAAAGGTTTTGTGTGTTAGATCGCTTAAATATATAAATGTGTCGTTGAAACCCGCCACCACCCGACAAAGCCAACTAGTTAGGGTTGTCACGTAAACAGAACATGCAAATTTGCCACTAGTACAGCATACCGGTGTGTTGGAGAGCCAAACCACAATATTTACAATCTGAGTACGACGTTTCGTCCGTAATTAAAACTAGCTTCATCAGTCGACAGCCAGATTTGGGAAGTCTCACTGTTTCGTTCCTTAAATAGAAGCATAGATGTGTTGACCACGCAGCTGCGCTCTTGAACAATGTGGGGGTGGGCGTGGGATTACTGAGGCAATGTACATTAAGCGTGTGCATTATGCGAGCCCTTTGAACGTGTCCTTCCTGTCTTTTGTGTTTAATTTAATAGCCCTACCAACGGTAATCTCTATTGAAGTATGCTGCCCATTGTCGGCATGCATTTATTTAATGTTTTATTTTAAAGACACATTTATATACTTCCGCGATCTAACCTAACAACCTCTATTATGGATGATATTGGTCCCGAAATCCTACGTGTTAAACTCGTGTGTATGTGTTTAATATTTTGGATGTTTTTTTAAATGATAATTGCATTGAATATGGAGATGTTACCAGCGCCTCGCACCCGTCAAGAGACCTCGTGGGCCTCTGTGGTGGCTACGAGCCTTCCCTCCAGGACATTGCTCACATCCACCGCAGCGTTAACGTCCGGCACCGCCGATGAGGTAGCGGATTGTTTTTACAGAACTTTACTCGTGGCTGGAGAATGCCAAACAACAGCGGGCTCTTCTTCTGAGAAAAAAACGAATCAAGGGGGCGTGGGAGCGTGGCGTAAGGTGTGGAAAGCTCTCAGCCTCAGGCTACCGTGGGCACACCTCCCAATCAACGGGAGGCGAGGAGTGGTGGTTGCTCATGCATCCACCGAAGATGAATATCAGTCGAGGGATGAAAGCAAGGCAAATGAGTTAGATTCATTCTATGACCTCCTACATAATAATCCCATGATACTCGTATGTATGGATGTCATATGTTTACATATGCGAACCTAGAGACGGAAATGCGAACTGGGGGTGAGGGATTTGAATTGCACTATAATTATTAGAATCGCATTGTGGCCGCATTAGAATTTGCCGAATGTGCAATCTCAATGAATTTGAATAGCTATTTACAGTATTTAACCACACAATCCAAATCAAAACTCGATGAGCATATTTATTGTTTCAGTTGTAACGTGTTCATTCGTTTATTTGTTAGATCTAGTAATATGTTATTCATCATCATCACGATCAATGGGCTAAGGGTGCATAGGTGTGAACTGCACATTTTGTACTTCTGCATTTAAGTATACCAAAAACCACAACATAGGAAACACCACAACCAAATGAGCACTCGAGTGTGTACGTACACGTATGTGTGTGCATATGTATGTACAATCGTGCGTGTTCGCAGTGGAACGCAACCCTTGTGTGCGTACACTGCTGTGTATGTACACTGCGTTGTATGTCTGTATGAACACCCTGTATATGCACACTCGTGTGTGTATGCACTCCGCTTTTTAAATGCAGCAGTGTTTGGATGCACACTCGTGTGTGCATGTCTACTCGTCCGTGTTTTTTTAATGAAGGATATGGTAGCAATAACGTACGATCAGCCATGTTCAAAAACAAATCAGGTCTGTATTGATTTGCAAGAATATTAACAGTAAAACTCGCATTAAATGTTTTTATCAATTCGCTTGGTCAAACGGTTAACACACTAGGAAATTTATATCACTTTCAGGAATGCAACAGTTATAAAATATTCTCAAATCAAACACGTAAACATCGATTAATCATCTTCTTGGTTCTTTCGGTAAAGTCACGTTTAAGGGAAATAATACAAATAAAACATAATAAAATAATTCTCACGACGTTTCGGCCACAACGCACACAGCCGTCCTCAGGTGAAGACCAGTTCTGTCGGGGAGACAGTGTCTGAATGAAACACCACCACGCTTGGAGCGTATATTTAAGCTGGGTTGTAAGGGGAAGAGCGCCTTGACAAAATAATTTGCATATCAAGAGGAATTTAGCATATGCAAGTTAGTGATTAGTACTACTTGTGAAATGCGTAGGAGGTGGGCGGGGGGTTTCAAAGTCATATTATGCCCGTGCATTTATGCAGGAATAGCAGCATCAAAGGGAGGGGATAGGGGTAGCATTAATAAAGGGAAGGAATGTTAATAGTATGTAGCTGCAGTAACTAAACAACCGCGTAAAAAACTAAAGTATTAACTACATAGTATCATCAGTATACTAAATATACTCTCCAATAAGCTCAGCTACTAACAGTAAGTAATACATTACAATTCTCTGTCGCAAAAAATATAATATGCTTTCAGCTAAACTTTTTTCCCTTACATCACACGGGTCTACCCCGTTGTATATGCTGCCATCGACAAATCCCAACATTAAATTATATACTGTTCAGATAATCGTCGCTGGTGTTGGCCGTGAGCATGAATTTAACTTGAGGGAGAATTGAGCTGTGCGCTAACCACTACACTACCTCTACACACACGCGAGTGTGCATGCACAGCAATATTAACGTCAATATTTTTTTGCAGATTAATAAAAATCGGATTTTTTTAAAGTTATCTGAGCGTCCGTTAACTGTACAATGCTTACAACAAACACGTACACACACGAGTCAAAGTCAAGTGTACTTACACAGCAGTGTAAATACACGCACGCTTACAGGCAATACCATGTCGATTATCATTAAAAGTGTATGACAGCAATCGTAATAATTTTCGTGGATTAAATGAAATAAATCACCTTGATTGTTCTGTCGCGCTCATATCAACACAAGTGCTTCAATATATTTATAAAACAAAGTCAGCACGGTATAAACTTGCACCTCAAAGTCCAAATCACAATTTTAATTCTTCAGTCTGCATTTCCCTGGTAACGCATTTGAACTGGCAGCATTTTGCAGCATATTACAGGGCGAATATTAGCAAATGAATGCAAATTATGCGGTGAGATGAATATACGTATTCAGGCTTAAGCTCAATGGCAAGATTAGCGAAGCTCTGTTGCTAGATTTGCAGATTGTAATTTCCAAAAATAACAATTGAATGTAAAGTTCATGAAATGCAACGTCGAGAACTTAATCTTTCATCAATGCAACGTCATTCCAAACGACCCCACCATTCGTGTGCTGGTGTCATTGACCCAATTCGAATGATACCTGTGACTTACAGCTTTCCACACCTTACACCACGCTCCCACGCCCCCTTAATTCGTTTTACAGGTAGGAACAATGTTCCACACTGCCCACCAGGGATTTATTGTCTGTCTGACTGTCTGTCTGTCGTGCATAAATAAATATATAACATAAACAGCTCTTTGATTGGTGGAGACCTACTGCCGGGTACGGAGAGGGGAGGAGCCTAAGGGAGGAGGGTCAGGGGAGGGGTCTAAGGAAGGGGGGGTAAGGGCAGGGGCCTGAGGGGGGTGGGGGTTCAGGGGAGGGGCCTGAGGGAGGGGGAGTAAGGGGAGGGGCCTAAGGGGGGGGGTCAGGGGAGGGGCCTAAGGATATGGGGGGGGTGTTCAGGGGAGGGGCCTAAGGGAAGGGGGGTCAGGGGAGGGGCTTAAGGGAGGGGGGGTCATGGGAGGGGCCTAAGGGAAGGGGGTTCAGGGGAGGGGCCTAAGGGAGGGGGGGTCAGGGGAGGGGCTTAAGGGGGGAAGTGTTCAGGGGAGGGGCCTAAGGAAGGGGGGGTAAGGGGAGGGGCCGATAGTTCAGGGGGCTGGCTACCTGGCTGGCTGCCAGCGTGGTGGGGATGTAGCGCAGTGGAAGAGCGCACACTTTGCATGTGTGAGGCCCTGGGTTCAATCCCCGGCATCTCCATCTCGGAAGCTTTTATTTAAATATTTTTTCCAACAAAGTTTGAATTCCAAAATCAATTGGCTGTGTCAATGTCCCTGTAATAGGGGTGCACATGAACTCTCGTAAATATTACCCTATATGAACGATACCTTCGGATGAATTTGTGTTGATTTCAGGAACTTGCTATTTCTATAACTAGCGATGCACACAGTGATCAAATGGTTTATTTAAACATTTGTAGATGAAAGCCAGTGATTAAAAGTATCCAGAACACTTTTATTTCCGAATTAAAGATTTCCAAGAATAAATTAATTAGGACAGCATTATAGTATCCATCCACATGTATTCTTGTTATTTCTTTTGTTTCAAAAAAATACATTTTGCTTGGACTCTGTGCAGACTCGATGTGTCCAGGATCCAAGGCCAACAGGAGAGTGAGTGGGGTGACAAGGGAAAGGAAGAAGCTGATGACGAAGTTTCACCCCGCACCGAGGTGGAACTGCGCCCCGGTAGAACCAGAATGGAGATGTAGCTCAGAGGTCGAGTGCACGCTTCGCATGTGTGAGGCCCTGGGGTCAATCCCCGGAATCTCCATGTTGGATCTGGAATCCATTATTCTTTGGTTCTTTCGGTTAAGTCACGTCTAAAGATAAAATAATAAATTAAAATAATAGCGACGTTTCGATTGCAACACAAGCAATCATCATCAGGCATAAAAAAAAGAAATAGCAACAAAAATCTAACTAGAAAACTATAGACAGACATACAAGCAGACAGACATCACAAGGACACAGAGAGAGGACACATATCGGCACAGAGAGAGGGGTCGTTTCTGTGACGGTCCCTTAAATATAGAGAGGGGGGCGGGGACGGAGAGAGGGAGGGGGCAGAGAAAATTAGCATATCTGGAATCCATGTTGGAAGTTTATTTATTTATTTATGTTTCCAACAAAGGTTGATTTTCAAAATCAATTGGCTGTGTCCATGTCCCTGTAATCGGGGTGCACATGAACTCTCGTAAACAGATTCCTGCAGAGGGAGCTGGAAGGAACGTTGGTTTACTCGGTCAATGGCCAGGGTCAACGGCGGCGTGGTGTATTTCGCAAATATGGCCAACAGTGAGGTTGGGCACAAGCCGGCGTGAGTCGGTTAAACGTTGAGTTTTATAAGGGCACCACGGGGTGACCAGACCTTCCCCACCCCACCTTCCCCCACCCAGCCCCTCACCACCCTCCCCTCTCCACACAATAATCCCCTGTGGGCTGGTGGAACCAGGTGCTTCCTACCAGTATAATCCTATATGAACGATACCTGAGGGTGAATTTGTGTTGATTTCAGGAACTTGCTATTTGTATAACTAGCGATGCAAATGGTTTACTTAAAATTTCGGAGCTGAAAACCAGTGCTTAAAAGCATCCAAAACACTTTTGTATTTCCGAATTAAATATTTCCAATAATAAATAAATTGGGAAAGCATCATAGTATCGATCCACATGTATGCTTGTTATTTCTATTTCTTTCAAAGAAATACATTTTGCTTGGACTCTGTGCAGACTCGAAGTGTACAGGGTCCAGGGCCAACAGGAGAGTGAGTGGGGTGACGAGGGAGAGGAAGAAGCTGATGACGACGTTTCACCCCGTAACGAGGTGGAACTGAGCCCAGGTAGAGCCACCATGGGGATGTAGCTCAGTGGTAGAGCGCACGCTTCGCATGTGTGAGGCCCCGGGTTCAATCCCCGGCATCTCCACGAGGTGATATTTTGCCAGTAAACAATTTTGCTCGAAGGAATATGCGTGGCCTGCACAAAACGTCTGCTTGTTTTCATTCGTTATGGTTGCTGAGCATAGATCCAGAAGACCAACATGTCATACGGTCAGCAATGAACAGCACGACAATCAAAGTTGTAGTACATAAGAGTTAACATGTTTATGGCATTCATATTATTGTTTTTTTCGGGCAAAGTCACGTAGAAGGGAAATAATAAAATAATAAAAATATCAAACAAAATTATCACGACGTTTCGACTGCAACACAAGCAATCATCATCAAGTGTGAAATCAAAATATTTATAGAAATTAGCAAGATAATTAGAATTAAAACCGTAAGATGGACTTCCAAATTTGAACAGTGCGTGGAGGAAGCCGAGAGAAAATTGCTGTGACCTGCCGAGTGGTGGTCGAACGGAGTGGGTGAGAAGAAAATCGGTATGGAGTCCTCATCGCTGAAGGATAACTCAACGAGTGCAATTATACAGGTAGGAGCAACAGTTTCACACTGCCCACCAGGGATTATTTGTCTGTCGTGCATCGCCCCTCCCGAACATGTACGTTCAGGGATTGGTTGAAGTGCATCACGTGACCGCGAGCTTTCTGTCGTGCACGAATGTGCTGTCCAACCAAGTTCCTACCTGCCCACTCCGACGGAACGTGTTTAGAATCGCATTGTGGCCGCATTAGAATTTGCTGAATGTGCAATCTCAATGAATTTGAATAGCTATTTACAGTATTTAACCGCACAATCCAAATCAAAACTCGATGAGCATATTTATTGTTTTAGTTGTAACGTGTACATTCGTTTATTTGTTAGATCTAGTAATATGTTATTCATCATCATCACAATCAATGGGCTAAGGGTGCATAGGTGTGAACTGCACATTTTGTACTTCTGCGTTTAAGTATACCATAAACCACATCATAGGAAACACCACAACAAGACGAGCACTCGAGTGTGTACGTACACGAATGTGTGCATATGTATGTACAATCGTGCGTGTTCGCAGTGGAACGCAATCCTTGTGTGCGTACACTGCTGTGTATGTACACTGCGTTGTATATCTGTATATACACCCTGTATATGCACACTCGTGTGTGTATGCACTCCGCTTTTTAAATGCAGCAGTGTTTGGATGCACACTCGTGTGTGCATGTCTACTCGTCCGTGTTTTTTTAATGAAGGATATGGTAGCAATAACGTACGATCAGCCATGTTCAAAAACAAATCAGGTCTGTATTGATTTGCAAGAATATTAACAGTAAAACTCGCATTAAATGTTTTTATCAATTCGCTTGGTCAAACGGTTAACACACTAGGAAATTTATATCACTTTCAGGAATGCAACAGTTATAAAATATTCTCAAATCAAACACGTAAACATCGATTAATCATCTTCTTGGTTCTTTCGGTAAAGTCACGTTTAAGGGAAATAATACAAATAAAACATAATAAAATAATTCTCACGACGTTTCGGCCACAACGCACACAGCCGTCCTCAGGTGAAGACCAGGTCTGTCGGGGAGACAGTGTCTGAATGAAACACCACCACGCTTGGAGCGTATATTTAAGCTGGGTTGTAAGGGGAAGAGCGCCTTGACAAAATAATTTGCATATCAAGAGGAATTTAGCATATGCAAGTTAGTGATTAGTACTACTTGTGAAATGCGTAGGAGGTGGGCGGGGGGTTTCAAAGTCATATTATGCCCGTGCATTTATGCAGGAATAGCAGCATCAAAGGGAGGGGATAGGGGTAGCATTAATAAAGGGAAGGAATGTTAATAGTATGTAGCTGCAGTAACTAAACAACCGCGTAAAAAACTAAAGTATAAACTACATAGTATCATCAGTATACTAAATATACTCTCCAATAAGCTCAGCTACTAACAGTAAGTAATACATTACAATTCTCTGTCGCAAAAAATATAATATGCTTTCAGCTAAACTTTTTTCCCTTACATCACACGGGTCTACCCCGTTCTATATGCTGCCATCGACAAATCCCAACATTAAATTATATACTGTTCAGATAATCGTCGCTGGTGTTGGCCGTGAGCATGAATTTAACTTGAGGGAGAATTGAGCTGTGCGCTAACCACTACACTACCTCTACACACACGCGAGTGTGCATGCACAGCAATATTAACGTCAATATTTTTTTGCAGATTAATAAAAATCGGATTTTTTTAAAGTTATCTGAGCGTCCGTTAACTGTACAATGCTTACAACAAACACGTACACACACGAGTCAAAGTCAAGTGTACTTACACAGCAGTGTAAATACACGCACGCTTACAGGCAATACCATGTCGATTATCATTAAAAGTGTATGACAGCAATCGTAATAATTTTCGTGGATTAAATGAAATAAATCACCTTGATTGTTCTGTCGCGCTCATATCAACACAAGTACTTCAATATATTTATAAAACAAAGTCAGCACGGTATAAACTTGCACCTCAAAGTCCAAATCACAATTTTAATTCTTCAGTCTGCATTTCCCTGGTAACGCATTTGAACTGGCAGCATTTTGCAGCATATTACAGGGCGAATATTAGCAAATGAATGCAAATTATGCGGTGAGATGAATATACGTATTCAGGCTTAAGCTCAATGGCAAGATTAGCGAAGCTCTGTTGCTAGATTTGCAGATTGTAATTTCCAAAAATAACAATTGAATGTAAAGTTCATGAAATGCAACGTCGAGAACTTAATCTTTCATCAATGCAACGTCATTCCAAACGACCCCACCATTCGTGTGCTGGTGTCATTGACCCAATTCGAATGATACCTGTGACTTACAGCTTTCCACACCTTACACCACGCTCCCACGCCCCCTTAATTCGTTTTACAGGTAGGAACAATGTTCCACACTGCCCACCAGGGATTTATTGTCTGTCTGACTGTCTGTCTGTCGTGCATAAATAAATATATAACATAAACAGCTCTTTGATTGGTGGAGACCTACTGCCGGGTACGGAGAGGGGAGGAGCCTAAGGGAGGAGGGTCAGGGGAGGGGTCTAAGGAAGGGGGGGTAAGGGGAGGGGCCTGAGGGGGGTGGGGGTTCAGGGGAGGGGCCTGAGGGAGGGGGAGTAAGGGGAGGGGCCTAAGGGGGGGGGTCAGGGGAGGGGCCTAAGGATATGGGGGGGGGTGTTCAGGGGAGGGGCCTAAGGGAAGGGGGGTCAGGGGAGGGGCTTAAGGGAGGGGGGGTCATGGGAGGGGCCTAAGGGAAGGGGGTTCAGGGGAGGGGCCTAAGGGAGGGGGGGTCAGGGGAGGGGCTTAAGGGGGGAAGTGTTCAGGGGAGGGGCCTAAGGAAGGGGGGGTAAGGGGAGGGGCCGATAGTTCAGGGGGCTGGCTACCTGGCTGGCTGCCAGCGTGGTGGGGATGTAGCGCAGTGGAAGAGCGCACACTTTGCATGTGTGAGGCCCTGGGTTCAAGCCCCGGCATCTCCATCTCGGAAGCTTTTATTTAAATATTTTTTCCAACAAAGTTTGAATTCCAAAATCAATTGGCTGTGTCAATGTCCCTGTAATAGGGGTGCACATGAACTCTCGTAAATATTACCCTATATGAACGATACCTTCGGATGAATTTGTGTTGATTTCAGGAACTTGCTATTTCTATAACTAGCGATGCACACAGTGATCAAATGGTTTATTTAAACATTTGTAGATGAAAGCCAGTGATTAAAAGTATCCAGAACACTTTTATTTCCGAATTAAAGATTTCCAAGAATAAATTAATTAGGACAGCATTATAGTATCCATCCACATGTATTCTTGTTATTTCTTTTGTTTCAAAAAAATACATTTTGCTTGGACTCTGTGCAGACTCGATGTGTCCAGGATCCAAGGCCAACAGGAGAGTGAGTGGGGTGACAAGGGAAAGGAAGAAGCTGATGACGAAGTTTCACCCCGCACCGAGGTGGAACTGCGCCCCGGTAGAACCAGAATGGAGATGTAGCTCAGAGGTCGAGTGCACGCTTCGCATGTGTGAGGCCCTGGGGTCAATCCCCGGAATCTCCATGTTGGATCTGGAATCCATTATTCTTTGGTTCTTTCGGTTAAGTCACGTCTAAAGATAAAATAATAAATTAAAATAATAGCGACGTTTCGATTGCAACACAAGCAATCATCATCAGGCATAAAAAAAGAAATAGCAACAAAAATCTAACTAGAAAACTATAGACAGACATACAAGCAGACAGACATCACAAGGACACAGAGAGAGGACACATATCGGCACAGAGAGAGGGGTCGTTTCTGTGACGGTCCCTTAAATATAGAGAGGGGGGCGGGGACGGAGAGAGGGAGGGGGCAGAGAAAATTAGCATATCTGGAATCCATGTTGGAAGTTTATTTATTTATTTATGTTTCCAACAAAGGTTGATTTTCAAAATCAATTGGCTGTGTCCATGTCCCTGTAATCGGGGTGCACATGAACTCTCGTAAACAGATTCCTGCAGAGGGAGCTGGAAGGAACGTTGGTTTACTCGGTCAATGGCCAGGGTCAACGGCGGCGTGGTGTATTTCGCAAATATGGCCAACAGTGAGGTTGGGCACAAGCCGGCGTGAGTCGGTTAAACGTTGAGTTTTATAAGGGCACCACGGGGTGACCAGACCTTCCCCACCCCACCTTCCCCCACCCAGCCCCTCACCACCCTCCCCTCTCCACACAATAATCCCCTGTGGGCTGGTGGAACCAGGTGCTTCCTACCAGTATAATCCTATATGAACGATACCTGAGGGTGAATTTGTGTTGATTTCAGGAACTTGCTATTTGTATAACTAGCGATGCAAATGGTTTACTTAAAATTTCGGAGCTGAAAACCAGTGCTTAAAAGCATCCAAAACACTTTTGTATTTCCGAATTAAATATTTCCAATAATAAATAAATTGGGAAAGCATCATAGTATCGATCCACATGTATGCTTGTTATTTCTATTTCTTTCAAAGAAATACATTTTGCTTGGACTCTGTGCAGACTCGAAGTGTACAGGGTCCAGGGCCAACAGGAGAGTGAGTGGGGTGACGAGGGAGAGGAAGAAGCTGATGACGACGTTTCACCCCGTAACGAGGTGGAACTGAGCCCAGGTAGAGCCACCATGGGGATGTAGCTCAGTGGTAGAGCGCACGCTTCGCATGTGTGAGGCCCCGGGTTCAATCCCCGGCATCTCCACGAGGTGATATTTTGCCAGTAAACAATTTTGCTCGAAGGAATATGCGTGGCCTGCACAAAACGTCTGCTTGTTTTCATTCGTTATGGTTGCTGAGCATAGATCCAGAAGACCAACATGTCATACGGTCAGCAATGAACAGCACGACAATCAAAGTTGTAGTACATAAGAGTTAACATGTTTATGGCATTCATATTATTGTTTTTTTCGGGCAAAGTCACGTAGAAGGGAAATAATAAAATAATAAAAATATCAAACAAAATTATCACGACGTTTCGACTGCAACACAAGCAATCATCATCAAGTGTGAAATCAAAATATTTATAGAAATTAGCAAGATAATTAGAATTAAAACCGTAAGATGGACTTCCAAATTTGAACAGTGCGTGGAGGAAGCCGAGAGAAAATTGTTGTGACCTGCCGAGTGGTGGTCGAACGGAGTGGGTGAGAAGAAAATCGGTTTGGAGTCCTCATCGCTGAAGGATAACTCAACGAGTGCAATTATACAGGTAGGAGCAACAGTTTCACACTGCCCACCAGGGATTATTTGTCTGTCGTGCATCGCCCCTCCCGAACATGTACGTTCAGGGATTGGTTGAAGTGCATCACGTGACCGCGAGCTTTCTGTCGTGCACGAATGTGCTGTCCAACCAAGTTCCTACCTGCCCACTCCGACGGAACGTGTTTAGAATCGCATTGTGGCCGCATTAGAATTTGCTGAATGTGCAATCTCAATGAATTTGAATAGCTATTTACAGTATTTAACCGCACAATCCAAATCAAAACTCGATGAGCATATTTATTGTTTTAGTTGTAACGTGTACATTCGTTTATTTGTTAGATCTAGTAATATGTTATTCATCATCATCACAATCAATGGGCTAAGGGTGCATAGGTGTGAACTGCACATTTTGTACTTCTGCGTTTAAGTATACCATAAACCACAACATAGGAAACACCACAACAAGATGAGCACTCGAGTGTGTACGTACACGTATGTGTGTGCATATGTATGTTCAATCGTGCGTGTTCGCAGTGGAACGCAATCCTTGTGTGCGTACACTGCTGTGTATGTACACTGCGTTGTATATCTGTATATACACCCTGTATATGCACACTCGTGTGTGTATGTGTAATGTAGTAACTCGGCGGGAGACGACTTCACGGGTAACACACTCTTTATTTTATCAAACTCGTTCACAGGTGACTAACACCTACTTTGTATCTCGGGTGACAAACACCCACTTAGTATCTCGGGTGACAAACACCCACTTAGTATCTCGGGTGACAAACACCCACTTAGCTACTTGGCGACTAACGCCCACTGAGCTACTCGGATGACCAACATCCACTTAGTATCTCGGGTGACAAACACCCACTTAGCTACTCGGCGACTAACGCCACTGAGCTACTCGGATGACCAACATCCACTTAGCTACTCGGCGACTAACGCCACTGAGCTACTCGGGACACTCCCTGCCCGGGGTATCCGTCTCGACTGTGGGTCCCCAGCCCGACCCACGGGGGCGTCGGACCCCGGGTCCCACAGCCTCGCCTCCGAGCCACACAGGGCCCCGGTCCCCACAAGGACGGCGGGACTAGGGGTCTCGGGGCACTAGGTCTTCAGCTCCGTCTTCGGGTCTTCAACTGGGTAACTCTCCCCGAGTGCTCTCGCGCGTCCCCCTTTATACCCCACCTGCGGACGTCGCTGCGAGCACCCACTTATTCGACCAATCGCTGGGCGCTGGCTACGATCCTCTTTTCCCACATCTCATCGTGCCTCACCACCCACGCCGCGCCGCCCCGTCATCTGTCACTCCCGGCGCGCGCGTCCACACCACGCCCACAACGCGTGCCCAACCCCGCACCCCGCGCCGCCCCGTGATCCATCACTGTCACAGTCGGCGCACGTCAATACCACCACTACATATGCACTCCGCTTTTTAAATGCAGCAGTGTTTGGATGCACACTCGTGTGTACATGTCTACTCGTCCGTGTTTTTTTAAGGAAGGATATGGTAGCAATAACGTACGATCAGCCATGTTTAAAAACAAATCAGGTCTGTATTGATTTGCAAGAATATTAACAGTAAAACTCGCATTAAATGTTTTTATCAATTCGCTTGGTCAAACGGTTAACAAACTAGGAAATTTATATCACTTTCAGGAATGCAACAGTTATAAAATATTCTCAAATCAAACACGTAAACATCGATTAATCATCTTCTTAGTTCTTTCGGTAAAGTCACGTATAAGGGAAATAATAAAAATAAAACACAATAAAATAATTCTCACGACGTTTCGGCCACAACGCACACAGCCGTCCTCAGGTGAAGACCAGGTCTGTCGGGGAGACAGTGTCTGAATGAAACACCACCACGCTTGGAGCGTATATTTAAGCTGGGTTGTAAGGGGAAGAGCGCCTTGACAAATTAATTTGCATATCAAGAGGAATTTAGCATATGCAAGTTAGTGATTAGTACTACTTGTGAAATGCGTAGGAGGTGGGCGGGGGGTTTCAAAGTCATATTATGCCCGTGCATTTATGCAGGATTAGCAGCATCAAAGGGAGGGGATAGGGGTAGCATTAATAAAGGGAAGGAATGTTAATAGTATCTAGCTGCAGTAACTAAACAACCACGTAAAAAACTAAAGTATAAACTACATAGTATCATCAGTATACTAAATATACTCTCCAATAAGCTAAGCTACATACAGTAAGTAATACATTACAATTCTCTGTCGCAAAAAATATAATATGCTTCCAGTCAAACTTTTCCCCCTTACATCACACGGGTCTACCCCGTTCTATATGCTGCCATCGACAAACCCAACATTAAATTACATACTGTTCAGATAATCGTCGCTGGTGTTGGCCGTGAGCATGAATTTAACGTGAGCGAAAATTGAGCTGTGCGCTAACCACTACACTACCTCTACACACACGCGAGTGTGCATGTACAGCAATATTAACGTCAATATTTTTTTGCAGATTAATAAAAATCGGATTTTTTAAAGTTATCTGAGCGTCCGTTAACTGTACAATGCTTACAACAAACACGTACACACACGAGTCAAAGTCAAGTGTACTTACACAGCAGTGTAAATACACACACGCTTACAGGCAATACCATGTCGATTATCATTAAAAGTGTATGACAGCAATCGTAATAATTTGCGTGGATTAAATTAAACAAATCACCTTGATTGTTCTGTAGCGCTCATATCAACACAAGAACTTCAATATATTTATAAAAGTCAGCACGGTATAAACTTGCACCTCAAAGTCCAAATCACAATTTTAATGCTTCAGTCTGCATTTCCCTCGTAACGCATTTAAACTGGCAGCATTTTGCAGCATATTGCAGGGTGAATATTAGCAAATGAATGTGAATTATGGGTGAGATGAATATATATGTATTCAGGCTTAAGCTCAATGGCAAGATTAGCGAAGCTCTGTTGCTAGATATGCAGATTGTAAATTCTTAAAACAAAAATTTAATTTAAAGATGATGAAATAAAACGTCGAGAAATTCATATTTCATTAATGCAACATCATTCCAAACGACCCCACCATTTGTGTGCTGGTGTCATTGACCCAATTCGAATGATACCTGTGACTTACAGCTTTCCACACCTTACGCCACGCTCCCACGCCCCCTTAATTTGTTTTTTGTTGATTAGAAGGAGGCACTCCCTATTTTTTGCCATTCCCCTGCCACGAGTAAAGTTTTGCAAAAACAACTCCCTTCCTTCATTGACGGTGCCGGACGGTAACGCTGCGGTGGATGTGAGCAATGTCCCGGAGGGAAGGCTCGTAGCCACCACAGCTGCCCACGAGGTATTTGGACGGGTGCGAGAGGCTGGTAACCCCTCAATATTCAATGGAATTACCGTAAAAACACGTCCAAAATATTAAACACGCGCAAAATTTTGAACACAAACACACTGGTGTATATACACACCGAAGGTCGTATGTTACAGACCAAAAGGTGACAATTGTTTTTTTTTTTTGCGTAACTTTATTATAATCCACGCTAAACCATTCGGATGATTGTTCAAAGTTTTTGACAAAAATTATAACAAAACAACCTCGTTTTCTAGAAGCACCCCGCTCATCACGAGTGTCCTTAAATGTATTTATAAAACAAAGTCAGTAAAGTATAAATTTGCACCTCTTAGTCCAAATTAAACTGGACAACATCATTTTGATTCTTCAGACTGTAAGTTGTTGTTTAATCCTCCAAACTTGTGTAGAGGTGTAATTGTGTATGGGAGCGGATTGCCAACAAACACAAGGGGCGTGGTTAGGGCCGTACACATAGGAGGTGCTCACACCGACGTTCGCACCTGCATCCCCCACGGGCCCCTCCCGGGGGCCGAGTACTATAAAAGGTGGTGAGCCGGAGGGCTCGAGGTCGGGGGGTATCAGCTTTAACCAGCGAAGACGGAAGACCAGCTAGCATAGGCCCCAGAGCTCCCCTGGCTCGCTGTCCTTATCAGGGCCGACCAGGGCAAGCCGGTGGCGTGGCCCCGAGAGCCCAGACTGACGAGCCGGTCTGGAGACTCAGGGTGCCGGGATCCCAGCTTGACCAGGGCTGGGATAGGTAGCCTCCCCTAGCTCCGTAGTGGAGGACTTGGGCATAGGTTAGCGGGGTTAGAAGTTGTGTATCCCTGTAGCCGAGTGAAGGGGACGATACCCCCTTAAGTATTGTGTGTACCCATTACTGTGCACAAGTTGGTGTCAATAAATAAGTGTGCCTCCGACCCCGTCGTCAAGCCTCCTGATACTTACTACATCTGGGGTCAGAAGTAAAACGTTCAACGATGGACACACGAGGGACGACACGTACCAGGGAGTCGGAGATGGAGGACACCGCGGCCGAATCGCCACCAGAGATGGCCGAGGTCGGATCGGAGCAGCCGGGGCCGAGTACACCCGCGCTGCTACGACAGGAAGGGGGGGATGCGTCGGCCGAGAGACTTCGGCTGGCTCACTCCCGCCTGGCGGAGCTGCTCTACGCTGCGGCCGCCGCGTTGGAAGAGATCACGCGGCTGGGGGCTGGAGGGGCTGCGCGGGACGACGACAGCAGCCGACGCGCGGTGACATTTCCTGCCACCCCGACGCGGCTCGCGGTTAAATTTCCCGCCATCACTACAGTGCGGGCAGAGGGCGGGGCCGGCCCGCGTCAGGTGACTGCTGAGGGCCAAGCACAAGCCGTGACATCATCAGCACCGGCCAGCGCGTCAACATAAGAGCGACCGGCGATGCCATGCTCGCAGCCCGCCCACACTGTAACATCTGCTGGGAGCGACGGAGCGCGATCCGCAGCCACGGACGTCGCATTACAGCAGCGACTGCCGCCTCTCAAAGAATTCGTGGGTGCGGACGGAGACTGGGACGGCTTCAAAAGGCGGTTCATCGCTCATCAAGAGATGGCGAACTGGACGGACGCCGAGGCACTACGCGCGCTGCCGGCGATGCTGGACAACGACGCCCTGGCATCTGCTGTCAGCCGTCTATGGGCCGCCTTCGGACTGCAGGCAGCTGTTCCACGATCGGCATCGGGGCGCCAACGAATCGCCCCTGGCCTTCCGGATGGCTCTCCTGGCCCTGGCAAAGGCAGCTTTTCCGCGGATGGACGAGGAGGGAGTGGACGCCATGGTGGCTGAAAAGCTGCTGCTACTCGCTGATGAGCTGGACGTCGCCGTCTTGGCTCAAGACGACGCAGAGATGTCGTCCCTGCTGGTCGCGCGCCACATCCACGGGGGCTTGCGGTCCCTGCGTCGCAAGGCCGCCAAGGGGGTGGCCGGCCATGCCATGGCGGCCACCACCCTCCCATCGGAGGAGGTCTGCGGGGTGGAGCGGCGGGAGGAATGGAGATCGGCGGCACCACAGGCTCGGAATGGACCGAGCCGCCAGGAGCAGCCCAGGCCATCTGGGGCGCTCACACGCTGCTACAACTGTGGCCTGCAAGGCCACGTTGCTTCAGGATGCCGGGCTCCCCGTCAGCGTGGGGCGACACCTCGTCAGGACGCCGCGCCGTCTCCACCCAAGCTCCAGCAGAGAAATACGGCGAGTCGTGGCACCTCACACGTTTGGCCCATGCACACATCCGACACACACTCACGCGCTCAACTGAACAGGGCTCGAAAATCGCCGGCCGTTGCGCCCGTTTGTTCTGAAATGCGGCGAGCGCTCCAACCGGGTCAGTGGTCGGAGCTCGCCCATCGTGTCGTTGCAGCGTCGGCGGGATCGTCGGTTGTGGTCGGTCATATTGATGGGGTAGAGGTGCGGATTTTAATTGACACAGGGGCATCGGCGACCATTATATCTGATTTGATTTATAACATCCTTCCCGTTCAAAGTCGTCCCTTGCTCCCCGTTGACGTGCCATGCTATGCTGCTAACGGGGGCTCGCTGGGCATTATTGGGCAAATCCGCGCCAAAATTTGCATTGGAGACATTAAATTATCCGGGCCTGTTTTGGTTTCCTCCTCACTCGCGGTTCCGTGCCTGTTGGGGACGGATTTCTTGGCCAAAATGCCCATTCGTATCTTGATTGACCAGGGGTGCATCGAGCTCCCGTCGGGCCGACGTGTTACATTTTTGTCTTCCCCCACCACGGAGCGTCGGGCGTTTGCCACCGTGCAGGCGCTCGTGACAAAAACTGTGCGCGTACCCCCGGGGGCGCAGATGCTCGTCCCTCTTAGGTTGCGTCGGCCGTTTGCTGAAGGAGTTGCGGATCGGGGGGTCTTGTTGGGACCATCTCGGGCCGGGGTCAATGGACCCGATTTGCTAGCGGCTCAGACCATGGTGAAAGGGGATGGGGACCCCTTCATTGCAGTCCTTAATGTAGGATCGCGAACGGCCGTGGTTCCTCAAGGGACCGTGCTTGCACACGCAACGCCGGTACCCTATGAGGAACCACTCGTGGGTCAGGTAAACACCGATCCTCCGTCGTGACCGCATTCGGACTGTGATGACGGATGGCTGGATGCGCTTTGCGCGGGATCAGTGGACCTGTCCGACTCGCAGCGTGCGCAGCTGCGAGTTCTCCTGAACGAATTTGCCGACGTTTTTAGTCAACACAAATTTGATATTGGTTGTACTAAATTGCTGCGACACCATATTGACACGGGTGACAGCGTGCCAATCCGCCAAAATCCCTTTCGGTTGAGCCCCGCCGAAAAGGATCATGTCAAATCGGCTGTTGATGACATGCTAGCCGCCGATATCATTTCCCCTTCCAACAGCCCGTGGGGCGCGTCGATCGTTTTGGTGAAAAAACACGATGGCTCACTGCGGTTTTGTGTCGACTTTCGGCGATTGAACAAAATTTCTGTGGCAGATGCGTACCCGCTTCCTCGAATGGATGAGTCGCTCGATGCCTTGGCGGGGGCGCGATTCTTTTCCACCCTCGATTTACTATCTGGATTCTGGCAGCTTCCTCTGGATGACGAATCAAAACCTAAGACTGCTTTTCGTACACCGCAAGGTCTCTTCCAATTTAACCGCTTGCCGATGGGCTTACGTTCTGCGCCGGCAACTTTTCAGCGGTTAATGGAACTGGTCTTGGCAGGCTTGCAATGGGATTCGTGTTTAATTTACTTGGACGATGTCATCGTCTTTAGCAAATCCTTCGAGGAACACCTCCAGAGGTTGCGTGCTGTTTTTCTCAAAATGCGGGCTGCCAATTTGAAATTTAAACCGCAGAAGTGCCATTTGCTCCGCGAATCGGTGCGGTATTTGGGTCACATTGTTGGGCGCTCGGGGATATCCACTGATCCCGCCAAAACGGAATGCGTCAGCTCCTGGCCGACTCCCACCTCGGTGGGAGAGGTCAGGAGTTTAATTGGGTTCGCGTCGTACTATTGGCGGTTTGTGGCTGACTTCGCTACGATCGCGAAACCATTGCATGCCTTGACGTCCAAGGGAGTCAGGTTTCATTGGGGGCCAGAGGAGGAGGCTGCTTTTCACGCCCTCCGGAATGCCCTGGTGGAGGCTCCGCCGTTGAATTACCCCGATTTCTCACAACCCTTCTTGCTCGATACAGACGCAAGTAACACGGGCATTGGGGGCGTGCTGTCCCAGCTCGTTGGGGGCGTAGAGCATGTGGTGGCTTACGGTAGTCGGGTACTGTCTCCAGCGGAACAACGGTACTGCGTTACCCGTCGGGAATTATTGGCAATTGTTTATTTCATTCAGCAGTACCGCCCGTATCTGTACGGTCGGCGTTTCACCGTCCGTACAGATCATGCGGCTCTACAGTATGCTCTGTGGGTTCAACAACCATCGGGCCAGTTGTCTCGATGGTTGGAGATTCTCCAAGACTACGACTTTGTCACCACATATCGTAAGGGCGTCCGCCACACGAACGCTGATGCCCTGTCGCGGTTGCCACCCACTTCGGAGTGCGCTTGCCTCTTGGGTTCGGGGCGTTGTAGGCCCCCGAACGTCTCCACCGATTCGGTCCTCGTGGCCGCCGCCGATGCGCCTTCGGCTTCGGGTCCTATCGAGCAAGAAGTGAGGGATTTGTTGCTGGGGTTGTCGGTCGTGGAATGGGGACGCCTCCAAATGGAGGACAACTCCCTCCTCGCTCTGCGCCGTCGCACTGGGGGGGTTGGTCAGGGGGTAGCGAACGTTGACTCGTGGGGGTTGTTCCAGGGTCTTTTAATGCACTGGGACGGAAAATCCCGCCGCCAACGGCTCGTGGTGCCTGCAGCATTAAGGGGTAAGGTGGTATGGGCTGTTCATGAGCGGCTTCTGCACTTGGGGGTTCACAAGACCTTTGCCACGCTCCAGCTCGATTTCTTCTGGCTGGGCATGGCAAAGGACGTGGGGGATCTCCTGGGGTCGTGCACGCAATGCGCGCAGCAGAAGCCACCTGCAAGGGGGTCCAACCCTCCGCTGTAGTCCATAAAGGTTTCCCGGGTTAACGAGCTCGTTGCTCTAGACATTCTCGGGCCATTTCCCGCTACACCCAGGGGGAATAGGTATTTATTGACAGGGGTCGAATACTTCACGAGATGGCCTATGGTCTGGCCCCTGGCCAACCAGTCGGCGGCAGCCATCGCGGAGGCCTTTGTCCAGGGCTATGTCCTCGACAAGGGTGCTCCGGAACGGCTGCTTACTGACCAGGGTAAGAATTTTTCGGGGAAACTCCTCCGCGAGGTGTGCGACCTCTTGATTACGGAGAAAATTCGGACCTCCCCGTATCACCCACAAACTGACGGGATGGTGGAACGGCTGCATCGGACCATCACGTCCATGCTGTCCCAGCAGGTATCAGAATCCCAGACAGATTGGGACCTTCGCATTGCCGGTTTGTTGCAAGCCTACAGGATGGCTCCCCATGCGGCCACCGGATTTTCCTCTTTCTTTTTAATGTATGGCCGCGAGGCTAACCCCCCTGTGACGACCCAGCTGAAGCTCTCGGCGCCTCAGGCAAAGTCTACATTGTCCGAACACGTTAAATTTAATATCGGCAAATTATCTGAGGTGCGGGAAGCGGCCGTGCAAAATTCTGAACTCCGCCAGCAGGCGAACGAGAGGCTTCGGCTGGGGCGGGTACATGTGTTCAAATGGAAACCAGGGGACAGGGCATGGTTGCACTGTCCCCAGGTGCCGCTGGCGACCTCGTCAAAGTTGGTACGGCCGTGGCGGGGGCCCGTGGAGGTCGTACAGGTCTTGCGGCCGCAATGTGTACGCGTCAAATGGGGGAGGCGTCGGTGGTACGTGCACCCCTCAAGGTTGAAACCGTTCATTGCGCCGCCCCGTGGTTCGCACACACGCACGCATGGCCAAACGTGTGAGGGGTCCGCCGACTCCCCGACGTCGCTGCTCTCGCCTAACCTGACATCAACTGTGCCATCTCCAGGTGCAACTGGAGTGACGGCTCCGCGACCGCCAACCCCCCCCGGGGGGGTCGGGGGTCGCTCGGCAGCGGCACCAGACTCTCTCCCACCCGGACCGTCAACAACCGCCACTGAGCAGGCCGGGACGGGCCCTTGTGACGGGCCCGCCGCGAGAACGCGCGCCAAAACGCGCAGACTATTGTGAGGTCAGCCGTTGGGGGGCCATTGCGGACGAGGGGGGGGAGGCGCCTGGGGCGCGTGTATATATATGGTGGTTTTACGGAATGGGGTATTTATTCGGGAGGGTGCGCCGGGTTATATTTTTTCTTTTCTTTCTTCTTCTACCTGTTTCTTGTTGTTGTTGTTGTTGTTATGGTTGTCATTGTTCTTGTTAAAATTACGCGAGGCACACACGGGTTTGAGGAGGGATGCACCTTTATTCTGATTTTGTTGCAGCCGGGGACGGCTGCGAGCTGTACAGGGGGGAGGGTGATGTAGAGGTGTAATTGTGTATGGGAGCAGATGGCCAACAAACACAAGGGGCGTGGTTAGGGCCGTACACATAGGAGGTGCTCACACCGACGTTCGCACCTGCATCCCCCACGGGCCCCTCCGGGGGCCGAGTACTATAAAAGGTGGTGAGCCGGAGGGCTCGAGGTCGGGGGGTATCAGCTTTAACCAGCGAAGACGGAAGACCAGCTAGCATAGGCCCCAGAGCTCCCCTGGCTCGCTGTCCTTATCAGGGCCGACCAGGGCAAGCCGGTGGCGTGGCCCCGAGAGCCCAGACTGACGAGCCGGTCTGGAGACTCAGGGTGCCGGGATCCCAGCTTGACCAGGGCTGGGATAGGTAGCCTCCCCTAGCTCCGTAGTGGAGGACTTGGGCATAGGTTAGCGGGGTTAGAAGTTGTGTATCCCTGTAGCCGAGTGAAGGGGACGATACCCCCTTAAGTATTGTGTGTACCCATTACTGTGCACAAGTTGGTGTCAATAAATAAGTGTGCCTCCGACCCTGTCGTCAAGCCTCCTGATACTTACTACACTTGCAGCAGTTTAGAGGACATTGTCGGGTGAATATTAGCAAATTCACAGGAAGCACGGACTTATGCATGGAGATGTAGATCTTTATTCAAACGGAAGCGTACAATTATGCAGTGGGATGTACATACATATTAAGATTTAATTACAATGGGCAGATTAGATAAACTATGTTGATTGATATGTGGATTGTAAATGTAAAAAAATATTACAATTGAACGCAAAATCCTTGATAGGCCAAGTCGTGAACAAAGGTTTTGTGCTTGCTAACAGCACTTGTTCCAAAAGTCTCACGAAGGCTATATGGGTTTTTTTGGTCTTTGTGTGTGTGTCGACATGCTTCTGGTTGAGTGTCTGTGTGAGAGACACTGATCTATCAACGCTGCGATCCTTAATGCTCCCCCCAGATTTGACGATCTCACGTTGTTCGTAATGACATTGTTGGACACTTGGACAATTCCATGCAATGGGTGTGTTTTATATTTAATCTTAATTTTGGAGCTTTCGTGACTGCAGGAATTATTCTTCGGTTCTTTCGGTAAAGTCACGTATAAAGATAAAATAATAAATTAAATAATAGCATACTACGACGTTTCGATTGCAACACAAGCAATCATCATCAGGTATAAAAGAAATAGCAACAAAAATCTAACCAGAAAACTATAGACAGACATATAAGCAGACAGACATCATAAAGATACACAGAGAGAGAACACGTATCGGCACAAATAGAGAGGTCGTCGCTGTGACGGGGCCTTAAATATAGAGAGGGGGCGGGGGCGGAGAGAGGGAGGGGGCAGAGAAAAAAATTAGCATGTCAATGAGTGGACAACGACGTGGTACGGTACACAAGCTTACTATCCACATACATATTTGTATGTGGATAGTAACGATAGTGGATGTACATCCACTCTGAATCTTTACTTTGTCGTTAAAAAGGACGGGTACACAATGTTATTAAACTTCACATCTACCCTACCTACATGCCGAAAAACCACTGGAGTGATAATACAACTGCAACGTATGTGATTCATAAACCCGCATGTTCGAATTTTTCCCAAATTTTAACCCGGGTTGGGATGTCGCCATCCTGCCATGGAACCAATTATCCATTAGTGTCTCTAGCAGACCATTGCAAGCCTAGTGTTGGAAAATGGCCCACTGAAGCTGATATCACAGAGCTAATTCTGAGTACACTGCAAGTGCCCTCTGGTCCGCATAGTACAAAGCAGGACTTTCCCACCTGTTCTTTAAGTAGGAGTAACGTTGGTCGAAACAATGTTCTTCTTATAGATGGAAATTATCCAAATTAAGTGTAGAACCACATTACAGCCATGTGATGGGTTATTTTGTGCAGATGTAGTGACTAACTCGGAGACGATAAGACTTGGAAGGACTTATTTATTAACGAGCACCGACGGAATTAACACACTTAATACTTCGACCATCTATTATATGGCGACGCTACTCAGCCAGGAAAGACGGTAGGCTGCCTGACTAGCGGCGCTCCGAGATGGTGGAGACGGAGATGACGATGAGAAGAATGGCGACGATGGACTACAGCAGCACAACGGGGTTCACATTCCAAACACAGCCCCAAGGTGCCCCACAGGGGCCTCTCTTACACTGCCACGTGGACTCGCTCCACCCCAGCCACGCCCCCTTTCTGGAACCTACTAGCGGGTTCTGGTGGGCCCCTCTGTGACATTTCCCCGAGATCCTCCTCGTGCACATCCTGGCTTGCTGACGACAGGACTGCCGTACGCCACAGATCTTCTTTTCTGCCAGCAGCAAATGCTTTGCCACTACAGAGTCAATGCCAACTGGGCTGAGATCCTTAACTTGCTAGACTAGAGAACCCGCTTTGATCACTGGCGGGTGCCAGGTTTCAAACCCTGGTTATCCAGCAGCAGCCTGTATCGTGAACAGCAGCATTCTTTGAATATTCTGTCAAAACAATTTCGATATTTGAGTGGTGGCACAATTCTGCAATTGCTTTTTAATAACTCTGGTGGCAGGAAGAATTTCTACAAGACCAAGTTCTAGAGAGTCCCTTTAGACGATATTTTGGTCTACTCTTCCACATTTGGCAGGTGTTTTAGAAGAGGAAGGAGTACCCAAACTTTAACCCACCATAAACACCTTGCTGCTCGATTGTGGCATACCCATTTCTACTGCTAGGTGGACAGAGGCAGGGGGGTTTAAGAAACTCAACTATTTGTTTCAACTGCTGTGGCAGAAGGGGGGCAGAGGTGCAGTGGAGCAGAAGGGCAGTGGAGCATTGGACCTGAGGAGAAGTGGGACAGTGGAGCAGAGGGAGCAGTGCGGCAAAGGGGCAGAGGGAAATAGGTCATTGGGGCAGTGGGGTAGTGGAGTAGAGTGGCAGTGTTGTGCAGGAGGCGATTCACCTGAATATATTTTCCCACCACTATTTGTATTTGCTCTGAAGAAGGACCATTTCCCAAAACGTATCTCAAATGTGTGTCCTTGTGTAATGATAGGGTTACACCTGTCGACATGACAAAGTGACACGTGCTGTCCTGGGAAGGCATTTACGGGTACAGGCACAGAAGTAACAGCCAATCAGGGAAGGAGGCGTATCTGGGGCAAAGGAAACAGGTGGGGTTAGTCGAAATGCTCTGGGAACCTGCTTGAAGGTTCCACAAGAGGGCGTGGCTGGATGCGGGGCTTAGCTACGTCACGAGAAGGCGTGGCTGGAGGCGGGGCTTAGCCACACCTGGGGGAATATAATGGGGAGCGGACCCGGAGCTCGGGGCTCGTGTGGGGTCCTGGGTCCTGGCTGTGTCGCTGTTCACCGAAATCTCTCTCCGTCGTCTAGCCACGTGGAAGATCTCCTGAATGGTTCCATCGCCGTCATTATCATGCCGCCAGCCAGCGGCGAGACGAGTGAGGGCGAGGGGACCACGCTGAGTGATCGGCTCTGCGTGAAGCCACTAGAGGTGTTATTCCCGAAAGTTCTAATCAGTGAGAGGAAGAACCAGTGTTGGCCTGTATTGTGCCCACTGTGAGAAAAAAAGAAGTACCCTCTATGTGACGTTTCGTGGAAGTCGCTAATTACACTTGTACTGCCACACACACAGCTGGGACACCTCGCATCCGAGCCAAGGCACATTTACCCAACACAGACAGCACTTGCAAGCAATTCAACGTTATGTTGTGTCATCATGGGTTTATTTCACAAAGTTTTTATAGTACCAGCAACAACAAGGGTATTGAATCTTATTCTTTACATGAGTGGCCCTGGGGCTTGCCACGTGGCAGGTTTCGTTTATTGTCTGTACCAGACCCCTCTAGCTCTCTCATCCTGGGTCAGCTGCCCCTTCCATGTCCTGGAAACCATGGCAAGGTCACCCCATGAGGACTGCCTGGATGAAAACCAGCATGGAAGGGGCCCAGGATGGGGACGGCTATGTTTTTTGGCTAGTCCCGTGTGTGTTTGTTGTGTGAGGTGTCTTGATAGCAGTCGTTCTCCACTGTAGTCCTGGCATCTGCTGCTCAGATTCCTTCCACAGCTGTGGTCCGTGGCCCCGTCTCTCCAGGAAACAATGTGGTGTGTGTGTGACGAGTATCACGGGGTGTGTGGGTGGGTGGCATGTATCACGGGGTGGGTGGGTAGTCTGGTGGTAGTGGTCATGGTTGGCAGCGATCCACGACCACAACAACCACCCCTACTGTGTGGTGGACATGCCACCACAAAGCAGCACGCGGCGGAGGAGGGAGGTGATCGCTCTCGCCACGCGAGCAAGGCCCCCTCGCTTCCTCTTCTTTCCCTGCATCACCACCTCCACCACCTGCACCTCCTCCACCTCCTGCTTTGTCTCGTCCTCCATCTCCTCCTCTTCATCCTCCACCACCATCTTTTCTCCATTCTCTGTCTTCTCCATTCTCTGCTCCTGTTCCTCCTCAACCTCTTCCACCACCTCCACCTCCGCCTTCTCCTCTTCCTGTTCCACCTCTGTCTTCTTCTCCATCTTCTCTGCTTGGAAGCACTCTTCTCCAAAGCTTGGAGCAATCAGGCCCTGCACAGGAGTGTCAGAGGTGGATGCGGTGGCGGTGGTGGCAGCGGTGGTGGTGGTGGATGCGGTGGTGGCGGCAGCGGTGGCAGTGGTGGTTACTGCGGTGGAGGCCATGGTGGCGTTGGCGGTGGTGGTGGCGGCGGTGGTGGCGTTGGCGGTGGTGGTGGCGGTGGTGGCGATGGTGGTGGTGGTGACGGCGGTCGTCGCGGTGGTAATGGCGGTCGTGGCAGTGGCGGCGGTGGTGGCGGCGGTGGTGGTGGCGGCGGTGATGGCAGTGGTGGCGGTGGTGGCGGTGGCGGTGGTGACGGCGGTCGTGGCGGTGGTGGTGGCAGTGATGGCGGTGGATGCGGTGGCGGCGGCAGCGGTAGCGGTGGTGGTTACTGCGGTGGTGGTGGTGGCGGAGGTGGCGGTGGTGGTGGTGGCGGCGGTGGCGGCGGTGGTGGCAGTGGTGGTGGCGGGTTTTGTGGCAGTGGCGAAAACAGCGTCAGTGGCAGTGGTGGCGGTGGTGGTGGCAGTGGTAGTGGTGATGGCGGTGGCGGCGGTGGTGGTGGCAGGAGAGGGGGTGGAGGTGCCGGCGGTGGCGGTGGTGGTGATGGTAGCAATGCTGGCGAGGCGCTGCTCCTGCTCAAGGCACTTCTTCTCCTCGACGCGTTTCACGTTGGCGAGACACTTCGCCTCCTTCTCCTCCAGATTATTCTCCTCAGCACACTTCATCTCAAGATGATGCTTCTCATCAATGAAGTACTTCACTTTAATGAGGCGCTTTTTGAGGAGATAGTCTCGGAAGCATTTCTCCTCTGTGCGGCACTTCGCCCTGGCAATGCGCTGCACTTCAAAGAGGCGCTCCTCTTCCATGGTGCATCTTTCTTTGCCAAGGTTCTTTTCCTGGAGATGCTTCACCCCGCTGACGTCCTTCAACTCCCCAATTATCCTCTGATCAAGCAAAGATAAAAAAGGAACATTCAGACATGCACATGCAAGCAAACATTCATACCCACAGGCACGCAAACGTGGACGTGCACATGAACCCAAACAAAAAAACATACTCACACAGATGCAGCCATCCACATTCAGTCATTCAAATCTGCTTAGTACACACTTGAATATACACTCTCACCTGATGTTAACACAATGTCTTATCCATCAATACTTGTATCACATTGTACGTGTAGTACTAACCCCTAAATATCCCAACTCCTATAGAATGAAAATACATGTCACATCCTCATATATCCCCATAAACCCCATGCATGCACTCAATACTTTGCTCGATTGTGACGGTTTCATAGCAATTGTTGGCAATAATCATCACTGGCAATAGTTTTCACAGAATGTCCCATTATAAATATCTGGAAGCCCATACTCTGGACAAACTTCACTGCAGCGCCAATAGTGGGGAACTGTAATGGCAACTTCCAATCAACTCACAGACATAATTCATGTGACTGCCTGATATCCTTCTGTCTTCATTGGTAATAAATGGCCACTTCAAGTGCGTGCATGAGTGGGACGGTGAAGAGATGCGGTGATGGTGTTGGGACATGGTGTTGTGATATGGAGAGGAGAAGTAGTGGAATGTTCTCGAGAGATGGTGTATTGTGATGGTATAGAGGCATGATGAGGCTCTAATATGGTGTATTGAATTGGTGGTCGTGTAGTGTGATGAGAAAGGTGATGGGGAGAATTGGTGTCGTGATATTTTGGTGTGATGGTGTGGTGACATGGTGTGCTAGTTTTCGAGACAATGTCATGTGTTTTAACCCTACAGACCCCATACACATCGTGCTCTCTTTTAGCCCCGCCCCCTCCCAATACGTTCCATTCATTGGCTACCACATTCTGATAAGCTCCTCCCCCCTCCTCCCTCCTTAACTTGTATTTAAGAACTTGCATCTTGGAATCCCTGCCTCACTTGATACAGCAAATTCAGCTGTGACGGTCCCACCTGGGATGGAGACTTGTGTTGCCTCCGAAACGTCGTGATTTTTATTATTTTATTTTTATAAATTTTTATTTCATTTTATACCTACGTGACTTTACCGAAATAACTAAGAGTATGAATCCTTGCAGTCACGAAAGCTTCAAATCTAGAACCCATACACACCTTTGGGGAGCGATTCTTGTAACTTTGGCCTGGGAAAGGGTCCACCTTATCCATAACGTCCCCCCACGTGGTTGACTGGCACGCCGACTCCCGGGCTATGAAGAACAGAAAATTCATTCAAGGGACGAGTAATTAATTAGAGAACGAAGGACATGGAAACTTACAGAACTAATTTTGAGATGCCAGTAATTACCTCTTACCACACAACAGGACCTGCTATTGAGAAATAGTCATCACATGGCAGTAAAACTTTACAAGTCATGTTTTTGTCGGCATTTTGAGACCGTAAATTACGTAAGCTTGAGACCCGAGTTTGAACAAAGATGGCAGAAACTCAAATCTAAACCCATCCTCTTTGCCACACTCGATCATTATGTCTTCCCATTACCACCAAGCCATGTCTACGAAAAGTAATTCATGAAGGAGCCTCCTCCTCCGCATATAATCCATGTGATGCAGGTATCTGGGACTTACCCTCATAGTCATCCAAGATCTCAACCCACGTGATTTGTCTGTCCATGTTGTTGGGAAGGAGTAGATTTTGTTTGAAGTTGGATGGCCTGGGGAGGTTGGAACAATGCTCAGATTTAGCAAACTTTTGAATCACTCAATCATCTTAATTAATACATATTTGACCACTCATTGTACCAATCCAATCACTATCGTGACTATACTCTTAGGTTTTTTTTCGGTAAAGTCAGGTAGGTAAAATAGATAAATAATAAAAATAAATAATAAAAATTATATAAATAAAGTCACGTAGGCAAAATAATTAATTAATAAAGATTCTATTATAGAAATCATATAAATAATAATAGAAATAAAATAATAAATCATGACGTTTCGGAGGCAACATAAGCTTCATTCATCAGGTGTAAAAAGGCACAGCAAAATAACTGTAGTTATTATATAAATAACTACAGTTATTTTTATTATATAAATAACTACAGTTATTTTGCTGTGCCTTTTTACACCTGATGAATGAAGCTTATGTTGCCTCCGAAACGTCATGATTTATTATTTTATTTCTATTATTATTTATATGATTTCTATAATAGAATCTTTATTAATTAATTATTTTGCCTACGTGACTTTACCGAAAAAAACGTAAGAGTATGAATCCTTACAGTCACGAAAGCATCAAATCTAAAACACTATCGTTACTTTTCTTTTGTTGCTGCTAATACTACATAATGCACGGGCATAATATGACTTTAAGACCCCCCACCTCCTACGCATTTCACAAGTAGTGACTAATCCCATATCTGAATTTTCCAGAAATATGCTAAATTCATCTGTTGATATGCAAATTCATTTGTCAAGGCGCCCTTCCCCCTCTAACCCAGCTTAAATATACGCTGCCAAGCTTGGTGGTGTTCATTCAGACGCTGTCTTTTCGACAGCCCTGTTCTTCACCTGAGGACGCCTGCTTGCGTTGTGGCCGAAACGTCGTGAGAATTGTATTTTAATATGTTTTATTTTTATTATTTTATTATTTCCCTTCTGCGTGACTTTACCGAAAGAACCAAGAAGACTATCGTGACTGTTGCTTTAAAAGCCCACTCACTCGCTTGTTTGCCCACTCATGTGTGCGCCCGATCACTCACTCATCCACCCACACGAACATCTTTATTCCAACTGCCTATTCCATTAAACATAATCACCAGACTTAACAATGATATTTCACCTTTAATCCCGACATGCATGTTCATGTACAGCCCATTTGTATTAATCGACTGCTTGATAAAAGACCCATATGCCTTGTGGGTCATTAGGGTCATATGACCATACTTTAATGATTTGTTATAATACGAGCATGACGTCGTAGGTAACTTGATGTCAGTGGTACCACCCATGTGCCTGTGACATCACAGATTGGAGGCAACTATGGCAGCTGCTATGGTCTGAACTTAAAGGCAGACTCCTCCCAAAATGTTGAATAACATTCAATACATATAATGTAGGGCAAAATTGTACCAGCAATCAGAACACAACAATTGTAGACATGTTATTAATATTATATGAGATTTAAACGGATTAGTTATACTCGTTTTAAATGCTGACTCGCTTGGGGTCTAAACAACGACATTAACAGCAACATTTCAGGGAATGCCAAGTATCCTATCTAACAGTTCTAATTTGAATTTTTATTTAAAGCATTCGTGACTGCAGGGATTCATATTCTTGGTTCTTTCGGTGAAGTCACATAGAAGGGAAACAATAAAATAATATGAATATAAAACAATACAATTATCACGACGTTTCGACTGCAACACAAGCAATCATCGTTAGGTGTGAAATCCACAGCAAGATTGCTGAAAATTAAATTATGAACATATAAAAATAATGAAGCTTTAGTTTGTAGTCGAAATGTAAAATAAAAAGAAACCACATTCATCGTCAACAGGGTCGCTCACCTCGTTGAGGATTCGCTCTCAAAAGGCTTCTTCTGCTGCTCCCTCGTGTGCATTCCTCTCGACTGTGGGTGGAGGCGTGGCTGTGACGTAACAGAGGTGACGTCATTAGCGCGAGGCTCCGCCCCCCACGATCCCGGCTGGCGCATCACGTGGTGCAGTGCTGGTTGTGCGCGGGACCGGAAACAGTTTTTTATGTAGTTTATACTTTAGTTTTCTACGTGGTTGTTTAGTAACTGCAGCTACATATCATTAACATTCCTTTCCTTTGTTAATGCTACTTCCTGCACCCCCCTTGGTGCTGCTGATCCTGCATAATGCATGGGCATAATATGACTTTGAATCCCCCCCGCCCACCTCCTACGCATTTCCCATGAATATGCTAAATTCCTCTTCATATGCACATTCCTTTGTTAAGGCTCTCTTCTTCTTCCACCTCCAACTCAGCTTATATATAAGCCCCTAGCTTGGCATTGTCTCATTCTTTACCTGAAGACGGCTGCTTGCGTTGTAGCCGAAACGTCGTGAGAATTATTTTATTTTATTATGTTTTATTTTTATTATTTTATTACTTCCCTTCTACGTTACTTTACCGAAAGAACCAAGAAGATGAATCCCTTCAGTCACGAAAGCTTTAAATCGAAATTTAACCCTCACCCCCAGTTCGCATTTCCGTCCCTAGGTTCGCATATATATATATACATATGACATCCATACATACGAGTATCATGGGATTATTATGTAGGAGGTCATAGAATGAATCTAACTCATTTGCCTTGCTTTCATCCCTCGACTGATATTCATCTTCGGTGGATGCATGAGCAACCACCACTCCTCGCCTCCCGTTGATTGGGAGGTGTGCCCACGGTAGCCTGGGGCTTAGAGCTTTCCACACCTTACGCCACGCTCCCACGCCTCCTTGATTCGTTTTTTTTTCTCAGAAGAAGAGCCCCCTGTTGTTTGGAATTCCCCAGCCACAAGTAAAGTTCTGTAAAAACAATCTGCTACCTCATCGGCGGTGCCGGACGTTAACGCTGCGGTGGATGTGAGCAATGTCCTGGAGGGAATATTCTTAGGTTTTTTCGGTAAAGTCACGTAGGTAAAACATTACAATTAATGAAAGTAAAATAAAAATAAAAATCACGACGTTTCGGAGGCAACACAAGTCTCCGTCATCAGGTGGGACCGTCACAGCCAGATTTGCTGCATCAAGTGAGGCAATGATTCAAGATGTAATCCCTTAAGAGCAAGTTGAGGGGGGAGGAGAGGGGGGGCGGAGCTCATCAGAATGTGGTAGCCAATGAATGGAACGTATCGGGAGGGAGGTGGGCGGGGCTCAAAGACGGCACGACGTGTCACGGAGAACGTCTCGGGAGGGGGGAGGGGGGCCAAAAGAATGCACAACGTGGTACAGGTCGGCGGCTTGGACGTTGTGCATTCTGTAAACTAATATTAATGTATCGGCCATAACTGTGAAATACCATCTAAAATATCACAATGTTGATCGAGGTATACTTAAGTTAAGAGGTGCATGTGTTGACGTGGTTTAATGAAAATATTTAAGGACCACTGTGTGTCTAGACAACGAAGGTGAATTGTTATATTCGATCAATTTAAATGGTTAGAATTGCTATGGGTACCCATCTGGATGGTGTAGTTTGTAAGTGTTGTTTATCATTATAACCATTATTAGTCTATAGCAGAAAGTCTCGTGTGTTTTTACACTGCTGTGTATGTACAGTGCTTTGTGTACGTATGTGTTTTAATTTTCCACGTGTTTTCACGGTAATTGCATTGAATGTGGAGCAGTTACCTATCGGATTACTTGTTGATGTGGTGTGATGTGCAGTGGTTGTGAGGTGGTTCAATTCCTGATTTTACTCTCGTAGTTAAGTGGTCTTGTGGAGCCAAAGTTTGAGAAAGACTGTGATCATATATTTGCTCAATATTAAAAAAATATATATTTCATTTTCCTCATTGTTTAATAATTACTGCAGATGATCGGTTCCAGGATGTATACGTGGATTTCACGTTCGTTGTTCCTGTGTTTGATGGCTTTCACTTCTGGATGGATAGCTTCTATCGATAAGGACGTCAATGGGGAATGACAAATAGACGTTTACGTGTTTTATTTTGAGAAGATTTTTTAACTATTGAATTCTTGAAAGTAAAATAATTGTCTCGTTCCTTAACTGTTTGACCAAAAAAAGATTGATTAATATTTCGATACGAGTGTTAACATCAATATTCTTGCAGATTAATAAAGACCTGATTTGTTTTTAAAGATAACTGATCGTTCGTTATATCCTTCCTTAAAAAGAACATGGACGAGTAGACATGCACACATGAGTGTGCTTCCAAACACGACTGTATATATATATACAGCAGCGTGCATTCACACACTAGTTGTAATATACAGGGGTGTACATACAGACAAAGCAGTAGACGTACACACACGAATGCTTCTCTTGTTGTAATGTTTCTACTGTTATGGTTTATCGTATACATAAAGTTATCTAATAGTTTGTTAACTGTACAATGCTTATATCACACACATGGTCACACACACACGAACCAAAGACAAGTGAACATACACAGCAATGCAAATGCACACAGCCTTACAAGCTATACCATTTAGATGAGTATTAAAAGTTGATGACAGTAATTGTGATCTTGATTTGAAGCTGTCGTGACTGCAGGAATCCATACCCTTGGTTCTTTCGGCAAAGTCACGTAGATAGAAAAATTATCAAATAAAACAAAAAATAATGAATCGCGGAAAATATAATCCAGCTGGATAATTTTAATAATATATCACAACGAAACCTCGTGATATATATGTTTTTGTTAAATTTTTTATGTTTCTACCTACGTGACTTTACCTAAAGAACCAAAGAGTATGGATCCCTCCAGTCATGAAAACTTCAAATCTAGATTGAGTGTAGTAAAGTAATCAGTTTAGTTTATTTGCTTCCATTTGTTTACTTCTGATACGGCACACTGGTTCGGATTATTCTTCCCATTTATGATATATCTCTAGAATCATTTGCATTATCTTCATTAACTTCCTTGCATTCAATTGTTTTTCTCGGAAGTAACGCTCCTCATATCTAGCAACATACCTAAACGGCCAAACCATACACAGCAAGGCATCGGTGTCTGTTTGTGGAGCCGGCCACGCCGGAGCGGTTATATGCGGGGTGTGAACACATGATTATACATACCTATACACACACATGCACGCATGTACATATCCACATCAACGAGTGTAAATAAACACACGAGTGGAAATACACAGCAGTACATATCCATGGACATACACACAGTAGCAGACTCGGATAGCTGGGTTTTGTTATTATTTTCACAAGTTAAACTGACGATATGAATCTTAGATGCCCCACAACACTGAACGTTATGCGAATGACACAAACGCATGCGATTCTAATTCCACTCCAAACGCTTGGCCTCATGTTTAATGCGTGTTGTGAAGTTATTATTTTAGTTTATTTGCATGAAGTATGTTTAAAGATCATACTTCCATTTGTTTGTCTTTGCTACGGCACACTGGTTTGGATTATTCATCCCATTAATGAAATCTCTCTAGAATCATTTGCATTTTCTTCATAAACTTCCTTGCATTCAATTGTTATTCTTGAAAGTAATGCTCTCCATATCTAGCAACACACCTAAGCTCATGTAGACATTGTGCTTAAACCTAAATATTAATGTGCATTTCACTGCATTATTGCTGGCTTCTGTTTGAATACAGATGGGCATAATTATGTGCATGTTGTTTGTTTGCATATTTATAATGGTCTGTAAACTGCTATCAATTTATCGGACTTACCTCTGAAATGCATCCATAATAGAGGTGTTTGGGTTAGATTGCATAAATATATAAATGTGTCGTTCAAACCCGCCTTCACCCGACACATCCAACTAGTAAGGGTTGTCACCTAAACAAAACATGCCAATTCGTCACTAGTACAGCACACCGGTGTGTTGGAGAGCCAAGCCACAACCTTTACAATCTGAGTACGACGATTCGGCAGTAATTACAACTAGCTTGATCAGGCGACAGCCAGATTTGTGAAGTCTTACTGTTTCGTTCCTTATATTGAAGCGAAAATGTGTTGACCACGCAGCTGCGCTCTTGCACAATGTGGGGGGGGGGGGTTACTGTAGCAATGTACATTAAGCGTGTGCATTATGTGAACCCTTTGGACTTGTTCTTCCTGTCTATTGTGTTTATTACTTCAGGACGAATGGCTTCAATCGATAAGGACGTCAATTGGGAATGATTTATCGATGTTTACGTGTTTTATTTGAGAAGATTTTATAACTGTTGAATTCCTGAAAGTGAAATGATTTTCCAAGTTTCTAAACCGTTTGACCAAGCGAATTGATGAAAAAATGTAATGCGAGTTTTAATGTCAATATTCTTGCAAATCAATAAAGACCTGATTGGTTTTTTAAAAAACACAGACGAGTAGACATGCACACGCGAGTGTGCATCCAAACACTGCTGCATTTATAAATCGGAGTGCATGCCGACAAAGGGCAGCGGACTTCAATAGAGCGCAGCTGCGTGGTCAACATATCAATGCTTCTATATAAGGAACGAAACAGTGAGACTTCCCAAATCTGACTGTCGACTGATGAAGCTAGTTTTAATTACAGGAGAAACGTCGTACTCAGATTGTAAATGTTGTGGCTTGGCTCTCCAACACACCGGTGTGCTGTACTAGTGACAAATATGCATGTTCTGTTTACGTGACAACCCTTACTATTTAGCTTTGTCAGGTGGTGGCGGGTTTCAACGACACATTTGTATATTTAAGCGATCTAACCCAAAAAACCTTTAATATGGACATTATAATAAACCACTTACAAGCTAAACCATTCAGATGATTATTCAAAGTTCATGGCAGAGTTTTTAATATAAAACACTCGTTTTCTAGAAGCACCCCGCTCAACACGATTGTCATTAAATATATTTATAAAACAAAGTCAGTACAGTATAAACTTGCACATTTTATTCCAAATCAAGCTTGAGATCACCAATTTTTATATTTCAGACTGTATGTCGCTTTATAATCCTCTAAACTTGCAGCAGTTTAGAAGACATTGGGGAGTGAATATTTTCAAATTAACACGAAGCACGGAATTATGCATGGAGATGCACTTCCTTATTCAAACGGAAGTGTACAATTATGCAGTGAGATGTACATACGTATTATGTTGCTAGATATGCGAATTGTTAATGTAAAAATTAACAATTGAATGCAAAGTCCATGATAGGCCAAGTCGAGAACAAAGGATTTGGATGCTAGAGCGAAGTTATAAGGGGCTTAAAATCAGACCTCAAGGTCATTTCGAGAGGGATTTTGCTGAGGATAGACGCTCGACTCCTAGCTCTGCAGATCACCCTTCTTCCACGAGACCCAGCCTGGCGAGAACGATTGCTTGGCGACTGGTTGGCGACTTCGCTTCGGGAGAGTTCGTGGCGATCTCTTCAGACGGGTTACAGGGACATCGATACGCGGTGCATCAACAAGTAAGTGTCTTTGTTAGTGGATAAACTGGTAATCGCGTGTGTAGTCCGACTTACGAGACGTTACTGTGTCTCGGTTAGACGTTGGTAAGAGTTTGCTTCTTGGCGATTTGAGCCAGACATCCACGCAGCTTAAAGGGTGCATTTTACTCTAAAAAACACCCGCAACTGTCACTGAAGAATCAGTCACATGGAGCAGATAACCTTTACACAGCGCCACACACACACGGGTGAGAAGCCATTCAATTGCTCTCTTTGTGGGAAGGCATTTTCACTGAAACAAAATCTTCACACTCATCAGAACACACACACGGGCGTGAAGCCATTCAATTGCTCTGTGTGTTTGAAGTCATTTGCACAGAAATCAACTCTTAACACTCACCAGAATACACACACGGGCATGAAGCCATTCAAGTGCTCTGTGTGTGGGAAGGCATTTGCACGGAAATCACATCTTCATCGTCACCAGAAAACACACACGGGCGTGAAGCCGTTCAATTGCGCTGTGTGCGGGAAGGCATTTGCAAGGAAGTCAGATCTTCACACGGTCATCACCCCGAAACAAGCATGAGAAGATCCGCAATGATAGGGAAGTGAAATCAAAAGGTGAAAAACAAAATGCTGCATTGAGTCCTGAAAAAAATCCCTCTTTCGAACCATAGCATGGTGGAACCTGAGAGATGCGTGGATGTAGTGGATGTAATGAGTCCTGACGACAATTCCTCTTTAGACCCCATGCGGGTTGATAATGAGAAATGGCTGCTGGAGTTGCTGGATAATCAAAGTATTGAGTACTTCTGTTAAAGTCCTAGAATGTGCACGTTTGTGTCTCTGTTAGATCAATTTATTAGGTGCAATTGATTATATCAATGATTTCCAGCACTACTCCAATCTAGTGTAATTATTTTAACAAAACCGTTTGATTGCTCTGTGTGTTGGAAGCATTTTCACGATCAGCAACACTTCACAGGCATCATCAGTTCAGATGAATGTCTTCCTTTTAAGTTCCAGAAGTGTTCACTGATTTCAGAATGACAACAATTTTATACTTTGAACGAATGGCTTCAGTCGAAAAGGACGTCAAAGGGGAAATCGACGTTTACGTGTTTGATTTTAAGAATATCCTTTAACTGTTGAATTCCTATTGGGAAATAATTTGCCTAGTTCCTTTCCTGTTTGAGCATGCGTATTAATAAAGATTTCGATACGAGTATTAACGTCAACTTTCTTGCAGATTAATAAAGACCTGATTTGTTTTTAAAGATGACTGATCGTACGTTATTGCTACCATATCCTTCCTTTAAAAAAACACGGACGAGTAGACATACACACACGAGTGTGCATCCAAACACGACTGTATATACAGCGGTGTGCATTCACACACGAGTGTGCATGTGTTTCTACGAGTTTTAACGTTAATATACTTGCAGAACAATAAAGACCTGCTATGTTAAAGATGACTGATCGTCCCTTATTGCTACAATGTTCATAGCGAACACGTGTGGAGGCGAGTTGCAGGTGAAGCATCTCCATCACACAAGTTTACCCTTACCTGGCAGCATCGTGGCAGTCCGCTGGTCACACTCACTACGTCACACTCACGAGCTGTAGGGGCGGGGCTCTGTCTGCTCAGTGGCGCTGTTTTAATTCAATTAGCACCACGAGCGGGGAGTCTCATCCCTGTAGTTCCCTGTTGAGGTGGCGCATTCCTACCACGTTGCCCCTATATTATTTGTACGACACAAAATAAAAATAATTTGTTTGTTCCAATACATAATCATACACGAGTACACATATACACCCCATGTACACACACCCACACACGAGTGGACATACACAGCGCTGTAGAAACTTACACGAATGTGCATATACACTGCTTCATACATACACACACAGGTGCACATGCATACAAGTGCGCATACACACACGAGTGTACATACACAGCAGTGTACCTGCAAAGGGATTGCGTTCTACTACACGAACAAATGTGCGCACAAATTATTGTACATACCTATACACACACATTCACGCATGTGCATACCCACATCAACGAGTGTAAATAAACACACGAGTGGACATACACAGAAGTACAGATCCATGTACATACAAACAGTAGTATTTTTTTTCACGAGCCCCCTGTTGTTTGGAATTACCCAGCCACGAGTAAAGTTCTGTAAATCCAATCCGCTACCTCATCGGCGGTGCCGGACGTTAACGCTGCGGTGGATGTGAGCAATGTCCTGGAGGGAAGGCTCGTAGCCACCACAGAGGCCCACGAGGTCTCTGGACGGGTGCGAGGCGCTGGTAACCTCTCCATATTCAATGCAATTATCATTTTAAAAAACATCCAAAATATTAAACACATACACACGAGTTTAACATGTAGGATTTCGGGACCAATAGCATCCATAACATATGTTGTTAGGTTAGATCGCTGACGTATATAAATGTGTCTTTAAAATAAAACATTAAATAAATGCATGGCGACAAAGGAAAGCGTACTTCAGTATAAATTAATAAATACGATAGACAGGAAAGACACGTTCAAAGGGCTCGCAATAATGCACACACTTAATGGACATTGCCTCAGTAATCCCACGCCCCCCCCAACATTGTTCAAGAACGCAGCTGCGTCGTCAACACATCTATGCTTATATATAAGAAACTAAACAGTGAGACTTCCCAAATCTGGCTGTCGACTGATGAAGCTAGTTTTAATTACAGGAGAAACGTCGTACTCAGATTGTAAATGTTGTGGCTTGGCTCTCCAACACACCGGTGTGCTGTACTAGTGACAAATTTGCATGTTCTGTTTACGTGACAACCCTAACTAGTTGACTTTGTCGGGTGGTGGCGGGTTTCAACGACACATTTATATATTTAAGCTATCTAACCCAAAAAAACCTTTAATATGGACATTATAATAAACCACGCTTACAAGCTAAACCATTCAGATCATTATTTAAAATTCATGGCAGAAATTATAATATATAACACTCGTTTTCTAGAAGCACCCCGCTCAACACGATTGTCATTAAATATATTTATAAAACAAAGTCAGTACAGTATAAACTTGCACATTTTATTCCAAATCAAGCGCGAAATCACCAATTTTGATATTTCAGACTGTATGTCGCTTTATAATCCTCTAAACTTGCAGCAGTTTCGAGGACATTGGGGGGTGAATATTAGCAAATTAACACGAAGCACGGAATTATGCATGGAGATGCACATCCTTATTCAAACGGAAGTGTACAATTTTGCAGTGAGATGTACATACGTATTATGTTGCTAGATATGCGGATTGTTAATGTAAAATTAGCAATTGAATGCAAAGTCCATAATAGGCCAAGTCGAGAACAAAGGATTTGAATGCGAGAGCGAAGTTATAAGGGGCTTAAAATCAGACCTCAAGATCATTTCGAGAGGGATTTTGCTGAGGATAGACGCTAGACTCCCCGCTCTGCAGATAACCCTTCTTCCACGAGACCCAGCCTGGCGAGCACGATTGCTTGGCGACTGGTTGGCGACTTCGCTTCGGGAGAGTTCGTGGCGATCTCTTCAGACGGGTTACAGGGACATCGATACGCCGTGCATCAACAAGTAAGTGTCTTTGTTAGTGGATAGACTGGTAATCGCGTGTGTAGTCCGACTTCCGAGACGTTACTGTGTCTCGGTTAGACGTTGGTAAAAAGTTAGCTTCTTGACGATTTGAGCCAGACATGCACGCAGCTTAGAGGGTGCATTTTACTCTAAAAAACACCCACTACTGTCACTGAAGAATCAGTCACATGGAGCAGATAACCTTTCCACAGCGCCACACACACACGAGTGAGAAGCCATTCAATTGCTCTGTGTGTGGGAAGGCATTTTCACTGAAACAAAATCTTCAAAGTCACCAAAAAACACACACGAGCGAGAAGCCGTTCAATTGCTCTGTGTGCGGGAAGGCATTTGCACTGAAATCAGATCCTCCCAGGCACCAGAAAACACACTCGGATGAAAAGTCATTAAATTGCTTTACGGGGGAGAAGACATTTTCACGGTCATCACCCCGAAACAAGCATCACAATATCCGCAATGATAGAGAAGTGAAATTCAAAGTGCTGAAAAAAATGCATCTTTCAAACGTAGGCAGGTGGATCCTGAGAGATGGTTGAATGTAGCGGATGTAATGAGTCCTGACGACAATTCCTCTTTCGACCCCATGCAGTTGGATCCTGAGAGATGGCTAGATGTAGTGGATATAATCAGCGCTGACGATAATTCCACTTTCGACCCCATGAAGTTGGATCCGGAGAGATGGCTGGATGTAGTGGAGTGGCTGAAGACTCAAACGTATTGAGTACATCTGTTAACTGTTGCCCTGTGTATATTCGTGTCTCTTAGATATATTTTTTCAGTGATTTCCAGTACTCCGAGCTAGAGTGATGTGAATGCTCTATAATGTGTTCAGATGAAAGTCTTCCTTTTAAGTTCCAGAAGTGCTCACTTATTTCAGGATGGCAACAATTTTATACTTCGATAGATACATTGCTTCGTCTGGTAGTTGGATCATCGGGGCTGTTAAATGGCTGGTGCTTATGCTGGGAGGTGGTTTGTGTTGCAATCTTCTCACAGCAAATTATGTGAGCTTGCTGTCTTATTTATTCCAGACTTTGTCACATTAAGGTGGTGCTTCGTAGTCCTATCGGATTACTTGTTGATGTGGTGTGATGCGCACTGGTTGTGAGGTGGTTCAATTCCTGATTTTACTCTCGTTGTGAAGTGGTCTTGTTGAGCTAAAGTTGGAGAAAGACTGTGATCATAACTTTGCTCATTATGAGAAAAAGCATTTTCCTCATTGTTTAATAAAAACTACAGCAGATGATCGGTTTCAGGATGTACGTGGATTTCAGGTTCGTTGTTCCTGTGTTTGATGGCTTTGACTTAAGGATGAATAGCTTCAATCGATAAGGATGTCAATGGGGAATGATAAATCCACGTTTGCGTGTTTGATTTTGAGAAGATTTTAAACTATTACATTACTGAAAATAAAATAATTTGTCTCGTTCTTTAACTGTTTGACCAAACGAATATTAATAAAGATTTCGATACAAGTTTTAGCATCAATATTCTTGCAGATTAATAAAAACCTGATTTGTTTTAAAAAAAAATGACTGATCGTACGTTATTGCTACAATATCCTTCCTTAAAAAAACACTGACGAGTAGACATGCACACACGAGTGTGCATCCAAGCACCACTATATATATACAGCGGTGTGCATACACACATGAGTGTGCATATACAGGGGTGTACATACAGACATACAATGCAGTGTACACATACACGCGAGTGTGCATGCACAGCATTATTAACGTTCATAATTTTTTTGCAGATGAATAAAAATCTGATTTTTTAAAAGTTATTTTGATACTTCAGACTAGACTTGAAGCTTTCGTGACTGCAAGGATTCATATTCTTAGGTTTTTTCGGTAAAGTCACGTAGGTAAAACATTAAAATTAATAAAAGTAAAATAAAATAAACATCACGACGTTTCGGAGGCAACACAAGCTTCCGTCTTCAGGTGGAACCGTCACAGCCACGACAGCTTTATCAAGTAAATGAGAGATTGCAGGAGCTACCACTCCGTTTATATATAATGGTTGGAGAGGGGGGGGGGGGAAGCGGCAAGTACATCACACTTTTTATTCCGCTTCCCCCCCCCCCCCTCTCCAACCATTATATAAACGGAGTGGTAGCTCCTGCAATCTCTCATTTACTTGATACCGCTGTCGTGGCTGTGACGGTTCCACCTGAAGACGGAAGCTTGTGTTGCCTCCGAAACGTCGTGATTTTTATTTTATTTTTATTTTACTTTTATTAATTTTAATGTTTTACCTACGTGACTTTACCGAAAAAACCTAAGAATAAGAGGCAGGGGGGTTTAAGAAACTCAATTATTTGTTTCAACTACTGTGGCAGAAGGTGAAGAGAGGGGCAGTGGTGCAGTGGAGTAGAAGGGCAGTGGAGCATTGGACCTGAGGAGAAGTGGGACAGTGGAGCAGAGGGGGCAGTGCGGCAAAGGGGCAGAGGGAAAGAGGTCATTGGGTCAGTGGAGTAGAGTGGCAGTGTTGTGCAGGAGGCGATTCATCTGAATATATTTTCCCACCACTATTTGTATTTTCTCTGAAGAAGGACCATTTCCCAAAACGTCTCTCATATGTTTGTCCTTTTGTAATGACAGGGTTACACCTGTTGACATGACAAAGTGACACCTGCTGTCCTGGGAAGACCACGCCGAGTGATCGGCTCTGCGTGCAGCCACTAGAGATGTTATTGCCGAGAGTTATATTCAGTGAGAGGAAGAACCAGTGTTGGCCTGTATTGTGCCCACTGTGAGAAATAAAGAAGAAGTACCCTCTATGTGACGTGTCGTGGAAGTCGCTCATTACACTTGTACTGCCACACACACAGCTGGGACACCTCACATCCGAGCCAAGGCACATTTACCCAACACAGACAGCATTTGCCAGCAATTCAACGTTATGTTGTGTCATCATGGGTTTATTTCACAAAGTTTTTATAGTACCAGCAACAACAATGGTATTGAATCTTATTCTTTACAAGAGTGGCCCTGGGGCTTGCCACGTGGCAGGTTTCGTCAATTGTCTGTACAAGACCCCTCTAGCTCTCTCATCCTGGGTCAGCTTCCCCTTCCATGTCCTGGAAACCATGGCAAGGTCACCCCATGAGGACTGCCTGGATGAAAACCAGCATGGAAGGGGCCCAGGATGGGGACGGCTATGTTTTTTGGCTAGTCCCGTGTGTGTTTGTTGTGTGAGGTGTCTTGATAGCAGTCGTTCCCCACTGTAGTCCTGGCATCTGCTGCTCAGATTCCTTCCACAGCTGTGGTCCCAGTGGCACCGTCTCTCCGGGGAACCATGTGGTGTGTGTGTGACGTGTATCACAGGGTGTGTGGGTGGGTGGGTGGCATGTATCACGGGGTGGGTGGGTAGTCTGGTGATAGTGGTTATGGTTGGCAGCGATCCACGACCACAACAACCACCCCTACTGTGTGGTGGACATGCCACCACACAGCAGCACGCGGCGGAAGAGTGAGGTGATCGCTCTCGCCACGCGAGCAAGGCCCCCTCGCTTCCTCTTCTTTCCCTGCATCACCACCTCCACCACCTGCACCTCCTCCACCTCCTGCTTTGTCTCGTCCTCCATCTCCTCCTCTTCATCCTCCACCACCATCTTTTCTCCATTCTCTGTCTTCTCCATTCTCTCCTCCTGTTCCTCCTCAAGCTCCTCCACCACCTTCTCCTCTTCCTGTTCCACCTCTGTCTTGTTCTCCATCTTCTCTGCTTTGAAGCACTCTTCTCCAAAGCTTGGAGCAATCGGGCCCTGCACAGGAGTGGCAGAAGTGGATGCGGTGGCGGTAGCCGTGGTGGCGGTGATGGCGGTGAATGCAGTGGCGGCGGCAGCGGTGGCAGTGGTGGTGGTGGCGGTGATGGCGGTGGATGCGGTGGCGGCGGTGGTGGTGGTGGTGGCGGTGGCAGTGGTGGTGGCGGCGGTCGTGACGATGGTGGTGATGGCGGCGGCAGTGGTGGCGGTGGTGGCCGTGGTGGTGGTGATGGAGGTGGTGGAGGTGGTGGCGGTGGTGGCAGTGGTGGTGGCGGTGGTGGCCGTGGTGGAGGTGATGGCGGTGGTGGTGGAGGCGGTGGTGGTGGTGGTGGCGACGGTGGTGGCAGTGGCGGCGGTGTTGGCGGTCGTGACGGTGGTGGCGGTGGCAATGGCAGTGGTGGCGGCGGGTTTTGTCGCAGTGGCGACAACGGCGTCGGTGTCAGTGGTGGCGGTGGTGGCGGTGGTGGCGAGGCGCTGCTCCTGCTCAAGGCGCTTCTCCTCCTCGACGCGTTTCACGTTGGCGAGACACTTCTCCTCCTCCTCCTCCTCCAGATTGTTCTCCTCAGGACACTTCATCTCGAGATGATGCTTGTCATCAATGAAGTACTTCACTTGAATGAGGCGCTTCTTGAGGAGATAGTCTCGGAAGTACTTCTCCTCTGTGCGACACTTCGCCCTGGCAATGCGCTGCACCTCAAAGTGGCGCTCCTCTTCCATGGTGCATCTTTCTTTGCCAAGGTTCTTTTCCTGGAGATGCTTCACCCCGCTGACGTCCTTCAACTCCCCAATTATCCTCTGATCAAGCAAAGATAAGCAAAGGAACATTCAGACATGCACATGCAAGCAGACATTCATACCCACAGGCACGCAAACGTGGACGTGCACATGAACCCAAACAAAAAAACATACTCACACATGTATGTACAGATGCAGCCATCCACATTCAGTCATTCAAACTTGCTTAGTACACACAGACATAATTCATGTGACTGCCTGATATCATTCTGTCTTCATTGGTAATAAATGGCCACTTCAAGTACCTGCATGAGTGGGACGGTGAAGAGATGCGGTGATGGTGTCGGGACATGATGTTGTGATATGGAGAGGAGAAGTAGTGGAATGTTCTCGAGAGATGGTGTATTGTGATGGTATAGAGGCATGATGAGGCTCTAATATGGTGTATTGAATTGGTGGTCGTGTAGTGTGATGAGAAATGTGATGGTGAGAGTTGGTGTCGTGATATTTTGGTGTGGATGGTGTGGTGACATGGTGTGCTAGTTTTCGAGACAATGTCGTGTGTTTTAACCCTACAGACCCCATACACATCGTGCTCTCTTTTAGCCCCGCCCCCCTCTCCCAATACGTTCCATTCATTGGCTACCACATTCTGATAAGCTCCTCCCCCCTCCTTAACTTGTATTTAAGAAATTGCATCTTGGAATCCCTGCCTCACTTGATACAGCAAATTCAGCTGTGACGGTCCCACCTGGGACGGAGACTTGTGTTGCCTCCGAAACGTCGTGATTTTTATTATTTTATTTTTATAATTTTTATTTAATTTTATACCTACGTGACTTTTCCCGAAATAACTAAGAGTATGAATCCTTGCAGTCACGAAAGCTTCAAATCTAGAACCCATACACACCTTTGGGGAGCGATTCTTGTAACTTTGGCCTGGGAAAGGGTCCACCTTATCCATAACGTCCCCCCACGTGGTCGACTGGCTCGCCGACTCCCGGGCTATGAAGAACAGAAAATGCATTCCAAGGACGAGTAATGAATTAGAGAACGAAGGACATGGAGTTTCACAGAACTAATTTTGAGATCCCAGTAATTACCTCTTACCACACAACAGGACCTGCTATTGAGAAATAGTCATCACACGGCATTTCAACTTTACAAGTCATGTTTTTGTCCGCATTTTGAGACCGTAAATTACATAAGCTTGAGACCCGAGTTTGAACAAAGATGGCAGAAACTCAAATCTAAACCCATCCTCTTTGCCACACTCGATCATTACGTCTTCCCATTACCACCAAGCCATGTCTACGAAAAGTAATTCAACAAGGAGCCTCCTCCTCCGCATATAATCCATGTGATGCAGGTATCTGGGACTTACCCTCATAGTCATCCAAGATCTCAGCCCACGTGATTTGTCCGTCCATGTTGTTGGGAAGGAGTAGATTTTGTTTGAAGTTGGATGGCCTGGGGAGGTTGGAACAATGTTCAGATTTAGCAACCTTTTGAATCACTCATCCTCCTAATTAATACATATTTGACCACTCATTGTACCAATCCAATCACTATCATGACTATACTCTTAGGTTTATTTTCGGTAAAGCCACGTAGGTAAAAATAGATAATAAATAATAAATAATAAGAATAATAGCAATAATAATAGAAATAAAATAATAACTCACGACGTTTCGGAGGCAACACAAGCTTCCTTCATCAGGTGTAAAAAGGCACCGCAAAATAACTGTAGTTAGGTGTAAAAAGGCAAACTAACTACAGTTATTTTACAGTTATTCAACAGTTATTTTGCTGTGCCTTTTTACACCTGATGAAGGAAGCTTGTGTTGCCTCCGAATCGTCGTGAGTTATTTTTTATTTATATTATGATAAATATTGTAGACGCTATTTATTTATTTCCCCCTACGTGACTTTTCCCGAAAAAAACCTAAGAGTATGAATCCTTGCAGTCATGAAAGCTTCAAATCTAAAACACTATCGTTACTTTTTTGTTGTTGCTGCTAATCCTACATAATGCACGGGCATAATATGACTTTGAGACCCCCCCCCCCACCTCCTACGCATTTCACAAGTAGTGACTAATCCCATATCTGAATTTTCCAGAAATATGCTAAATTCATCTGTTGATATGCAAATTCATTTGTCAAGGCGCCCTTCCCCCTCTAACCCAGCTTAAATATACGCTGCCAAGCTTGGTGATGTTCATTCAGACGCTGTCTTTTCGACAGCCCTGTTCTTCACCTGAGGACGGCTGCTTGCGTTGTGGCCGAAACGTCGTGAGAATTGTATTTTAATATGTTTTATTTTTATTATTTTATTATTTCCCTTCTGCGTGACTTTACCGAAAGAACCAAGAAGACTATCGTGACTGTTGCTTTAAAAGCCCACTCACTCGCTTGTTTGCCCACTCATGTGTGCGCCCGATCACTCACTCATCCACCCACACGAACATGTTTATTTCAACTGCCTATTCCATTAAACATAATCACCAGACTTAACAATGATATTTCACCTCTAATCCAGACATGCATGTTCATGTACAGCCCATTTGTATTAATCGACTGCTTGATAAAAGACCCATATGCCTTGTGGGTCATTAGGGTCATATGACCATACTTAAATAATTTGTTATTACTGCCACATGTTATTCATATTCTATGCGATTTAAACGGGTTAGTTATGCTCGTTTTAAATGCTGACTCGCCTGGGGTCTAAACAACGACAGTAACAGCAACATTTCAAGGCATGCCAAGTAACCCATCTAACCTCGTTGAGGATTCGTTCTCAAAAGGCTTCTTCTGCTGCTCCCTCGTGTGCATTCCTCTCGACTGTGGGTGGAGGCGTGGCTGTGACGTAACAGAGGTGACGTCACTAGCGCGAGGCTCCGCCCCCCACGACCCCGGCTGGCGCATCACGTGGTGCAGTGCTGGTTGTGCGCGGGACCGGCAACAGCAGGGCCCTGGGTTCGACTTCAGACTCCGTGTTCTACACAGCGAGGGTGAGTGGGTGAGTGAGTGGGTGAGTGAGTGGGTGAGTGAGTGGGTGGGTGAGTGGGTGAGAGATTGGGTGAGTGGGTGGGTGAATGGGTGGGTGAGTGAGTGGGTGAGTGAGTGGGTGAGTGAGTGGGTGAGTGGGTGGGGTGAGTGGGTGAGTGAGTGGGTGAGTGGGTGGGTGGGTGCCTGGGTGAGTGGGTGGGTGGGTGGTGTGGGTGAATGGGGTGAGTGAGTGGGTGAGTGGGTGGGTGGGTGAGTGGGTGGGTGAATGGGTGGGTGGGTGGGTGAATGGGTGGGTGGGTGAATGGGTGGGTGGGTGAGTGGGTGGGTGGGTGAGTGGGTGGGGTGGGTGGGTGAGTGGGTGGGTGGGTGGGTGAGTGGGTGGGTGGGTGGGTGAGTGGGTGGGTGGGTGGGTGAGTGGGTGGGTGGGTGAGTGGGTGAATGGGTGGGTGGGTGGGTGAGTGGGTGAATGGGTGGGTGGGTGGGTGAGTGGGTGAATGGGTGGGTGGGTGGGTGAGTGGGTGAATGGGTGGGTGGGTGAGTGGGTGAATGGGTGGGTGGGTGAGTGGGTGAATGGGTGGGTGGGTGGGTGAGTGGGTGGGTGGGTGAGTGGGTGGGTGGGTGGGTGAATGGGTGGGTGGGTGAATGGGTGGGTGGGTGGGTGAATGGGTGGGTGGGTGAGTGGGTGAATGGGTGGGTGGGTGGGTGAGTGGGTGGGTGGGTGGGTGAGTGGGTGGGTGGGTGGGTGGGTGAGTGGGTGGGTGGGTGGGTGGGTGAGTGGGTGGGTGGGTGGGTGGGTGGGTGGGTGAATGGGTGGGTGGGTGAATGGGTGGGTGGGTGGGTGAATGGGTGGGTGGGTGGGTGAATGGGTGGGTGGGTGAATGGGTGGGTGGGTGAGTGGGTGAATGGGTGGGTGGGTGAGTGGGTGAATGGGTGGGTGGGTGAGTGGGTGAATGGGTGGGTGAATGGGTGGGTGGGTGAGTGGGTGAATGGGTGGGTGGGTGAGTGGGTGAATGGGTGGGTGGGTGGGTGGGTGAATGGGTGGGTGGGTGGGTGAGTGGGTGGGTGGGTGAGTGGGTGAATGGGTGGGTGGGTGAATGGGTGGGTGGGTGGGTGAATGGGTGGGTGGGTGAATGGGTGGGTGGGTGGGTGAATGGGTGGGTGGGTGGGTGAATGGGTGGGTGGGTGGGTGGCTGAATGGGTGGGTGGCTGAATGGGTGGGTGGCTGAATGGGTGGGTGGGTGGCTGAATGGGTGGGTGGGTGAATGGGTGGGTGGGTGGGTGAATGGGTGGGTTGGTGAATGGGTGGGTGGGTGGGTGAATGGGTGGGTGGGTGGGTGAATGGGTGGGTGGGTGGGTGAATGGGTGGGTGGGTGGGTGAATGGGTGGGTGGGTGGGTGAATGGGAGGGTGGGTGGGTGAATGGGTGGGTGGGTGGGTGAATGGGTGGGTGGGTGGGTGAATGGGTGGGTGGGTGAGTGGGTGAATGGGTGGGTGGGTGGGTGAGTGGGTGGGTGGGTGGGTGAGTGGGTGGGTGGGTGGGTGAGTGGGTGGGTGGGTGGGTGGGTGGGTGGGTGGGTGAATGGGTGGGTGGGTGAATGGGTGGGTGGGTGGGTGAATGGGTGGGTGGGTGGGTGAATGGGTGGGTGGGTGAGTGGGTGAATGGGTGGGTGGGTGAGTGGGTGAATGGGTGGGTGGGTGGGTGGGTGAATGGGTGGGTGGGTGGGTGAGTGGGTGGGTGGGTGAGTGGGTGAATGGGTGGGTGGGTGAATGGGTGGGTGGGTGGGTGAATGGGTGGGTGGGTGAATGGGTGGGTGGGTGGGTGAATGGGTGGGTGGGTGGGTGAATGGGTGGGTGGGTGGGTGGCTGAATGGGTGGGTGGCTGAATGGGTGGGTGGCTGAATGGGTGGGTGGGTGGCTGAATGGGTGGGTGGGTGAATGGGTGGGTGGGTGGGTGAATGGGTGGGTTGGTGAATGGGTGGGTGGGTGGGTGAATGGGTGGGTGGGTGGGTGAATGGGTGGGTGGGTGGGTGAATGGGTGGGTGGGTGGGTGAATGGGTGGGTGGGTGGGTGAATGGGAGGGTGGGTGGGTGAATGGGTGGGTGGGTGGGTGAATGGGTGGGTGGGTGGGTGAATGGGTGGGTGGGTGGGTGAATGGGTGGGTGGGTGGGTGAATGGGTGGGTGGGTGGGTGAATGGGTGGGTGGGTGGGTGAATGGGTGGGTGGGTGGGTGAATGGGTGGGTGGGTGGGTGAATGGGTGGGTGGGTGGGTGAATGGGTGGGTGAATGGGTGGGTGGGTGAATGGGTGGGTGGGTGAATGGGTGGGTGGGTGGGTGAATGGGTGGGTGGGTGAATGGGTGGGTGGGTGAATGGGTGGGTGGGTGGGTGAATGGGTGGGTGGGTGAATGGGTGGGTGGGTGGGTGAATGGGTGGGTGGGTGAATGGGTGGGTGGGTGGGTGAATGGGTGGGTGAGTGGGTGAATGGGTGGGTGGGTGAGTGGGTGAATGGGTGGGTGGGTGAGTGGGTGAGTGAGTGGGTGAGTGAGTGAGTGAGTGGGTGGGTGAGTGAGTGGGTGAGTGAGTGGGTGAGTGAGTGAGTGGGTGAGTGAGTGGGTGAGTGAGTGGGTGAGTGAGTGGGTGAGTGAGTGGGTGAGTGGGTGGGTGAGTGGGTGGGTGAGTGGGTGAGTGGGTGAGTGGGTGGGTGAGTGGGTGAGTGAGTGAGTGGGTGGGTGAGTGGGTGGGTGGGTGAGTGGGTGGGTGGGTGGGTGAGTGGGTGGGTGGGTGGGTAAGTGGGTGGGTGGGTGAGTGGGTGGGTGGGTGGGTGGGTGAGTGGGTGGGTGGGTGGGTGGGTGGGTGAGTGGGTGGGTAAGTGGGTGGGTGGGTGAGTGGGTGGGTGGGTGGGTGAGTGGGTGGGTGGGTGGGTGGGTGAGTGGGTGGGTGGGTGGGTGAGTGGGTGGGTGGGTGAGTGGGTGGGTGGGTGGGTGAGTGGGTGGGTGGGTGAGTGGGTGGGTGGGTGAGTGGGTGGGTGGGTGAGTGGGTGAATGGGTGGGTGGGTGGGTGAGTGGGTGGGTGGGTGGGTGGGTGAGTGGGTGGGTGGGTGGGTGAGTGGGTGGGTGGGTGGAGTGGGTGGGTGGGTGGGTGAGTGGGTGGGTGGGTGAGTGGGTGGGTGGGTGAGTGGGTGGGTGGGTGAGTGGGTGAATGGGTGGGTGGGTGAATGGGTGGGTGGGTGAGTGGGTGAATGGGTGGGTGGGTGAGTGGGTGAATGGGTGGGTGGGTGGGTGAGTGGGTGAATGGGTGGGTGGGTGAGTGGGTGAATGGGTGGGTGGGTGAGTGGGTGAATGGGTGGGTGGGTGAGTGGGTGAATGGGTGGGTGGGTGGGTGAGTGGGTGAGTGGGTGGGTGGGTGGGTGGGTGAATGGGTGGGTGGGTGAATGGGTGGGTGGGTGGGTGAATGGGTGGGTGGGTGAATGGGTGGGTGGGTGGGTGAATGGGTGGGTGGGTGGGTGGGTGAATGGGTGGGTGGGTGGGTGGCTGAATGGGTGGGTGGCTGAATGGGTGGGTGGCTGAATGGGTGGGTGGGTGGCTGAATGGGTGGGTGGGTGAATGGGTGGGTGGGTGGGTGAATGGGTGGGTTGGTGAATGGGTGAGTGAGTGGGTGAGTGGGTGGGTGGGTGAGTGGGTGAGTGGGTGAGTGGGTGGGTGCCTGGGTGAGTGGGTGGGTGAGTGGGTGAGTGGGTGAGTGGGTGAGTGGGTGAGTGGGTGAGTGAGTGGGTGAGTGAGTGGGTGAGTGAGTGGGTGAGTGAGTGAGTGGGTGAGTGGGTGAGTGAGTGGGTGAGTGAGTGGGTGAGTGGGTGGGTGGGTGGGTGAGTGGGTGAGTGGGTGAGTGGGTGGGTGAGTGGGTGAGTGGGTGGGTGAGTGGGTGGGTGAGTGGGTGAGTGAGTGGGTGAGTGAGTGGGTGAGTGGGTGAGTGAGTGGGTGAGTGAGTGGGGTGAGTGAGTGAGTGAGTGAGTGGGTGAGTGGGTGAGTGAGTGGGTGAGTGGGTGGGTGGGTGGGTGAGTGGGTGAGTGGGTGAGTGGGTGGGTGGGTGGGTGAATGGGTGGGTGGGTGGGTGAATGGGTGGGTGAATGGGTGGGTGGGTGGGTGAATGGGTGGGTGGGTGGGTGAATGGGTGGGTGGGTGGGTGAATGGGTGGGTGGGTGGGTGAATGGGTGGGTGGGTGGGTGAATGGGTGGGTGGGTGGGTGAATGGGTGGGTGGGTGGGTGAATGGGTGGGTGGGTGGGTGAATGGGTGGGTGGGTGGGTGAATGGGTGGGTGAATGGGTGGGTGAATGGGTGGGTGAATGGGTGGGTGAATGGGTGGGTGAATGGGTGGGTGAATGGGTGGGTGAATGGGTGGGTGGGTGAATGGGTGGGTGGGTGGGTGAATGGGTGGGTGGGTGGGTGAATGGGTGGGTGGGTGGGTGAATGGGTGGGTGGGTGAATGGGTGGGTGGGTGGGTGAATGGGTGGGTGGGTGAATGGGTGGGTGGGTGAATGGGTGGGTGGGTGGGTGAATGGGTGGGTGGGTGGGTGAATGGGTGGGTGGGTGGGTGAATGGGTGGGTGAATGGGTGGGTGGGTGGGTGAATGGGTGGGTGGGTGGGTGAATGGGTGGGTGGGTGGGTGAATGGGTGGGTGGGTGGGTGAAATGGGTGGGTGGGTGGGTGAATGGGTGGGTGGGTGAATGGGTGGGTGGGTGGGTGGGTGAATGGGTGGGTGGGTGGGTGGGTGAATGGGTGGGTGGGTGAATGGGTGGGTGGGTGGGTGGGTGAATGGGTGGGTGGGTGGGTGGGTGAATGGGTGGGTGGGTGGGTGGGTGAATGGGTGGGTGGGTGGGTGAATGGGTGGGTGGGTGGGTGAATGGGTGGGTGGGTGGGTGAATGGGTGGGTGGGTGGGTGAATGGGTGGGTGAGTGGGTGAGTGGGTGGGTGAGTGGGTGGGTGAGTGGGTGAGTGAGTGGGTGAGTGAGTGGGTGAGTGAGTGAGTGGGTGAGTGGGTGAGTGAGTGGGTGAGTGAGTGGGTGAGTGGGTGGGTGGGTGGGTGGGTGAGTGGGTGAGTGGGTGAGTGGGTGGGTGGGTGGGTGAGTGGGTGGGTGAGTGGGTGGGTGAGTGAGTGGGTGGGTGGGTGAGTGGGTGGGTGGGTGGGTGAGTGAGTGGGTGGGTGGGTGGGTGAGTGGGTGGGTGGGTGGGTGGGTGGGTGAGTGGGTGGGTGGGTGGGTGGGTGGGTGGGTGAGTGGGTGGGTGGGTGGGTGGGTGAATGGGTGGGTGGGTGAATGGGTGGGTGGGTGAGTGGGTGAGTGGGTGGGTGGGTGAGTGGGTGAGTGGGTGGGTGGGTGAGTGGGTGAATGGGTGGGTGGGTGAGTGGGTGAATGGGTGGGTGGGTGAGTGGGTGAATGGGTGGGTGGGTGAGTGGGTGAATGGGTGGGTGGGTGAGTGGGTGAGTGAGTGGGTGAGTGAGTGGGTGGGTGAGTGAGTGGGTGAGTGAGTGGGTGAGTGAGTGGGTGAGTGAGTGGGTGAGTGAGTGGGTGAGTGAGTGGGTGAGTGGGTGGGTGAGTGGGTGGGTGAGTGGGTGAGTGGGTGAGTGGGTGAGTGGGTGGGTGAGTGGGTGAGTGGGTGGGTGAGTGAGTGAGTGGGTGGGTGAGTGGGTGGGTGGGTGGGTGAGTGGGTGGGTGGGTGGGTGAGTGGGTGGGTGGGTGGGTGAGTGGGTGGGTGGGTGGGTGAGTGGGTGGGTGGGTAAGTGGGTGGGTGGGTGAGTGGGTGGGTGGGTGGGTGAGTGGGTGGGTGAGTGGGTGGGTGGGTGGGTGAGTGGGTGGGTGGGTGAGTGGGTGGGTGGGTGGGTGGGTGAGTGGGTGGGTGGGCGAGTGGGTGGGTGGGCGGGTGGGTGAATGGGCGGGTGGGTGAGTGGGTGGGTGGGTGAGTGGGTGGGTGGGTGAGTGGGTGAATGGGTGGGTGGGTGAGTGGGTGAATGGGTGGGTGGGTGAGTGGGTGAATGGGTGGGTGGGTGGGTGAGTGGGTGAATGGGTGGGTGGGTGAGTGGGTGAATGGGTGGGTGGGTGAGTGGGTGAATGGGTGGGTGGGTGAGTGGGTGAATGGGTGGGTGGGTGGGTGAGTGGGTGAGTGGGTGGGTGGGTGGGTGGGTGGGTGAATGGGTGGGTGGGTGAATGGGTGGGTGGGTGGGTGAATGGGTGGGTGGGTGAATGGGTGGGTGGGTGGGTGAATGGGTGGGTGGGTGGGTGGGTGAATGGGTGGGTGGGTGGGTGGCTGAATGGGTGGGTGGCTGAATGGGTGGGTGGGTGGCTGAATGGGTGGGTGGGTGAATGGGTGGGTGGGTGGGTGAATGGGTGGGTTGGTGAATGGGTGGGTGGGTGGTGAATGGGTGGGTGGGTGGGTGAATGGGTGGGTGGGTGGGTGAATGGGTGGGTGGGTGGGTGAATGGGAGGGTGGGTGGGTGAATGAGTGGGTGGGTGGGTGAATGGGTGGGTGGGTGGGTGAATGGGTGGGTGGGTGGGTGGGTGAATGGGTGGGTGGGTTGGTGAATGGGTGGGTGGGTGGGTGAATGGGTGGGTGGGTGAATGGGTGGGTGGGTGGGTGAATGGGTGGGTGGGTGGGTGAATGGGTGGGTGGGTGGGTGGGTGAATGGGTGGGTGGGTGGGTGAATGGGTGGGTGAATGGGTGGGTGAATGGGTGGGTGGGTGAATGGGTGGGTGGGTGAATGGGTGGGTGGGTGGGTGAATGGGTGGGTGGGTGAATGGGTGGGTGGGTGAATGGGTGGGTGGGTGGGTGAATGGGTGGGTGGGTGAATGGGTGGGTGGGTGAATGGGTGGGTGGGTGAATGGGTGGGTGGGTGGGTGAATGGGTGGGTGGGTGGGTGAATGGGTGGGTGGGTGGGTGAATGGGTGGGTGAATGGGTGGGTGGGTGGGTGAATGGGTGGGGTGGGTGGGTGAATGGGTGGGTGGGTGGGTGGGTGAATGGGTGGGTGGGTGGGTGAATGGGTGGGTGGGTGGGTGAATGGGTGGGTGGGTGGGTGAATGGGTGGGTGGGTGGGTGAATGGGTGGGTGGGTGGGTGGGTGAATGGGTGGGTGGGTGGTGTGAATGGGTGGGTGGGTGAGTGGGTGGGTGGGTGGTGGTGGGTGGGTGGGTGGTGGGTGGGTGGGTGGGTGGGTGGGTGGGTGGGTGGTGGGTGAGGTGGGTGGGTGGGTGGGTGGGTGGGTGAGTGGGTGGGTGGGTGGGTGGGTGGGTGGGTGGGTGGGTGGGGGAGTGGGTGGGTGGGTGGGTGGTGAGTGGGTGGGTGGGTGGGTGGGTGAGTGGGTGGGTGGGTGAATGGGTGGGTGGGTGGGTGAATGGGTGGGTGGGTGGGTGAGTGAATGGGTGGGGTGGGTGGGTGAGTGAATGGGTGGGTGGGTGGGTGAGTGAATGGGTGGGTGGGTGGGTGAGTGAATGGGTGGGTGGGTGGGTGAGTGAATGGGTGGGTGGGTGGGTGAGTGAATGGGTGGGTGGGTGGGGTGAGTGAATGGGTGGGTGGGTGGGTGAGTGAATGGGTGGGTGGGTGGGTGAGTGAATGGGTGGGTGGGTGGGTGAGTGAATGGGTGGGTGGGTGGGTGAGTGAATGGGTGGGTGGGTGGTGAGTGAATGGGTGGGTGGGTGGGTGAGTGAATGGGTGGGTGGGTGGGGTGAGTGAATGGGTGGGTGGGTGGGTGAGTGAGGAATGGGTGGGTGGGTGGGTGAGTGAATGGGTGGGTGGGTGGGTGAGTGAATGGGTGGGTGGGTGGGTGAGTGAATGGGTGGGTGGGTGGGTGAGTGAATGGGTGGGTGGGTGGGTGAGTGAATGGGTGGGTGGGTGGGTGAGTGAATGGGTGGGTGGGTGGGTGAGTGAATGGGTGGGTGGGTGGGTGAGTGAATGGGTGGGTGGGTGGGTGAGTGAATGGGTGGGTGGGTGGGTGAGTGAATGGGTGGGTGGGTGGGTGAGTGAATGGGTGGGTGGGTGGGTGAGTGAATGGGTGGGTGGGTGGGTGAGTGAATGGGTGGGTGGGTGGGTGAGTGAATGGGTGGGTGGGTGGGTGAGTGAATGGGTGGGTGGGTGGGTGAGTGAATGGGTGGGTGGGTGGGTGAGTGAATGGGTGGGTGGGTGGGTGAGTGAATGGGTGGGTGGGTGGGTGAGTGAATGGGTGGGTGGGTGAGTGAATGGGTGGGTGGGTGAGAGATTGAATGAATGGGTGAGTGGGTGAGGGATTGAGTGAATGGGTGAGTGGGTGAGAGATTAGCGAGTGGGTGGGTGAGTGGGTGAGAGATTAGCGAGTGGGTGAGCGTTTGAGTGAGTGGATGTGAGTGAATAAGTGGATGAGAGATTGAGTGCGTTCGAGCTTGAGTGAGAGTGGCAGAGTGAGTCAGTGAGTGTGATAGAATGAGACAGTGAGTTAGTGATAGTGAGTTAGTGAGAGACAGTGAGTTAGTGAGAAAGAGAGAGTGTGGCAGAGTGAGTGAGAGTGTGCAGTTCGTGTTTTGTCGAGGAAGTGTGGCGAGTGTGTGTGTGTGCGTTGTGTAGCTGTGTGTACATCGTGTACGTAGTGTTTGTAGTCTCTAATTAGTCAAAATTACGCTACAGAAATTAAACATTTGCCCCCTTGCTTTGTGCTGTCTTTGATGTCGCCATTCATGCGACGAGGACAGAAGGGAGGCCTGGTCGTTAGGCCTGCCATACACCTCGGCCTCAGGCTTCACATTCATTATTTTTTTTATTTTTGTATAATTTGAATTATGAACTTGTATTTCATTCATTGAATTGCAAGCGTATAAACACCATCGTATTGGTTTATTCACTATTAATTTAATGGTTTTCTTAATCTATGTAGTTATGTTTAAGTGAGTGAGGTGGTAGTGCTAAGTCTGAATTTGAGTTACATGTAAATTATTGTGCAATGGATTTGTCTGTGTGCACCTAGCCTGGCACGGGTAATATGGACTTTGTTATTATTAAGTCGTGAAAGAGATTGTTTATTTGTGTGTCCGTTATGTTTGTGTCAGTTTACATATCTATGTTTGTAGCTGTCTGTGTTAATTTATGATGGGTGGTGGTGATGATGGGTGGTGATGATGATGGGTGCTGATGATGATGGGTTATGATGATAATCTGTGGTGATGAGGGGTGGTGATGATGGGTGCTGATGGTGATGGGTGTTGGTGATGATGGGTGTTGGTGTTGATAGGTGGTTGATGATAATGGATGGGTGTTTATAATGGTGATGGTTAGTGATTTAGATGGTTGGTGATGATGATGATGGCTGGAGAGTCAAAGTATTGAGTACTTCTGTTAACTCTTGAAGTCCTGGAATGTGCATGTTTGTGTCTCTGTTAGATCAATCAATGAGGTACAAGTTATTATTTGCGTGATTTCCAGTGCTCCAAGCTCGAGTAATGTTGTGAATGCTCTATAATGTGTTCGGAAAAAAACGTCTTCCTTTAAAGTTCTAGAAGTGTTCACTTATTTCAGGATGACAACAATTTTATATTTCGATAGATGCGATGCTTCGTCTGGTGGTTGTATCATCGGTACTGTTAAATGTGTGGTGTTTATGGTAGAAGGCGCCATCTGTTGTGATCTTCTCACAGCTACTTGCGTGTTGAAGTTCATTCTAGACTTCGTCACGTTAAAGTGGTGCCTTGTAGTCATATCGGATTACTTGTTGATGTGGTGTGATGCGCAGTGGTTGTGAGGTGGTCCAATTCCTGATTTTACTCTATTTGTTAAGTGGTCTTGCTGAGCTAAAGTTGGAGAATGACTGTGATCATAACTTTGCTCAATATAAAAAAAATAATTTTCCTCATTGTATAATAAAAAATTACTGCAGATTATAGGTTTCAGGATGTACGTGGATTTCAGGTTCGTTGTTCCTGTGTTTGATGCCTTTGACTTCAATCGATAAGGATGTCAATGGGGAATGATAAATCCACGTTTGCGTGTTTGATTTTGAGAAGATTTTAAACTATTACATTCATGAAAATAAAATAATTTGTCTCGTTCCTTAAGTGTTTGACCAAACGAATATTAATAAAGATTTCGATACGAGTTTTTACGTAAATATCTTTGCAGATTAATAAAAACCTGATTTGTTTTTAAAGATGACTGATCGTACGTTATTGCTACCATATCCATACTGAAAAAAACACGGACGAGTAGACATGCACACACGAGTGTGCATCCAAGCACCACTATATATACAGCGGTGTGCATACACACATGAGTGTGCATATACAGGCGTGTACATACACACGCGAGTGTGCATGCACAGCAATATTAACGTTAATAATTGTTTTGCAGATGAAGAAAAATCGGATTTTTTAAGTTATCTGAGCGTTCCTTAACTGTACAATGCTTACAACAAACACCTGTACACACACACGAGTCAAAGACAAGTGTACATACACAGCAGTGTAAATACACACACGCTTACAAGCGATACCATTTCGATTTTCATTAAAAGTGTATGACAGCAATCGTAATAATTTTCGTGGATTAAATTAAACAAATAACCTTGATTGTTCTGACGCGCTCATCAACACAAGTACTTCAATATTTTTTTTTATAAAACAAAGTCAGTATAGTATACATTTGCACCTTAGTCCAAATCCAACTGGACATCACCATTTTGATACTTCAGACTGTATGTCGATGTTAAATCCTCTAAACTTGCATCATTTTAGAGGACATTGTCGGATGAATATTAGCAAATTAACACGAAGCACGGAATTATGCATGGAGATGAAAATCTTTATTTAAACGACGCATACAATTATGCAGTGAGATATGCATATGTATTAAGGTTAAATTATAATGGAAAGATTAGCTAAGCTATGTTGCTATATATGCGGATTGTTAATGTAAAAAAATTAACAATTGAATGCAAAGTCCATGATAGGCCAAGACGAGAACAAAGGATTTGGATGCTAGAGGGGAGTTATAAGGGGCTTAAAATCAGACCTCAAGACCATTTCGAGAGGGATTTCACTGAGGATAGACGTTCGACTCCTCGCTCTGCAGATTACCCTGTGATCATAACTTTGCTCAAAAACAAAATCATTTCCCTCATTGTTTAATAAAAAACTACTGCAGATGATCGGTTTCAGGATGTACATGGATTTCACGTTCGTTGTTCCTGTGTTTGATGGCTTTCACTTCAGGATGAATAACTTCAATCGATAAGGACGTCAATGGGGAATGATAAATCGACCTTTACTTGTTGATTTTGAGAATACTTTTTAACTATTAAATTCCTGAAAGTAAAATAATTTGTCTCGTTCCAAGATCTGAGTTTCAGCCATATTTGTTTAAATGGGGGTCTCAATTCTAGATTTGAAGCTTTCGTGACTGCAAGGATTCATACTCTTAGGTTTTTTCGGGAAAGTCACGTAGGTAAAAAAAAATTAAATTAATAAAAGTAAAATAAAAATCACGACGTTTCGGAGGCAACACAAGCTTCCGTCTTCAGGTGGAACCGTCACAGCACGCTTGCTGTATCAAGTAAAAGTCATTTACTTAATACAGCAAGCGTGACTTTACCGAAAAAAACCTAAGAGTATGGGGGTCTCAAGTTTATGGAGTTGATGATCTCAACATGCTTACAAAAATACGACGCGTAAAGTTTTACTGCCATGTGATGAATATTTCTCAATAGCAGGTCCTGTTGTGTGGTCAGAGGTAATTACAGGGACCTCAGAATTAGTTCTGTGAATCTTCATGTGCTTCGTTCTCCAATTCATTACTCGTCCTTTGAATGCATTTTCTGTTCTCCATAAACCGGGAGTCGTGGCGCCAGTCGACCACGTGGGGGGACATTATGGATGAAGTGGACCCTTTCCCAGGCCAAAGCTACGAGCATCGCTCCCCAAAGGTGGGTATGGGATATATGGGGGTCAAACACACCATATTCACTCCACACTCGCACACCATTTCACCACACCATTGCACCAAAACATCACTACACCATCACACCACCACCAACTCAATAGACCATCATAGATCCTCAAAATGCGTCTATACAGTGAGGGAAAAAAGTATTTGATCCCCTGCTGATTTTGTACGTTTGCCCACTGACAAAGGAAATATCAGTCTATAATTTTAATGGTAGGTTTATTTGAACAGTGAGAGACAGAATAACAACAAAAAAATCCAGAAAAACGCATGTCAAAATTTTTATGAATTGATTTGCATTTTAATGAGGGAAATAAGTATTAAGGCCATTATGTCCAAGGGATCAATTAGAATACACATAAAAAGATACATTTACTACAAATGATTCGGCTAAATTGACACAGCAAGGTCACCCACTACTGTGAAACCACAACAGTCTGTGTGAGACACAGCTGAACCTATCTCAAGGATAGCCTTGCCCCATGAGAATGACAGCACCAATGTTAAGCACACTCACTGGCCATGCCAATACTAAGCACACTCACTGGCCATGTTGTTACTGCTGTTCATATTAAGCTTGAATGAATCCGCCACACATTCCACCCACGGACGATGGAGAGATGGCGATGTCTGCCGTAGTAAGAATGTGGAACGGTGTCGTGTTTGTCTCTTCACAGATCTGAGCAAGCGCAGCACTCCTCACTCCTCCAGGCCTTTGAAGCGAAGTCAGAGGTTGTGGAGAAGGAGACGAAGGAAGAGGTGAAGGAGATGGAGGATGAGGTAGAGACGGAGGAAGAGAAGGCAAAGGAGGACAAGATTGTGATGGTGACAATGGAGGAGAGCACGGAGGGAGAGGATAAAGACAATACGGAGATGGAGGACAAGGAGACAACAAAGGATGAACAGATGGTCGTGGTGGAGGAGATGGAGACTACGGACAAAGCGGAAACAATGGCAGTGGTGGAGGAGGAAGAGAAGAGGGTGGAGATGGTGGTGCAGGAGGGTGAGGAGGAGAAGATGGAGGAGGAAGAGATGGTGCTAGTGGAGGAAGAGAATATGGAGAAGACAGAAGACAGAGGTGGCACAGGAAGAGGAGGAGGATGAAGAAGAGGGGATGGAGGAGGATGAGACAGAGGAGAAGATGGAGGAGGTGCAGGTGGAGATGCACGAAAAGAAGAGGAAGCGAGGGAGCTTCGCTCGCATGGCGAGAGTGTTCACCTCACTCCTCCGCCACATGCTACTTTGTGGAGGCAGGTCCACCGCCCAGTAGGGGTGGTGGACGTGGATGGGTGCCAACCGTGACTGCTATCACCACACGACCCACAGTGCCACTGGGACCACAGCTGGGGAATGAAACTGAGCAGCAGATGCCAGCACTGCAGCGGAGAATGTCTGCTGCCAGGAGAACTCACATCACACACACATGGGGCTATTCCATTAGCATAGCCGGCCCCACACTGGGCCCCTTCCATGCTGGTTTTCATCCAGGCGGTCCTCATGCGATGACCTTGCCATGGTGTCCAGGACATGGAAGAGGCAGCTGACCCAGAATGAGACAGCTGCAGGGGTCTGGTGCAGACAATGAACAAAACCTGCACGTGACAAGACTTAAGGCCACCCGGTTAAGAATTAGGATCAATATTTTTGTTGCTGTTGTTACTATAAACTTTGTGAAATCAACCCATGAGGACACAACGTAACGTTGCATTGCTTGCGAGTGCTACCTGGGTTGGTTAAATGTGCCTTGGCTCGTGTGTGCGGTGTCCCGGCTGTGTGTGTGGCGGGACAAGGATATAGATAGAGACGTTTTGGGAAATGGTTCTTCTTCAGAGCACATATTCAGGTGATTCGCCTTCACGACAAATCCACCCCTCATCTGCCCCACTGATCCACTGCTCCAATGCCCCACTGCTCCTTTGCTGCACTGCCTCATTGCTCCATTGCTCCTCTGCTCTATTGCCCCACGTCTCCACTGCGCTCTGCTTCACTGTCTTGCTCCACTGCCAATCTGCTCCACTGCCCCTCTGCTCCACCATCTGCCACAGCAGTTGAAACAAGTGTAAAAATGGGTGCACCACAATCGAGCAGCAAGTTGCATTTGGTGGATTAAAGAGAAAGCAAATGCAGAACTGTGCCACTGCTCCACAATCCCAATTGCTTTGGAAAATATTCAAAGAATGCTGCTGCTGCTCACTAAACAGGTTGCTGCTTATGTCTTTAACGTGGGGGGTGTTTAGAGGTGGCCCATGGACCTTGCGGTCATAGCACTGAATTGGCACCACGGAGTACCTGGGATTGAATCCAGGCAGTCACCTGTGATCAAAGCAGATTCTCAAGTCTAGCGAGTCACTGGTCTCAGCCCGGTCATCATTCACTGCACAACATCAACTATCACATGGCTGCAATGTGGTTCTCCATGTACTTAGGATAAATTCCAGCTGTAAGAAGTAACAATATTGTTGTGACCAACGTTGCTCTTAAATAAAGAAGAGGGGGGAAAGTCCTGCCCTTTACAATGTGGACCAGACAGCACTTGAAGGGTACTCAGAAGTAGCTACGTGATATTAGTTTCAGTGTGCCATTCTCGAGCACAAGGCATGCATCATCATCACCCATCAACATTGCCAGCCATCTAACACACCCACCCACACACTCACCATGATACTCACACACCCACACACTCACCATGATACCCACACACCCCTACCATCCTACTCTCACACACGTCATGAAAGTCACACACGCACCATTACTCACACACAAGCCTACAAACTCACAACGACAACAGCCGTAATTCGCCACTACATGACGGTGATATCATCACAACAACCCAGGTGCCACGGGTTGACTGCTGTGCCAGGCTAGGTGCAGGAGGAGGTCACGGGACAGAGCCAGGTGTCATGGGTTGACTGCTGTGCCAGGCTAGGTGCAGGAGGAGGTCACGGGACAGAGCCAGGTGTCATGGGTTGACTGCTGTGCCAGGCTAGGTGCAGGAGGAGGTCATGGAACAGATACTGATGCTATGGCTTGACTGCTGTGCGACAATCCCACTTGGGCGACAGCCAAGGCCAAAGGTCGGAGTGCAGCCAGTAAACTCCTGAACCTGCCCCACCTAGAGAGAAGGGGACATGGAGACATGGGGAGAGAGAGAGGATGGAGACACGGGGAGAGAGAGGAGGGAGACACGGGGAGAGAGAGGAGGGAGACACGGGGAGAGAGAGGAGGGAGACACGGGGGGAGAGAGGAGGGAGACACGGGGAGAGAGAGGAGGGAGACACGGGGAGAGAGAGGAGGGAGACACGGGGAGAGAGAGGAGGGAGACACGGGGAGAGAGAAGAGGGAGACACGGGGAGAGAGAGGAGGGAGACACGGGGAGAGAGAGGAGGGAGACACGGGGAGAGAGAGGAGGGAGACACGGGGAGAGAGAGGAGGGAGACACGGGGAGAGAGAGGATGGAGACACGGGGAGAGAGAGGATGGAGACACGGGGAGAGAGAGGAGGGAGACACGGGGAGAGAGAAGAGGGAGACACGGGGAGAGAGAGGAGGGAGACACGGGGAGAGAGAAGAGGGAGACACGGGGAGAGAGAGGAGGGAGACACGGGGAGAGAGAGGAGGGAGACACGGGGAGAGAGAGGATGGAGACACGGGGAGAGAGAGGAGGGAGACACGGGGAGAGAGAAGAGGGAGACACGGGGAGAGAGAGGAGGGAGACACGGGGAGAGAGAGGAGGGAGACACGGGGAGAGAGAGGAGGGAGACACGGGGGGAGAGAGGAGGGAGACACGGGGAGAGAGAGGAGGGAGACACGGGGAGAGAGAGGAGGGAGACACGGGGAGAGAGAGGAGGGAGACACGGGGAGAGAGAGGAGGGAGACACGAGGAGAGAGAGGAGGGAGACACGGGGAGAGAGAGGAGGGAGACGGGGAGAGAGAGGAGGGAGACACGGGGAGAGAGAGGAGGGAGACACGGGAGAGAGAGGATGGAGACACGGGGAGAGAGGAGGGAGACACGGGGAGAGAGACGAGTGAGACAAAGCAGGCACCTGTGGGCCAGGTGCCTCCTTTGTCTCCCCCCCACCACCGCCACTTCTGATGTGTCAACACCGCGCTGGGTGCTCACCTTCTTCTGGCTGAGTCGACGTAGAGGAGGCCCAGCCAGCGAGCCGCCACTTCAGAAGGTCGCGAGCCACCGACGGTGGCCGTGAGAGGGAATCCAAATCAGCCTCTCGCCACCCACAATGCACAGCGCCGCCTCCACTCGCCCCGGCCTCAGCAGAAGTAGCAGCTGAGGGAGGCGAGGGGGGAGAGGGGGGTGAGGGGGGTGAGGGGGGACATGGGGGGTGGCGCAGGGGGAGTTATGGGGTTGAGGGGTTATTCATAATAAAGGTTAATTTGGGTTAGTCTCCAACACAGCGATGTGCTAAAGTAGAAACTAATTGGCACTTTTTGTTCACGTGACAAACTTTATTAATTGGCTGTGTCGGTGTGGTGACGGGTTTTAAGACACATTTATATTTACACGATTTTACCGCAAAAAAAAACCCTTTATTATGGGATTGGAGAAAGTTAGGGGTTCAAAGGGTTAGTGAGTTGGATTTAGAGGCATAGGGGTTTAGAGGGTGAGGGGTTTAGAGGGTGAGGGATTTAAGGGTTAAGGGGATTAAAAGGTTAGGGTGTTAGGGTGAAGGGGATTAGAGGGTTATAGTTTTCGGAGTATAGCGGTTTAGAGGGTTAGGGGTATAGAGGCTTAGGTGTTTATAGGGTCAGGGTTTTAGGAATCTATGGGTCTGTGATTAACAATGAACCCTATGGGAGACCCAATGATTAACACTGAACCCTATGGGAGACTCAGTGTGTAACACTGAATCCTATGGGAGCCCCAGTGATTAACACTCAACCCTATGGGAGCCCCAGTGATTAACACTCAACCCTATGGGAGCCCCAGTGATTAACAACGAAATCACGACGTTTCGGAGGCAACACAAGCTTCCGTCTTCAGGTGGCACCGTCAGCAAAATTACTGCTGTGACGGTGCCACCTGAAGATGGAAGCTCTTGTTGCCTCCGAAACGTCGTGATTTAATTTATTTTTATTTTATTTTGTAACCTACGTGACTTTACCGAAAAAAACAAAGAGTATGGACCCTTGCAGTCACGAAAACTTCAAATCTATAATTAACAACGAACTCTATGGGAGCCCCAGTGAGTAACATTAACCCCAAGGGAGCCCTAGTAATTAACACTGAACCCTATGGGAGACCAAGTGGTTAACATACTCTTAGTACTTTCGGTAAAGTCACGTAGGTAAAATTTTTAATTTCATTTTTTACCTACGTGACTTTACCGAAAGAACTAAGAGTATGAATCCTTGCAGTCACGAAAGCTTCAAATCTATAAGTGATTAACACTCAACCCTATGGGAGACCAAGTGATTAACATTTCGATTTAAAGCTTTCGTGACTGCAGGGATTCATCTTCTTGGTTCTTTCGGTAAAGTCACGTAGAAGGGAAGTAAGCAAGCCATCTGGCTATCATGAGAGATTCGTACATGAGGCGATCCACATTTACAAACACAGAGACAATTTTAACCGAGAAGATGGATTCTGGCTTAGCAATCACTGGAAGGACGTAATAAACCATTTTGATACACATTAGGGTGGGTAGAATAATACATAGTGTTATATTAAAAATGTATAAGGTATAGGGTGGTTTATAGCAATACAGTATGTAATTTAATGTTGGTTTTGCCTATGGAAGTATATAGTACGGTATAGACGCGTGTGATGTAAGAGAATAAAGTTTAGATGGAAGCATATTATATAATTTTTTACAACGTAGAATTTTTCATGTATTACTTACTGTTAGTAACTCAGCTTATTGTAGAGTATAGTAAGTTTACTGATGATGCTATGTAGTTTATACTTTAGTGTGTCATGCAGTTTATACTGTAGTTTTTTACGTGGTTGTTTAGTAACTACAGCTACATACTATTAACATTCCTTTCCTTTGTTAATGCTCCCCCACTTCCCCCCCCCCCCTTTGATGCTGCTAATCCTGCATAATGCACGGGCATAGTATTGATTTGGAACCCCCCCCGCCCACCTCCTACGCATTTTCCATATGCTGAATTCCTCTTGATATGCAAATTATTTTGTTTAGGCGCTCTTCTTCCCACCTCCCCCCCCTCTAACCCAGCTTAAATATACGCTCCAAGCTTGGGGTGTTTCATTCTTCGCCTGAGGATGGCTGCTTGCGTTGTGGCCGAAACGTCGTGAGAATTGTTTTATTGTGTTTTATTTTTATTATTTTATTACTTCCCTTCTACGTGACTTTACCGAAAGAACCAAGAAGATGAAGTGATTAACACTCAACACCATGGGAGCCCCAGTGATTAACACCGAACCCTATGGAAGTCCCAGTTATTAACATTAACCCTAAGGGAGCCCCAATGATTAACACAGAACTCTATGGAAGCCCCAGTGATTAACACTCAACCCTATGGGAGCCCCAGTGATTAACACTCAACCCTATGGGAGCCCCAGTGATTACACCGAACCCTATGGGTGCCCCAGTGATTAACACTGAACCCTATGGGAGCCCCATTTATTAACATTGAACCCTATGGGTGCCCCAGTGATTAACACTGAACCCGATGGGAGCCTCAGTGATTAACACCGAACCCTATGGGAGACCCAGTGATTAACACTGAACCCGATGGGAGCCCAAAGTGAGTCACACTGAACTCTATGGGAGACCCATTTATTAACACTCAACCCTATGGGAGACCCAATGAGCAACACTGAATCCTATGGGAGTCCCAATGATTAACATTGAACTCTAAAACCACCCACTCCCGAGTGTAAGTGGGTGAGTGAGTGTGTGGGTGAGTAGGTGAATGAGTTTCTGATTGAGTGGGTGAGAAAGTGGGCGAGTAGGTGATTTATTCAATGAGTGGATGAGTGGGTGAATGAGTGAGTAGCTGAGTGAGTTTCTGAGTGGGTTAGTGGGTGAGTGAGTGGAGGATGAGTGAGCGAGTGAGTCTCCGAGTGAATGGGTGAGTGATTGAATTAGATAATGATTGACCGAGTTGCTCAATGAGTGAGTGACTTAAGGAATTATTTTGGAAACGAGTGAATTGGTGAGGAAGTGGGTGAGTAAATAAGAAAGTGAGCGAGAGAGTAGATGAGTGAGTTTTTGAGCGAGTGGGTCAGTGGTTGTAGGAGTTTCTAAGTGAGTGGATGAGTGATTTTCTGAGTGCATGAGTGAGCGAGTTAGTGAGTAAACGTGGCCGATTGAGTAAATGAGTAGATAGGTTAGTGAGTGAGTGCGGATGAGTAAAGGAGTTTTTGAGTAGGTGGTTTGGTGGTTGACTGAGTTTCTGAATAGGTTAGTGGGTGAATGAGCTTCTTCGTGTGTCTGTGAGCGAGTGAGTCTGAGAGTGAATGGTTGAGTGAATGGGTGAATGAATGGGTGAGTGAGTCAGTGGGTGAATGCTTGGGTGAGTGAGTTTCTGAGTCAGTCTGTGAGTGAGTGGATGAGTGAGTGGGTGAGCGAGTGGGTGGGCGAGTGGGTGAGCGAGTGGGTGAGCGAGTGGGTGAGAGATTGAATGAGCGAGTGGATGAGTGAATGGATGAGTGAGTGGATAAGCAAGTGAGTCCACGAGTGAGAAAGTTGTTGAATGAGTGGGTGAGCGAGTGGGTGAGTAAATGGTTGAGTGAGTGGAGGAGTGATATTCTGAGTTGGTGGTTGAGGGAGTGGGTTCTTAAGTGAGTGGAGGAGTGGGTGAGTGAGCGGGTGAGTGAGTTTCTGAATGAGTGGCTAATAGACTGGGCGAGTAGGTGAGTCAGTGGGTGGGTGAGTCTCCAAGTGAGTGGGTGAGTGAGTGGGTTGTTGAATGAGTGGTTGAGTGAGTGGATGAGGGGATGAATGAAATTATTGAGTGGATGAGTTAATGGTTGCGAGTGAGTCGGTGGGTGGATGAATGAGTTTCGGAGTGACTGGATGAGTGAGCGACTGAGTCTATGAGTGAGTGAGTTAGTCAGTGAGTGGCTGAGCGAGTGGATGAGTAAGTAGGTCAGTGAGTGGGTGCGGATAAGTGAGGTAGTTTTTAAGTAAGTGGGTCGGTGGTTGAGTGAGTTTCTGAATAAGTTAGTGGGTGAGAGCTTCTGAGTGAGTCTGTGAGTGATTGAGTGTGAGCGAGTGAGTCTATGATCGAGTCTATCAGAGAGGGAGTCTGTGAGCGAGTAAGTTGGTCAATCTGTGCGCGCATGGGTAAGTGGGCGAGTGAGTGCACGAGTGAGTGGATTCATTCTTTTGTGAGTCAGTTTCTGAGGTGTGAGTGGGTGAGTTTACGAGTTATTCTGTGAGTGGATGCACGAGTGGGTGAGCAAGTGGGTGGGTAAATGGGTGAGCGAGTTCTTGAGTGAGTTTCTGAGTGAGTGGCTGAGTGAGTAGGTGAGGGATTGGGTGGGCGAGTAAGCCTGTGAGTCGTTGAGTGTGTGGGTGCACGAGTGGATGAGTCTGTGTGAGTCTATGTGTCTTTTTGTAAGTATGTTGTCCGTGTTTTGGACGGGTCTTTGTTTGAGTTAATTGGTTTCTGTGTGAGTCAATGGGTCTGTGTGAGTCTATGGATCTATGTGCGAGTCTTTGGGTCTCTGTGTGGTGCACATAGCCTGGCATGTGAGTGGGGGGTACCGTACCCCTGTGCGTATGTGTAGCGGGGGGCACCGTAACCCCGTGTGTATGTGGGTGGGGTACCGTAACCCTGTGCGAGGGGATCTCCCCACCCGGGGCAGAGGGAGGATCCTGAAGGTGGACCCGGAAGCGCTCGGCTTGGGAGACAAACCATCCTCCTCCTGCTTCTTGTTGTTGTGCTGGGGGGGGAGGGGTGTGGAGAGGGAGGAAGGGAGGAGGAAAAGAGGAAACTAAACTATTTCAATTTTTCCAGGTAATGCCCACCGAGCTACACAGCTCTTCTTCGGAAGGGAAAATGCCACAAATGATAGGTCAACGAAGTTGCCTATCATCACGTCGACATTTATAGAAACCAAACACTCTGAACGCGACCACGGGGAGAGAGGGAGACACGCAAACTCGAAATATATAGCAGGTGTGAGGGTAGGGATCGAACCCACGACCTCCTGTATAACAGGCGAGGTAGTTATGGGAGAAAGGAGAGGGATAGATAGTTCCATAATTCTTTATAAGTAACCACTCGGCCACGCCGAGAGGGATAGAGGCAGGGAAGGTGAGGGAGTTAGAGTGGGTGGGGGAGAGTGGGGGGAGACAGGGAGAGGGAGGAAGAGTGGGTAAAGGGAGGGGGGGGAAATAAGTCAAGCTCACAGTATTGCTTGCACTCACCATGATACAATCACCATCAAACTCACACTGTCACATACCATCACTCACATACTCACCATAATACTCACACATCCACACACACTCACCCTCATAAACACACCCCTACCATCCAACTCACATAGACACGACATGATAGTCACACACTCAATCACCATTACTCACACACAAGCACACAAACTCACAACGTCAATGGCCGTCATTCACCACTACGTGGCGGTAATGTCATCACAACAAACCAGGTGCCATGGGTTGACTGCTGTGCCATACTAGGTGCAGGAGGAGTTCATGGGACAGACCCAGGTGCCATGGGTTTACTGCTGTGCCAGGCTAGGTGCAGCAGGAGGTCACGGGACAGATCCGGGTGCCACAGGTTGACTGCTTTTCCAGGCTAGGTATAGGAGGAGGTCACGGGACAGATCCTGATACTATGGGTTGACTGCTTTTAGATAATCCCACTCGGGTGACAGCCAAGGTCAAAGGTCAGAGTGCAGCCAGTCAACTCCTGACCCCTGAACCTTCCAGAAAGAAGAGGGGGGATGGAGACACGGGGAGAGAGAGCAGAGGTAGGAGGAGAGTGCGTGGAGGAAGTGAGAGCTCCTAGAGATGCAGGAGGTAAAGATGGCCCAGAATCAATGACGACTGCAAGGTATGCTGGGAGGCAAGGTCATGTGACCACAGGGGCGGCAATGCTGGCTGGAGCAATTGTTGTTGGAGCCGCATGGGCAGAGGACACGGAACACATCCTTCATCCCAGCACCTGCACCAACCACAATCACCACCACAACTAAAACCAAAACAACCATAAAATAACCACAACGATAACCACACCTCCAATTAGCACGGTCGGCTGGGTAGGGTGCGATTGAAGTTCAAAATAATACAACTACCATAACAACCATTATAACCACCTACACCACAACTATGACCACTACAACCACAACCTACACAATTATAACAAATATAACCACAAACACCACAACCGCACATATAACCACAACCTACACAACCACAATTATAACCACAACCTAAACCACCACAACCAGAGCCACAACTACCATAACAACCAACATAACCACCTACACCATACATGTAACCTCCACCACCACTACAACCACCTATAAAACCAAAACTAAAGCCATTATCATAACCACAACCACCACAACCACCACCATCACAACCACCACCATCACCACCATAACCACCACCATAACCACCACCATAACCACCACCATAACCACCACCATAACCACCACCATAACCACCACCATAACCAAACAACAAAAACATTGACGCAGATACTACACAACCACTGCATGAAGGGTCGTTATCCCTCTGTGGGTGAGTGAGTGGCTGAGTGGGTGAGTGAGTGAGTGGCTGAGTGGGTGAGTGAGTGGCTGAGTGAGTGGCTAAGTGGGTGAGTGGCTGAGTGAGTGGGTGAGTGAGTGGCTGAGTGGGTGGGTGAGTGACTGAGTGGGTGAGTGTGTGGGTGGGTGAGTGGCTGAGTGGGTGAGTGAATGACAGAGTGGCTGAGTGGGTGAGTGAGTGGCGGAGTGGGTGAGTGGCTGAGTGGCCGAGTGACTGAGTGTGAAATGGACTCGAACCTGCACCTCTGCATTGCAAGCCCAGTGAGCTCACGCCCCGCGTGTGTATCGGGGTAAAGTGTGGGCACGCCCAGCGTGGGAGAGTAGACCAAACACTCCACATCGCGGCCTCTAGTCGAGGCCATTACTGCCACGACAACAAATCCGCCCCTCCAGAGATACAAACAACTAAATGTAACTCATCCCATCAGCCACAATCTGGCAGTGCCTCTCATCATCAGCAGCAGCAGCAGGGGCCGTGAACTCAACAGGCGCCTCCTCTGCCCCCCCCCCCCCCACCACCACCGCCACTGCTGCTGCTGCTGCGTCCACAGCGTGCAAGGTGCTCGCCTTGTTCGGGCTGAGTCGACGTAGAGGAGGCCCAGCCAGCGAGCCGCCGCTTCAGAAGCTCGCGAGCCACCGACGGTGGCCGCGAGCGGGAATCCAAATCGTCCGCTCGCCACCCACAATGCACAGCGCCGCCTCCACTCGCCCCGGCCTCAGCGGAAGTAGCAGCGGGGGGAGGGGCGGGGCGAGGGGGGTGAAGGGGCGGGGGCGAGGGGTTGGGCATGGGGGGTAGGAGCTCCGGTGGGGGGGAGGAGCTCCGGTGGGGGGGAGGAGCTCCGGTGGGGGGGAGGAGCTCCGGTGGGGGGGAGGAGCTCCGGTGGGGGGGAGGAGCTCCGGTGGGGGGGAGGAGCTCCGGTGGGGGGGAGGAGCTCCGGTGGGGGGGAGGAGCTCCGGTGGGGGGGAGGAGCTCCGGTGGGGGGGAGGAGCTCCGGTCTGCGACGTCACGATGGGCGTGGTCACTTGGTACCGCCCCCTCGTGTCTCCCTCAGGCAGTTTGTCCGTTAGAGAGTCGGGGGGAGCATCTGGCGAAGGTGAGAAATGGTGTGAGTCTGTGTGTGTGTGAGTCTGTGTGAGTCTGTGTGTGTGTGAGTCTGTGTGAGTCTGTGTGTGTGTGAGTCTGTGTGTGTGTGAGTCTGTGTGTGTGTGAGTCTGTGTGTGTGTAAACACAAAGACGGCCGGGCGTGGTGCTGGCCACCCACCCCCTCGTGTGCCGTTCTGCCCTTCATAGGTGCTGCTGGCAAACAGCACTTGCCCCAACAGTCTATTTCAGCTATAAGGGGGATCTTTATCTTTGTTGTTAGTGGTGGTGGTGTTGGTGGTGTTGATGGTGGTGGTATTGTTGGTGTTGGTGGTGGTCTTGGTGATGTTGTTGATTGTGGTGTTGCAGTTTCTTTTGGTTGCATAAAGGGGGCTAAACGGGCACGACATGGGCTGTCAAAAATATGGACTGATGCTGTATGGGAGGATGTGGAGCTGAGTGGACTTGCAGAAGACTGGTATCAGCGGTGTGGATAGCATCCTTCACGAGGAAGCTCGTGAAGGATCCTACCGGGCAGTAGGAGGCAGTCGCCTTCCAACAACAACTGAGGACAGAGGAGTGACGCTCACAACGAGTAGCGGATAAAATTCAACAAGTTGGCACAGTTGGGGATACAGCTGGTGTATCTACCAGTCATCTCAGCCAACCTTTGGAACCTGGGTCTATCCCGTGACGTCTTGTCAGCCTTCGACACTTCACGTGGACTAAAAGTGCACCTGGCCCGGCACATGCGCCGTGGTGTCATCACCCCTACTTAGTGGCGAATGTCGGTTGTTGTTGTTTTTGTATTTCGTGTTGTGAGTGAGTGGTGATGATGTGAGTCTGTGTTGATGATGTGGGCTCATGGTGAGGATGTAAGCCCGCGTTGTGACTTGACTCATGTAGAGATCTGGGAGCACTCACGCCCCCTCGACTCTTTGTGATCATCGCCTTCGTCTCCTGCCCCGCACGCAGAGACCCGGACTGTACGAGAGACGCTGTGAGTTCTGTGCACCCTGCTCTGCAAGTTGCTGCCATGGAGGTACGTGTGGCTCTTCGACTCGTGTGGTGAAGTATTGATGGACGTGTGCTCTCCACTCTGCGTGTGGCTACCTGTTGCCTATCCATATACCTGAGTGTGCAACTACTTGCCTGCCTGAGTGTGTGTGCATCTATCAGAGTATCTCCCCTGAGATCCTGTCTGTGTACCTGCCTGTCTACATGTGAATAATCTACAGTACTGATAATTGGTTTTTTACCCTTCTATCTGGCAACAAAACTGACGCCTTTTTACAAGGAGTCATGTTTGCATAGACCGCAATACCTGCAGTCATAATACAAACAAAAGACATAACTCTGATAATGTGAAGTTTATTGTGGACCAATCAACTTCAAGGACAGTGCACATTATCAGAGTTATGTTCTTTTGTTTGTATTATGACTGCAGGTATTGCGGTCTATGCAAACATGACTCCTTGTAAAAAGGTGTCAGTTTTGTTGCCAGATAGAAGGGTAAAGAACCAATTATCATATTTTTACTGGTAAATGAGGTTCCCATAGAATCTACAGTACTTTTATCTATCCACTACTGGATGAAGGCCTCCTTCCCTGAGTTCCTGCTACCCCTCACGATCCTGCGATGGCATAATCCACCAAGCACCGATTTTGTCGCACCATCTTTCTGGAAGCTGTCCTCTCAAACGTCAAACGTGCTCCGATACTTGGCTGCAGCTCCGTTATTCTTCTTGACCATCGGCCATCGTTGTTCCTCCTGGCCGTGGCATGTCCTGGCCCAGCCCCTCTTCTCTTAACAGTTTGAAGGATGCCATTAACCTGTGTGTGTCCTCTAAATCCACACGTGTCTCATTGTAAATCCAAGTGTGACATCAGATATTGGCCAAATATCCCAACGCTGAGAACTGACACAACATCTTGGCAGGACCCTCCTGATTGTGGAGCCCAGGATCTCAGAGATCCTGGCTCAGTGCTCGCCTCCTGCCCTTTCCCCAACATCTTGCTAAAGTTTACATGGTGGACCTTTGTCTTTGTGTGTGTGTAGATGAGCCGAGCTGGAGAGGCGAGGAGTAAGGGCGAATCTTGCACCACGTGGAGTGCGCTGTCCTCAGAGGGCACCGCCTCCATCTGCAGCAAATCACCGCAAGGTAAGGACAGTAATGAGGGACGTCACAGAGGGCCATGGTGAATGGTGGAACATCACAATGGCCATGTTACATGGTGCATGTCACAGTGGCCGTGATGCATTGGAGATTTCATAGCGGCCATGATGCATGGGTGATATCCAGGTGGCCACGTTGCGTGAGGGACTTCATGTTGGCAGTGTTGCATGCGGGACTTAATGGTAGCCATGTTGCATGGGGGACTGCATCATGGTGGCCATGTTGCATGGGGATGATTATCTGTGCTCTGGCCTCAGCACATCACATGCTTTCAGATGCACTTCCGATATTAGGAAGCCACTGGAGCTATACACTTTTAAATCATCTAGATTGAAAACTACTTTCTTTAGAACTTTTCATGTTTAGAATAATTTTCCTTCCCCCGCGTATCCATTTGGCACCATTGCCTACGTACGGTGCAAAAGAAGTTCAACATACATACAGACATGACTGGTATTGGCCAAAACATCCCAATCCTGTAATATTTTCCTACAAATTGCTCAACTTTGGGATCACACAGATGTTGTTGTTATTCTCATGTCTGCAGAAATCATGGCTCTCTTTGGCCCTCACTTGACCCACCGTGAGAAGCTAGAACTCGCAGCCATGCAGGAAGTGTGGTACTTTGCACTCTACAACAAATCTGAGGGATGCAACAATGATGGATACGACGACCAAGAACGAAATTACATTCTGGTGAGGCTCGCAACAAAACACCGGCTGTGGGGGCGGTCACAGGCCCATCGGTAGCGGGGTTTGTGGCTTCTTGTCATTGCACCTGAAGTACCAACCAAGGCTATCACACACACCAATGCACTTCAGAATCAGGATTTTTTTTATCGCGAGTAAATCCCATTGAGGGGGTGACTCAGCCAGCAGACATCAGAACATTCCACAATGACAGATTTAAATAAAGGATTTAAAAACAAAGATTTTCACTATAAATCCTTGATATGCATGGCATCGGTTTTATTTTATTATTCATTTCTGTTTTTCTTGAGTAAGAGTTTCATTTTTATCACATTGGTATTTTCAATTAAATATGAAAAAAAAAATTCCCTAAAAAGTGGAAAATTTTGGAAAAAAATTTCACGAAAATAAATTGTCACGCACAACGAGTCTGTGTGCAACATGTCAGCTCGATTGGATCACGGCAAGTGGGTTAAAATACGACCGAAAGATTTGCATGGTTGTAAGCGCGCAAGCAAGCAAGTGAACTTAATATAAAGGATTTAAAAAACGTAATCATTACAGAAAATATATTAGAAAATTACATTCTCACTTAAATCTTGACTTAAAGCTTTCGTGACTGCAAGAATTAATATTTTTTGGGTCTTTCGGTAAAGTCAAGTAGATAGGTTCAAAGAAAATAACAAAAACTAAAACTACAACGTTTCATCTTCTTGGTTCTTTCGGTAAAGTCACGTAGAATGTAAACAATAAAAATAATAAAATAAAACATAATAAAAGAATTCTCAAGACGTTTCGGCTACAACGCAATCAGCCGTCTTGCGTTGTAGCCGAAACGTGAGAATAATTTTTTTATGTTTTATTTTATTATTTTTATTGTTTCCATTCTACGTAACTTTACCGAAAGAACCAAAAAGATGAATACCTGCAGTCACGAAAGCTTTAAATCGAAATACAACGTTTCAATCGCAACAAAATCGGTCGTCTTCAGGAAAAGGGGGGTTAGCTTCCAAAGGCAAACTGTTTATTAGGGTTTGAAATGGGCATAGCCCAAATGTCAGTAGCCAATATTAATGCAAGTGGTAGGCAGCCAACCCGACAGTTTCAGATCTGCCTTATGTTCGTGAACATAAGGCAGATCCGAAACTAGGTAGGATCTGAAACACGGTAGGACCAATACCTCAGCCGTGGCTGATCATTGTTTTAATGCGGTGGGCTCACACGAAATGTATTTCTCTAAGACGAAGGTACTTTGCAAACCCACTTGTCTATCAACAAAGATTCATTCATGAAGCCATCCATTTTTATCGACACAGACACAATTTAAACCGAGAAGATGGGTACAAACTGAGTAATCATTGGAAGGACGTTATCAACCAGTTTAAGTCATAACTGGCTATGATCTTCCCATCCTACCACCTTCTGATGATAGTCGTGCTTTATGCCCATTTCAAACTTGCGCTTTCACACTAACACAGCCACTTTGCGTGCCGACCCCTCGGTTGCGGCTATGCAATACCGTACCACGTCGTCGTCCACTCATTGACATGCAAATTTTTTCTCTGCCCCCTCCCTCTCTCCGCCCCCGCCCCCTCTCTATATTTAAGGCCTCGTCACAGAGACGATCCCTCTCTCTTTGTGCCGATACGTGTTCTCTCTCTCTGTGTGTCTGTGTGATGTTTGTCTGCTTATATGTCTGTCTATAGTTTTCTGGTTAGATTTTTGTTGCTATTTCTTTTATACCTGATGATGATTGCTTGTGTTGCAATCGGAACGTCGTAGTATGCTATTATTTAATTTATTATTTTATCTTTATACGTGACTTTACCGAAAGAAGCAAAGAATACTAATCTGTCATTAACATGATAATTTTCACCCGGAAACCCTTTGATTGTTTTTTGTTTTTTGTTATTTTCTTTCAATCTATGTACGTGTAGAAAGGAAATAATAAAATAATAAAAATAAAACATAATAAAATAATTCTCACGACGTTTCGGCCACAACGCAAGCAGCCGTCCTCAGGTGAAGAACAGGTCTGTCGGGGAGACAGCGTCTGAATGAACACCACCACGCTTGGCAGCGTATATTTAAGCTGGGTTGGAGGGGGAAGATCGCCTTGACAAAGGAATTTGCATATCCCAAAGAATATAAATTCTCACTTCTTAAACTTTGTGATTTTAATTATATTCACTTTAAACGATTGTACCTTTTGTGCAGTTCCGGCATGAGCACCTCCGCTATCGCTATGAGGTGCTGAAGAAGATTGGAGAAGGAGGTCAAGGCCAGGTGATCCAGTGCCTTGATCACAAAAGGAACATCCTGGTGGCCATCAAGATCCTGGTGTCACCATCGAGGTAAGAATTCAGAGCCGCGCCGTCACGAGGCCGATGTTGTTAAGTCCGTTGCCACGGGCAGCCGTGCGATGCAGTGATGACACTCGTGCATCAAAGCGAGAAGGGGGGCCTGGGTTCGACTCCTGATTCGGGTGCCCTCCTGTATGGAGTTTGCATGTTCTATTCCTGTTCTGCATCAGTTCCTTCTGGGTTCTCAGATTTTTCCTCCCTAAAGCTTAAAATACACACACACAGTGTAAACTAATATGGGGGCAAACATCCCATTGCTGAAAGATTACCTGCACATTACGGTAATTTCTCATTTAATGCTGTAGATACATTCCTGAAAAGTTCCGCGTTCAGTAAAAAAGTATTGAGCGAAAATAATTTTCCCATAAATAATGTAATAATAATGTTTGGCGAGATACAATGCACTCATACACCTTGAGATGACGAGATCAATAACTTTATCATTGCGAATAATGTATCATTGCAGCTCAAGAAAGTAGTCTGTTGTCGACTACTCACAGATCGTGTTATAACGGGCGGGTTCCGTGCTTTAACAGGCGTGTTCTACGTTATAACGAGAAGCGTTCCGTGTTGCAATGGGCGCGTTCGTGTTATTACGGGCACATTCCGCGTTATGCGAAAAGTGTGCCCGAATGGAAGAACCACATTGCAGTGAGAATGCGTTGTGTTAACATGCGTTTGCATTTAGATTTCTCAAATGACCAATCCGATTTGAATGGCTCTTCACTTCCAAATCCTGATAGACAGCCAGTTCTGTTTTAGCAGGTTTAGCTTTCTTTTTTCACACTTTTGTCATGTAGGCCAGGCTTAGTCACAAACCGAACCTCTCCATAATAAAGGCTCAGTCTTTTGTTATGTAGCCTATTACCATCTACATGGCAGAGGCTCGGTCTCATTTGCATCATTTTGTTATGTAGGCTAGGCGTTAGTCACAAACCGCACCTCTCCATAACAAAGGCTCAGTCATTTGTTCTGCAGTCTATTCTTAGTATTAAGCCTCACCTTACCATATTAATAAAAAGTGTGTCGTACTTGGCCCTTCCCCTCTTCAACCATTATATATACGGAGTGGTAGCTCTTGTAATCTCTCATTTACTTGATACAGCTGTCGTGGCTGTGACGGTTCCACCTGAAGACGGAGGCTTGTGTTGCCTCCGAAACGTCGTGATATTTATTTTATTTTTATTTTACTTTTATTAATTTTAATTTTTTACCTACGTGACTTTACCGAAAAAACCTAAGAATATGAATCCTTGCAGTCACGAAAGCTTCAAATCTAGAATTAATGCGTTGTGTTAACATGCGTTTGCATTTAGATTTCTCAAATGACCAATCCGATTTGAATGGTTCTTCACTTTCAAATCCTATTGGGTGCCCTACGCCGGCTCCTGCTCCCTCTGTGGGAGCTCCTCACCAATGTTAGTCGAGTGTGCTACTGGAACTCCTGGTGCTGTTAGACCTGGTGAATTCATATTTAATTATTTTATTGTGAGTATAATTTGGCTCTGGATATCCCTTAAGCAAATGTAGGCTCTTCATTTGTGGACTTCCTCTGTGCAGCTCCAAGCAGGAAACATACCAGAAGATGGAGCTCCAGATAGCTCTGGAACTTCAGGGCGAGGGCAGTGATGAAGATTTCAACGTCATCGAAGTCCTGAACAGATTTCATTTCAGAGGACACTACTGTATCGTCATGGAGCTGTTGAAGTATGTAGCTCATGCCCCCCCCCCTCCGCCAATAGCGTGGTCAACTAACTTAACATTCTTTCGTTATTTTTTCGAAGCGACCAGACCACAAATAAAAGCTTAACAAAGTAGCATTTTTCTTCTTGGTTCTTTCGGTAAAGTCACGTAGAATGGAAATAATAAAATAATAAAAATAAAACATCATCAAATAATTCTCACGACGTTTCGGCCACAACGCAAGTAGCCATCCTCAGGTGAAGAACAGGTCTGTCGGGGAGACAGAGTCTGTCTTCCCGACAGACCTGTTTTCCTGTCTTCCCGACAGACCTGTTCTTCACCCGAGGACGGCTACTTGCGTCGTGGCCGAAACGTCGTGAGAATTATTTTATTATGTTTTATTTTTATTATTTTATTATGTCCCTTCTACGTGACTTTACCGAAAGAACCAAGAAGATGAATCCCTGCAGTCACGAAAGCTTTAAATCTAAAAGTAGCATTTTGATTATAAATGTGGAGGGGAAAACCAGTGAACCCACAGAAAAATTCACATGCCCACGGGGAGAACATGCAATCTCCAAATCTACAGGCATCACGGTCGGGATCAAACCTAGGACCTCCTCCATACCAGGCAGGGGAGATGTCATCTCGCCACCGCGGCAAGCTGTTAATTTCATAATTGTGGAGCTTTCGTGACTGCAGGAATTACTATTTGGTTCTTTCGGTAAAGTCACGTATAAAGATAAAATAATAAATTAAATAATAGCATACGACGTTTCGATTGCAACACAAGCAATCATCATCAGGTATAAATGAAATAGCAACAAAAATCTAACCAGAAAACTATAGACAGACATATGTATCTTGGTGATATCTGTCTGCTTATATGTCTGTCTATAGTTTTCTGGTTAGATTTTTGTTGCTATTTCATTTATACCTGATGATGATTGCTTGTGTTGCAATCGAAACGTCGTATGCTATTATTTAATTTATAATTTTATCTTTATACGTGACTTTGCCGAAAGAACCAAAGAGTAAGCTGTTAATGTTGAGATGCCCACGCCACCACCCATGCATTGTAATCCTGTGGAGCTGCCATGTGCCACGGGTGCATTGGAGGCCACTAGTCTTTTCTCCATTAGCCCTGCCACTTTAACCAACCCACGCCTCCACTCAATCAGCAGGGTGGCTGCATGGCAGTGGTGATGCTCGTGCCTCTCGGCGAAAATCCCGAGCTTCTGTTCTGTGTGGAGTTTTTATCTTCTCCCAATGGATAACCCTCCACCACCCGGCAACAAAGCCAATGAAATCAAGTTGTCAAGTGGGCAGATATGCCAACTGATTTGGTTTATGGGTAAATTGACGACCACAACCCACACGGAACTATAACTCTTAATATTGGTCATAAATGTGCACGTGAACGTACAATATGAACATGATTATCGTTTACACCATGGGAACCTCATTTGCCAGTAAAAATATGATAATTGGTTTTTTACCCTTCTATCTGGCAATAAAACTGACACCTTTTTACAAGGAGTCATGTTTGCATAGACCGCAATACCTGCAGTCATAATACAAACAAAATACATAACTTTTGTTTGTATTATGACTGCAGCCAAAGACATAACTTTTGTTTGTATTATGACTGCAGGTATTGCGGTCTATGCAACCATGACTCCTTGTAAAAAGTTGTCAGTTTTGTTGCCAGATAGAAGGGTAAAAAACCAATTATCATGATTATCGTTATCAGAATCAGTGCAGCATTGTAGGGGATGGTACTGATGCCGTGTTTTTGTTGCTGCTTCTGCCTCTCTCACAGGGAGAGCCTTCATGAAGTGATTAGAAATGCGGGGCTCCGACGGTTGGACATGGCGATGGTGAAAACCTACACCAGGGGCATCCTCAAGTTCTTGCGCCACATACATTCCAGGAAAATCGTCCACGCGGACATCAAGCCAGTGAGTGGACACAGCGTTCAGCTTTCACTTTGGTGCAGAGGTGTATCACTCTTTGGTTCTTTAGGTAAAGTCACGTATAAAGATAAAATAATAAATTAAATAATAGCATACGACGACGTTTCGATTGCAACACAAGCAATCATCATCAGGTATAAAAGAAATAGCAACAAAAATCTAACCAGAAAACTATAGACAGACATATAAGCAGACAGATATCGCAAAGATACATAGAGAGAGAACACACATCGGCACACAGAGAGAGAACGTCTCTGTGACGAGGCCTTAAATAGAGAGAGGGGGGTGGGGGCGGAGAGAGGGAGGGGTTAGAGAAAAAATTTGCATGTCAATGAGTAGGACGACGGTTGACAAAGTACGCAAGCTTTATACGTGACTTTACCGAAAGAACCAAAGAGTAATTCCTGCAGTCACGAAAGCTACAAATTAAGATTGCAGAGGTGTATCTTTATTGGGGACTCGTTCCACAGAGAAAACCGGCCATGTTGGTCACAGGGTCGATATGTAAGCTCTGCCCATCTCACTGGAAGGAGGCAGGGCCATGCTCCTCTGGTGAATGTGATCTGGTATGAATTAAACTATCGTGTAGAGTCGTGTCGCTCTTGGGGACTCACCAGAGAGAAAACCGGCAACGTTGATCAGCGTTGCCCCAAACCCTGGGAGACATGAAACAGAGTCAAAAATACATTTTCTCAAAACGTGCGAAATGTGCATTTTGGCCTGACAACTGCTCGTTATCGAATTCCAATCTGCAAATTAAAAACGCCCAAAGACAAAGGTGCAGTGGAAAGCGTCACGGAATCCGTGCACTCTCTTGTGCGTGGCTTTTTGTCTCTAACTCGTTAACGGGCACTCATCCAGCTGTGAGCTCCATGCAGCTCTCCTGTTGGAGCAACGGCACTCGGTTGTCAATAGAGCCACCCCCCTTCACTTTGATGGTGCCTGAGAGTGCGTTGAACGTGACACGCCTCTACTCACATCTACAATTTTGACATATTTGAAAGGGGCAACGCCCAGTGACAGCTGTCAGAAAACAGTGAATATTGCACTTGACTGACGCTTGTCGACAGGGCTATGCCTCATCTAGTTCCCCTGTTTAGCGTGTGTCGTGGTATGTGATTGATCCACTGCTGGCTGAATGATATCGGCATAACCTCTGAGTTTGAATTCATTCTACCCCTCCTCCAGGAAAATGTTCTCGTCAAAGACACCGTGACTGGCACCGTGAGGATCACGGACTTTGGCACGAGCTTTTTCGTGGAAAGTCAACGTGAGTGACCTCACCTGGGTGTGTGAGTGTCTGCGTGTGGGTGTCTGTATGGCTGTCTTTATGCATGGGTCTCTCTGCGTCCGTGTGAGTGTCTATATGTCAGTGTCTGTCTGAGTGTGTCTGTGTGTGAGTATCTGAGTGTCTGCACATGTGACTGTTTATGTGTTTGATGATGATGCTGTTTAAGACACAGTGTGTACACACGCACACATGTTTGTTGTCCTTGTGATTTTTGTACAGCTATGAATGTTGGTGGCACCCTAGAATACTTGGCTCCGGAGCTGTTGCTGGGCTATAGCTTGACATGTGGAGTGGATATGTGGGCGCTGGGCTGCACGGTGGCGGAGTTGGCGACGGGCAGGGAATTATTCCGGTCCAACAGCCACGAAGATCACCTCCCGCGCTGCATAGAGGTATTTCCCACACGGCGTCTGTCCGCTTGTGATCCCCCTCTCTTTCCTTGGAGTCGTGGGCTATGGGGGTGGCAGGAGGGGGGGTGGCCACTTGGTGATCTGTGAATAACGGCCGTCGTATGTTGCGTGTAAACGTGTGTGTCTTGTATGTGTGGAGGAGCGGTAGTGTAGCGGTCAGCCTGCTGTGCTAGAAACTGAGTTTGATTCCAGCTCATGGGCAACACCAGTGACGATTGTCTGAACTGGTCCTGGGCCTCCTCTAGTTCGAGTCAGCCTCAACTGAGTACCTGGTGGAGTGTGTAAAGTACCTGGGTCAATTCTAGATTTGAATCTTTCGTGACTGCAAGGATTCATATTCTTAGGTTTTTACGGTAAAGTCACGTAGGTAAAAAATAAAAAAATAATAAAAGTAAAATAAAAATAAAATAAAAATCACGACGTTTCGGAGGCAACACAAGCCTCCGTCTTCAGGTGGAACCGTCACAGCCACGACAGCTATATCAAGTGAGAGAAATTCCAAGAAACAGTCCTTGTATATATACTGGTTGAGGGTGGGAGGAGCCAAGGTAGGCCCTGAATATTATTTGTGTGAGGTTCGGTGCGGCTGAAGCACGCTGTTAGGAATGAGCCTTTGTTGTGTAAACTAGGTGCTGATGAAGTAAAGGTGCGTGTAAAAGGGACTGAGCCTTTTTGTTATGTAGAGATGATGCGGCTGAAATCAGCCGCCACTCCTGTCTCTGTGTGCCACAGTGCTGGCCCTCAACAAACGCTGCTAATTTTGCTACTCGATCTAACAGCACTTGTCCCTACAGTGTGCCAAAGCTGTACGGGTGACCTTTGTCTTCATGTCAACCATGTGCAGATTCTGGGGATGCCTCCAAGGTACATGGTGAATGGAGCACCCGACAGAACGCAGTTCTTTGGTGAGTTGAAGCGTGGGGTGAATGACAGGCCGGATTCAGTTTTAGGGAGTGGCCTCAGGCTGTTGTTATTTTGTTTTGGAGGGGGCGTCTTTGTATTTTACATTACTTGGGTGTGTGGGTGGGTAAATTGGTGTGTGGGCAAGTGGATGGGTTTGTGGGTGAGTTGGCGAGTAGGTTGGTGGGTAATTGGGCGAATGGGTGAGTGGGTGGGTAGATGAGTGGGTGGGTGAGTGGGTAGGTTGATAGGTGAGTGAGCGATTGGGTAGGTGGAAGAGTGTATGGGTGGGTAGGTGGATGAGTGGGTTGATGAATCGGTCAGTAAGTGGGTAGATGGGCGATGTGGTGGTTGGTGACTTCATCTCTTCCGCTGTGTATGGCTCCTGCAGACCATCGGGGGAAGATGTTCTGCCCAGGCAAGAAAAGGGTTCCGGGGAGCTTCCCACTTCACAGGGTGCTCAAAAGCGATGACCCGGAGTTTGTCGAATTCATCAGCTCCTGTTTGCGGTAAGAACCACCCACCACTCCCACGCCCTCCCCACGAGGATTCCCCCCTCCAATTGATCGGCGACCGCTCTCCACCGATCACCAGGAAGATGTGGAGCTGAGTGGACCTGCCAATAAGCGGTACCACTGGCCCTCTGTGGAGTTAGCCCTCTGTGGAGGAGTGGGAGGTCTGTCCAAGCCACTGCTGGTCATCAGAGGACTGCCATTGCTACTGTGGCTTCCGCTGCTGCTGTGCGTTCCTGGACCCCGTGGGAGAAGGGAAGGAACATCAAAGCTCTCACCATGCCTCTCTCACCACGTGGCCGCGTGTGTCCCCCGTGCATCTCTCAACAGATGGGATCCGAATTGTCGTATGACGCCAGCGCAGGCGCTGGCTCATAACTGGCTCCGGACCGCGGCCACCAGCACCACCACGGCCAGCAAAGCCACCACCACCGTTGCTGCTCCTGGCAGTGTGAAGCGCTCTGGAGCTGCTGAGCGACGGTAAGCCACCATCTGCTTGTCCAGTGGTCAAGGCAGTCTATAGGGGGGTGCGGGGCCTGGGGCAAGTTACACGGTGTGGGCTTTCGAATCGTGGAGAAATCCTCCTCTTTCAGTCTTAAATAGAGCGATAAATGTGATGTCATCACTTGTGAGCCAATCCGGAGCGATAGCCTACGTGTTAAACGGAAGTATTACGTCTGACACCGTGACATCGAAGTGCAGGGCCCCCCAAAGCGCGGGGCCCGGGGTGGTCACCCCCCGTACACCGTACCCAGGGGACGACTCTGCTCCTGTGTGTGTGTGTGTGTGTTTAATATCGATTTATCTTCATTGCTACTACTTCTACGCTTATTTAGCCAGCATGAGCCTCACTCAGTCTCAAGACTTTGTTTCAGGAGGGTCCTGCCAAGTTTTTTGCAGTACAGAACAAATGTACTGCTCTTTCAACACTGGTGGAGATGTCCATCCAACACTGGTTGCACGGCGTGTTTGTGAGGGTTCAGTTGCCAAACCCCGAGGAATGGAAGTTACATTTTAATGTGCAATTTTATTGAAGGATCGTGTTGTCTTGGTGTGGTGTGAGGCTGTTTTTGTTGCTGTTTCGCTGCGTTGCCCAAGCTTGCATTTAGTGTTGAAAAACTGACAGGATTTTATTTACTTATGCCATTTGTATTTATACGCTTTATTTGTTTTTGTATACTTTGTACTCCTTTTGTTTTGTTTGTTGTTGTAACCTGCTGACCCTGTGACTTGACTGGACATCTGTGAAAGAAGAGCTTCATAGCTCATCAGACTCCTCTTCATCCAGTTTAAATAAAGATTCTGATTCTGGAAACCCATGCAGGGGGGGGCGGGGGGGGGCGGGCATGGTAGGGTGGTTGGTAGAACACACTCCACATCCCACACAGAGAAAGTGGCCCACGTATGGGACTCAAACCCAGGTCCTCTCTGGCTGTGAGTTCCAGCCAAACAGAACGTGTAGATTCGGTTATATACGGATTTATTTTTCCATAATTGGTTTCTGGGTGAGGACAGATAATGAAGTGGCAACATCTTTCCCAAGTTGCCCTTCATCCACTGAGACACCGCCAGACTAATGCCCATTTCGTAACCAGACTCACCGTGGGCAAAGGTATGCTGCATTATTGCGGCACTGTTAATTATCTGGGTTAATCTTCTGCCGCACACAGTTAGTCCACCCATAGACGATGGGGGGGAGGGGGGGGGACTGATTTCTGCTGGAGCAGGAAGTTGTAACGGTGTCGTGCGCATCTCTTCACAGAGTGGAGCCGGCACAGCGCCCATCCTCCTTGCTCGCCCAGGCCTCTAAAGAGAAGTTGAAGGTTGTGGAGGAAGAAGAGACCATGGTGGAGGAGCTGGTGGTGCTGGAGGAAGAGGAGACGCTGGTGGAGGAGTTGGTGGTACAGGAGACCCTTGTGGAGGAGTTGGTGGTACAAGAGGAGACCCTGGTGGAGGAGTTGGTGGTACAGGAGACCCTGGTAGAGGAGATGGAGGTACAGGAGGAGACCCTGGTGGAGGAGTTGGAGGTACAGGAGGAGACCCTGGTGGAGGAGTTGGTGGTACAGGAGACGCTGGTGGAGGAGTTGGTGGTACAGGAGACCCTGGTGGAGGAGTTGGTGGTACAGGAGACGCTGGTGGAGGAGTTGGTGGTACAGGAGACCCTGGTGGAGGAGTTGGTGGTACAGGAGACCCTGGTGGAGGAGTTGGTGGTACTTGAGGAGACCTTGGTGGAGGAGTTGGTGGTACAGGAGACCCTGGTGGAGGAGTTGGTGGTACAGGAGACCCTGGTGGAGGAGTTGGAGGTACAGGAGGAGACCCTGGTGGAGGAGTTGGTGGTACAGGAGACCCTGGTGGAGGAGTTGGTGGTACAGGAGGAGACCCTGGTGGAGGAGTTGGTGGTACTTGAGGAGACGCTGGTGGAGGAGTTGGTGGTACAGGAGACCCTGGTGGAGGAGTTGGTGGTACAGGAGGAGACCCTGGTAGAGGAGTTGGTGGTACAGGAGGAGACCCTGGTGGAGGAGTTGGTGGTACAGGAGGAGACCTTGGTGGAGGAGTTGGTGGTACAGGAGGAGACCTTGGTGGAGGAGTTGGTGGTACAGGAGGAGACCTTGGAGGAGTTGGTGGTACAGGAGGAGACGCTGGTGGAGGAGTTGGTGGTACAGCAGGAGAAGAGGAAGCAAGGGAGCCTGGCCCGCATAGGGAGAGCCATCCGCTCACTCCTCCGACGTGTGCTGCTTTGTGGTGGCCGGTCCACTGCACAGTAGGGGTGGTGGAGGTGGTGGATCGGTGTGAACCCTGACGACTTTCACCACACTCACCACACTCACAACACTCACCCTGCACCCACCCACCCTGTGATACCCTCCACCCACCACCCACACCTTGCACCCACCCAGTCCTTGATACCCTGCACCCACCACACACACCCTGCATCCACCACACACACCCTGCACCCACCACACACACCCTGCACCCACCACACACACCCTGCACCCACCCAGTCCGTGATACCCTCCACCCACCACCCACACCCTACACCCACCCACCCTGTGATACCCTCCACCCACCACCCACACCCTGCACCCACCCAGTCCGTGATAACCCGCATCCACCACACACACCCTGCATCCACCACACTCACCCTGATCCCACCACCCACACCCTGCATCCCCCACCAACACCCTGCACCCACCACCCACACCCTGCACCCACCACACTCACCCTGCACCCACCACACACACCCTGCACCCACCACTCACACCGTGCATCAACCCACCCTGTGATACCCTGCACCCACCACACTCACCCTGCACCCACCACACACACCCTGCACCCACCACTCACACCGTGCATCCACCCACCCTGTGATACCCTGCACCCACCACACACACCCTGTACCCACCACACTCACCCTGCACCCACCACACACACCCTGCACCCACCACCCACACCCTGCATCCACCACACTCACCCTGCACCCACCACACACACCCTGCACCCACCACACACACCCTGCACCCACCACACTCACCCTGCACCCACCACACTCACCCTGCACCCACCCACCCTGTGATACCCTCCACCCACACCCTGCACCCACCCTGTGAAACCCTCCACTCACCACACACACCCTGCACCCACCACACACACCCTGCACCCACCACACTCACCCTGCACCCACCACACACACCCTGCACCCACCACACACACCCTCCACCCACCACACACACCCTGCACCCACCACACTCACCCTGCACCCACCACACACACCCTGCACCCACCACACACACCCTCCACCCACCACACACACCCTGCACCCACCACACACACCCTGCACCCACCACCCACACCCTGCACCCACCACACTCACCCTGCACCCACCCACCCTGTGATACCCTCCACCCACCACCCACACCCTGCACCCACCACACACACCCTGCACCCACCACACTCACCCTGCACCCACCACACACACCCTCCACCCACCACACACACCCTGCACCCACCACACACACCCTGCACCCACCACACTCACCCTGCACCCACCACACTCACCCTGCACCCACCCACCCTGTGATACCCTCCACCCACACCCTGCACCCACCCTGTGAAACCCTCCACTCACCACACACACCCTGCACCCACCACACACACCCTGCACCCACCACACTCACCCTGCACCCACCACACACACCCTGCACCCACCACACACACCCTCCACCCACCACACACACCCTGCACCCACCACACACACCCTGCACCCACCACACTCACCCTGCACCCACCACACACACCCTGCACCCACCACACACACCCTCCACCCACCACACACACCCTGCACCCACCACACACACCCTGCACCCACCACACACACCCTGCACCCACCACCCACACCCTGCACCCACCACACTCACCCTGCACCCACCCACCCTGTGATACCCTCCACCCACCACCCACACCCTGCACCCACCACACACACCCTGCACCCACCACACTCACCCTGCACCCACCACACACACCCTCCACCCACCACACACACCCTGCACCCACCACACACACCCTGCACCCACCACCCACACCCTGCACCCACCACACTCACCCTGCACCCACCCACCCTGTGATACCCTCCACCCACCACACACACCCTGCACCCACCACACACACCCTGCACCCACCACAATCACCCTGCACCCACCACACACACCCTGCACCCACCACACACACCCTCCACCCACCACACACACCCTGCACCCACCACACACACCCTGCACCCACCACACACACCCTGCACCCACCACCCACACCCTGCACCCACCACACTCACCCTGCACCCACCCACCCTGTGAAACCCTCCACTCACCACACACACCCTGCACCCACCACACACACCCTGCATCCACCACACACACCCTGCATCCACCCACCCTGTGATACCCTCCACCCACCACACACACCCTGCACCCACCACACACACCCTGCACCCACCACACTCACCCTGCATCCACCCACCCTGTGATACCCTCCACCCACCACACACACCCTGCACCCACCACACACACCCTGCACCCACCACACTCACCCTGCACCCACCACACACACCCTGCACCCACCACACTCACCCTGCACCCACCCACCCTGTGATACCCACCACACACACCCTGCACCCACCACACACACCCTCCACCCACCACACTCACCCTGCACCCACCCACCCTGTGATACCCACCACACACACCCTGCACCCACCACACACACCCTGCATCCACCACACACACCCTGCATCCACCCACCCTGTGATACCCTGCACCCACCACACTCACCCTGCACCCACCACACACACCCTGCACCCACCACCCACACCCTGCACCCACCACACTCACCCTGCATCCACCCACCCTGTGATACCCTCCACCCACCACACACACCCTGCACCCACCACACACACCCTGCACCCACCACACTCACCCTGCACCCACCACACACACCCTGCACCCACCACACACACCCTGCACCCACCACACTCACCCTGCACCCACCACACACACCCTGCACCCACCACACACACCCTCCACCCACCACACACACCCTGCACCCACCACACACACCCTGCACCCACCACACTCACCCTGCACCCACCACACACACCCTGCACCCACCACCCACACCCTGCATCCACCCACCCTGTGATACCCTGCACCCACCACACACACCCTGCACCCACCACACACACCGTGCATCCACCCACCCTGTGATACCCTGCACCCACCACACTCACCCTGCACCCACCACACTCACCCTGCACCCACCACACACACCCTGCACCCACCCAGTCCGTGATACCCTCCACCCACCACCCACACCCTGCACCCACCCACCCTGTGATACCCTGCACCCACCACACACACCCTGCACCCACCCAGTCCGTGATACCCTCCACCCACCACCCACACCCTGCACCCACCCACCCTGTGATACCCTGCACCCACCACACTCACCCTGCACCCACCACACACACCCTGCACCCACCACCCACACCCTGCATCCACCCACCCTGTGATACCCTCCACCCACCACACACACCCTGCACCCACCACACACACCCTGCACCCACCACACTCACCCTGCACCCACCACACACACCCTGCACCCACCACACTCACCCTGCACCCACCCACCCTGTGATACCCACCACACACACCCTGCACCCACCACACACACCCTGCATCCACCACACACACCCTGCATCCACCCACCCTGTGATACCCTCCACCCACCACACACACCCTGCACCCACCACCCACACCCTGCACCCACCCACCCTGTGATACCCTGCACCCACCACACTCACCCTGCACCCACCACACACACCCTGCACCCACCACCCACACCCTGCATCCACCCACCCTGTGATACCCTCCACCCACCACACACACCCTGCACCCACCACACACACCCTGCACCCACCACACTCACCCTGCACCCACCACACACACCCTGCACCCACCACACTCACCCTGCACCCACCCACCCTGTGATACCCACCACACACACCCTGCACCCACCACACACACCCTGCACCCACCACACACACCCTCCACCCACCACACTCACCCTGCACCCACCCACCCTGTGATACCCACCACACACACCCTGCACCCACCACACACACCCTGCATCCACCACACACACCCTGCATCCACCCACCCTGTGATACCCTCCACCCACCACACACACCCTGCACCCACCACACTCACCCTGCATCCACCCACCCTGTGATACCCTCCACCCACCACACACACCCTGCACCCACCACACACACCCTGCACCCACCACACTCACCCTGCACCCACCACACACACCCTGCACCCACCACACTCACCCTGCACCCACCCACCCTGTGATACCCACCACACACACCCTGCACCCACCACACACACCCTGCACCCACCACACACACCCTCCACCCACCACACTCACCCTGCACCCACCCACCCTGTGATACCCACCACACACACCCTGCACCCACCACACACACCCTGCATCCACCACACACACCCTGCATCCACCCACCCTGTGATACCCTGCACCCACCACACTCACCCTGCACCCACCACACACACCCTGCACCCACCACCCACACCCTGCATCCACCCACCCTGTGATACCCTGCACCCACCACACACACCCTGCACCCACCACACACACCGTGCATCCACCCACCCTGTGATACCCTGCACCCACCACACTCACCCTGCACCCACCACACTCACCCTGCACCCACCACACACACCCTGCACCCACCACACACACCCTGCACCCACCCAGTCCGTGATACCCTCCACCCACCACCCACACCCTGCACCCACCCACCCTGTGATACCCTGCACCCACCACACTCACCCTGCACCCACCACCCACACCCTGCATCCACCCACCCTGTGATACCCTGCACCCACCACACACACCCTGCACCCACCACACACACCGTGCATCCACCCACCCTGTGATACCCTGCACCCACCACACTCACCCTGCACCCACCACACTCACCCTGCACCCACCACACACACCCTGCACCCACCACACACACCCTGCACCCACCCAGTCCGTGATACCCTCCACCCACCACCCACACCCTGCACCCACCCACCCTGTGATACCCTGCACCCACCACACTCACCCTCTACCCACCACCCACACCCTGCACCCACCACACTCACCCTGCACCCACCCACCCTGTGATACCCTCCACCCACCACCCACACCCTCCACCCACCACCCACACCCTGCACCCACCACACTCACCCTGCACCCACCCACCCTGTGATACCCTCCACCCACCACCCACACCCTGCACCCACCCACCCTGTGATACCCTCCACCCACCACACACACCCTACACCCACCCACAGCGTGATACCCACTACCCAACATACTCCACACAGAGGGTTAGTGGCTTAAGAGGGTTAGGGGTTTAGGGGTAAAGGGATTTAGGGCTATAGGGGTTTAGAGGGTGATGGGTTTAGAGGGTTGGAAGTCTAGAGGGTTCGATATTTATTGGACTAAGAGTTTATGGGTTGACAGGTTTAGAGGATGATGGGTTTAAGGGTTTAGAGGGAGGGTTTTAAAGGGTAAGGGGTTTATAGGTTTAGGTGTTTAGATGGCTATTGTTTTAGGGGTTTAGGGACTTAAAGGGTTAGGGGTTCAGAGGGTTAGGGTTTTAGAAGGTTAGGGTTTAGAATATTATGGGTTAAGAGATTTAGATAGTTAGGTGTTTAGAGGTTTAGAGGCTTTATGGGTTTCGATATGTAGTGGTTTAGAGGGTTAGAAGTTTATAAGGTTATAGATTTTAGAGTTTAGGGGGATTTTAGGGGTTTAGTTTAGGGGTTCAGAGGTTTAGGGTTTTTGGTATAGGTGCTTAGAGGGTGAGGGGTTTAGAGGGTTAGGAGTTCATTGGGTTAGGGTTTAGAAGATTATGAGTTTAGAGAGTTAGGTGTTTAAGAATTTTAGAGAGTTTATGGGTTTTGATTGTTAGATGTTTATTGGTTTGGAGGGTTTGGATTTTAGAAGGTTATAAGTTTAGGGGTTTAGATGTTTGGGGTTTAGGAGATTTGGGTTTTCGAAGTTTAGAGGTTTTGAGGGTTAGAGATTTATAGGGTCATGAGGTTTAGGGGTTAGGAGTGAAGAGGATTTAACACCTAGACTTTCACAACTAATATTATCCATAATAAAGGTATTTTTGGGTTAGTCTCCAATACACCGGTGTGCTAAAGGAGAAACGAATTGGCACTTTTTGTTCATGTGACAAACTTTACTAATTGGTTTTTGATTCTTTTGGTAAAGTCACATAGTTAGAAATTAAACAAATCACGACGTTTCGATCGCAACACATGCGGTCGTCATCAAGCAAAGGGGTCAGCCTTTAAAGGCAAACAGTTTATAAGGGTTTGGGATGGGCGTAGCCCAAGTTTATCAACAGCACCAGGAGCATGGGCGGTGCACGAGTGCCAATGCAGCAACAATGCCAATGCAGCAACAATGCTCATGCAGCAACAATGCCAATGGAGTGGGCGAGAGCTGCTGTGGCAAGAGGTTATATAGGTAAGAAAGAGGAGAGGAGCAAGGGGGGGGGGATGGGGGCATGAGGGGGCGCTGCGTGAGCGCTAACGAGAGAGAGGACGTGAAGCTGGGGGGGAAGTGGGCGGGGCTGCAAGTGGGAGGCTGGGAACGCTGGGGATGCGGGGGGAAATTAACTCAGAAAAGTAAACTAGTACCCGGCAGATATGATGGAACAACCATAAACAGTAAAGATTTTACCTGGTTAATAACATCCTTCCAATGATTGCTCAATTTGTATCCATCTTCTTGGTTAAAGTTATGTCTATGTTTATATATCTGGATGGCTTCATGAACAAACCTTTGATAGTAGCCCGAAGGTTTGCAGAGTACCTTGGTCTCGGAAGAAACAATATCATGGGAGCTCACAGCATTATAACAATGTTTCAGCCATTGCAGAGGTATTGGTTCTGCCGTGTTGCAGATCTCCCTTGTGTTCGCGAACACCGTCCGAGACATGTCGTTTCGTTTCCCCAATGTAACTGCTACCGCAGGTACAAATCAGTTTGTAGACTCCAGATGGGATTAGATCACGGATTTTGTGTACTGTATTGAATTGGACCTGGATCTTGTGTTTGTTTAAGATTTTGGAAATCTTTTTGGTAACACCTGCTATGTATGGTAACATGATGGTTTTGATTGGCTTCTCAGGGGGTTGTTTCTCCATGGTTAGAGAAACAGCTTTGCGAATAATGCGGTCCGAGTACCCATTCATCTTGAGGGCCTGGTGTACGTGTTCCAGTTCACTGGCTAGGTGGTGTTGGTCGGAAATGCAGTGGGCCCTATGGTGTAGTATTTTGATGAGGGAATTGTTCTGTGCCGGATGGTGGTGGGAATCAGGTTTCAGAAAGGAATATGTGTGGGTGGCTTTCCTATAGACAGTGTCCCAACGAGCTGTCAGGTCTCTTCTCAAACAAAACATACAGGAATGGTAGCTTACCATCCTTCTCCACTGCCATGGTGAATTTGATGGATGGGTGTATGGAATTGATGTGGTTGAGAAATTGGTTCAATGCTGGCAGGCCATGTGGCCAAATGACGAAAGTGTCATCTACATATCTCTTCCACATCCAGGGTGGATGTCTGGATGGCATTTGTTTCAAATTTCTCCAGGAAAACATTCGCTATCACTGGTGATGAGGGAGAACCCATGGGGGTACCTTCATTTTGTTTGTAGAAAGTACCATTCCAGGTGAAGTAAGTGTTGGTAAGGCAGTGCCTAACCAGAGTAGGTACATCAAGATTCAGTCCATGTTGGACTAAATCTTCAATTATTGCTAAAGTGTCAGGTACCGGAACCTTGAACAACAGAGAAATTACATCAAAGCTGACGACCAAATAATCTGGGGACAGTGAAATGTCCTTTATTAGAGAGACCAAGTGAGCTGTTACGTACTGCTAAGGTAGTCTTGCCCATGAATGAAAGCAAGGTATCAGACATAAAACGGGCCAGTTTGTAGGTAGGTGAGTTGATAGTGGAAACGATTGGCCGAAGTGGAGTACCTTCTTAATCCGTGATCTAATTCCATCTGGAGTCTACAAACTGACTTGTACCTGCGGTAGCAGCTACAGTGAGGAAACGAAACGACATGTCTCGGACCGTGTTCGCGAACACAAGAGAGATCTGAAACACGGCAGAACCAATACCTCTGCCGTGGCTGACCCTTGTTTTCACGTTGTGAGCTCGCATGATATTGTTTTTTCCGAAACCAAGGTACTCTGCAAACCTTCGGGCTACTACCAAAGTTTGTTCATGAAGCCATACAGATTTATAAATATAGACATAACTTCAACCGAGAAGATGGATACAAATTGAGCAATCATTGGAAGGATGTTATTAACCAGGTGAAACCTTAATTGTTCGTGGTTGTTCCATCATATCTGCCGGGTACTGGTCTATTTTTCCGAGTTAATTTCCCCCTGCATCCTCAGCGTTCCCAGCCTCCCACTTGAATCCCCGCCCACTCACCACCCCCCCCCCCCCCCCCAGGCTTCACGTCCTCTATTCCCTTAGCGCTCACGCAGCCCCATCCCCCTACCCCACTCCCCCCCCCCCCCCTCTCTCTCTCTCCCCCCTTGCTCCTCCCCCCCTTTCTTACCTATATAACCTCTTGCCACGGCAGCTCTCTCACCCACTGCATTGGCATTGTTGCTGCATGGGCATTGTTTCTGCATTGGCATTGTTTCTGCATTGGCATTGTTTCTGCATTGGCATTGTTGCTGCATTGACATTGTTGCTGCATTGGCATTGTTGCTGCATGGGCATTGTTTCTGCATTGGCATTGTTTCTGCATTGGCATTGTTTCTGCATTGGCATTGTTGCTGCATTGACATTGTTGCTGCATTGGCATTGTTGCTGCATTGTTGCTGCATGGGCATTGTTTCTGCATTGGCATTGTTGCTGCATTGGCATTGTTGCTGCATTGGCATTGTTGCTGCATTGACATTGTTGCTGCATGGGCATTGTTGCTGCATGGGCATTGTTTCTGCATTGGCATTGTTGCTGCATGGGCATTGTTGCTGCATGGGCATTGTTGCTGCATGGGCATTGTTGCTGCATGGGCATTGTTTCTGCATTGGCATTGTTTCTGCATTGGCATTGTTTCTGCATTGGCATTGTTGCTGCATTGACATTGTTGCTGCATTGGCATTGTTGCTGCATTGTTGCTGCATGGGCATTGTTTCTGCATTGGCATTGTTGCTGCATTGGCATTGTTGCTGCATTGGCATTGTTGCTGCATTGACATTGTTGCTGCATGGGCATTGTTGCTGCATGGGCATTGTTTCTGCATTGGCATTGTTGCTGCATTGACATTGTTGCTGCATGGGCATTGTTGCTGCATTGGCATTGTTGCTGCATTGGCATTGTTGTTGTATTGGCATTGTTGCTGCATGGGCATTGTTGCTGCATGGGCATTGTTGCTGCATGGGCATTGTTTCTGCATTGGCATTGTTGCTGCATTGACATTGTTGCTGCATTGGCATTGTTGCTGCATTGGCATTGTTGCTGCATGGGCATTGTTTCTGCATTGGCATTGTTGCTGCATTGACATTGTTGCTGCATTGGCATTGTTGCTGCATTGACATTGTTGCTGCATTGGCATTGTTTCTGCATTGGCATTGTTGCTGCATTGACATTGTTGCTGCATTGGGATTGTTGCTGCATTGGCATTGTTTCTGCATGGCACTCGTGCACCGCCCATGCTCCTGGTGCTGTCGGTACACTTGGGCTACGCCCATCCCCAACCCTTATAAACTGTTTGCCTTTAGAGGCTGACTCCTTTGCCTGATGACGACCGCTTGTGTTGCGATCGAAACGTCGTGATTTATTTTATTTCTACCTACGTGACTTTACCGAAAGAACCAAAGAGTATGGATTCCTGCAGCCACGAAAGCTTCAAATCAAGATTCACTAATTGGCTGTCGGATGGTGGCGGGTTTAACGACACATTTATATTTACACAATCTAACCCAACAAGCCTTTATTATGGTATGAGAGGGTTAGGGTTGTAAAGGGTTATGGTTTTAGTGGTTTTGGGGTTTAGAGGGTGAGTGGTTAAGAGGAGCGGTCGTCAACCTTTTTGGTACCAGGGTCCGGTTTCGTGGAAGGTAACTTTTTCACGGACTGGAGGGTGGGTGGGGGGTCACCATTGGGTCTTTCCCCCTTTTCAAAGAAGCTCTGCAGCGATGTTTGTTTTTTACTCATTTTGGCTAGGGTTAGCTTGTGAGCTTACCAAAACTGCGCAGTGCGGGAAAGAGGCGCAGACGGAAGTGGGCGGGCCATGCGCGGACTTAAATAAGTGTCAGATTCTGACTTCTCATGAGTGTGCAACCTAGATCCCTCGCATGCGCAGTTTACAGTAGGGTTCGCGCTCCTATGATAATCTAATGCCGCCGCTGATCTGACAGGAGGCAGAGCTCAGACAGTAATGCGAGTGATGAGGAGCGGCTGTAAATACAGATGAAGCTTCGCTCCCTCGCCCACCGCTCACCGACTGCTGTGCGGCCCGGTTCCTAACATGCCTCAGACCGGTAGCGGTCCGTGGCCCAGAGGTTGGGGACCTCTGGTTTAGAGGATTGGAGTTTAGATGGGTTGGGATTTAGGTTTGGGATTTAGCGTTTTAGAAGGTTAGAATTTATAAGGTTAGGGGTTTAGATGGTTAGGTGTTTAGAGGGTTTAGAAGGTTGGTTTTTAAAGGTTTATAAGGTTAGGGGTTGAAAGAGTTAGGGGTTTAGATGGTTCGGGGTTTAGAGGGTTAGGGGTTTACAGGGTTAGAGTTTTCAGGGTAAAGGGGTTTAGAGGGTTTGGTGTTTTGAGGGTTCGTGTTTTAGATGGTGGGGGGTTTAGATGGTTAGGGGGTTTAGAAAGTTAGGTGTTTAGAGGTGTCGAGGGTTTATGGATTTCGATTGTTAGAGGTTTAGGAGTTTAGAGATTTCGGGATTTAGAAGGTTATGGATTTGAGGATTTTCAAGGGTTAAGGGGTTAGAGGGCCAGGGATGAGAGGGTTTAACACCTACACTTAATATTATCTGTAATAAAAGGTGTTTTTTGTTAGTCTCCAACACAGCGGTGTCCTAAAGTAGAAACAAATTGGCATTTTTTGGTCACGTGATAAAATGTATTAATTGGCTGTCGGGTGGTGGCGGGTGTAATGACGCATTGACATTTACATGAACTTACCCCCAAAACCCTTTATTATGGGATTAGAGGGTTAGGTGTTTAGAGGGTTTAAAGAGTTAGATGTTAAGAGGGTTGGTATTTTAGGGTATACGGGTTTAGAGAGTTAGGGGTTTAGAAGGTTAGGTGTTTAAGAGGGTTGGGGTTTAGCTGGTTTGGGATTTAGGTTAGGAATTGAGAGTTTTAGAACGTTACGGTTTTGAGGATGAGAGGGTTAAGGGTAGAGTTTTATGGTTTTGAAGGTTATGGGTTTAGAGGTTTGTAGGTTTAGAGGGTTAAGTGTTTCGAGGTTTAGCCGTGGTAAGATAAAACATTGTTTAGTTTCATTTGTATATATGTAAATAATTTGTTTACCTCTCCTGTCGTGTTTTGTATTCTATTTTTGTTGTTAAATTTTGACCCGCCTGACTGCACATCTGTGAAAAAGATATTTATTGCTCGTCCTTCAGTACAAAATAAATACTTTTTTTATTTTTATTCTCATTGGCCTCTGTACGAATCTATGAATTTCGGTGTGAGTTTTTGGGTCTCTTTGAATGTATGGATCTCTGTGTGAGGCTATGGGTCTCTGTGTGAGCCTAATAAGGTCGCTGTGTGAGTCTATGTGTGTGTGTGTTGGAGTCTATGGATGTCTGTTGGGTCTCTGAGTATGGATGTTTGTGTGAGTCTTGCATGTGTAGTAATTACTCAGGAGGCTTGACGACGGGATCGGAGGCACACTTATTTATTAACACAACTTGTATACAGTTAGCGAGTATACACAGGACCTAAGGGGTAACGTCCCCTTACTCGGCTAACAGGGAGACACAACATCTAAGCCCCGCTAACCTAAGCCCAAGTCCTCCACTAGGGAGCTAGGGGAGGCTACCTGTCCCAGCCCTGGTCAAGCTGGGATCCGACCCCCTGAGTTCCCAGACCTGCTCGTCAGTCTGGGCTCTCGGGGCCACGCCACCGGCTTGCCCTGGTCGGCCCTGATAAGGACAGCGAGCCAGGGGAGCTCCGGGGCCTATTCTAGCTGGTCTTCCGTCTTCGCTGGTTAAAGCTGATACCTCGACCTCGAGCCCTCCGGCTCACCCCCTCTTATAGTCCGCGGCCCCCCCGGGAGGGGCCCGTGGGGGATGCAGGTGCGGACGTCGGTGTGGCCACCTCCTATGTGTACGGCCCTAACCACGCCCCTTGTGTTTGTTTGCCATCCGCTCCCATACACAATTACACCTCTACATCACCCCCCCCTGTACAGCTCGCAGCCGTCCCCGGCTGCAACAAAACCAGAATAAAGGTGCATGCCTCCCCAAAACCGTGTGTGCCTCGCGTAAATTTAACAAGAACGATAACAGTCATAACAACAACAACAACAGGAACAGGTAGAAGAAGAAAGAGAAAAAAAAATAACCCGGCGCACCCTCCCGAATAAATACCCCATTCCGCAAACCCAACATATATACACGTGCTCCGGATGCCCCTCCCCCACTGTCCGCAAGGGCCCCCCAACGGCCGACCTCACAATAGTCTACGCGTTTTGGCGCGCGTTCTCGCGGCGGGCCCGTCACAAGGGCTCGACCCGGCACGCTCAGTGGTGGTTGGTGACGGTCCGGGTGCAAGAGAGTCTGGCGTCGCTGCCGAGTGACCCCCGACCCCTCCGGGAGGGGTTGGCGGGCGTGGACCCGTCACTCCTGTTGCACCTGGAGATGGAACAGTTGATGTCATGTTAGGCGAGAGCAGCGACGTCGGGGAGTCGGCGGACCCCTCACACGTTTGGCCATGCGTGTGTGTGTGTGAACCACGGGCCGGCGCAATGAACGGTTTCAACCTTGAGGGGTGCACGTACCACCGACGCCTCCCCCATTTGACACGAACACATTGCGGCCGTAAGACCTGTACGACCTCCACTGGCCCCCGCCACGGCCGTACCAACTTTGACGAGGTTGCCAGTGGCACCTGGGGACAGTGCAACCATGCCCTGTCCCCTGGTTTCCATTTGAACACATGTACCCGCCCCAGCCGAAGCCTCTCGTTCGCCTTCTGGCGGAGTTCAGAATTTTGCACGGCCGCTTCCCGCGCCTCAGACAATTTGCTGATGTTAAATTTAACGTGTTCGGACAAGGTAGACTTCGCCTGAGGCGCCGAGAGCTTCAGCTGGGTCGTCACAGGGGGGTTAGCCTCGCGGCCATACATTAAAAAGAAAGGGGAAAATCCGGTGGCCGCATGGGGAGCCATCCTGTAGGCCTGCAACACACCGGCTATGCGAAGGTCCCAATCTGTCTGGGATTCGGACACCTGTTGGGACAGCATAGACGTGATGGTCCGATGTAGCCGTTCCACCATCCCGTCAGTTTGAGGGTGATACGGGGAGGTCCGAATTTTCTCCGTACCCAAGAGGTCGCACACCTCGCGGAGGAGTTTTCCCGAAAAATTCTTACCCTGGTCAGTAAGCAGCCATTCCGGAGCACCTTTGTCGAGGACATAGCCCTGGATAAAGGCCTCCGCGATGGCTGCTGCCGACTGGTTGGCCAGGGGCCAGGCCATAGGCCATCTCGTGAAGTATTCGACCCCTGTCAATAAATACCTATTCCCCCTGGGTGTAGCGGGAAATGGCCCGAGTATGTCTAGCGCAACGAGCTCGTTAACCCGGGAAACCTTTATGGACTGCAGCGGAGGGTTGGACCCCCTAGCTGGTGGCTTTCGCTGCGCGCATTGCGTGCACGACCCCAGGAGATCCCCCACGTCCTTTGCCATGCCCGGCCAGAAGAAATCGAGCTGGAGCGTGGCAAAGGTCTTGTGAACCCCCAAGTGCAGAAGCCGCTCATGAACAGCCCATACCACCTTACCCCTCAATGCTGCAGGCACCACGAGCTGCTGGCGGCGGGTTTTTCCGTCCCAGTGCATTAAAAGACCCTGGAACAACCCCCACAAGTCAATGTTCGCCACCCCCTGCCCAACCCCCCCTGCGCGACGGCGCAGAGCGAGGAGGGAGGTGTCCTCCATTTGGAGGCGTCCCCATTCCGCGACCGACAACCCCAGCAACGAATCCCTCCCTTCTTGCTCGATAGGACCCGAAGCCAAAGGCGCATCGGCGGCGGCCACGAGGACCGAATCGGTGGTGACGTTCGGGGGCCTACAACGCCCCGAACCCAGGAGGCAAGCGCACTCCGAAGTGGGTGGCAACCGTGACAGGGCGTCAGCGTTCGTGTGGCGGACGCCCTTACGATATGTGGTGACAAAGTCGTAGTCCTGGAGAATCTCCAACCATCGAGACAACTGGCCCGATGGTTGTTGAACCCGCAGAGCGTACTGTAGGGCCGCATGATCTGTACGGACGGTGAAACGCCGACCGTACAGATATGGGCGGTACTGCTGAATGAAATAAACAATTGCCAATAATTCCCGACGGGTAACGCAGTACCGTTGTTCCGCTGGAGACAGTACCCGACTACCGTAAGCCACCACATGCTCTACGCCCCCAATGAGTTGGGACAGCACGCCCCCGATGCCCGTGTTACTTGCATCTGTATCGAGCAAGAAGGGTTGTGAGAAGTCGGGGTAATTCAACGGCGGAGCCCCCACCAGGGCATTCCGGAGGGCGTGAAAAGCAGCCTCCTCCTCCAGCCCCCAATGAAACCTGACTCCCTTGGACGTCAAGGCATGCAATGGTTTCGCGATCGTAGCGAAGTCAGCCACAAACCGTCGATAGTACGACGCGAACCCAATGAAACTCCTGACCTCTCCCACCGAGGTGGGAGTCGGCCAGGAGCTGACGCATTCCGTTTTGGCGGGATCAGTGGATATCCCCGAGCGCCCAACAATGTGACCCAAATACCGCACCGATTCGCGGAGCAAATGGCACTTCTGCGGTTTAAATTTTAAATTGGCAGCCCGCATTTTGAGAAAAACAGCACGCAGCCTCTGGAGGTGTTCCTCGAAGGATTTGCTAAAGACGATGACATCGTCCAAGTAAATTAAACACGAATCCCATTGTAAGCCTGCCAAGACCAGTTCCATTAACCGCTGAAAAGTTGCCGGCGCAGAATGTAAGCCCATCGGCAAGCGGTTAAATTGGAAGAGACCTTGCGGTGTCCGAAAAGCAGTTTTAGGTTTTGATTCGTCATCCAGAGGAAGCTGCCAGAATCCAGATAGTAAATCGAGGGTGGAAAAGAATCGCGCCCCCGCCAAGGCATCGAGCGACTCATCCATTCGAGGAAGCGGGTACGCATCTGCCACAGAAATTTTGTTCAATCGCCGAAAGTCGACACAAAACCGCAGTGAGCCGTCGTGTTTTTTCACCAAAACGATCGGTGCGCCCCACGGGCTGTTGGAAGGGGAAATGATATCGGCGGCTAGCATGTCATCAACAGCCGATTTGACATGATCCTTTTCGGCGGGACTGAGCCGAAAGGGATTTTGGCGGATTGGCGCGCTGTCACCCGTGTCAATATGGTGTCGCAGCAATTTAGTACAACCAATATCAAATTTGTGTTTACTAAAAACGTCGGCAAATTCTTTCAGGAGAACTCGCAGCTGCGCACGCTGCGTGTCGGACAGATCCACAGATCCCGCGCAAAGTGCATCCAGCCATCCGTCATCACAGTCCGAATGCGGTCGCGACGGAGGATCGGTGGTTACCTGACCCACGAGTGGTTCCTCATAGGGCGCCGGCGTTGCGTGTGCAAGCACGGTCCCTTGAGGAACCACGGCCGTTCGCGATCCTACATTAAGGACTGCAATGAAGGGGTCCCCATCCCCTTTCACCATGGTCTGAGCCGCTAGCAAATCGGGTCCATTGACCCCGGCCCGAGATGGTCCCAACAAGACCCCCCGATCCGCAACCCCTTTAGCAAACGGCCGACGCAACCTAAGAGGGACGAGCATCTGAGCCCCCGGGGGTACGCGCACAGTTTTTGTCACGAGCGCCTGCACGGTGGCAAACGCCCGACGCTCCGTGGTGGGGGAAGACAAAAATGTAACACGTCGGCCCGATGGGAGCTCGATGCACCCCTGGTCAATCAAGATACGGATGGGCATTTTGGCCAAGAAATCCGTCCCCAACAGGCACGGAACCGCGAGTGAGGAGGAAACCAAAACAGGCCCGGATAATTTAATGTCTCCAATGCAAATTTTGGCGCGGATTTGCCCAATAATGCCCAGCGAGCCCCCGTTAGCAGCATAGCATGGCACGTCAACAGGGAGCAAGGGACGACTTTGAACGGGAAGGATGTTATAAATCAAATCAGATATAATGGTCGCCGATGCCCCTGTGTCAATTAAAATCCGCACCTCTACCCCATCAATATGACCGACCACAACCGATGATCCCGCCGACGCAGCAACGACACGATGGGCGAGCTCCGACCACTGACCCGGTTGGAGCGCTCGCCGCATTTCAGAACAATCGCGCGCGATGGGCGGCGATTTTCGAACCCTGTTCAGTTGAGCGCGTGAGTGTGTGTCGGATGTGTGCATGGGCCAAACGTGTGAGGTGCCACGACTCGCCGTATTTCTCTGCTGGAGCTTGGGTGGAGACGGCGTGGCGTCCTGACGAGGTGTCGCTCCGCGCTGACGGGGAGCCCAGCCTTGCAGGCCACAGTTGTAGCAGCGTGTGAGCGCCCCAGATGGCCTGGGCTGCTCCTGGCGGCTCGGTCCATTCCGAGCCTGCGGTGCCGCCGATCTTTATTCCACCCGCCGCTCCACCCCGCAGACCTCCTCTGATGGGAGGGCGGTGGCCGCCATGGCATGGCCGGCCACCCCCTTGGCAGCCTTGCGACGCAGGGACCGCAAGCCCCCGTGGATGTGGCGCGCGACCAGCAGGGACGACATCTCTCCGTTGTCTTGAGCCAAGACGGCGATGTCCAGCTCATCGGCGAGTAGCAGCAGCTTTTCAGCCACCATGGCGTCCACTCCCTCCTCGTCCATCCGCGGGAAAGCTGCCTTTGCCAGGGCCAGGAGAGCCGTTCGGAAGGCCAGGGGCGATTCGTTGGCGCCCTGATGCCGATCGTGGAACAGCTGCCTGCAGTCCGAAGGCGGCCCATAGACGGCTGACAGCAGCTGCAGCGCCAGGTGCAGCGTGGCGCGCTTTTCCTTAGGCGCCAAGGTGAGGGTAGCCAGGGCGTCGTCGTCCAGCATCGCCGGCAGCGCGCATAGTGCCTCGGCGTCCGTCCAGTTCGCCATCTCTTGATGAGCGATGAACCGCCTTTTGAAGCCGCCCCAATCTCCAGCCGCTCCCACGAACTCCTTGAGAGGCGGCAGTCGCTGTTGTAAGGCGACGTCCGTGGCTGCGGATCTCGCTCCCTCGTTCCCAGCCGACGTTACAGTGTGGGCGGGCTGTGAGCATGGCATCGCCGGTCGCTCCGTTGTTGACGCGCTGGCCGGCGTTGATGATGTCACGGCTCGTGCTTGGCCCTCAGCAGTCACCTGACGCAGGCCGGCCCCGCCCTCTGCTCGCACTGTAGTGATGGCGGGAAATTTAACCGCGAGCCGCGTCGGGGTGGCGGGAAATGCCGGCGTGCGTCGGCTGCTGCCGTCTTCCCGCGCAGCCCCTCCAGCTCCCAGCCGCGTGATCTCCTCCAACACGGCGGCCGCGGCGTAGAGCAGCTCCGCCAGGCGGGAGTGAGCCAGCCGAAGTCCCTCGGCCGACGCATCCCCCCCCTCCTGTCGTAGCGGCGCGGGTGTACTCGGCCCCGGCCGCTCCGATCCGACCTCGGCCATCTCTGGTGGTGATTCGGCCGCGGTGTCCTCCCTCTCCGACTCCCTGGTACGTGTCGTCCCTCGTGTGTCCATCTTTGGACGTTTTACTTCTGACACCAGATGTAGTAATTACTCAGGAGGCTTGACGACGGGATCGGAGGCACACTTATTTATTAACACAACTTGTATACAGTTAGCGAGTATACACAGGACCTAAGGGGTAACGTCCCCTTACTCGGCTAACAGGGAGACACAACATCTAAGCCCCGCTAACCTAAGCCCAAGTCCTCCACTAGGGAGCTAGGGGAGGCTACCTGTCCCAGCCCTGGTCAAGCTGGGATCCGACCCCCTGAGTTCCCAGACCTGCTCGTCAGTCTGGGCTCTCGGGGCCACGCCACCGGCTTGCCCTGGTCGGCCCTGATAAGGACAGCGAGCCAGGGGAGCTCCGGGGCCTATTCTAGCTGGTCTTCCGTCTTCGCTGGTTAAAGCTGATACCTCGACCTCGAGCCCTCCGGCTCACCCCCTCTTATAGTCCGCGGCCCCCCCGGGAGGGGCCCGTGGGGGATGCAGGTGCGGACGTCGGTGTGGCCACCTCCTATGTGTACGGCCCTAACCACGCCCCTTGTGTTTGTTTGCCATCCGCTCCCATACACAATTACACCTCTACACATGCATAATGAGCGACTTCCGCAACACATCGTGTAGAGGGTACTTCTTTCATTCATATACGGGCACAACAGCTTATCTCTCACAACACTGGATGTTAGCATCTCTACGGGCTACACACACACGGCCGATCACTGAGCGTGGTTCCACCATCCACACTCGGCCACAGCACTGGTTGACGGCGAGTCGGGGAGGGTGATGGAAGCCGCAGGAGATCTTCCACGTGCTCGGACGATGGAGAGAGATGACGGCGAGCAAAGACGCAGTCCGGACCCAAGACTCCACACACGAACCCCCGAGCCCTCCTCCGCCCCCGCTTATATCGACGCAAGCGCGGCTAGGCTCCGCCTCTGGCCACGCTCTATCGTGGAGCCTTCGAGCGGGTTCCCGGAGCATCCCGGTCAGCCCCACCCATTACCTTTGGCCCAGATACCTCTCCCTTTCAGATTGGATGTTGCTACAGCGGTGCCTGTACCCGTGCTTCCCTTTTCTAACCAGCAGGTGTCATCATGTCTTTAGACATGCACAAATTGAACTTTAAAAGGGCATTGAGGGTTGCGGAATCAGAATTGAATATTAAGTTCCTGTAATGTTTTATAATAATAGACTTATTCCAGGAAAGCCACACTGAGTCATAGTAAGGTTCTGAATTGAGTTTTTATTTTAATATATTTCGCCAAATGAATGACGAGCGCTTACACAAGTGGGGGGGAAACCGGAGCACTCGGAGAAACTCCACGCTTACGAGGGGGAAACACTGTAAACCGTATAGGTGAAGATGGCGACCATCCCACTTGCTGTACTGTCTTCTCCTGGCGAGACAGGTGATGGCACCTAGACGCCCAAGGGAAGAGGGTTTCACAACATTCACTGTGCGGGGATCCACCAACCCTCTCTACCTTCCACAGTGCCAGATTACAGGAGTGTGCCTGTAATCTAGCACTGTGTGAATGATAAGAACAATAATAATTTATAAAGTGATAACAATAATACTCATTTCTTTTTGTAACGTGACAATAATTACTTGTACTTACGACATAATAATCATTTTACTTGTAACTTGATAGTAACGATAATAACTTCTACTTGTAATTTGATAACAAAAATATGTACTTGTACTTAGAATGTGACAACAACCCTATGGAACACCCAGTGATGAACAATGAACCCTATGGGAACCTTATGGGAGCCTCAGTGAGTAACACTGAACCCTAAGGGAACACCAGTGAGTAACACTGAACCCTAAGGGAGCTCCAGTAACACAGAAACCTTAAACGAGCTCCAGTGAGTAACACTGAACCCTATGGAAGTGTCAGTGAGTAACATTGAACCCGAAGGGAGCGTCAGTGACGAATTCTGAACTCTATGGAAGCTCCAGTGAGTAACACCGAACCCTATTGGAGTGTCAGTGAGTAACACTGAACCCTATATAGGAGACCCAGTGAGTAACACTGAACCCTACGGGAGACCCAGTGAATACAACTGAACTCTAAAGCCACCTACTCACTCTTCTTAGTTCTTTCGGTAAAGTCACGTAGAAGGGAAGTAATAAAATAATAAAAATGAAACATAATAAAACAATTCTCACGACGTGTCGGCCACAACGCAAGCAGCCGTCATCAGGAGAAAACCAGGTCTGTCGAGGCGACAGCGTCTGAATGACGCTGTCTTTCCGACAGACCTGTTCTTCACCTGAGGACGGCTGCTTGCGTTGTGGCCGAAACGTCGTGAGAATTGTTTTGTTATTATTTTTTACTTCCCTTCTACGTGACTTTACCGAAAGAACCAAGAAGATGAATCCCTGCAGTCACGAAAGCTTTAAATCGAAACCTACTCACCCCTTAGTGTGCTGATTCGGTCTTCATAGGTGATTGCTAACAGCACTTACCTCAACAGTCTCTTCAGGCTATACAATGAATCCCATACATGGAATGTATGTCTTTGTGTGTGAGTTTGTGAGAGAGTTTGCGTGTGCGAGTGAGTTTGTGTGCGCAAGTCAGTTTGTGAGAGTAAGTTTGTGCGAACGAGTGTAGTGTAGCGGTGAGTGTGCTGCGCTACGAGCCTGGTGACCCAGGCTTGATTCCCTCTCACAGTCAACACCAGTTTCAAATGAGTACCTGAGAGAGTGGATGTGAATGAGTGGGTTGGTCAGTGAATTTCTGAGTGAGTCGGTGAGTGAATGGATCAGTGAGTGGATGATTGAGTTGGTGAGTTTTTTAGTGATTGGGTGGATGGGTGCATGTGTAAATGCAGTACAGGGGACTAGCGGTCACAGGGGGTAATGACAGGGGAATTAGCAATGGAAGAGACTAGGGGCCACAATGGGTAATTACAGGTTAATGAATAGACAGGGTGAACGATCTGCGGTCTATGAGAAGGATCGAGAATAAGGCTGTGGCCAAGTGACAGAAGGGAGCAGGTGTGGATCAGGGACCAAGAGCCATCGAGAAGGTTCTAGAGAGGGGGCGTGGTCACGGGTTAAGGGATGGCCACGCATAGGATAAAACGTGTCGAAAACGAGAGGCTCGGGGCTGCTGAAGCCGGGGTATTCGCCTGTCAAGTGTTCGTGCCTTCAATGAAGATCACCGACAAGAAACGTGTCTCCTGGTGTCATTACAACTGGTGTCAGAAGTGGGGTACCATCATGTCACGGTTTAACCGAGGGAAGAACCCACCCGAGACGACCTTTGACAAAGGAAAGGACGAGGGGGAGACCTTCCTTCAGTCAGCCCCGGGAGGCGGGGTCCTGGTCAACAACCCTCTAAGTGAAGAGGAAGCTGCGGTGGCAACTAGGGGAGGGGGGGGTGCAGGCGACCGACAGCAGCTACAAATCATGGAGGGGTGGAGCGAGGTGATGGGATGGCTGACCAACTACTGGCAGCAGTCGAACAGCTCACCTTGCGGTTGGGCAAGGCTGCGGTGAGAGGGGGAGCCACGGACAGCGTGGAGGGGATCGTCGCAGGGGGAGCTGCGCGATCAACAGCCGCAGTCGTTCGCGTGGTGTAAACCAAGCAGGAGAGCCTTACTGAGTCTCAAGACATTATCAGGAGGCTCCTGCTACATTGGAATGTTTGGCCAATTGCATTTAGTTGTGCATGTGGGAGGAAACGGTACCAAGTAGAATGTCATGAATACGACGAGGATGCACCTCAATGACAAGGATAGATGGAATCAAGAATCCATTCATGTACATCTTCGACTAGTCACCTTGTGGCCTAAGCCCACAACACCCGGTATTCCCAGGGAGTCTCCCATCTAAGCACTAATCTCAGGTCTGCTTACTCTCTCAGAGCCAATGAGATTGTGTGGTGTATTCAAAGCCATTGGGTTGAAGGCAATCGACAGGCAGGCAGAGCGAGTGGTGGGTGCATGGGTGGCAGTACAAGCGGCCGATGTAAACCGCTCTGATTGGATAGAGGTGGTCGAGCCAGATGATTGCATAAGCAGTAGCGGAGTGGTGCATCGTGGCCGTGATCGGACATCAAGTGGTCAAGCGGGTATTGTGTGCAATGCAGTAGAAACCAGTTCTGAACCGTCACACCGGTGGTGAGAGGCTGCTGACTTGGAGACGTTTGCCCCAGCTCCAATTCCGAGTTGGCCAACTGTAATAAGGTCGAGATCCTCCCGCGAGCTCAGGGAGGCCGGCTCGGGGCGCTGGCGCTGCGAGTCGACCACGGCGAGGGTCTGGAAGTAAGGGGACGTACGCTTGCGGGCGGCCGCCAGACGAGATGCCGGGTCTCTGAGCGGTAACAACGATTTCGATTGAAAGCTTTCGTGACTGCAGAGATTCATCTTCTTGGTTCTTTCGGTAAAGTCACGTAGAAGGGAAAGAATAAAAAAATAAACGTAATAAAATAATTCTCACGACGTTTCGGCCACAACGCACGCAGCCGTCCTCAGGTGAAGAACAGGTCTGTCGGGGAGACAGCGTCTGAATGAAACAGCACCATGCTTGGAGCGTATATTTAAGCTGGGTTGGAAAGGGGGGAAGGGCGCCTTGACAAAATAATTTGCAAATCAAGAGGAATTTAGCATATTTAGGGAAAATGCAGGTATGTGATTAGTATTACTTATGCCCGTGCATTATGCAGGATTAGCAGCATCAAAGGGAGGGGATATGGGAAATGCAGGTATGTGATTAGTACTACTTATGCCCGTGCATTATGCAGGATTAGCAGCATCAAAGGGAGGGGATATGGGAAATGCAGGTATGTGATTAGTACTACTTATGCCCGTGCATTATGCAGGATTAGCAGCATCAAAGGGAGGGGATATGGGAAATGCAGGTATGTGATTAGTACTACTGTAATAACAGCTATCGTGGGTTCACGTGGGGGATTGGCTTGCCGGTCCTGCTTGTAGCCAATAAGGGTCGAGATAGGGAGTGTGGGGCCGGCGTGATCACGGCATGTCATCAGGAGTGATTGGCCCAGCCATTTGGTGCCCCAGCCAATGGGGATCCGGGTAAGATGCGTAGTCCAGGGATTGACAGTGAACCATCGAGAACGGTCGAGATTGCCCATGGAGGATTGGCTGGGAGGACCACGTGACGAAGGGATTAAGAGGGAGAGAGAGGAAGGATCGAGGGAGAGACTGGGAACTGAACAGGGGCGAGAGCCACGCGCGAACGGGGCTCCGGGTGCCACGTGCGCGGTGGGAGCTGGTGGGAGTCCGCCGCCACTACGTTGTCTGCCAGCAACGGAGCGTGTGGGAGCAAGTGTACCGTGAAGTGAAAATAAAGAGGACCGATTCCGAATCCGTCTCCGGAGAATTATTACATTGGTGTCAGAAGTACTTCTGCGACTGTTTGGACGATCGTCAAGATGTCCAAGCACCCCAGAAAAAAGAACCTGCCTGTGCCTCTATCGGAGGAGGAGGTCGCGACGGATGAAGATGAGCTGTTGGGAGCTACAGCCCCTATGCCGCCTGCTGAAAATGTACTTCTCGACGTCTCTCAGCGTCGACCGACGGAAGATGCGACCGCTGCAGGAACAAAAGGCGAGTGGCGGCTGATGGCGGAGCAGATCGAGTCATTACGTGCCATTCTGCTTAGTCTGGTGACCGCGGTGGCATCCTCACCAGCCGCGGGCCGCCAGATTGCCGATCAACTGGACGCCGCGGGAAGGAGTCCGGTGAAAGAACCTGCGTCCGCCATTCCTTCTGCTACGCGGGAGGACGCCGTCATTCTGGGTGGAGCAGCTGCGCCGGAGCCGTCGGCCGCCATTTTGGGCGCGCCTACCGCCACGCGGCCACCGGCTGCCATTTTGTCTGATACGGGTGGAGAGCGGGAACGCCAGTCGGAGACGCCCGCGGCGCGCGCTTGCCACCGCGGACATCGCCTTCCACAAATCAAAAAATTCATCGCCAGAGGTGATTGGAGTGCTTTCACATGGCGCTTTGAATCGGCTTTTAGATCCGTCAATTGGACGGAGGATGAAGCACGGTGAGCGCTACCTACACTGCTGGACGATGTTTCTCTGGGGGTCTTCCGTTCCATTCCGGCGGCCAAGAAGAAGACACTGCGGGACGCGTTCGTGGAGATGGCGGAATTCTATGACCCACCGACGTCAGCCACCAGAAAATTTATGTTACGTCGCCGAGCATCGGAGGAATCGCCGTTGGCCTATCGTGGGGCATTGATGGCGCTGGCCATGGCTGCCTACCCCGACGCGATGGCCGACCATTTGGATCCTCTCATCCTCTCCCGTATGCTGGAGTTGGCTCAGGAACTCAAGATTTCGCTGCCAGTGTGCGGCCACGAACCACTTACATCGCGATGGGTGGCGCGCTGCCTGGACGCAAAATTTAATATCAGGCGTTGGGACCAGATGGCGGCGTGGACGGGGAAACCGGAGATCGACGGGCCACCTTTGGGGTGGTCTCCACGACTAGTGGTCCACTGCTCCGACGACTCGGGCGACGACGACATGCTGGCTGCTGCTGTTTCGCACGAGAGTCCGGGACGGCGGCTGCGCGACCAGCGTGGCAACTACATGGGCCGTCCGCGTGCAAGGGCCGGGTCGTCCGACCGACGGCCGACGTCGGCGGCTTGCTTCAAGTGCGGCAGACGGGGCCATTTTGTCCGTGACTGCCGCTGTCGGCCTCTACTGTCGCCTCCTCCGACGAGGGGACCTCCATCTCCTCCACCTGCCGCGGAGCCGCAACAACCTCAGGCGAGTCGGCACACATCGGACACCCGGCAGGTCCTGTCACATCACCCATCCATTCGCACTCATTCTCACACTCCTCAGGAAAAATTTACTTCCCCCGCTACAGTTACTCGCTCTGCTACGCAGTGGAAAAAATTGGCTCGCAGGGTGGTAGCTGCGGCTTCGGGCTCGTCGACGGTACGCGGTACCATCGACGGCGTTGATGTGCGCATCTTGGTGGACACGGGCGCGTCGGCCACCATCATTTCTGATGTTATTTTCCATCTGTTGTCCATCCCTGCGTCGCAGATACGTAGGGTTAATGATGCGTGTGTCGCCGCGAATGGGGGAAGCATGGGTATCTGTGGCCAGGTGGATGTGAGCATCGCTATCGGAAATATTACCGCCGCAGGACCTGTGTTAATCTCTCGCTCGCTAGCTGTTCCATGCTTACTCGGTACTGATTTCCTGCGTCGGATGCCGCTGAAAATACGAGTCGACCAGGACTGTTTAGAAATGCCGGGGGGTCGTCGTATGGCGTTCCTGCCTTCCTTGTTGGCCAGCGCGCCTACAGGTAACGCAGTCACTGCCGTTCTTGCTGCTACGGTAGAAGTACCGCCGGGAGCACAGATGTTAATACCGTTGCGTTACCGTAAACCCCTTCGAATGGGGAAGGGTGCAGAAGGCGTGCTGCTATCCCCATCTAATTCGGCATCTAAATCATTTTCTTTAGCGGCGGCGCAAACGATCGTGCGACCGGGTCAAGCACCTTTTATACAGGTGTTAAATGGGGGACCTGACCGCGTTATTGTTCCAGAGGGGTCGGTGTTGGCTCACGCCACTACCGACTTCGCCTCTTGCGACGCAGCGCCGCGTGCACGAATGCCCGCTGGTAGGCCCCCACACGATCGCTCTCAAGAACGTTGGATCGCAGATTTGTGCGGAGAAAATTCTTCCTTGTCGAACGAACAAAGGAACGCCCTGCGTTCATTATTGATACAGTACACTGATGTTTTCAGTAAAAATGATTTGGACCTCGGCCGCACGTCGCTTTTGTCGCACCATATTGACACCGGTGCGACGCCTCCCATCTCTATGCACCCTCATCGCATGAGCCCGGCGGAAAGGGATCACGTGCGCGGAGCGGTAAATGAATTGTTGGCGGCGGACATCATTTCGCCGTCCAACAGCCCTTGGGCCGCGCCCGTCGTTCTGGTAAAGAAGAAAGATGGCGGTACAAGATTTTGTGTTGATTTCCGCCGGTTAAACAAAATTTCGGTGGCGGATGCATACCCCTTACCGAGGATGGATGATTCGTTGGACGCTTTATCGGGTGCTAAGTTTTTTTCTACCTTTGACTTGTCCTCGGGGTTCTGGCAGCTTCCCCTCGACGATGAGTCGAAGGCAAAAACGGCATTCCGCACGCCGCAAGGTCTCTTTAAATTTAATCGGTTGCCTATGGGCTTGAATGCGGCACCGGCGACGTTTCAGCGGCTCATGGAATTGGTGCTGACTGGACTGCAGTGGGAAACGTGCCTCATATATCTTGACGATATAATTGTTTTCAGCCGCACGTTCGAAGAACACCTCCAACGTCTAGAGGCGGTTTTTCAAAGAATGCGTACGGTTGACCTTAAATTTAAACCTAAAAAATGCCACCTTCTGCAACACTCTGTCCGCTACTTGGGTCATATCGTCAGTTCGGACGGCGTATCCACTGACCCTCTGAAAACGAAATGTGTACGAGAGTGGCCCACGCCCACTTCGGTGGGAGATGTTCGGCGGTTTATTGGGTTCGCTTCCTATTATCGCCGCTTCGTTAAAAATTTTGCGACGTTGGCAAAGCCATTACATGTTCTGACTGGCAAAAATCAAAGGTTTCAATGGGGAGCGGAAGAGGAAAAATCTTTTATGGCACTTCGGAACCACCTCGCCACGGCGCCAACGCTGGATTTCCCAGATTTCTCACAGCCGTTCATCCTCGATACGGACGCTAGTGATATCGGCATTGGGGCCGTTTTGTCGCAACGTAAGGACGGGGTAGAGCGAGTAGTGGCGTACGGCAGCCGGGTTTTGTCCCCTGCGGAAACACGCTATTGTGTGACAAGACGGGAACTTTTGGCAATTGTTCACTTTGTCCGTTTGTACCGGCCGTACCTGTATGGACGGAAATTCCTAGTTCGCTCAGATCATGCGGCTTTACAATACTCCTTGAAATTAGATCAACCGTCAGGCCAATTGGCCAGGTGGCTGGAATCGTTACAAGAATTTTCCTTTGATATTACATACAGAAAGGGGGCCCGTCATGCGAACGCTGACGCGCTCTCAAGGCTGCCGCCCCTTCCTCCGTGCACTTGCCTGACGGGCACGCACCGCTGTGCGGCACCGGCCGCTTCGCCTTGTCCGGTTATGGGGGCGATAGCGGATGAGGATGCGGGGGCGGAAGCGAAGGAGGACGACCAGCAAGGGTCGGTGGACACGGATGATATCTTACGGTTACCGCACGCGGTTTGGCTACGTGAGCAGGAGGCTGATGCCTCGCTGTCTCCACTACGGAAATTGATAGGGAAACAAAAATCTCGATTGGCGGGTTGGAAATGGCAGATGTTCCGAGGCAAGTCGGGATTGTTAATGTGTACTGACGGGTTGTCTGATCGACCACGCTTGGTGGTGCCTACTTCACTTCGCTACGACCTGCTTCGTGCTTTGCACGCTGATAAATTGATGCACCTCGGCGTCCAAAAGACTTTGGCCGCACTGCAGAAGGATTTCTTTTGGGCCGGTATGACAACAGACGTCAATGACTTTATTCGCTCATGCCAGGACTGTGCAAAGAGGAAGCCGCCTCGGAACCCCTATGTACCACCGTTACGTTCCATTGAGGTGTCCCACATTAACGAATTGGTCGCTCTCGATATTCTGGGCCCGTTTCCCCCGTCGGCGAGGGGCAATAAATACCTTCTCGTCGGGGTGGAATATTTTTCTCGATGGCCGATGGCCTGGCCCCTACCCGACCAGACGGCAGCATCCATTACCGACGCTTTCTTGAACGGGTATGTCATGGACAAGGGGGCACCTGAAAGGCTGCTCACAGATCAGGGGCGGAATTTCTCTTCCAAATTGCTTAAGGAAGTTTGTGACGCGTTGGGTACGAAGAAAATTCGCACTTCTCCTTACCACCCACAAACAGATGGTATGGTGGAACGATTCAACCGCACCCTCTCGGCTATGCTTTGTCACACGGTCAGTGAAAAGCAAACCGATTGGGACCTGCACATACCAGGCGTCTTAGCGGCTTACCGCATGGTTCCACACACATCCACGGGATACTCACCATTCTTTTTGATGTATGGCCGTGAAAATGTTCCACCCATCGACGTGCAATTGGGTGAGCCAAGCAAACGACCGTCCCGTTCCTTGCCTGACCACGTGCGTGACTCGCTTGAACGAGTGACGGAGGCGCGAGAGGCTGCCCAGTGTGCGACAGCCCGTGCTCAGGCAAGGAACGAACGTTATGCGCGTCGATCGCATACTCACATGTCTTGGTCAGTGGGGGACCGGGCGTGGCTCCACTGCCCCCAGGTACCGGCGGGCACATCCCCCAAACTGCACAGGCCGTGGCGAGGGCCTGTAACACTAATAGATGTTCGGAACTTGCAGAGTATCCGTGTTCAGTATGAAAATCGGCGGTGGTATGTCCACTCCTCACGGCTTAAACCCTATGTTGACGCGCGTGTCGGCCCTTCATCCCCATTAGTTGACCTGCCGGGTTCCGTCGAGCCGACCACGCCGCTTGCCACACCCATTGATCCCAAGGGGGACTGTGTTGTGCCTCCTACAGATGAACAGGTTCTGAGGGCTGAGGTGGCCCCAGCCGCCCCCCCTCCAATGAGACCTGACCTGGGCGTGACCAAGCATCCACAACCTACTTCTTCTTCAAGCCTACAACCTCCTGTCCATCCGGAAGCAAGGGGATCAGGCGCTGGAAGCGGAGGGGGTCCCGCGTCACGTACGCGGTCGAAATCTCTCCCGTTTCGTTAACGTTTGATCGTTCGTTTAATTCCCTGTTGTTACTGCGCTGCAGGGGCGCCCTAATGTATGTCGTGATTTTGTTGTATGGGTGACTTTTTAAATGTTGTAGGCGCAGGGACGCCGGTTCACCCTCATATTGTTAAACGCACCTTGGTGCCCTAATAATATGTTTCGGAATTGGTTTATCACCCTTTCCCAGCCGAGACGGCTATTTTTTTTCACCGGGGGGGGGGGGGTGATGTAATAACAGCTATCGTGGGTTCACGTGGGGGATTGGCTTGCCGGTCCTGCTTGTAGCCAATAAGGGTCGAGATAGGGAGTGTGGGGCCGGCGTGATCACGGCATGTCATCAGGAGTGATTGGCCCAGCCATTTGGGGCCCCAGCCAATGGGGATCCGGGTAAGAGGCGTGGTCCCGGGATTGACAGGGAACCATCGAGAACGGTCGAGATTGCCCATGGAGGATTGGCTGGAGAGGACCACGTGACGAAGGGATTAAGAGGGAGAGAGAGGAAGGATCGAGGGAGAGACTGGGAACTGAACGGGGGCGAGAGCCACGCGCGAACGGGGCTCCGGGTGCCACGTGCGCGGTGGGAGCTGGTGGGAGTCCGCCGCCACTACGTTGTCTGCCAGCAACGGAGCGTGTGGGAGCAAGTGTACCGTGAAGTGAAAATAAAGAGGACCGATTCCGAATCCGTCTCCGGAGAATTATTACACTACTTATGCCCGTGCATTATGCAGGATTAGCAGCATCAAAAGGAGGGGATAGGGGTAGCAAGAAATAAATAATTCCAAGCGTTTGCAGTTGAAACAGAAACTTAATTAGAATTGCATGCTTTTCTGTCATTAGCATAACGTACTTCAGTGTTGTGGGGCATCTAAGATTCATATCGTCAGCTTAAACTGTGAAAATAATCACAAAATTCCGCTATCCAAGTATACTACTGTTTTTGTACGTACACTGCTGTGTATGTACACTCGTGTGTGTATGCGCACTTGTATGCATGTGCACCCGTGTGTGTATGTATGAAGCAGTGTGTATGCACATTCGTGTATGTTTCTACCGCGCTGTGTATGTCCACTCGTGTGTGGGTGTGTACATGGGGGTGTATATGTGTACTCGTGTATGATTATGTATTGGAACAAACACATTATTTTTATATTGTGTCGTACAAAGAATTGAGGGGCAACGTGGTAGGAATGCGCCACCTCAACATGGAACTACAGGGATGAGACTCCCCGCTCGTGGTGCTAAATGAATGAAAACAGCGCCACTGAGCAGACAGAGCCCCGCCCCTACAGCTCGTGAGTGTGACGTAGTGAGTGTGACCAGCGGACTGCCACGATGCTGCCAGGTAAGGGTAAACTTGTGTGATGGAGATGCTTCACCTGAAACTCGCCTCCACACGTGTTCGCTATGAACATTGTAGCAATAAGGAACGATCAGTCATCTTTAACATAGCAGGTCTTTATTGTTCTGCAAGTATATTAACGTTAAAACTCGTAGATACACATGCACACTCGTGTGTGAATGCACACCGCTGTATATACAGTTGCGTTTGGATGCACTCTCGTGTGTGTATGTCTACTCGTCCGTGTTATTTTAAAGGAAAGATATGGTCGCAATAACGTACGATCAGTCATCTTTAAAAACAAATCAGGTCCTTATTATTCTGCAAGAAAACTCACGTTAATACTCGTATCGAAATCTTTATTAATACGCATGCTCAAACAGTTAAAATATATTCTTAAAATCAAACACGTAAACGTCGATTTCCCCTTTGACGTCCTTTTCGCTTGAAGCCATTCGTCCATAGTTTAAAATTGTTGTGAGAAGATGACAACACATGCCACCTTCTACAATAAACAGCACACATTTAACAGCCCCGATGATCCAACGACGAGACGAAGCAATGTATCTATCGAAGTATAAAATTGTTGTCATTCTGAAATCAGTGAACACTTCTGGAACTTAAAAGGAAGACATTCATCTGAACACATTATAGAGCATGCACAACATCACTCTAGCTTGAAGTCCTAGAAATCACCGAAAAAATATATAAGAGACACGAATATGACTCTCCAGCCACTCCACTACATCAAGCCATCTCTCAGGATGCAACTGCATGGGGTCGAAAGAGGAATTTCGTTTAGGACTCATGACAACATTTTTACTCTTTGCTTGATGATGCCTTTGAAGTGTTGCTGACCGTGAAAATGCTTCCAACGCACAGAACAATCAAACGGTTTTGTTGAAATAATTACACTAGCTTGGAGTAGTGCTGGAAATCACTGATATAATCAATTGCACCTAATAAATTGATCCAACAGAGACACAAACGTGCACATTCCAGGACTTTAACAGAAGTACTCATTACTTTGATTATCCAGCCACTCCAGCAGCCATTTCTCATGGGGTCAAAATAGGAATTGTCGTCAGGACTCATTACATCCGCTACATCAACGCATCTCTCAGGATCCACCTGCATAGGTTCGAAAGATTCATTTTTTTCAGGACTAATTGCAGCACTTTGTATTTCACCTTTTGATTTCACTTCCCTATCATTGCTGATCTTCTCATGCTTGTTTCGGGGTGATGACCGTGTGAAGATCTGACTTCCTTGCAAATGCCTTCCCGCACACAGCGCAATTGAATGGCTTCTCGCCCGTGTGTGTTTCTTGGTGACTGTTAAGAGTTGATTTCTGTGAAAATGACTTCCCACACTCAGAGCACTTGAATGGCTTCTCGCCCGTGTGTGTTTTCTGGTGACGGTTAAGAGTTGATTTCCGTGAAAATGACTTCCCACACACAGAGCACTTGAATGGCTTCTCGCCCGTGTGTGTTTTCTGGTGACTGTTAAGAGTTGATTTCCGTGAAAATGACTTCCCACACACAGAGCAATTGAACGGCTTCTCGCCCGTGTGTGTTTTCTGGTGATTGCGACGAGTTGATAAATCTGCAAATGCCTTCCCACACACAGAGCACTTGAACGGCTTCTCGCCCGTGTGTGTTTTATGGTGACTGTTAAGAGTTGATTTCCGTGAAAATGACTTCCCACACACAGAGCAATTGAACGGCTTCTCGCCCGTGTGTGTTTTCTGGTGACAGTTAAGAGTTGATTTCAGTGAAAATGACTTCCCACACGCAGAGAAATTGAATGGCTTCTTAACCGTGTGTGCGTGGCGCTGTGGAGAGTTTATCTGCCTCATGTGACTGATTCTTCAGAGCAGAGGAACAGTCGCGGGTGTTGTTGAGAGTTAAAGGTACCCTTTAAGCTGCGTGGATGTCTGGCTCAAATCGCCAAAAAGCAAACTCTCACTACCGTCTAACCGAGACACAGTAACGTCTCGTAAGTCGGACGACACACGATTACCAGTGTATCCACTAACAAAGTCACTTACTTGTTGATGCACGGCGTATCGATGTCCCTGTAACCCGTCTGAAGAGATCGCCACAAACTCTCCCAGTCGCCACGCAATCGTGCTCGCCAAGGCTGGGTCTAGCAGAAGGGTAATCTGCAGAGCGAGGAGTCGAGCGTCTTTCTTCAGTGAAATTCCTCTCCAAATGGTCTTGAGGTCTGATTTTAAGCTCCTTATAACTCGGCTCTAGCATCCAAATCCTTTGTTCTCGTCTTGGCCTATCATGGACCTTGCATTAATTTTTTTTTTTTACATTAACAAACTGCATATCAAACAACATAGCTAATCTGGCCATTGTTATTAAACCTTAATATGTATGTGCATCTCACTGCATAATTGTATGCATAATTCAGTGCTTCCTGTGAATTTGCTAATATTCACCCGGCTATGTCCTGTAAACTGCTGCAGGTTTAGAAGATTTAACAACGACATACAGTTCGAAATATAGAAATGAAGATGTCGAGTTTGATTTGGACTAAGAGGTGCAAGTTTATGCTGTGATGAACCTGTTTAATAAACATATTTAAGGACACTCGTGTTGAACATGGTGCTTCTAGCAAACAAGTGTGTTATATTATAATTTACGTCATAAACTTTAAATAATCATCTGAATGGTTTAGCTTGTAAGCGTGGTCTTTAATAAAGTAATGCAACAAGAACAATCAACCACCTTTTAGTCTGTAACATACGACCTTCGGTGTGTATATATGTAGTGGTGGTGTTGACGTGCGCCGACTGTGACAGTGATGGATCACGGGGCGGCGCTGGGTGCGGGGTTGGGCACGCGTTGTGGGCGTGGTGTGGACGCGTGCGCCGGGAGTGACAGATGACGGGGCGGCGCGGCGTGGGTGGTGAGGCACGATGAGATGTGGGAAAACAGGATCGTAGCCAGCGCCGAGTGATTGGTCGAATAAGATGGGTGCTCGCAGCGACGTCCGCAGGTGGGGTATAAAGGGGGACGCGCGAGAGCACTCGGGGAGAGTTGCCCGGTTGAAGACCCGAAGACGGAGCTGAAGACCTAGTGCCCCGAGACCCCTAGTCCCGCCGTCCTTGTGGGGACCGGGGCCCTGTGTGGCTCGGAGGCGAGGCTGTGGGACCCGGGGTCCGACGCCCACGTGGGTCGGGCTGGGGACCCACAGTCAAGACGGATACCCCGGGCAGGGAGTGTCCCGAGTAGCTCAGTGGCGTTAGTCGCCGAGTAGCTAAGTGGGTGTTGGTCACCCGAGTAGCTCAGTGGCGTTAGTCGCCGAGTAGCTAAGTGGGTGTTGGTCACCCGAGTAGCTCAGTGGCGTTAGTCGCCGAGTAGCTAAGTGGGTGTTTGTCACCCGAGATACAAAGTAGGTGTTAGTCACCTGTGAACGAGTTTGGTAAAATAAAGAGTGTGTTACCCGTGAAGTCGTCTCCCGCCGAGTTACTACATTACAACTGGCGTCAGAAGTAAACCTGTCTTCAAGAAGTATGGACACGAGGAAGACTACCCGTACCCACGAGCGAGGTCGGGACGACGACGGCGTACCGGGGACACCAACCTCGGGAGGAGAGGACGAGGAGTTGCCGCCGATGCAGCACTTCGCGGTGATGGCCGACGCTCCGCTTGCCTCCGACACCAGCCTCCAAGACGCGCACTCCCGGTTGGCGGAGTTGCTACTCGCCGCCGCCGCTGTCTTGGCTGACATCTCCGTTCCGGCGAGCGGGAAAACGGCTGCGGGGTTGGTGGAGGAAGCGACGTTGGAGGAATCCCGCCAAAAGGCGCTTCGCGCCAAAAGTCTGGAAGTTGCCGCCGTTTTTGGGGGGCCGCCATCGATTGGCGGGAAACACGGACGCCACGTGGCCGGACACCTCCGCTCAGCGCAGCCCACGTCATCAGCGCGCGCCGGAGCTCTCCATTTTGCGCCTGACAACCGAGCCGACATTTTACACAACTACAGCGGAGCGCAGGAAAATCTCTCCGACGTCGACGACGATCGGGTCCTCCAGCAAAGATTGCCCGAGCTGTCGGCGTTCAAGGCGGATGGGGGCGACTGGGGAGCCTTCCAACGAAGGTTCCTCGCTCATCAGGAGATGTCAGGGTGGTCCGACACCACTGCCCTGCGTGCGTTGCCAGCGATGCTTGACGACGACGCGCTTGCAGCCTTCACATCTGCTGCAAGGTCGTCCCGCTCTACGCTCCAGGACGCACTACACCTGATGGCGAAGGTGTTCGGACCGCCCTCCACGTGTCGCCACCAGTTCTACGATCGGCGGAAGGTGGCTGGAGAAACGACGCTCGCCTATCGCACGGCACTGCTCGCCTTGGCGGACGCAGCTTTTCCCCGCATGGATAAGGAGGGGAAGGACGCCATGGTGACGGAGCAGCTGCTGGCGTTGGCCCACGAGTTGGGGGTCCCCATCAATGTGGCGGACGAGATGGATATCTGCTCCCTGGCGATCGCCACGAGCATTCACGAGTACGAGGTCCTCAAACGCAAGCCGGGGGTCGTCTGCAAATGGGCGGGGAACGCGGCACTGGCCGCCACGATCGCCGAACCTCAGCCAGCTGCGGATCAGGAGCAGGCCTTCGCTGCATCGCGTCCGGGGGAGTGGAGAACGGGAGGTCGTTCGCCCACACGTTCACCCCGCAAGCTGGAGCAACCGAAACCTACGACGTCCGTCGTCTGCTACAACTGCGGCCTTCGGGGTCACGTCGCAGCCGGGTGCCGGGCCCCGCGTCAGCGCGCCACAGGACCACGTCGGGACGACGACCAGGGCCACAAGTCATCCCAACAAAACCCGGCAAGTCGCGGCACCTCACACGTTCGGTCCGCAAACACGGCACATTCGGGTCGCCGCTTGGCGGTGGGGGGTTCGCGGCTGGGTGCCGGGGGTTCACTTCGGCGAGGGGGGTCCGTACGCGGCCCGCAAGCAGTCGAGTGGTCCGAATTGGCCCACAGGATCGTGGCTGCGTCGGCCGGGTCGTCCGTGGTAACGGGGTTTATTGACGGGGTTGAGGTCCGGGTGCTGGTGGACACGGGTGCGTCGGCCACCATCATCTCGGACCTTATTTATAACATTCTTCCCGTCCAAAGTAGACCCCTTCTGCCAGTAGACGTGCCATTTTATGCGGCGAATGGGGGATCCCTGGGGATCATCGGCCAGATTCGGGCGACTATTTGCATTGGTGACATCAAATTGGCGGGCCATATTTTTGTATCATCATCGCTGGCCGTTCCCTGTTTGCTAGGTACGGACTTTTTGTCCAAAATGCCCATCAAAATTCTTATAGATCAGGCCTGCATAGAGCTTCCGTCAGGTCGGCGGGTTGCGTTCTTGACGAGCCCTACCAAAATGCGCACGGTTTGTGCGACGGTGCAGGCGCTGGCAACTCACACTGTTCGGGTGCCCCCGGGATCGCAAATGTTAGTACCCCTTCGGTTGAGGAAGCCACTCGAGGTGGGTGCGGAGGCACAGGGGGTGCTGTTGGGGCCGTCTAACAGGGCCAGAAGGGGCCTCGACTTAGCGGTTGCTCAAACCATGGTGAGAGGGGACAGTGAGCCGTTCGTAATGGTCCTGAATACGGGGTCGCGGCCGGCCGTAATTGCGCAGGGAACGGTGCTGGCTCACGCCGCGCCGCTACCCGTTGAGGAACGGCTCGTGGCTCAAGCAGATTTCACTGTCAAGTCGCATCCTCCAAGTGATGAGGGGACTGAGTGGTTGGACTCGTTGTGTGCCGGTTCTGCTAACTTGTCCGAGGTGCAATTGGGAGCATTGAGGGGTTTGCTACTCGAGTTTGCTGACGTGTTCAGCAAACATAAGTACGATATCGGCTGCACTGACCTGTTGCGCCACCACATAGCTACAGGGGACGCGGCCCCTATTCGTCAGAATCCCTTCCGGCTCAGCCCAGCCGAGAAGGAGCATGTGCAATCGGCGGTTAATGATATGTTGGCGGCCGATATCATTTCGCCCTCTTCTAGTCCGTGGGGTGCTCCTATTGTCCTAGTAAAAAAACAGGACGGGTCCTTGCGGTTTTGTGTCGATTTCCGCCGCTTAAACAAAATCTCGATGGCAGATGCGTATCCGCTCCCCAGGATGGATGAGTCGCTGGATGCCTTGGCGGGAGCACAGTTTTTTTCCACACTCGATCTGCTTTCTGGATTTTGGCAATTGCCACTCGATAACGAGTCTAAACCTAAAACTGCTTTCCGGACACCTGGTGGCCTATTTGAATTCAACCGTTTGCCCATGGGCTTACATTCCGCTCCCGCCACGTTCCAGAGACTCATGGAATTGGTTTTGTCGGGCCTCCAATGGGATACCTGTTTGATTTATCTCGACAATATCATCGTCTTTAGTCGGACTTTTGAGGAGCACCTCCAGCGACTGAGAGCGGTGTTCCTCAGGATGCGTTCCGCTAAGCTTAAATTTAAACCGGCTAAATGTTTTCTGCTTCGGGAATCGGTCAGGTATTTGGGCCATATCGTGAGTTGTTCAGGGATCTCGACGGACCCTGCTAAGACGCATTGCGTCAGCTCATGGCCAACGCCAACCTCGGTCACGGAGGTTCGCAGTTTCATTGGTTTCGCCTCCTATTACCGTCGTTTTGTCAAGCAATTTGCCACCATAGCCAGGCCCCTGCACGCTTTGACGGCTAAGGGTGTGCGGTTTCACTGGGGGGCGGAAGAGGAGGCTGCGTTCTGCTCCCTTCGTGACGCCTTGGTGCAGGCTCCCCCCTTGTGTTACCCCGATTTCACACAACCGTTTTTGCTTGACACAGATGCCAGCAACACGGGTATCGGGGGGGTGCTCTCACAGGTGGTCGGGGGGGTTGAACGGGTGGTCGCCTACGGTAGTAGAGTTCTTTCCCCCGCTGAACAACGCTATTGCGTAACTCGTCGTGAATTGTTAGCGATTGTGGTTTTTACACAGCAATTCAGGCCGTATCTTTACGGCCGTCATTTTACGGTCCATACGGACCATGCGGCTCTACAATACGCTATGCGCGTGGCACAGCCATCGGGCCAATTGTCCCGATGGTTGGAGGTCCTTCAGGACTACCAATTCACGACGATTTACCGCAAGGGATTGCGACACTCAAATGCGGACGCCTTGTCGCGGTTGCCTCCGTGCACGGACTGCACATGTTTGTTGGCATCGGCGCGGTGCAAACCCCCGGTCGCCGGCACCCCGGGAGTTGCGCTCGCCGCCACTGACACCCCGGGAGTCGACGCCCCCACGGGGAGGGATTCGCTGTTGTCGTTGCCCCTCATTGAGTGGGGCCGTCTCCAAATGTCCGACAGCTCCCTACTTACGCTACGTCGGAAAGTTGGCGCTCCCGAGGTAGGGGAGGCGCGGGTCGGTTCCTGGGTGTGCAGACAGGGCCTTTTGATGAAGTGGGACAACATGTCCCGGCGTCACGTGCTCGTTGTGCCTGTTGCTATGCGGGGTAGGGTCGTTCTGGCAGCTCATGAACGGCTCATGCATCTGGGTTTTCACAAAACGCTCGCCCTAATCCAGCGAGACTATTATTGGCCGGGGATGGGTAACGACGTGGCGAATATTCTTAAGGGATGCGTAGGGTGCGCCAAAAGGAAACCGCCACCATTGGCAGCTAATCCACCGCTGCAATCCATTCAAGTTTCGCGTATAAACGAATTGGTTGCGTTGGACATCTTGGGGCCCTTTCCTGCTACACCAAGGGGAAATAGGTTCCTGCTGGTTGGCGTGGAATACTTCACCCGATGGCCTATGGCATGGCCGCTCGCCAACCAGTCGGCTGCGGCGGTGGCGGACGCCTTTGTCCAGGGTTATGTTTTGGACAAGGGCGCTCCCGAACGCTTGCTGACGGATCAAGGAAAGAATCTTTCAAGCGTTTTGTTGCGCGAGGTGTGCGACCTGTTGGGTACAAAGAAAGTGCGTACTTCCCCCTACCACCCGCAGACTGACGGGATGGTTGAGCGTCTGAACAGGACGATTACGTCTATGTTGTGCCAACAGGTCTGCGACGATCAGGTTGATTGGGACTTACAGGTGCCGGGGGTACTTGCGGCCTATCGAATGGCCCCTCATGCGGCGACGGGGTTTTCCCCATTTTTTCTTATGTATGGGCGGGAGGCCGATCCGGCCATGGACGTCCAACTGGGGATTTCCCAGCCACGTGCAAAATCTAAATTGGCAGACCACATCAAATTTAATATCGCCAAATTGACTGAAGCGCGGGAGGCGGTGAGGTTGAATTCGCGGTCGCGGCAAATTGCGAACGAGAGATTGCATGGGCGGAGGGTGCATACGCATGATTGGAAACCAGGCGATAAGGCCTGGCTGCATTGTCCACATGCACCGTTGGCTACGTCCCCCAAGTTGTTGAGACCTTGGAGGGGACCGGTGGAAATTGTGCGGGTTGCACGACCCCAGAGTATACAGATTAAATGGGAAAAACGCCGTTGGTACGTGCACCCCTCCCGACTGAAGCCCTATGCGGCACCGTGTGACCCCGTTCTGTGCCGTAACGACCGGGCGTGTGATGTGACCGTCGACTCGGGGAGGGAGGTGTCGCAGGCTGATCCTCACGTGTCTCCACCTGACCCACCCCCAGGTGCCTCGGGCTTGACGGCTGCTGACCGTCGGGAGCCTGGACCCCGGGGCACGCACGGGTCCTCGATCCCTGGCCGATGTCTTCCTGAACCGCCGGCACCACCGGACGTTCAACCGCGTCTGGTGCCGTACGACAGACCGGCAAGGCGGACTCGGGCTAGGGCACAACAATTTTCATGAAGACGTTTTTTTCTCAACACCGAGCTCGCCCGGTGTTCCCCTCTGCCGGGGTAATGTCCCGTTGTAGGGACGCTCGGAAAGAATGGGACACTGCACGAGTCGAAAGAAAAAAAAAAATTTTCCATTTATTTTCCTTTCTGCATACACATTGCTATTGTCACTCGCCGGTTTGTATATATTGTTCTATTGTCGCGGTGGCATTGGTTGATGGTTGCGGAGGGTAGTGTTCGCGTCGTGTTGTGTTGTTACGTTAGTTGTTGTTCTTGTTGTTGTGTTGTGTTACGGGGCACACAGGGCGGTTTGTAAATTTTTATAGCAGCCGGGTCGGCTGCGAGCTATGTGGTAGGGGGTGATGTAGTGGTGGTGTTGACGTGCGCCGACTGTGACAGTGATGGATCACGGGGCGGCGCGGGGTGCGGGGTTGGGCACGCGTTGTGGGCGTGGTGTGGACGCGTGCGCCGGGAGTGACAGATGACGGGGCGGCGCGGCGTGGGTGGTGAGGCACGATGAGATGTGGGAAAACAGGATCGTAGCCAGCGCCGAGTGATTGGTCGAATAAGATGGGTGCTCGCAGCGACGTCCGCAGGTGGGGTATAAAGGGGGACGCGCGAGAGCACTCGGGGAGAGTTGCCCGGTTGAAGACCCGAAGACGGAGCTGAAGACCTAGTGCCCCGAGACCCCTAGTCCCGCCGTCCTTGTGGGGACCGGGGCCCTGTGTGGCTCGGAGGCGAGGCTGTGGGACCCGGGGTCCGACGCCCACGTGGGTCGGGCTGGGGACCCACAGTCAAGACGGATACCCCGGGCAGGGAGTGTCCCGAGTAGCTCAGTGGCGTTAGTCGCCGAGTAGCTAAGTGGGTGTTGGTCACCCGAGTAGCTCAGTGGCGTTAGTCGCCGAGTAGCTAAGTGGGTGTTGGTCACCCGAGTAGCTCAGTGGCGTTAGTCGCCGAGTAGCTAAGTGGGTGTTTGTCACCCGAGATACAAAGTAGGTGTTAGTCACCTGTGAACGAGTTTGGTAAAATAAAGAGTGTGTTACCCGTGAAGTCGTCTCCCGCCGAGTTACTACATTACATATACACCAGTGTGTTTGTGTTCAATATTTTGCACGTGTTTAATATTTTGGACGTGTTTTTACGGTAATTCCATTGAATATTGAGGGGTTACCAGCCTCTCGCACCCGTCCAAATACCTCGTGGGCAGCTGTGGTGGCTACGAGCCTTCCCTCCGGGACATTGCTCACATCCACCACAGCGTTACCGTCTGACACGGTCAATGAAGGAAGGGGGTTGTTTTTGCAAAACTTTACTCGTGGCAGGGGAATGGCAAAAAACAGGGAGTGCCTCCTTCTTGAAGGGGGCGTGGGAGCGTGGCGTAAGGTGTGGAAAGCTGTAAGTCACAGGTATCATTCGAATTGGGTCAATGACACCAGCACACAAATGGTGGGGTCGTTTGGAATTATGTTGCATTGATGAAATATGAATTTCTCGACGTTGTATTTCATGATCTTTAAATTAAATTTTTGTTTTTAGAATTTACAATCTGCATATCTAGCAACAGAGCTTCGCTAATCTTGCCATTGAGCTTAAGCCTGAATACGTATATTCATCTCACCGCATAATTTGCATTCATTTGCTACTATATTCACCCTGCAATATGCTGCAAAATGCTGCCAGTTCAAATGCGTTACCAGGGAAATGCAGACTGAAGAATTAAAATTGTGATTTGGACTTTGAGGTGCAAGTTTATACCGTGCTGACTTTGTTTTATAAATATATTGAAGTACTTGTGTTGATATGAGCGCTACAGAACAATCAAGGTGATTTGTTTAATTTAATCCACGCAAATTATTACGATTGCTGTCATACACTTTTAATGATAATCGACATGGTATTGCCTGTAAGCGTGTGTGTATTTACACTGCTGTGTAAGTACACTTGACTTTGACTCGTGTGTGTACGTGTTTGTTGTAAGCATTGTAGAGTTAACGGATGCTCAGATAGTTAAAAAAAAATCTGATTTTTATTAATCTGCAAAAAAATATTGACGTTAATATTGCTGTGCATGCACACTCGCGCGTGTGTAGAGGTAGTGTAGTGGTTAGCGCACAGCTCAATTCTCGCTCACGTTAAATTCATGCTCACGGCCAACACCAGCGACGATTATCTGAACAGTATATGATTTAATGTTGGGTTTGTCGATGGCAGCATATAGAACGGGGTAGACCCGTGTGATGTAAGGGAAAAAAAGTTTAGCTGGAATGTATTACTTACTGTTAGTAGCTCAGCTTATTGGAGAGTATATTTAGTATACTGATGATACTATGTAGTTTATACTTTAGTTTTTTACGTGGTTGTTTAGTTACTGCAGCTACATACTATTAACATTCCTTCCCTTTATTAATGCTACCCCTATCCCCTCCCTTTGATGCTGCTATTCCTGCATAAATGCACGGGCATAATATGACTTTGAAACCCCCCGCCCACCTCCTACGCATTTCACAAGTAGTACTAATCACATATCTGCATATGTAAATTCCTCTTGATTTGCAAATTAATTTGTAAAGGCGCTCTTCCCCTTACAACCCAGCTTAAATATACGCTCCAAGCGTGGTGGTGTTTCATTCAGACGCTGTCTCCCCGACAGACCTGGTCTTCACCTGAGGACGGCTGTGTGCGTTGTGGCCGAAACGTCGTGAGAATTATTTTATTATGTTTTATTTTTATTATTTCCCTTATACGTAACTTTACCGAAAGAACCAAGAAGATTATTAATCGATATTTACGTGTTTGATTTGAGAATATTTTATAACTGTTGCATTCCTGAAAGTGATATAAATTTCCTAGTTTGTTAACCGTTTGACCAAGCGAATTGATAAAAACATTTAATGCGAGTTTTACTGTTAATATTCTTGCAAATCAATACAGACCTGATTTGTTTTTAAACATGACTGATCGTACGTTATTGCTACCATATCCTTCATTAAAAAAACACGGACGAGTAGACATGCACACACGAGTGTGCATCCAAACACTGCTGCATTTAAAAAGCGGAGTGCATACACACACCAGTGTGCATATACAGGGTGTACATACAGACATACAACGCAGTGTACATACACAGCAGTGTATGCACACAAGGATTGCGTTCCACTGCGAACACGCACGATTGTACATACATGTGCAGTTCACACCTATGCACCCTTAGCCCATTGATCGTGATGATGATGAATAACATATTACTAGATCTAACAACTGAAACAATAAATATGCTCATCGAGTTTTGATTTGGATTGTGTGGTTAAATACTGTAAATAGCTATTCAAATTCATTGAGATTGCACATTCAGCAAATTCTAATGCGGCCACATTGCGATTCTAATAATTATAGTGCAATTCTAATCCCTCACCCCCAGTTCGCATTTCAGTCCCTAGGTTCGCATATATAAACATATGACATCCATACATATGAGTATCATGGGATTATTAGGTAGGAGGTCATAGAATGAATCTAACTCATTTGCCTTGCTTTCATCCCTCGACTGATATTCATCTTCGGTGGATGCATGAGCAACCACCACTCCCCACGGTAGCCTGGGGCTGAGAGCTTTCCACACCTTACGCCACTCTCCCACGCCCCCTTGATCCGTTTTTTTTCTCAGAAGAAGAGCCCCCTGTTGTTTGGCATTACCCAGCCTCGAGTAAAGTTCGGAAAAAAGAATCCGCTACCGCATCCGCGGTGCCGGACGGTAACGCTTGGATGTGAGCAATGTCCTGGAGGGAAGGCGCGGAGCCACCACAGAGGTCCACGAGGTCTCTGGACGGGTTCGAGGCGCTGGTAACATCTCCATTTTTAATGCAATTATCATTAAAAAAAAACATCCAAAATATTAAACACATACACACGAATTTAACATGTAGGATTTCGGGACCAATAGCATCCATAATAGAGGTTGTTAGGTCAGATCGCTGAAGTATAGAAATGTGTCTTTAAAATAAAACATTACATAAATGCATGCCGACAAAGGGCAGCGTACTTCAATAGAGCTCAGCTGCGTGGTCAACACATGAGACTTCCCAAAGCTGACTGTCGACTGATGAGGCTAGTTTTAATTACAGGCGAAACGTCGTACTCAGATTGTAAATGTTGTGGCTTGGCTCTTCAACAAACCGGTATGCTGTACTAGTGACAAATTTGCATGTTCTGTTTACGTGACAACCCTTACTAGTTGGCTTTGTCGGGTGGTGGCGGGTTTCAACGACACATGTATATATTTAAGCGATCTAACCCAAAACACCTCTAATATGGACATCATAATAAACCACGCTTACATTCAGATGATTATTCAAAGTTCATGGCAGAAATTATAATATAAAACACTCGTTTCTAGAAGCACCCCGATCAACACGATTGTCCTTAAATATATTTATTAAACAAAGTCAGTACAGTATAAACTTGCACATCTTATTCCAAATCAAGCTCGAGATCACCAATTTTGATATTTCAGGCTGCATGTCGCTTTATAATCCTCTAAACTTGCAGCAGTTTAGAGGACATTGGGGGGTCAATATTAGCAAATTAACACGAAGCACGGAATTATGCATGGAGATGCACATCCTTATTCAAACGGAAGTGTACAATTATGCAGTGAGATGTACATACGTATTATGTGGAATGCGTAGGAGGTGGGCGGGGGGTTTCAAAGTCATATTATGCCCGTGCATTATGCAGGATTAGCAGCATCAAAGGGAGGGAGTAGGGTTAACATTAATAAAGGGAAGGAATGTTAATAGTATGAAGCTGCAGTAACTAAACCACCACGTAAAAAACTAAAATATAAACTACATCAGTATCATCAGTATACTAAATATACTCTCCAATAAGCTGAGCTACTAACAGTAATTCATACGTTACAATTTTACGTCGCAAAAAATAGAATATGCCTCCAGCTACACTTTTTTCTCTTACATTACACGAATCTACCCCGTACTATATACTGCCATAGACAAACCCAACATTAAAATATATACTGTATTACTATACACCACCTTAGACTATACATTATAATATTACACTATGTATTATTCTAACCACCCTACTGTATACCACACTGCTGTATATTCACTATACAATTACGATACTATATATTACCTTATACATTATATTAAACATTACACTTTTATACTATTTATTATCATACAATCTTCTGTGCGATTCGGCAGTTTAAGCGGGTTGTGTGACACTGCAGCAGCCGGCATTTGTCAGCTGTTGTAGCGCCGCGGGGCGTGTGCAGTGAACACGGAGGCTGGCGGGGTTGGGTGCAGGGATCTGCCGCCACCCAAAACTCGGGCGACGCCAAAGTAATAATGAAAATAATAAAATAAATTAGATGATGGAAGATGAAAGTAAGAAGAGCCATAGTGAGTAAAGAAGTGGGTAAGGTACAAGGTGTAGTTACGGTTGATAAATTGTGAGAGCGATCCGGGACTGCAGCCAGCTGCGGCGCTGTCGCCATCCTACTCTCGAATCCATTGAGGAGGCAGATCCAGCAGTGGATTGTGTGAATCTAATAACGACCACAATGTGATACGAGTGATTATAATGCAATTCAAATCCCGCAGCCCGCAGTTCGTATTCATTCGAGCAGTATGGTTCTAATATGGGATATTATGAAAGGCATATGACTAATCAGCCTTGCCTGCATTCCTACACTGATGTTCACCTTCAGTGCAGGCAGGAACAATCACCATTCCACGCGTGGGGCATACAGCTTCCTACAGCTCACCGCCACGATCCCATGCTCCTTCATTATTTTGTTCAGAAGAAGAGCCACTCTTCCTGTTGTTTGGTATTCCGCTGCCCACGAGTAAAGTTATGTAAAAACAACCCCCTACCTCATCAGCGGTAAAGATCGGTAACGCTGTGGTCAATGTGAGCAATGTCCGAGAGGGAAGGCTCATAGACATCACAGAGGCCCACGAGGTCTCCGGACTGTTGCGAGGGGCTGGTAACCCCTCCACATTCAATGCACTTACCGTGAGAACACGTGGTAAATAAAAACACACACATCACTGTACATACACATCAGTGTAAATACACACTGCTATAGACTGATAATGGTTATAATAATAAACAACACTTACAAACTATACCCTCCAGATGGGTATCCAGAGCAATTGTAACCATTTTAATTGATCGAATATAACAAATAACCCTCGTTGTTTAGACACACCATCAACAAGAGTCCTTAAAAATATCCATAAAATCAAGTCACCGCGCTATAAAGCATGCACCTCTTAGAATATCTCCATCAGCATTGCAACATTTTATATTTATTTTCACAGATAAAGCCGATAAATTGATCACAGTTTACAGGCCATTGTAAATGTGCAAACTAACAACATGCACATACTTATTCAAGGAGATGCCCATCCCTATTCAAACTGAAGCGAACAATGATTCAGCATATTCCTACTTAGGCTTAAGCACAATGGCCACATGAGCTTAGGTATGTTGCTAGATATGAGGAGCTTTAGTACCGTGAATAGCAATTGAATGCAAATAAGTTAATGAAGAAAATGCAAATGATTCTAGCGAGATTTCATAAATGGGAAAAATAATCCGAACCAGTGTGCCGTAGCAATGGCAAGCAAATGGAAGTATGAACGTGAAAAAGACTTCATGCAAATTAACGAAGCCCATGACTTCAATATGTACACTCGTGTGTGTATGCGCACTTGTATGCATGTGCACCCGTGTGTGTATGTATGAAGCAGTGTGTATGCACATTCGTGTATGTTTCTACAGCGCTGTGTATGTCCACTCGTGTGTGGGTGTGTGTACATGGGGGTGTATATGTGTACTCGTGTGTGATTATGTATTGGAACAAACAAAAATTATGTATTGGAACAAACAAATTATTAATATGTAGCTGCAGTTACTAAACAACCACGTAGAAAACTAAAGTATAAACTACATAAAAAACTGTTTCCGGTCCCGCGCACAACCAGCACTGCACCACGTGATGCGCCAGCCGGGATCGTGGGGGGCGGAGCCTCGCGCTAGTGACGTCACCTCTGTTACGTCACAGCCACGCCTCCACCCACAGTCGAGAGGAATGCACACGAGGGAGCAGCAGAAGAAGCCTTTTGAGAGCGAATCCTCAACGAGGTGAGCGACCCTGTTGACGATGAATGTGGTTTCTTTTTATTTTACATTTCGACTACAAACTAAAGCTTCATTATTTTTATATGTTCATAATTCAATTTTCAGCAATCTTGCTGTGGATTTCACACCTAACGATGATTGCTTGTGTTGCAGTCGAAACGTCGTGATAATTGTATTGTTTTATATTCATATTATTTTATTGTTTCCCTTCTATGTGACTTCACCGAAAGAACCAAGAATATGAATCCCTGCAGTCACGAATGCTTTAAATAAAAATTCAAATTAGAACTGTTAGATAGGATACTTGGCATTCCCTGAAATGTTGCTGTTAATGTCGTTGTTTAGACCCCAAGCGAGTCAGCATTTAAAACGAGTATAACTAATCCGTTTAAATCTCATAGAATATTAATAACATGTCTACAATTATTGTGTTCTGATTGCTGGTACAATTTTGCCCTACATTATATGTATTGAATGTTATTCAACATTTGGGGAGGAGTCTGCCTTTAAGTTCAGACCATAGCAGCTGCCATAGTTGCCTTTAATCTGTGATGTCACAGCCACATGGGTGGTAACTCTGACATCAAGTGACCTACGACGTCATGCTCGGGTTAGAACAAATTATTTAGGTATGGTCATATGACCCTAATGACCTACAAGGCATATGGGTCTTTTATCAAGCAGTCGATTAATACAAATGGACTGTACATGAACATGCATGTCTAGATTAGAGGTGAAATATAATTGTTAAGTCTGGTGATTATGTTTAATGAGTGAATGATCGTAGGCACGCATGAGTGGGCAAACAAGCGAGTGAGTGGGCTTGTAAAGCAACAGTCACGATAGTGATTGGATTGGTACAATGAGTGGTCAAATATGTATTAATTAGGAGGATGAGTGATTCAAAAGGTTGCTAAATCTGAGCGTTGTTCCAACCTCCCCAGGCCATCCAACTTCAAACAAAATCTACTCCTTCCCAACAACATGGACAGACAAATCACGTGGGCTGAGATCTTGGATGACTATGAGGGTAAGTCCCAGATACCTGCATCACATGGATTATATGCGGAGGAGGAGGCTCCTTGATAAATTACTTTTCGTAGACATGGCTTGGTGGTAATGGGGAGACGTAATGATCGAGTGTGGCAAAGAGGATGGGTTTATATTTGAATTTCTGCCATCTTTGTTCAAACTGGGGTCTCAAGCTTATGCAATTTACGGTCTCAAAATGCCGACAAAAACAGGACTTGTAAAGTGTAAATGCCGTGTGATGACTATTTCTCAATATCAGGTCCTGTTGTGTGGTAAGAGGTACATCTTCTTGGTTCTTTCGGTAAAGTCACGTAGAAGGGAAGTAATAAAATTATTACTTCCCTTCTACGTGACTTTACCGAAAGAACCAAGAAGATGAATCCCTGCAGTCACGAAAGCTTTAAATCGAAATGGTAAGAGGTAATTACTGGGATCTCAAAATTAGTTCTGTGAAACTCCATGTCCTTTGTTCTCTAATTCATTACTCATACTTTGAATGCATTTTCTGTTCTTCATAGTCCGGGAGTCGGCGTGCCAGTCGACCACGTGGGGGGACGTTATGGATAAGGTGGATCCTTTCCCAGGCCAAAGTTACAAGAATCACTCCCCAAAGGTGTGTATGGGTTCTAGATTTGAAGCTTTCGTGACTGCAAGGATTCATACTCTTAGTTATTTCGGTAAAGTCACGTAGGTATAAATTAAATACAAATTAATAAAAATAAAATAATAAAAATCCCGACGTTTCGGAGGCAACACAAGTCTCCGTCCCAGGTGGGACTGTCACAGCTGAATTTGCTGTATCAAGTGAGGCAGGGATTCCAAGATGCAAGTTCTTAAATACAAGTTAAGGAGGGAGGAGGGGGGAGGAGCTTATCAGAATGTGGTAGCCAATGAATGGAACGTATTGGGAGGGGGGCGGGGCTAAAAGAGAGCATGATGTGTATGGGGTCTGTAGGGTTAAAACACATGACATTGTCTCGAAAACTAGCACACCATGTCACCACACCATCACACCAAAATATCACGACACCAACTTTCCCCATCACCTTTCTCATCACACTACACGACCACCAATGCAATACACCATATTAGAGCCTCATAATGCCTCTATACCATCACAATACACCATCTCTCGAGAACATTCCACTACTTCTCCTCTCCATATCACAACACCATGTCCCGACACCATCACCCCATCTCTTCACAGTCCCACTCATGCAGGCACTTGAAGTGGCCATTTATTACCAATGAAGACATAATGATATCAGGCAGTCACATGAATTATGTCTGTGTGTACTAAGCAAGTTTGAATGACTGAATGTGGATGGCTGCATCTGTACATACATGTGTGAGTATGTTTTATTGTTTGCTTGCATGTGCATGTCTGAATGTTCCTTTTTTATTTTTGCTGGATCAGAGGATAATTGGGGAATTGAAGGACGTCAGCGGGTTGAAGCATCTCCAGGAAAAGAACCTTGGCAAAGAAAGATGCACCATGGAAGAGGAGCGCCTCTTTGAGGTGCAGCGCATTGCCAGGGCGAAGTGCCGCACAGAGGAGAAGTACTTCCGAGACTATCTCCTCAAGAAGCGCCTCATTAAAGTGAAGTACTTCATTGATGAGAAGCATCATCTCGAGATGAAGTGTCCTGAGGAGAAGAATCTGGAGGAGGAGTGTCTCGCCAACGTGAAACGCGTCGAGGAGGATAAGCGCCTTGAGCAGGAGCAGCGCCTCGCCAGCATTACTACCACCGCCACCACCGCCATCACCGCCACCACTGCCACCACCACCGTCACCACCACCGCCGCCACCACCGCCGTCACCACTGCCACCACCACTGCCACCACCGCTACAACCTCCCCTGCCAACGCCACCATCGCCAACGCCACCACCGCCACCACCACCGCCGCCACCACCACCACCGCCACCGCTGCCGCCGCCACCACCGCAGTAACCACCACCGCAACCGCTGCTGCCGCCACCGCATCCACCGCCATCACTGCCACCACCACCGCCACTACCGCCACCACCACTGCCACTGCCACCGCCACCGCCACCACCACCACCGCCGCCGCCACCACCACCACCACCGCCGCCGCCACCACCGCCGCCGCCACCGCCGCCGCCACCACCACCGCCACCACTTCTGCCACCACAACCACCGCAGTAACCACCACCACCGCTGCCGCCGCCACGACCGCCACGACCGCTACCGCCACCACCACCGCTGCCATCACCACCGCCCCCGCATCCACCTCTGACATTCCTGTGCAGGGCCTGATTGCTCCAAGCTTTGGAGAAGAGTGCTTCCAAGCAGAGAAGATAGAGAAGAAGACAGAGGTGGAACAGGAAGAGGAGAAGGTGGAGGTGGTGGAGGACGAGGAGGTTGAGGAGGAACAAGAGGAAAGAATAGAGAAGACAGAGAATGGAGAGAAGATGGTGGTGGAGGACGAGACAGAGGAGGAGATGGAGGACGAGACAAAGCAGGAGGTGGAGGAGGTGCAGGTGGTGGAGGTGGTGATGCAGGGAAAGAAGAGGAAGCGAGGGGGCCTTGCTCGCGTGGCGAGAGCGATCACCTCCCTCCTCCGCCGCGTGCTGCTTTGTGGTGGCATGTCCACCACACAGTAGGGGTGGTTGTTGTGGTCGTGGATCGCTGCCAACCATGACTATCACCAGACTACCCACCCACCCAGTGATACATGCCACCCACCCACCCACACACCCTGTGATACTCGTCACACACACACCACATGGTTCGCCGGAGAGACGGTGCCACTGGGACCACAGCTGTGGAAGGAATCTGAGCAGCAGATGCCAGGACTACAGTGGAGAACGACTGCTATCAAGACACCTCACACAACAAACACACACGGGACTAGCCAAAAAACATAGCCGTCCCTATCCTGGGCCCCTTCCATGCTGGTTTTCATCCAGGCAGTCCTCATGGGGTGACCTTGCCATGGTTTCCAGGACATGGAAGGGGCAGCTGACCCAGGATTAGAGAGCTAGAGGGGTCTGGTACAGACAATTGACGAAACCTGCCACGTGGCAAGCCCCAGGGCCACTCATGTAAAGAATAAGATTCAATACCATTGATGTTGCTGGTACTATATAAACTTTGTGAAATAAACCCATGATGACACAACATAACGTTGAATTGCTTGCAAGTGCTGTCTGTGTTGGGTAAATGTGTCTTGGCTCGGATGTGAGGTGTCCCAGCTGTGTGTGTGGCAGTACAAGTGTAATGAGCGATTTCTTCGACACGTCACGTAGAGGGTACTTCTTCTTTATTTCTCACAGTGGGCACAATTCAGGCCAACACTGGTTCTTCCTCTCACTGAATATAACTCTAGGCAATAACACCTCTACTGGCTGCACGCAGAGCCAATCACTCAGCGTGGTCCCCTCGCCCTCACTCATCTCGCCGCTGGCTGGCGGCATGATGATGACGGCGATGGAACCATTCAGGAGATCTTCCACGTGGCCAGACGACGGAGAGAGTTTTCGGTGAACAGCGACACAGCCAGGACCCCACACGAGCCCTGAACTCCGGGTCCGCTCCCCATTATATTCCCCCAGGTGTGGCTAAGCCCCGCCTCCAGCCACGCCCTCTCGTGGAACCTTCAAGCAGGTTCCCGGAGCATTTTGGCTAACCCCACCTGTTTCCTTTGCCCCAGATACGCCTCCTTCCCTGATTGGCTGTTACTTCTGTGCCTGTACCCGTAAATGCCTTCCCAGGACAGCACGTGTCACTTTGTCATGTCAACAGGTGTAACTCTGTCATTACACAAGGACAAACATATGAGAGACGTTTTGGGAAATGGTCCTTCTTCAGAGCAAATACAAATAGTGGTGGGAAAATATATTTAGGTGAATCGCCTCCTGCACAACACTGCCACTCTATCTTCTTGGTTCTTTCGGTAAAGTCACTTAGAAGTGAAATAATAGAATAATAAAAATAAAACATAATAAAATACAATTCTCGCGACGTTTCGGCCACAACGCAAGCAGCCGTCCTCAGGTGAAGAACAGGTCTGTCGGAAAGACAGTGTCTGAATGCCACTCTACTCCACTACCCCACTGCCCCATTGACCTCTTTTCCTCTGCCCCTTTGCCGCACTGCCCCCTCTGCTCCACTGTCCCTCTGCTCCACTGTCCAACTTCTCCTCAGGTCCAATGCTCCACTGCCCTTCTTCTCCACTGCACCTCTGCCCCTCTGTTCCCCTTCTGCCACAGTAGTTGAAACAAATAGTTGAGTTTCTTAAACCCCCCTGCCTCTGTCCACCTAGCAGTAGAAATGGGTACGCCACAATCGAACAGCAAGGTGCGTGTGGAGGGTTTAGGTTTGGGTACTCCTTCCTCTTCTAAAACAACTGCCCAATGTGGAAGAGTAGACCAAAATATCGTCTAAAGGGGCTCTCTAGAACTCGGTCTTGTGGAAATTATTCCTGCTACCAGAGGTATGATAAAGCAATTGAAGAATTGTGGCACCACTCAAAAATCTATTTTTTTTACAGAGTATTCAAAGTATGCTGCTGCTCACGATATAGGCTGTTGCTTATGTACAGTGAGGAAAAAAGTATTTGATCCCCTGTTGATTTTGTACATTTGCCCACTGACAAAGAAATAATCAGTCTATAATTTTAATGGTAGGTTTATTTGAACCGTGAGAGACAGAACAGCAACAAAAAAATCCAGAAAAACGCATGTCAAAAATGTTATAAATTGATTTGCATTTTAATGAGGGAATTAAGTATTTGACCCCCTTTCAATCAGAAAGATTTCTGGCTCCCAGGTGTCTTTTATACAGGTAACGAGCTGAGATTAGGAGCACACTCTTAAAGGGAGTGCTCCTAATCTCAGCTTAATACCTGTATAAAAGACACCTGTTCACAGAAGCAATCAATCAGATTCCAAACTCTCCACCATGGCCAAGACCAAAGAGCTCTCCAAGGATGTCAGGGACAAGATTGTAGACCTCAACAAGGCTGGAATGGGCTAAAAGACCATCGCCAAGCAGCTTGTGAGAAGGTGACAAAAGTTGGTGCGATTATTCGCAAATGGAAGAAACACAAACGAACTGTCAATCTCCCTCGGCCTGGGGCTTCATGCAAGATCTCACCTCGTGGAGTTGCAATGATCATGAGAACGGTGAGGAATCAGCCCAGAACTACACGGGAGGATCTTGTCAATGATTTCAAGGCAGCTGGGACCATAGTCACCAAAAAAACTGTTGGTAACACACTACGCCGTGAAGGACTGAAATCCTGCAGCGTCCGTAAAGTCCCCCTGCTCAAAAAAGCACATATACATGCCCGTCTGAAGTTTGCCAATGAACATCTGAATGATTCAGAAGACAACTGGGTGAAAGTGTTGTGGTCAGATGAGACCAAAATGGAGCTCTTTGGCATCAACTCAACTCGCCGTGTTTGGAGGAAGAGGAATGCTGCCTATGACCCCAAGAACACCATCCCCACCGTCAAACATGGAGGTGGAAACATTATGCTTTGGGGGTGTTTTTCTGCTAAGGGGACATGACAACTTCACCGCATCAAAGGGACGATGGACGGGGCCATGTACTGTCAAATCTTGGGTGAGAACCTCCTTTGCTCAGCCAGGGCATTGAAAATGGGTCGTGGATGGGTATTCCAGCATGACAATGACCCAAAACACACGGCCAAGGCAACAAAGGAGTGGCTCAAGATGAAGCACATTAAGGTCGTGGAGTGGCCTAGCCAGTCTCCAGACCTTAATCCCATAGAAAATATGTGGAGGGAGCTGAAGGTTCGAGTTGCCAAACGTCAGCCTCGAAACCTTAATGACTTGGAGAAGATCTGCAAAGAGGAGTGGGACAAAATCCCTCCTGAGATGTGTGCAAACCTGGTGGCCAACTACAAGAAACGTCTGACCTCTGTGATTGCCAACAAGGGTTTTGCCACCAAGTACTAAGTCATGTTTTGCAGAGGGGTCAAATACTTATTTCCCTCATTAAAATGCAAATCAATTTATAACATTTTTGACATGCGTTTTTCTGGATTTTTTTGTTATTCTGTCTCTCCATGTTCAAATAAACCTACCATTAAAATTATAGACTGATCATTTCTTTGTCAGTGGGCAAACGTACACAATCAGCAGGGGATCAAATACTTTTTTCCCTCACTGTACCATCACAAGACACCATTTCTCCAGAACATTCCACAATTTCACCTCCATATCACAACACCATCTCCAGACACCATCACTCCATCTCTCCACCATCACGTCCTGCCATATTCCACTCGTGCAAGCACTTCACGTTGCCATTTATTTTGCCAATAAAGACAGAATATCATGCAATCTCATGAATTCCGTCTGTGAGCTGATTGGAAGTTGCCATTCCAGTTGCCTACTATGGATGCTGCAGTAAAATTTGTCCAGATTATGGGCATCCAGATCTTTACAATCGAATATTGTGGAAATGTTTTGCCCGTAATGATTGTTGCCAACAATGGCCATGAACTCGTCGCAGACTAACACAGCCTTCAGTACGTTTATGGAACTTGTGAGAATATATTATGTAACATGTATTTTTTTATAACATTAGGTGGTGTATATTCACGTGTTCTAGCATGTTTGCACGAGTAAATGTTCATGTTTGCATTCGTACATAGATGTGCGAGTATGCATTTTTGTTCGTGTACGTGCCCGTCCATGTTTGCGTGCCTGGGAGTATGAATTTTGTCCTGCGTGTGCATGTCTGAACGGTCCTGTGCTTTTCTTCGCGTGAACAGAGTAGCATTGGGGAGGTGAAGAACTTCAGCGGGGTGAAGCGTCTCCAGGAGAACAAGCATCTTGCGAAGGAGAAACGCACCATGGAAGAGGACCGCCTCATTGAGATGAAGCGCCTTGCCAGGGTGACGCGCATCCCAGAGGAGAAATGCCTTCGAGACAATCTCCTCAAGAACCGCCTCATGGAGAAGCGCGTCATTGAGGAGAAGCGCTCCATGGAGAAGCGCGTCATTGAGAAGCGCTCCATGGAGGAGAAGTGCTTCATGGAGAAGCGCTTCATGGAGGAGAAGCGGCTCCGTGAGGTGAAGTGTCTCGAGGAGAAGCATATGGAGAAGCGTCTCTCCAGAGTGAAGTACCTCACAGAAGTGAAGCGTCTCCAGGAGGAGAAGCACCTCAAGGAGAAGCGCTTTGCGGAGGAGCGCATCATGGAAGAGAAGCGCCCCATTGAAGTGAAGCGCCTCGCCAAGCTGAAGCACCTCGCGGAGCAGAAGTGCCTTAGAAACAAGATCCTCAATGACGTGAAACGCGTCATGGAAAAGCGCCTCCTTGAGGAAACGCGCTTCATGGAGGAAAAGCGCCTTCGCGACGTGAAGCGTCTCGAGGAGAAGCATCTGGAGGTGGAGAAGCGTCTCGCCATTGTGAAGTGTGTCGATGAGGAGAAGCGCTCAAAGAAGCTAAGCGGGTCAAGGAAGACAAGCGCCTCATGGAGGAGAAACGCCTCATAGAGGAGAAGCGGGTGGAGGAAGAGAAGTGCCTCAGAGGAGAAGTGCCTCAGAGGAGAGGCGGGTGGAGGAACACAATCGCCTCTTTGAGGTGAAGCGTCTCGTAGAGCTGAAGCATCTCGAGAAGAAGAAGCATCTTGAGAGTCGCCTTTGCAAGGTGAAGCTTGTCGAGGAGAAACGTCTCATGCAGGAGAAGCGCCTCATTGAGGTAAAACTTCAGGAGCACTTGATGGAGAAGCGTCTAGTGGAGTAAAAGTGCCTCATGGAGGAAAAGCGCCTCGAGAAGGAGCAGCGCCTCGCCAAGATCGAGCAACACTGGCTCCAGACCGCTACCACCAGCAACACCACCACCACCACTGACACCGCCTCTGCCAACACCGCCAGCGCCACCGTCGCCGCCACCACCACCGCCGCCACTCCTGTGCAGGGCCCGATTGCTCCGAGCTTTGGAGAAGAGGGCTTCCAAGAAGAGAAAGCAAACTCTGGAGCCGCTGAGCAACGGTAAACCACTCTGCGTGTGTCCAGTGTGTTTATTTTCATTTATTATCATGCTTGTTTACACAGGATGAGCCTCACTAAGTCTCAAGACTTTTTTTCAGGAGGGTCCTGTCAAGTTTGCTCACAGTTGGTAACAAAGTTGCTGCTGTTTGTGATCCAAATTGAGTGATTTGCATTGCGTGGGTTCAGTTACAGGGAGAAAGCTGCAGAATCCTCCCAGAACAGCGGGCAGCACATTCCACACAGATAACGTGGCCCAACGTGGAAATCAAACCCAGGTCCCTTTTGCTGAGGCACAGGTGCTCCAGCTCTGCTGCACTCACATAATATACAGACACTGCAAACCCCACGTGTACATTGCGCTATACTGTGGACAGATTTACTTTCCATAATTGGTTTCTGGGTGAGACCAGATAACGATGCGGCCATATTTCACCATTTAACCCTCCATCCACCGTGATAATTTCACACTCTCATGCCTGTTTCCAGGCCAGCTGACAAGTTGCCTTGTAATGCACAGAGACAGCGACCACTGGGAGGGGTGTCCAATTTCAAATGCGTTGAGATGAGAGATGTGACATGCGAGTGGCTCATCGCGCTTAATGCACTGAGATGCCTTCGACGTCAAGGGAGGTGGCTCTGTCGACCTAAAATCGCTGTCGGATATTTTATTGAAATCGTAGATCGGTTGAAGCAACCAAAGGGTCGCACACTCATCCCTCACCACTTACAGTTCAGATCTTGCTTCCCGCCCTGGCTATTACTGCCGCCGCATTAACCACAAAGATACACACCCATTCCGTCACAGTGGATGTTCATTATCTCCACCGATGTCATTTTAAATGCGTAGGCCATTATGTCCAAGGGATCAATAATAGACATAAAAACTAAAATGTCACTACAAATGATTCAGCTAAATTGACACAGCAAGGCCACCCACTACTGTGAAACTACAACAGTCTGTGTGAGACACAGCTGAACCTATCTCAAGGATAGCCTTGCCCCATGAGAATGACAGTGCCAATACTAAGCACACTCACTGGCCATGCCAATACTAAGCACACTCACTGGCCATGTTGTTATTGCTGTTTATATTAAGCTCGAATTAATCCACCACACATTCCACCCACGGACGATGGAGAGATGGCGATGTCTGCCGTAGTAAGAATGTGGAACGGTGTCGTGTTTGTCTCTTCACAGATCTGAGCAAGTGCAGCCCTCCTCCTCACTCGTCCAGGCCTTTGAAGCGAAGTCAGAGGTTGTGGAGAAGGAGACGAAGGAAGAGGTGAAGGAGATGGAGGATGAAGTAGAGACGGAGGAGAAATCGGAGGAAGAGAAGGCAAAGGAGGACGAGATTGTGATGGCGACAATGGAGGAGAGCACGGAGGGAGAGGATAAAGACAATACGGAGATGCAGGACAAGGAGACAACAAAAGATGAACAGATGGTTGTGGTGGAGGAGATGGAGACTATGGACAAAGCGGAAACAATGGCAGTGGTGGAGGAGGAAGAGAAGAGGGTGGAGGAGATGGTGGTGCAGGAGGGTGAGAGAGGAGAAGATGGAGGAGGAAGAGATGGTGCTAATGGAGGAAGAGAATATGGAGAAGACAGAAGACAGAGGTGGCACAGAAAGAGGAGGAGGATGAAGAAGAGGGGATGGAGGAGGATGAGACAGAGGAGAAGATGGAGGAGGTGCAGGTGGAGATGCACGAAAAGAAGAGGAAGCGAGGGGGCTTCGCTCGCATGGCGAGAGCGTTCACCTCACTCCTCCGCCACTTGCTACTTTGTGGAGGCAGGTCCACCGCCCAGTAGGGGTGGTGGTCGTGGATCGGTGCCAAACGTGACTGCTATCACCACACTACCCACGGTGCCACTGGGACCACAGCTGGGGAATGAAACTGAGCAGCAGATGCCAGCACTGCAGCGGAGAATGACTGCTGCCAGGTCTCCTGGCAGCAGTCATTCACACACACATGGGGCTATTCCATTAGCATAGCCGGCCCCACACTGGGCCCCTTCCATGCTGGTTTTCATCCAGGCTGGTTTTCATCCAGGCGATCCTCATGCGATGACCTTGCCATGGTTTCCAGGACATGTAAGGGGCAGCTGACCCAGGGTGAGAGAGCTGGAGGGTCTGGTGCAGACAATGAACAAAACCTGCACGTGCCAAGTCTCAAGGTCACCCGGTTAAGAATTAGGATCAATATTTTTGTTGCTGTTGTTACTATAAACTTTGTGAAATCAACTCATGAGGACACAACGTAACGTTGCATTGCTTGCGAGTGCTGCCTGGGTTGGTTAAATGTGCCTTGGGGCTCGTGTGTGCGGTGTCCCGGCTGTGTGTGTGGCGGGATAAGGATATAGATAGAGACGTTTTGGGAAATGGTTCTTCTTCAGAGCACATATTCAGGTGATTCGCCTTCTTCACGACAAATCCACCCCTCATCTGCCCCACTGATCCACTGCTCCAATGCCCCACTGCTCCTTTGCTGCACTGCCTCATTGCTCCATTGCTCCTCTGCTCTATTGCCCCATGTCTCCACTGCGCTCTGCTTCACTGTCCTGCTCCACTGCCAATCTGCTCCACTGCCCCTCTGCTCCACCATCTGCCACAGCAGTTGAAACAAGTGTAAAAATGGGTGCGCCACAATAGAGCGGAAAGTTGCGTTTGGTGGATTAAAGAGAAAGGAAATGCAGGACTGTGCCACTGCTCCACAATCCCAATTGCTTTGGAAAAATATTCAAAGAATGCTGCTGCTCACTAAACAGGTTGCTGCTTATGTCTTTAGCGTGGGGGGTGTTTAGAGGTGGCCCATGGACCTTGTGGTCATAGCACTGAATTGGCACCACGGAGTACCTGGGATTGAATCCAGGCAGTCACCTGTGATCAAAGCAGATTCTCAAGTCTAGCGAGTCAATGGTCTCAGCCCGGTCATCATTCACTGCACAACATCAACTATCACATGGCTGCAATGTGGTTCTCCATGTACTTAGGATAAATTCCAGCTGTAAGAAGTAACAACATTGTTGTGACCAACGTTGCTCTTAAATAAAGAACAGGTGGAAAAGTCCTGCCCTTTACAATGTGGACCAGACAGCACTTGAAGGGTACTCAGAGTTCAGTGTGCCATTCTCGAGCACAAGGCATCATCATCACCACCCATCAACATTGCCAGCCATCTCACAAACCCCACACTCACCATAATACTCACACACCCACACTCACCATAATACTCACACACCCACACACTCACCATAATACTCACACACCCACACACTCACCATAATACTCACACACCCACACACTCACCATAATACTCACACACCCACACACTCACCATGATACTCACACACCCACACACTCACCATGATACACACCCCTACCATCCTACTCTCACACACGTCATGAAAGTCACACACGCACCATTACTCACACACAAACCTACAAACTCACAACGACAACAGCCGTATTTGCAACTACATGATGGTGATATCACAACAACCCAGGTGCCATGGGTTGACTGCTGTGCCAGGCTAGGTGCAGGAGGAGGTCACGGGACAGAGCCAGGTGTCATGGGTTGACTGCTGTGCCAGGCTAGGTGCAGGAGGTCATGGGACAGATACTGATGCTGTGGGTTGACTGCTATGCGACAATCCCACTTGGGCGACAGCCAAGGCCAAAGGTCGGAGTGCAGCCAGTAAACTCCTGAACCTGCACCACCTAGAGAGAAGGGGACATGGAGACATGGGAGAGAGAGGAAGGAGACACGAGGAGAGAGAGGAGGGAGACACGGGAGAGAGAGGAGGGAAACACGGGGAGAGAGAGGAGGGAGACACGGGGAGAGAGAGGAGGGAGACACGGGGAGAGAGAGGAGGGAGACACGGGGAGAGAGAGGAGGGAGACACGGGGAGAGAGAGGATGTAGACACGGGGAGAGAGAGGAGGGAGACACGGGGAGAGAGAGGAGGGAGACACGGGGAGAGAGAGGAGGGAGACACGGGGAGAGAGAGAGGAGGGTGACACGGGGAGAGAGAGGAGGGAGACACGGGGAGAGAGAGGAGGGAGACACGGGGAGAGAGAGGAGGGAGACACGGGGAGAGAGAGGAGGGAGACACGGGGAGAGAGAGGAGGGAGACACGGGGAGAGAGAGGAGGGAGACACGGGGAGAGAGAGGAGGGAGACACGGGGAGAGAGAGGAGTGAGACACGGGGAGAGAGAGGAGGGAGACACGGGGAGAGAGAGGAGGGAGACACGGGGAGAGAGAGGAGGGAGACACGGGGAGAGAGAGGAGGGAGACACGGGGAGAGAGAGGAGGGAGACACGGGGAGAGAGAGGAGGGAGACACGGGGAGAGAGAGGAGGGAGACACGGGGAGAGAGAGGAGGGAGACACGGGGAGAGAGAGGAGGGAGACACGGGGAGAGAAAGGAGGGAGACACGGGGAGAGAGAGGAGGGAGACACGGGGAGAGAGAGGAGTGAGACACGGGGAGAGAGAGGAGGGAGACACGGGGAGTGAGAGGATGGAGACACGGGGAGAGAGAGGAGGGACACACGGGGAGAGAGAGGAGGGAGACACGGGGAGAGAGAGGAGGGAGACACGGGGAGAGAGAGGAGGGAGACACGGGGAGAGAGAGGATGGAGACACGGGGAGAGAGAGGAGTGAGACACGGGGAGAGAGAGGAGGGAGACACGGGGAGAGAGAGGAGTGAGACACGGGGAGAGAGAGGAGGGAGACACGGGGAGAGAGAGGAGGGAGACACGGGGAGAGAGAGGAGGGAGACACGGGGAGAGAGAGGAGGGAGACACGGGGAGAGAGAGGAGGGAGACACGGGGAGATAGAGGAGGGAGACACGGGGAGAGAGAGGAGGGAGACACGGAGAGAGAGAGGAGTGAGACACGGGGAGAGAGAGGAGGGAGACACGGGGAGAGAGAGAGGAGGGAGACACGGGGAGAGAGAGGGAGACACGGGGAGAGAGAGGAGGGAGACACGGGGAGAGAGAGGAGGGAGACACGGGGAGAGAGAGGAGGGAGACACGGGGAAAGAGAGGAGGGAGACACGGGGAGAGAGAGGAGGGAGACACGGGGAGAGAGAGGAGGGAGACACGGGGAGAGAGAAGAGGGAGACACGGAGAAAGAGGAGTGAGACACGGGGAGAGAGAGGAGGGAGACACGGGGAGAGAGAAGAGGGAGACAAAGGAGGCACCTGTAGGCCAGGTGCCTCCTTTGTCTCCCCCCCCCACCACAGCCACTGCTGATGTGTCCACACGGCGCTTGGTTCTCACCTTCTTCTGGCTGAGTCGACGTAGAGGAGGCCCAGCCAGCGAGCCGCCACTTCAGAAGGTCGCGAGCCACCGACGGTGGCCGTGAGAGGGAATCCAAATCAGCCTCTCGCCACCCACAATGCACAGCGCCGCCTCCACTCGCCCCGGCCTCAGCAGAAGTAGCAGCTGAGGGAGGCGAGGGGGGAGAGGGGGGTGAGGGGGGTGAGGGGGGACATGGGGGGTGGCGCAGGGGGAGTTATGGGGTTGAGGGGTTATTCATAATAAAGGTTAATTTGGGTTAGTCTCCAACACAGCGATGTGCTAAAGTAGAAACTAATTGGCACTTTTTGTTCACGTGACAAACTTTATTAATTGGCTGTGTCGGTGTGGTGACGGGTTTTAAGACACATTTATATTTACACGATTTTACCGCAAAAAAAAACCCTTTATTATGGGATTGGAGAAAGTTAGGGGTTCAAAGGGTTAGTGAGTTGGATTTAGAGGCATAGGGGTTTAGAGGGTGAGGGGTTTAGAGGGTGAGGGGTTTAAGGGTTAAGGGGATTAAAAGGTTAGGGTGTTAGGGTGAAGGGGATTAGAGGGTTATAGTTTTCGGAGTATAGCGGTTTAGAGGGTTAGGGGTATAGAGGCTTAGGTGTTTATAGGGTCAGGGTTTTAGGAATCTATGGGTCTGTGATTAACAATGAACCCTATGGGAGACCCAATGATTAACACTGAACCCTATGGGAGACTCAGTGTGTAACACTGAATCCTATGGGAGCCCCAGTAATTAACAATGAACCCTATGGGAGCCCCAGTGATTAACAACGAAATCACGACGTTTCGGAGGCAACACAAGCTTCCGTCTTCAGGTGGCACCGTCAGCAAAATTACTGCTGTGACGGTGCCACCTGAAGATGGAAGCTCTTGTTGCCTCCGAAACGTCGTGATTTAATTTATTTTTATTTTATTTTGTAACCTACGTGACTTTACCGAAAAAAACAAAGAGTATGGACCCTTGCAGTTACGAAAACTTTAAATCTATAATTAACAACGAACTCTATGGGAGCCCCAGTGAGTAACATTAACCCCAAGGGAGCCCTAGTAATTAACACTGAACCCTATGGGAGACCAAGTGATTAACATACTCTTAGTACTTTTGGTAAAGTCACGTAGGTAAAATTTTTTATTTCATTTTTTACCTACGTGACTTTACCGAAAGAACTAAGAGTATGAATCCTTGCAGTCACGAAAGCTTCAAATCTATAAGTGATTAACACTCAACCCTATGGGAGACCAAGTGATTAACACTCAACCCATGGGAGCCCCAGTGATTAACACTGAACCCTATGGAAGTCCCAGTTATTAACATTAACCCTAAGGGAGCCCCAATGATTAACACAGAACTCTATGGAAGCCCCAGTGATTAACACTCAACCCTATGGGAGCCCCAGTGATTAACACTCAACCCTATGGGAGCCCCAGTGATTACACCGAACCCTATGGGTGCCCCAGTGATTAACACTGAACCCTATGGGAGCCCCATTTATTAACATTGAACCCTATGGGTGCCCCAGTGATTAACACTGAACCCGATGGGAGCCTCAGTGATTAACACCGAACCCTATGGGAGACCCAGTGATTAACACTGAACCCGATGGGAGCCCAAAGTGAGGCACACTGAACTCTATGGGAGACCCATTTATTAACACTCAACCCTATGGGAGACCCAGTGAGCAACACTGAATCCTATGGGAGTCCCAATGATTAACATTGAACTCTAAAACCACCCACTCCCGAGTGTAAGTGGGTGAGTGAGTGTGTGGGTGAGTAGGTGAATGAGTTTCTGATTGAGTGGGTGAGAAAGTGGGCGAGTAGGTGATTTATTCAATGAGTGGATGAGTGGGTGAATGAGTGATGAGTGAGTAGCTGAGTGAGTTTCTGAGTGGGTTAGTGGGTGAGTGAGTGGAGGATGAGTGAGCGAGTGAGTCTCCGAGTGAATGGGTGAGTGATTGAATTAGATAATGATTGACCGAGTTGCTCAATGAGTGAGTGACTTAAGGAATTATTTGGGAAACGAGTGAATTGGTGAGGGAGTGGGTGAGTAAATAAGAAAGTGAGCGAGAGAGTAGATGAGTGAGTTTTTGAGCGAGTGGGTCAGTGGTTGTAGGAGTTTCTAAGTGAGTGGATGAGTGATTTTCTGAGTGCATGAGTGAGCGAGTTAGTGAGTAAACGTGGTCGATTGAGTAAATGAGTAGATAGGTTAGTGAGTGAGTGAGTGCGGATGAGTAAAGGAGTTTTTGAGTAGGTGGTTTGGTGGTTGACTGAGTTTCTGAATAGGTTAGTGGGTGAATGAGCTTCTTCGTGTGTCTGTGAGCGAGTGAGTCTGAGAGTGAATGGTTGAGTGAATGGGTGAATGAATGGGTGAGTGAGTCAGTGGGTGAATGCTTGGGTGAGTGAGTTTCTGAGTCAGTCTGTGAGTGAGTGGATGAGTGAGTGGGTGAGCGAGTGGGTGGGCGAGTGGGTGAGCGAGTGGGTGAGCAAGTGGGTGAGAGATTGAATGAGCGAGTGGATGAGTGAATGGATGAATGAGTGGATAAGCAAGTGAGTCCACGAGTGAGAAAGTTGTTGAATGAGTGGGTGAGCGAGTGGGTGAGTAAATGGTTGAGTGAGTGGAGGAGTGATATTCTGAGTTGGTGGTTGAGGGAGTGGGTTCTTAAGTGAGTGGAGGAGTGGGTGAGTGAGCGGGTGAGTGAGTTTCTGAATGAGTGGCTAATAGACTGGGCGAGTAGGTGAGTGAGTGGGGTGGGTGAGTCTCCAAGTGAGTGGGTGAGTGAGTGGGTTGTTGAATGAGTGGTTGAGTGAGTGGATGAGGGGATGGATGAAATTATTGAGTGGATGAGTTAATGGTTGCGAGTGAGTCGGTGGGTGGATGAATGAGTTTCGGAGTGACTGGATGAGTGAGCGACTGAGTCTATGAGTGAGTGAGTTGGTCAGTGAGTGGCTGAGCGAGTGGATGAGTAAGTAGGTCAGTGAGTGGGTGCGGATAAGTGAGGTAGTTTTTAAGTAAGTGGGTCGGTGGTTGAGTGAGTTTCTGAATAAGTTAGTGGGTGAGAGCTTCTGAGTGAGTCTGTGAGTGATTGAGTGTGAGCGAGTGAGTCTATGATCGAGTCTATCAGAGAGGGAGTCTGTGAGCGAGTAAGTTGGTCAATCTGTGCGCGCATGGGTAAGTGGGCGAGTGAGTGCACGAGTGAGTGGATTCATTCTTTTGTGAGTCAGTTTCTGAGGTGTGAGTGGGTGAGTTTACGAGTTATTCTGTGAGTGGATGCACGAGTGGGTGAGCAAGTGGGTGGGTAAATGGGTGAGCGAGTTCTTGAGTGAGTTTCTGAGTGAGTGGCTGAGTGAGTAGGTGAGGGATTGGGTGGGCGAGTAAGCCTGTGAGTCGTTGAGTGGGTGCACGAGTGGATGAGTCTGTGTGAGTCTATGTGTCTTTTTGTAAGTATGTTGTCCGTGTTTTGGACGGGTCTTTGTTTGAGTTAATTGGTTTCTGTGTGAGTCAATGGGTCTGTGTGAGTCTATGGATCTATGTGCGAGTCTTTGGGTCTCTGTGTGGTGCACATAGCCTGGCATGTGAGTGGGGGGTACAGTACCCCTGTGCGTATGTGAGGCGGGGGCACCGTAACCCCGTGTGTATGTGGGTGGGGTACCGTAACCCTGTGCGAGGGGATCTCCCCACCCGGGGCAGAGGGAGGATCCTGAAGGTGGACCCGGAAGCGCTCGGCTTGGGAGACAAACCATCCTCCTCCTGCTTCTTGTTGTTGTGCTGGGGGGGGAGGGGTGTGGAGAGGGAGGAAGGGAGGAGGAAAAGAGGAAACTAAACTATTTCAATTTTTCCAGGTAATGCCCACCGAGCTACACAGCTCTTCTTCGGAAGGGAAAATGCCACAAATGATAGGTCAACGAAGTGGCCTATCATCACGTCGACATTTATAGAAACCAAACACTCTGAACGCGACCACGGGGAGAGAGGGAGACACGCAAACTCGAAATATATAGCAGGTGTGAGGGTAGGGATCGAACTCACGACCTCCTGTATAACAGGCGAGGTAGTTATGGGAGAAAGGAGAGGGATAGATAGTTCCATAATTCTTTAGAATTAACCACTCGGCCACGCCGAGAGGGATAGAGGCAGGGAAGGTGAGGGAGTTAGAGTGGGTGGGGGAGAGTGGGGGGAGACAGGGAGAGGGAGGAAGAGTGGGTAAAGGGAGGGGGGGGAAATAAGTCAAGCTCACAGTATTGCTTGCACTCACCATGATACAATCACCATCAAACTCACACTGTCACATACCATCACTCACATACTCACCATAATACTCACACATCCACACACACTCACCCTCATAAACACACCCCTACCATCCAACTCACACAGACACGACATGATAGTCACACACTCAATCACCATTACTCACACACAAGCACACAAACTCACAACGTCAATGGCCGTCATTCACCACTACGTGGCGGTAATGTCATCACAACAAACCAGGTGCCATGGGTTGACTGCTGTGCCATACTAGGTGCAGGAGGAGTTCATGGGACAGACCCAGGTGCCATGGGTTTACTGCTGTGCCAGGCTAGGTGCAGCAGGAGGTCACGGGACAGATCCGGGTGCCACAGGTTGACTGCTTTTCCAGGCTAGGTATAGGAGGAGGTCACGGGACAGATCCTGATACTATGGGTTGACTGCTGTTAGATAATCCCACTCGGGTGACAGCCAAGGTCAAAGGTCAGAGTGCAGCCAGTCAACTCCTGACCCCTGAACCTTCCAGAAAGAAGAGGGGGGATGGAGACACGGGGAGAGAGAGCAGAGGTAGGAGGAGAGTGCGTGGAGGAAGTGAGAGCTCCTAGAGATGCAGGAGGTAAAGATGGCCCAGAATCAATGACGACTGCAAGGTATGCTGGGAGGCAAGGTCATGTGACCACAGGGGCGGCAATGCTGGCTGGAGCAATCGTTGTTGGAGCCGCATGGGCAGAGGACACGGAACACATCCTTCATCCCAGCACCTGCACCAACCACAATCACCACCACAACTAAAACCAAAACAACCATAAAATAACCACAACGATAACCACACCTCCAATTAGCACGGTCGGCTGGGTAGGGTGCGATTGAAGTTCAAAATAATACAACTACCATAACAACCATCATAACCACCTACACCACAACTATGACCACTACAACCACAACCTACACAATTATAACAAATATAACCACAAACACACATATAACCACAACTTACACAACCACAATAATAACCACAACATAAACCACCACAACCAAAGTCACAACTACCATAACAACCAACATAACCACCTGTAACCTCCACCACAACCACCTATAAAACCAAAACTAAAGCCATGATCATAACCACAACCACCACCATCATCACAACCACCACCATCATCACAACCACCACCATCATCACAACCACCACCACCATAACCACCACCATAACCACCACCATAACCAAACAACAAAAAATTGACGCAGATACTACAATACCACTGCATCTTCTTCTTTAGTGCTGCCTAACGGCGTGTGCGACTTCACGATGATATTGGTCCCGGTCTAGCACGGCGTGTAGAGTTTGTGCTGTTGTTAATTGTAGCCATGTTTTGATGTTACTGAGCCATGTCGTTTTTGGCCGTCCTGGTCGTTTTTTCCCTTCGATTTTTCCTTCCAGGATTAGCTTTAATAGCTGGTATTTGTGGTCGTTTCGGGCAATGTGGCCTAGGTAGTAACACTTCCTGCTAATGATGGTCTTCAGCAGTTGCCTGTCAGTGCCCATATCTTGCAGAACTTGTGTATTGGTGGTTTTGGCTGTCCATGGGATTTTCAGCATTCTTCGATACAGCCACATCTCGAAAGCTTCGAGCCTTTTTGTTGCTGTTGTTGTCAGTGTCCACGTCTCAACTCCGTACAGCAAAATTGACCAGATGTAGCATTTCAGTGTGCGCAGTTTCAGTGATGTACTCAAGTTGCGGTCTGCAAGGAGTGTTTTCCATTTAATAAATGCTTGCCTTGCTTGTTCAATTCTGCTCTTGATTTCGACTTCATGGTTCAACTGATCGTCAATGATTACACCAAGGTATTTAAATCGGTGTACTTGTTCCAATTTTTCGCTACCAAGCTTGATTGTTATTTCGCTTGTAGTTCGGCTGACCTTCATAACCTTTGTTTTCTTTTTATTAATTCGTAAGCCCCATATTTGACTCTCTGTGGCAACCTCGTCCAAGATTTGTTGTAGGTCTTGTTCCGAATCGGCCAGCAGTGCAGTGTCGTCGGCATACCTGATGTTGTTGATGTATTGTCCATTGACTTTAATACCAATGTTTTTATCTGCTAGTGTTCGATCAAAAATCTGCTCCGAGTAGATGTTGAAAAGACTGGGTGAAAGTGGGCAGCCTTGTCGTACACCTTTTTGTATTGGTGTTGGGTCTGTCAATTCGTTGTCATATCGGAGTTGGGCTGTTTGCTTCCAATAAAGAGCAATGATGAAGTTGATGTCGTTTTTATCTAGTCCCAGTTGTTTTAATAGAGCTGCTAGTCGGTCGTGGTCGACTGAGTCAAAGGCTTTCTCGTAATCTATGAAGCAGATGTACACTTCTTTCTGATGTTCGTAGCATCGCTGTAGTAGTATCTGTAGACAGAAGATTGCTTCTCTTGTGCCTAGTCCTTTGCAGAAGCCAAACTGTGTGTTCTTCAATGCATTTTCGCATGTGGAGCGTATGCGCTGTTGGATCACCTTCAGGAAGACTTTCAGCACGTGGCTCATCAAGCTTATCAGTCTGTAGTCCTCGCATTTCCGGCTTGTTGCTTTCTTTGGTATGGCCACAAAGATGGATTGTAGCCAGTCGGATGGAATTTTATTGCCATTGTATATTTGATTGTACCAATTAGTCAGTTGTCGTATGTTGTTACTGTCTAATAGTTTGAGCAATTCTACATGGATTGTGTCGGGCCCGCACGCTTTGCCTGACTTAGCTGTTTTGATTGCATATTCTACTTCTGATGTTAAAATGTGTAGAGCGTCTTTCGATATCTGTTGGTCTTTTTCTGCAGGTGTTCTAATGGCGCCATAGAGCTTGTGTATATAGTTTGTCCAGGTGTCCATTTTTTCTTGTTTATTTAGGATTGGTTGGTTGTTGTCCGCATACAAGGTAGCTGTTGGGGCTGGTCTGTAGATGTTACCAGCTTCTTTGAGCTTCTTGTGCAGAGTAAAATTGTCATGTTTTTTAATTAGTTCTTCAATCTCGGCGCATTGTTCTTCCATCCACTTTTCTTTTGCCTGTCGGATTGCTTCTCTGATCTTCTGTTGCATTTGTTTGTACTTCTCCAAGTTGTTGTTTTTGTACATTCTTCGTTGGCTCATTAGATCGAGAATACAATGTGTCATCCATCGTTGTTTCTTTTTCGGTGGCTGATGTCCCAGCATGACTTCTGTTGTTTCTGTGATGCATTGTTTGAACGAGCGCCAGTACTCCTGAACATCTGCTGTTTCTGTTGTTATTGAGCGGATGCTATCGTTGAGATGTTGCTGTACTTGTCTTTTATCGGCGCTGTTCTTCAGTTTCTCCAGGTCTGTTCGTCTCGTCTTTGTACATTGTATTGATCGCAATTTGAGTCTTATTGTAGCTGTTACTGGGTTATGATCTGACGATATATCGGCTCCAGGGTAGGTTTTTGCTGTAATCACACTGGACTTAAACCTGATGTTAATTAGGATATAATCGATTTGGTTCCTGACGATGTTGTTGTCGGAGTCTTGCGGCGAGGTCCACGTGTACAGTCGTCGAGGTGGTAATTGGAACCACGTGTTAGCAATACTGAAACGTTCTTCTTGGCAGAATTGAACCAGTCTGTCGCCTCGTTCATTCCTTGTTCCTAGTCCGTGTTCTCCGACAATGTTCTGCATTCGACCGTGGCCAACCTTGGCATTGAAATCGCCGAGGATTATAGTGATGTCTTGCTTCTTCAGCGGCTTCAGCGTGTTGGTTAGTTGCTCATAGAACGATTCGATTTCATGATCTTGTTTATCTGCTGTTGGAGCATAAACCTGTAGAATGTTCACGTTGACTTTGTTGCCTGCTAATTGTAGTAGTGCTATTCGTTCTGATACTGGGGTAAAGTTGTTGACTTAATTCGCTAATTTCTTGTGTACTATAAAGGCGACACCGTATGTTTGTTTGGTGTTTTCTTCTCCTCCGGAGCAGAAGATGTGGTGTTCGCTCGATATAAACTTTTTTGTTCCAGGCCATTTAGTTTCGCTTAGACCGATTATGTTGATTTTAAGTCGATCCATTTCTTGTATGACATTGGCTAGTTTTCCTGCTTGAAGTAAACTTCTAACGTTCCAAGTTGCTACTTTGAAAGGGTTCTTTGACACAAGCTCGGAGATTCTTAGCACCCCTGTCCTATTTAAAGGACGCCGATACTCAGGGCCTTTGTTGATTTTGCTTGTCATCATTGAAGTTTTCAAGGGAGCAATAATCCAAGTAGTTTCCCGTTGCTTTCTTGGATCACCATTTATTTGAAAAGGTCATGTGGGGACCTTTCGAAACGGGTTTTGTCTGACGTCTCCACTGAAGTCTTCCCGCCTTGGGTGACCCTTCTGAGAGCACTAGGCTCTCGACGGTATAGCGATCAGCTTCTCAGACGTACACAAACTCTCTCGCCGCGTTAAGGCACCGTTTCTCGAGAGAGACCACTGCATAAAGGGTATTTATCCCTCTGTGGGTGAGTGGCTGAGTGGGTGGCTGAGTGGGTGGCTGAGTGGGTGGCTGAGTGGGTGGGTGAGTGACTGAGTGGGTGTGTGGGTGAGTGGGTGGGTGAGTGGCTGAGTGGGTGAGTGAGTGGCTGAGTGGGTGAGTGAGTGGCGGAGTGGGTGAGTGGCTGAGTGGGTGAGTGGCCGAGTGACTGAGTGTGAAATGAACTCGAACCTGCACCTCTGCATTGCAAGCCCAGTGAGCTCACGCCCCGCGTGTGTATCGGGGTAAAGTGCGGGCACGCCCAGCGTGGAAGAGTAGACCAAATACTCCACATCGCGGCCTCTAGTCGAGGCCATTTCTGCCACGACAACAAATCCGCCCCTCCAGAGATACAAACAACTAAATGTAACTCATCCCATCAGCCACAATCTGTCAGTGCCTCTCATCATCATCATCAGCAGCAGCAGCAGGGCCGTGACCTCAACAGGCGCCTCCTCTGCCCCCCCCCACCACCGCCGCTGCTGCTGCGTCCACAGCGTGCAAGGTGCTCGCCTTGTTCGGGCTGAGTCGACGTAGAGGAGGCCCAGCCAGCGAGCCGCCGCTTCAGAAGCTCGCGAGCCACCGACGGTGGCCGCGAGCGGGAATCCAAATCGTCCGCTCGCCACCCACAATGCACAGCGCCGCCTCCACTCGCCCCGGCCTCAGCGGAAGTAGCAGCGGGGGGAGGGGCGGGGCGAGGGGGGTGAAGGGGCGGGGCGAGGGGTTGGGCATGGGGGGGAGGAGCTCCGGTGGGGGGGAGGGGCTCCGGTGGGGGGGAGGGGCTCAGGTCTGCGACGTCACGGTGGGCGTGGTCACTTGGTACCGCCCCCTCGTGTCTCCCTCAGGCAGTTTGTCCGTTAGAGAGTCGGGGGGAGCATCTGGCGAAGGTGAGAAATGGTGTGAGTCTGTGTGTGTGTGTCTGTGTGTGTGTGAGTCTGTGTGTGTGTGTCTGTGTGTGTGTGAGTCTGTGTGTGTGTGTATGTGTGTGTCTGTGTGTGTGTAAGTATGTGTGTGTGTGTGTGAGTCTGTGTGTGTGTGAGTCTGTGTGTGTGTGAGTCTGTGTGTGTGTAAACACAAAGACGGCCGGGCGTGGTGCTGGCCACCCACCCCCTCGTGTGCCGTTCTGCCCTTCATAGGTGCTGCTGGCTAACAGCACTTGCCCCAACAGTCTATTTCAGCTATAAGGGGGATCTTTATCTTTGTTGTTAGTGGTGGTGTTGTTGGTGTTGATGGTGGTGGTATTGTTGTGTTGGTGGTGTTGATGGTGGTGGTCTTGGTGGTGTTGTTTGTGATGGTGTTGTTGGTGGTTGTGGTTGTCGTGTTGGTGTTGTCCGTGATGGTGGTGGTGTTGGTGGTGGTGTTGTTGATTGTGGTGTTGTTGGTGGTGGTGGTCTTGGTGGTGGTGTTGGTGATGTTGATGGTGGTGGTATTGTTAGTGTTGGTGGTGTTGATTGTGGTGTTGTTGGTGGTCTTGGTAGTGGTGGTGTTGGTGATGTTGATGGTGGTGGTATTGTTACTGTTGGAGTTGTTGATGGTGGTGGTCTTGGTGGTGGTGTTGGTGGTTGTGGTGGTCGTGTTGGTGTTGTTTGTGATGGTGGTGTTGTTGGTGGTTGTGTTGGTGGTCTTGGTGGTGGTGTTGGTGATGTTGATGGTGGTGATATTGTTAGTGTTGGTGGTGTTGTTGATTGTGGTGTTGTTGGTGGTTGTGTTGGTGGTCTTGGTGGTGGTGTTGGTGATGTTGATGGCGGTGATATTGTTAGTGTTGGTGGTATTGTTGATTGTGGTGTTGTTGGTGGTGGTGTTGGTGGTGTTGGTGGTTGTGGTGGTCGTGTTGGTGTTGTATGTGATGGTGCTGTTGGTGGTGTTGGTGTTGATGGGGGTGGTGTTGATGGAGGTGGTATTTTGGGTGTTGGTGGTGTTGATGGTGGTGTTGGTGATGGTGGTGTTGGTGGTGTTAATGGGGGTGGTGTTAATGGGGGTGGTGTTGATGGAGGTGATGTTGATGGGGGTGGTGATGTTTTTGGTTATGGTGTTGATGGTGGTGATATTCTTGTTTGTGGTGGTGTTGTTGGTGGTATTGGTTTTGATGGTGGTGTTGATGGTGGTGTTGTTGATTGTACGATCCATCCTGGGTTTAACCAGGCTGGATTGTGTGAGGGGCTCACAAATGCTTGAAAGATCTGGAGATATTCCCACCAGTAAGCTCCTCCGGCAGGCAAGGCTGCATTGACTGGGTCTTGTAGCCCGCATACCCAAGCAGTTTCTTTTGGTTGCATAAAGGGGGCTAAACGGGCACGACATGGGCTGTCAAAAATATGGACTGATGCTGTATGGGAGGATGTGGAGCTGAGTGGACTTGCAGAAGACTGGTATCAGCGGTGTGGATAGCATCCTTCACGAGGAAGCTCGTGAAGGATCCTACCGGGCAGTAGGAGGCAGTCGCCTTCCAACAACAACTGAGGACAGAGGAGTGACGCTCACAACGAGTAGCGGATAAAATTCAACAAGTTGGCACAGTTGGGGATACAGCTGGTGTATCTACCAGTCATCTCAGCCAACCTTTGGAACCTGGGTCTATCCCGTGACGTCTTGTCAGCCTTCGACACTTCACGTGGACTAAAAGTGCACCTGGCCCGGCACATGCGCCGTGGTGTCATCACCCCTACTTAGTGGCGAATGTCGGTTGTTGTTGTTTTTGTATTTCGTGTTGTGAGTGAGTGGTGATGATGTGAGTCTGTGTTGATGATGTGGGCTCATGGTGAGGATGTAAGCCCGCATTGTGACTTGACTCATGTTGAGATCTGGGAGCACTCACGCCCCCTCGACTCTTTGTGATCATCGCCTTCGTCTCCTGCCCCGCACGCAGAGACCCGGACTGTACGAGAGACGCTGTGAGTTCTGTGCACCCTGCTCTGCAAGTTGCTGCCATGGAGGTACGTGTGGCTCTTCGACTCGTGTGGTGAAGTATTGATGGACGTGTGCTCTCCACTCTGCGTGTGGCTACCTGTTGCCTATCCATATACCTGAGTGTGCATCTACTTGCCTGCCTGAGTGTGTGTGCATCTATCAGAGTATCTCCCCTGAGATCCTGTCTGTGTACCTGCCTGTCTACATGTGAATAATCTACAGTACTGATAATTGGTTTTTTACCCTTCTATCTGGCAACAAAACTGACACCTTTTTACAAGGAGTCATGTTTGCATAGACCGCAATACCTGCAGTCATAATACAAACAAAAGACATAACTCTGATAATGTGAAGTTTATTGTGGACCAATCAACTTCAAGGACAGTGCACATTATCAGAGTTATGTTTTTTTGTTTGTATTATGACTGCAGGTATTGTGGTCTATGCAAACATGACTCCTTGTAAAAAGGTGTCAGTTTTGTTGCCAGATAGAAGGGTAAAAAACCAATTATCATATTTTTACTGGTAAATGAGGTTCCCATAGAATCTACAGTACTTTTATCTATCCACTACTGGATGAAGGCCTCCTTCCCTGAGTTCCTGCTACCCCTCACGATCCTGCGATGGCATAATCCACCAAGCACCGATTTTGTCGCACCATCTTTCTGGAAGCTGTCCTCTCAAACGTCAAACGTGCTCCGATACTTGGCTGCAGCTCCGTTATTCTTCTTGACCATCGGCCATCGTTGTTCCTCCTGGCCGTGGCATGTCCTGGCCCAGCCCCTCTTCTCTTAACAGTTTGAAGGATGCCATTAACCTGTGTGTGTCCTCTAATTCCACACGTGTCTCATTGTAAATCCAAGTGTGACATCAGATATTGACCAAATATCCCAACGCTGAGAACTGACACAACATCTTGGCAGGACCCTCCTGATTGTGGAGCCCAGGATCTCAGAGATCCTGGCTCAGTGCTCGCCTCCTGCCCTTTCCCCAACATCTTGCTGAAGTTTACGTGGTGGACCTTTGTCTTTGTGTGTGTGTAGATGAGCCGAGCTGGAGAGGCGAGGAGTAAGGGCGAATCTTGCACCACGTGGAGTGCGCTGTCCTCAGAGGGCACCGCCTCCATCTGCAGCAAATCACCGCAAGGTAAGGACAGTAATGAGGGACGTCACAGAGGGCCATGGTGAATGGTGGAACATCACAATGGCCATGTTACATGGTGCATGTCACAGTGGCCGTGATGCATTGGAGATTTCATAGCGGCCATGATGCATGGGTGATATCCAGGTGGCCACGTTGTGTGAGGGACTTCATGTTGGCAGTGTTGCATGCGGGACTTAATGGTAGCCATGTTGCATGGGGGACTGCATCATGGTGGCCATGTTGCATGGGGATGATTATCTGTGCTCTGGCCTCAGCACATCACACGCTTTCAGATGCACTTCCGATATTAGGAAGCCACTGGAGCTATACACTTTTAAATCATCTAGATTGAAAACTACTTTCTTTAGAACTTTTCATGTTTAGAATAATTTTCCTTCCCCCGCGTATCCATTTGGCACCATTGCCTACGTACGGTGCAAAAGAAGTTCAACATACATACAGACATAACTGGTATTGGCCAAAACATCCCAATCCTGTAATATTTTCCTACAAATTGCTCAACTTTGGGATCACACAGATGTTGTCGATATTCTCATGTCTGCAGAAATCATGGCTCTCTTTGGCCCTCACTTGACCCACCGTGAGAAGCTAGAACTCGCAGCCATGCAGGAAGTGTGGTACTTTGCACTCTACAACAAATCTGAGGGATACAACAATGATGGATACGACGACCAAGAACGAAATTACATTCTGGTGAGGCTCGCAACAAAACACCGGCTGTGGGGGCGGTCACAGGGCCCATCGGTAGCGGGGTTTGTGGCTTCTTGTCATTGCACCTGAAGTACCAACCAAGGCTATCACACACACCAATGCACTTCAGAATCAGGATTTTTTTTTTTATCGCGAGTAAATCCCATTGAGCTAAGAAGCTCTATTTTGAAGGGTGACTCAGCCAGCAGACATCAGAACATTCCACAATGACAGATTTAAATAAAGGATTTAAAAACAAAGATTTTTCACTATAAATCCTTTATATGCATGGCATCGGTTTTATTTTATTATTCATTTCTGTTTTTCTTGAGTAAGAGTTTCATTTTTATCACATTGGTATTTTAAATTAAATATGAAAAAAAAAATTCCCTAAAAAGTGGAAAATTTTGGAAAAAAAATTTCACGAAAATAAATTGTCACGCACAACGAGTCTGTGTGCAACATGTCAGCTCGATTGGATCACGGCAAGTGGGTTAAAATACGACCGAAAGATTTGCATGGTCGTAAGCGCGCAAGCAAGCAAGCAAGTGAACTTAATATAAAGGATTAAAAAAACGTAATCATTACAGAAAATATATTAGAAAATTACATTCTCACTTAAATCTTGACTTAAAGCTTTCGTGACTGCAAGAATTAATATTTTTTGGGTCTTTCGGTAAAGTCAAGTAGATAGGTTCAAATAAAATAACAAAAACTAAAACTACAACGTTTCATCTTATTGGTTCTTTCGGTAAAGTCACGTAGAATGTAAACAATAAAAATAATAAAATAAAACATAATAAAATAATTCTCAAGACGTTTCGGCTACAACGCAATCAGCCGTCTTGTGTTGTTGCCGAAACGTGAGAATAATTTTTTTATGTTTTATTTTATTATTTTTATTGTTTCCATTCTACGTAACTTTACCGAAAGAACCAAAAAGATGAATACCTGCAGTCACGAAAGCTTTAAATCGAAATACAACGTTTCAATCGCAACAAAATCGGTCGTCTTCAGGAAAAGGGGGGTTAGCTTCCAAAGGCAAACTGTTTATTAGGGTTTGAAATGGGCATAGCCCAAATGTCAGTAGCCAATATTAATGCAAGTGGTGGGCAGCCAACCCGACAGTTTCAGATCTGCCTTATGTTCGTGAACATAAGTCAAATCCGAAACTAGGTAGGATCTGAAACACGGTAGGACCAATACCTCAGCCGTGGCTGATCATTGTTTTAATGCGGTGGGCTCACACGAAATTTATTTCTCTAAGACGAAGGTACTTTGCAAACCCACTTGTCTATCAACAAAGATTCATTCATGAAGCCATCCATTTTTATCGACACAGACACAATTTAAACCGAGAAGATGGGTACAAACTGAGTAATCATTGGAAGGACGTTATCAACCAGTTTAAGTCATAACTGGCTATGATCTTCCCATCCTACCACCTTCTGATGATAGTCGTGCTTTATGCCCATTTCAAACATGCGCTTTCACACTAACACAGCCACTTTGCGTGCCGACCCCTCGGTTGCGGCTATGCAATACCGTACCACGTCGTCGTCCACTCATTGACATGCAAATTTTTTCTCTGCCCCCTCCCTCTCTCGGCCCCCGCCCCCTCTCTATATTTAAGGCCTCGTCACAGAGACGATCCCTCTCTCTTTGTGCCGATACGTGTTCTCTCTCTCTGTGTGTCTGTGTGATGTCTGTCTGCTTATATGTCTGTCTATAGTTTTCTGGTTAGATTTTTGTTGCTATTTCTTTTATACCTGATGATGATTGCTTGTGTTGCAATCGAAACGTCGTAGTATGCTATTATTTAATTTATTATTTTATCTTTATACGTGACTTTACCGAAAGAAGCAAAGAATACTAATCTGTCATTAACATGATCATTTTCACCCGGAAACCCTTTGATTGTTTTTAGTTTTTTGTTATTTTCTTTCAATCTATGTACGTGTAGAAAGGAAATAATAAAATAATAAAAATAAAACATAATAAAATAATTCTCACGACGTTTCGGCCACAACGCAAGCAGCCGTCCTCAGGTGAAGAACAGGTCTGTCGGGGAGACAGCGTCTGAATGAACACCACCACGCTTGGCAGCGTATATTTAAGCTGGGTTGGAGGGGGAAGATCGCCTTGACAAAGGAATTTGCATATCCCAAAGAATATACATTCTCACTTCTTAAACTTTGTGATTTTAATTATATTCACTTTAAATGATTGTACCTTTTGTGCAGTTCCGGCATGAGCACCTCCGCTATCGCTATGAGGTGCTGAAGAAGATTGGAGAAGGAGGTCAAGGCCAGGTGATCCAGTGCCTTGATCACAAAAGGAACATCCTGGTGGCCATCAAGATCCTGGTGTCACCATCGAGGTAAGACTTCAGAGCCGCGCCGTCACGAGGCCGATGTTGTTGTTAAGTCCGTTGCCACGGGCAGCCGTGCGATGCAGCGGTGACATTATTCTTTGGTTCTTTTGGTAAAGTCACGTATGAAGATAAAATAATAAATTAAATAATAGCATACTACGACGTTTCGATTGCAACCCAAGCAATCGTCATCAGGTATAAAAGAAATAGCAACAAAAATCTAACTAGAAAACTATAGACAGACACACAAGCAGACCGACATCACAAAGACACACAGAGAGAGAACACGTATCGGCAGAAAGAGAGAGGTCGTTTCTGTGACGAGGCCTTAAATATAGAGAGGGGGCGGGGGCGGAGAGACGGAGGGGGCAGAGAAAAAATTAGCATGTCAATGAGTGGACGACGACGTGGTACGGTACGCAAGCTTGAAAATTAGGAGAAAGACACACTAAAATTAAATAACCTAGTAAAATATCGAAATGTAATGTATTATTTTTATTATTTTATCTTTATACGTGACTTAACCGAAAGAACCAAAGAATAATTCCTGCAGTCACGAAAGCTCCAAAATTGGCAGTGATGACACTCGTGCATCAAAGTGAGAAGGGGGGCCTGGGTTCGACTCCTGATTCGGGTGCCCTCCTGTATGGAGTTTGCATGTTCTACCCCTGTTCTGCATCAGTTCCTTCTGGGTTCTCAGATTTTTCCTCTCTAAAGCTTAAAATACACACACACAGTGTAAACTAATATTGGGGCAAACATCCCATTGCTGAAAGATTACCTGCACATTACGGTAATTCCTCATTTAATGCTGTAGATACATTCCTGAAAAGTTCCGCGTTCAGCAAAAAGATATTGAGCGAAAATAATTTTCCCATAAATAATGTAATAATAATGTTTGGCGAGATACAATGCACTCATACACCTTGAGATGACGAGACCAATAACTGAGGGTATGCCGTCACGTTACTTTATCATTGCGAGTAATGTATCATTGCAGCTCAAGAAAGTAGTTTGTTGTCGACTACTCACAGATCGTGTTATAACGGGCGTGTTCCGTGCTTTAACAGGCGTGTTCTACGTTATAACGAGAAGCGTTCCGTGTTGCAATGGGCGCGTTCGTGTTATTACGGGTACATTCCGCGTTATGCGAAAAGTGTTCCCGAATGGAAGAGGCACATTGAAGTGAAAATGCGTTGTGTTCATGTTCTTAGGTTTTTTCGGTAAAGTCACGTCTATTCTTAGTCTTAAGCCTCACCTTACCATATTAATAAAAAGTGTGCCGTACTTGGCCCTTCCCCTCTTCAACCATTATATATACGGAGTGGTAGCTCTTGTAATCTCTCATTTACTTGATACAGCTGTCGTGGCTGTGACGGTTCCACCTGAAGACGGAGGCTTGTGTTGCCTCCGAAACGTCGTGATTTATTTTTATTTTTATTTTACTTTTATTAATTTAATTTTTTTACCTACATGACTTTACCGAAAAAACCTAAGAATATGAATCCTTGCAGTTACGAAAGCTTCAAATCTAGAATTAATGCGTTGCGTTAACATGCGTTTGCATTTAGATTTCTCAAATGACCAATCCGATTTGAATGGTTCTTAACTTTCAAATCTTATTGGGTGCCCTACGCCGGCTCCTGCTCCCGCTGTGGGAGCTCCTCACCAATGATAATCAAGTGTGCTACTGGAACTCCTGGTGCTGTTAGACCTGGTGAATTCATATTGAATTATTTTATTCTGAGTAGAATTTGGCACTGGATATCCCTAAAGCAAATGTAGGCTCTTCATTTGTGGACTTCCTCTGTGCAGCTCCAAGCAGGAAACATACCAGAAGATGGAGCTCCAGATAGCTCTGGAACTTCAGGGCGAGGGCAGTGATGAAGATTTCAACGTCATCGAAGTCCTGAACAGATTTCATTTCAGAGGACACTACTGTATCGTCATGGAGCTGTTGAAGTATGTAGCTCATGCCCCCCCCCTCCGCCAATAGCGTGGTCAACTAACTTAACAAACTTTAGTTATTTTTTAGAAGCGACCAGACCACAAATAAAAGCTTAACAAAGTAGCATTTTTCTTCTTGGTTCTTTCGGATAAGTCACGTAGAATGGAAATAATAAAATAATAAAAATAAAACATTATAAAATAATTTTCACGACGTTTCGGCCACAACGCAAGTAGCCATCCTCAGGTGAAGAACAGGTCTGTCGGGGAGACAGAGTCTGTCTTCCCGACAGACCTGTTCTTCTGTCTTCCCGACAGACCTGTTCTTCACCTGAGGACGGCTACTTGCGTTGTGGCCGAAACGTCGTGAGAATTATTTTATTATGTTTTATTTTTATTATTTTATTACTTCCCTTCTACGTGACTTTACCGAAAGAACCAAGACGATGAATCCCTGCAGTCACGAAAGCTTTAAATCTAAAAGTAGCATTTTGATTATAAATGTGGAGGGGAAAACCAGTGGACCCACAGAAAAATTCACATGCCCACGGGAAGAACATGCAATCTCCAAATCTACAGGCATCACGGTCGGGATCAAACCTAGGACCTCCTCCATACCAGGCGGGGGAGATGTCATCTCGCCACCGCGGCAAGCTGTTAATTCTTAATTGTGGAGCTTTCGTGACTGCAGGAATTACTCTTTGGTTCTTTCGGTAAAGTCACGTATAAAGATAAAATAATAAATTAAATAATAGCATACGACGTTTCGATTGCAACACAAGCAATCATCATCAGGTATAAATGAAATAGCAACAAAAATCTAACCAGAAAACTATAGACAGACATATGTATCTTGGTGATATCTGTCTGCTTATATGTCTGTCTATAGTTTTCTGGTTAGATTTTTGTTGCTATTTCATTTCATTTATACCTGATGATGATTGCTTGTGTTGCAATCGAAACGTCGTATGCTATTATTTAATTTATTATTTTATCTTTATACGTGACTTTACCGAAAGAACCAAAGAGTAAGCTGTTAATGTTGAGATGCCCACGCCACCCATGCATTGTAATCCTGTGGAGCTGCCATGTGCCACGGGTGCATTGGAGGCCACTTGTCTTTTCTCCATTAGCCCTGCCACTTTCACCAACCCACGCCTCCACTCAATCAGCAGGGTGGCTGCATGGCAGTGGTGATGCTCGTGCCTCTCGGCGAAAATCCCGAGCTTCTGTTCTGTGTGGAGTTTTTATCTTCTCCCAATGGATAACCCTCTACCACCCGGCAACAAAGCCAATGAAATCAAGTTGTCAAGTGGGCAGATATGCCAACTGATTTGGTTTATGGGTAAATTGACGACCTCAACCCACACGGAACTATAACTCTTAATATTGGTCATAAATGTGCACGTGAACGTACAATATGAACATGATTATCGTTTACACCATGGGAACCTCATTTGCCAGTAAAAATATGATAATTGGTTTTTTACCCTTCTATCTGGCAATAAAACTGACACCTTTTTACAAGGAGTCATGTTTGCATAGACAGCAATACCTGCAGTCATAATACAAACAAAAGACATAACTTTTGTTTGTATTATGACTGCAGCCAAAGACGTAACTTTTGTTTGTATTATGACTGCAGGTATTGCGGTCTATGCAACCATGACTCCTTGTAAAAAGTTGTCAGTTTTGTTGCCAGATAGAAGGGTAAAAAACCAATTATCATGATTATCGTTATCAGAATCAGTGCAGCATTGTAGGGGATGGTACTGATGCCGTGTTTTTGTTGCTGCTTCTGCCTCTCTCACAGGGAGAGCCTTCATGAAGTGATTAGAAATGCGGGGCTCCGACGGTTGGACATGGCGATGGTGAAAACCTACACCAGGGGCATCCTCAAGTTCTTGCGCCACATACATTCCAGGAAAATCGTCCACGCGGACATCAAGCCAGTGAGTGGACACAGCGTTCAGCTTTCACTTTGGTGCAGAGGTGTATCACTCTTTGGTTCTTTCGGTAAAGTCACGTATAAAGATAAAATAATAAATTAAATAATAGCATACGACGACGTTTCGATTGCAACACAAGCAATCATCATCAGGTATAAAAGAAATAGCAACAAAAATCTAACCAGAAAACTATAGACAGACATATAAGCAGACAGATATCACAGAGATACATAGAGAGAGAACACGTATCGGCACACAGAGAGAGGACGTCTCTGTGACGAGGCCTTAAATAGAGAGAGGGGGGTGGGGGCGGAGAGAGGGAGGGGTTAGAGAAAAAATTAGCATGTCAATGAGTAGGACGACGGGTGACAAAGTACGCAAGCTTTATACGTGACTTTACCGGAAGAACCAAAGAGTAATTCCTGCAGTCACGAAAGCTACAAATTAAGATTGCAGAGGTGTATCTTTATTGGGGACTCGTTCCACAGAGAAAACCGGTCATGTTGGTCACAGGGTCGATACGTTAGCTCTGCCCATCTCACTGGAAGGAGGCAGGGCCATGTTCCTCTGGTGAATGTGATCTGGTATGAATTAAACTATCGTGTAGAGTTGTGTCACTCTTGGGGACTCACCAGAGAGAAAACCGGCAACGTTGATCAGCGTTGCCCCAAACCCTGGGAGACACGAAACGGAGTAAAAAAAAACGTTTTTCACTATAAATCCTTTATATGCGTGGCATCGGTTTTATTTTATTATTCATTTCTGGTTTTCTTGAGTAAGAGTTTCATTTTTATCACATTGGTATTTTAAATTAAATATGAAATTTGTTTTTTCCTAAAAAGTGGAAAATTTTGGAAAAACATTTTCACGAAAATAATTGTCACGCGCAACGAGTCTGTGTGCAAAATGTTCAGCTCGATTGGATCACGGGAAGTGGGTTAAACAACGACCGAAAGATTTGCACGGTCGCAAGCGTGCAAGCAGGCAAGCAAGTGAACTTAATATAAAGGATTTAAAAATAACAATTTTCAAAACGTGCGAAATGTGCATTTTGGCCTAACAACTGCTCGTTATCGAATTCCAATCTGCAAATTGAAAACGTCCAAAGACAAAGGTGCAGTGGAAAGCGTCACGGAATCCGTGCACTCTCTTGTGCGTGGCTTTTTGTCTCTAACTCGTTAACGGGCACTCATCGAGCTGTGAGCTCCATGCAGCTCTCCTGTTGGAGCAACGGCAATCGGTTGTCAATAGAGCCACCCCCCTTCACTTTGATGGTGCCTGAGAGTGCTTTGAACGTGACACGCCTCTACTCACATCTACAATTTTGACACATCTTCTTGGTTCTTTCGGTAAAGTCACGTAGAAGGGAAGTAATAAAATAATAAAAATAGAACTTAATAAAAGATAAAAAAACATAATAAAAATAAAACATAATAAAATGATCGTATTGTTTTTCGATTTAAAGCTTTCGCGACTGCAGGGATTCATCTTCTTGGTTCTTTCGGTAAAGTCACGTAGAAGGGAAGTAATAAAATAATAAAAATAAAACAATTCTCACGACGTTTCGGCCACAACGCAAGCAGCCGTCCTCAGTTGACCTGGTTTTCACCTTTTTTTTATTATGTTTTTTATTATGTTTTATTTTTATTTTTGTATTACTTCCCTTCTACGTGATGACTTTACCGAAAGAACCAAGAAGATGAATCCCTGCAGTCACGAAAGCTTTAAATCGAAATTTAATTCTGACACATTTGAAAGGGGCACCGCCGAGTGACAGCTGTCAGAAAACAGCGAATATTGCTCTTGACTGACGCTTGTCGACAGCGCTATGCCTCATCTAGTTCCCCTGTTTAGCGTGTGTCGTGGTATGTGATTGATCCACTGCTGGCTGAATGATATCGGCATAACCTCTGAGTTTGAATTCATTCTACCCCTCCTCCAGGAAAATGTTCTCGTCAAAGACACCGTGACTGGCACCGTGAGGATCACGGACTTTGGCACGAGCTTTTTCGTTGAAAGTCAACGTGAGTGACCTCACCTGGGTGTGTGAGTGTCTGCGTGTGGGTGTCTGTATGGCTGTCTTTATGCATGGGTCTCTCTGCGTCCGTGGGAATGTCTATATGTAATTGTCTGTCTGAGTGTGTCTGTGTGTGAGTATCTGAGTGTCTATACATGTGACTGTTTATGTGTTTGATGATGATGATGCTGTTTAAGACACAGTGTGTACACACGCACATATGTTTGTTGTCCTTGTGATTTTTGTACAGCTATGAATGTTGGTGGCACCCTAGAATACTTGGCTCCGGAGCTGTTGCTGGGCTATAGCTTGACATGTGGAGTGGATATGTGGGCGCTGGGCTGCACGGTGGCTGAGTTGGCGACGGGCAGGGAATTATTCCGGTCCAACAGCCACGAAGATCACCTCCCGCGCTGCATAGAGGTATTTCCCACACGGCGTCTGTCCGCTCGTGATCCCCCTCTCTTTTCTTGGAGTCGTGGGCTATGGGGGTGGCAGGAGGGGGGGTGGCCACTTGGTGATCTGTGAATAACGGCCGTCGTATGTTGCGTGTACACGTGTGTGTCTTGTTTGTGTGGGGGAGCGGTAGTGTAGCGGTCAGCCTGCTGTGCTAGAAACTGAGTTTGATTCCAGTTCATGGGCAACACCAGTGACGATTGTCTGAACTGGTCCTGGGCCTCCTCTAGTTCGAGACAGCCTCAACTGAGTCCATCGTGGAGTGTGTAAAGTACCTGGGTCAATGTGGCCCGCCACTCCTGTCTCTGTGTGCAACAGTGCTGGCCCTCAACAAACGCTGCTAATTTTGCTACTCGATCTAACAGCACTTGTCCCTACAGTGTGCTGAAGCTATATAGGTGACCTTTGTCTTCATGTCAACCATGTGCAGATTCTGGGGATGCCTCCAAGGTACATGGTGAATGGAGCACCCGACAGAACGCAGTTCTTTGGTGAGTTGAAGCGTGGGGTGAATGACAGACCGGATTCAGTTTTAGGGAGTGGCCTCAGGCTGTTGTTATTTTGTTTTGGAGGGGGCGTCTTTGTATTTTACATTACTTGGGTGTGTGTGTGGGTAAATGGGTGTGTGGGCAAGTGGATGGGTATGTGGGTGAGTAGGCGATTAGGTTGGTGGGTAATTGGGCGAATGGGTGAGTGGGTGGGTAGATGAGTGGGTGGGTGAGTGGGTAGGTGGATAGGTGAGTGAGCGATTGGGTAGGTGGAAGAGTGTATGGGTGGGTAGGTGGATGAGTGGGTTGATGAATCGGTCAGTAAGTGGGTAGATGGGCGATGTGGTGGTTGGTGACTTCATCTCTTCCGCTGTGCATGGCTCCTGCAGACCATCGGGGGAAGATGTTCTGCCCAGGCAAGAAAAGGGTTCCGGGGAGCTTCCCACTTCACAGGGTGCTCAAAAGCGATGACCCGGAGTTTGTCGAATTCATCAGCTCCTGTTTGCGGTAAGAACCACCCACCACTCCCACCCCCTCCCCTCCCCACGAGGATTCCCCCCTCCAATTGATCGGCGACCGCTCTCCACCGATCACCAGGAAGATGTGGCGCTGAGTGGACCTGCCAATAAGCGGTACCACTGGCCCTCTGTGGAGTTAGCCCTCTGTGGAGGAGTGGGAGGTCTGTCCAAGCCGCTGCTGGGCATCAGAGGACTGCCACTGCTACTGTGGCTTCCACTTCTGCTGTGCGTTCCTGGACCTCGTGGGAGAAGGGAAGGAACATCAGAGCTCTCACCATGCCTCTCTCACCACGTGGCCGCGTGTGTCCCCCGTGCATCTCTCAACAGATGGGATCCGAATTGTCGTATGACGCCAGCGCAGGCGCTGGCTCATAACTGGCTCCGGACCGCGGCCACCAGCACTACCACGGCCAGCAAAGCCACCACCACCACCGCTGCTGCTGCTGCTCCTGGCAGTGTGAAGCGCTCTGGAGCTGCTGAGCGACGGTAAGCCACCATCTGCTTGTCCAGTGGTCAAGGCAGTCTATAGGGGGGTGCGGGTCCTGGGGCAAGTTACACGGTGTGGGCTTACGAATAGCGAAGAAATCCTCCTCTTTCAGTCTTAAATAGAGCGATAAATGTGATGTCATCACTTGTGAGCCAATCCGGAGCGATAGCCTACGTGTTAAACGGAAGTATTACGTCTGACACCATGACATCGAAGCGCAGGGCCCCCCAAAGCGCGGGGCCCGGGGTGGTCACCCCCCGTACAGCGTACCCGGGGGTGTTTAATATTGATTTATCTTTATTGCTACTACTTCTACTCTTATTTAGCCAGCAATAGCCTCACTCAGTCTCAAGACTTTTTTCAGGAGGGTCCTGCCAAGTGATTGCAGTACAGAACAAATTTACTGCTGCTGTACGATCCCAATTGAGTGATTTGGATGTTCAATTTACAACACTGGTGAAGATGTCCATCCAACACTGGTTGCACCGCGTGTTTGTGAGGGTTCAGTTGCCAAATCTAGAGGAATGGAAGTGAAATTTTAATGTGCAATTTTATTGAAGAATCGTGTTGTCTTGGTGTGGTGTGAGGCTGTTTTTGTTGCTGTTTCGCTGCCTTGCCCAAGCTTGCATTTAGTGTTGAAAAACTGACAGGATTTTATTTACTCATGCCATTTGTATTTATACGCTTCATTATATTTTTTTGTGACTCTTCTATACTTTGTTTTGTTTTTTGTTGTAACCTGCTGACCCTGTGACTTGACATCTGTGAAAGAAGAGCTTCATAGCTCATCAGACTCCTCTTCATCCAGTTTAAATAAAGATTCTGATTCTGGAAACCCATGCAGGGGGGGGCGGGGGGGGGGGGGCGGGCATGGTAGGGTGGTTGGTAGAACACACTCCACATCCCACACAGAGAAAGTGGCCCCTGTATGGGACTCAAACCCAGGTCCTCTCTGGCTGTGAGTTCCAGCCAAAGAGAATGTGTAGATTCGGTTATATACGGATTTATTTTTCCATAATTGGTTTCTGGGTGAGGACAGATAATGAAGCGGCAACATCTTTCCCAAGTTGCCCTTCATCCACTGAGACACCGCCAGACTAATGCCCATTTCGTAACCAGACTCACGGTGGGCAAAGGTATGCTGCATTATTGCGGCACTGTTAATTAGCTGGGTTAATCTTCTGCGGCACACAGTTAGTCCACCCATAGACGATGGGGGGGATGGGGGGGACTGATTTCTGCTGGAGCAGGAAGTTGTAACGGTGTCGTGCGCATCTCTTCACAGAGTGGAGCCAGCACAGCGCCCATACTCCTTGCTCGCCCAGGCCTCTAAAGAGAAGTTGAAGGTTGTGGAGGACGAGACCATGGTGGAGGAGCTGGTGGTGCAAGAGGAGGAGGAGACTCTCGTGGAGGAGCTGGTGGTACTTGAGGAGACCCTGGTAGAGGAGTTGGTGGTACAGGAGACGCTGGTGGAGGAGTTGGAGGTACAGGAGGAGACCCTGGTGGAGGAGTTGGTGGTACAGGAGACCCTGGTGGAGGAGTTGGTGGTACCTGAGGAGACGCTGGTGGAGGAGTTGGTGGTACAGGAGACCCTGGTGGAGGAGTTGGTGGTACAGAAGACGCTGGTGGAGGAGTTGGAGGTACAGGAGGAGACCTTGGTGGAGGAGTTGGTGGTACAGGAGACCCTGGTGGAGGAGTTGGTGGTACATGAGGAGACGCTGGTGGAGGAGTTGGTGGTACAGGAGACCCTGGTGGAAGAGTTGGTGGTACAGGAGACCCTGGTGGAGGAGTTGGTGGTACTGGAGGAGACCTTGGTGGAGGAGTTGGTGGTACAGGAGGAGACCTTGGTGGAGGAGTTGGTGGTACAGGAGGAGACCTTGGAGGAGTTGGTGGTACAGGAGACCCTGTTGGAGGAGTTGGTGGTACAGGAGGAGACGCTGGTGGAGGAGTTGGTGGTACAGCAGGAGAAGAGGAAGCAAGGGAGCCTGGCCCGCATAGGGAGAGCCATCCGCTCACTCCTCCGACGTGTGCTGCTTTGTGGTGGCCGGTCCACTGCACAGTAGGGGTGGTGGAGGTGGTGGATCGGTGTGAACCCTGACGACTTTCACCACACTCACCACACTCACAACACTCACCCTGCATCCACCCACCCTGTGATACCCTCCACCCACCACCCACACCTTGCACCCACCCAGTCCTTGATACCCCGCACCCACCACACACACCCTGCATCCACCACACACACCCTGCACCCACCACACACACCCCGCACCCACCACACTCACCCTGCACCCACCCAGTCCGTGATAACCCGCATCCACCACACACACCCTGCACCCACCACACTCACCCTGAACCCACCACCCACACCCTGCATCCCCCACCAACACTCTGCACCCACCACCCACACCCTGCACCCACCATACACACCCTGCACCCACCACCCACACCCTGCACCCACCACACACACCCTGCACCCACCACCCACACCCTGTATCCACCCACCCTGTGATACCCTGCACCCACCACACACACCCTGCACCCACAACACACACCCTGCACCCACCACCCACACCCTGCATCCACCCACCCTGTGATACCCTGCACCCACCACACACACCCTGCACCCACAACACACACCCTGCACCCACCACCCACCCCTGCATCCACCCACCCTGTGAAACCCTGCACCCACCACACTCACCCTGCACCCACCACACACACCCTGCACCCACCACCCACACCCTGCACCCACCACCCACACCCTGCATCCACCCACCCTGTGATACTCTGCACCCACCACACTCACCCTGCACCCACCACACACACCCTGCACCCACCACTCACACCCTGCACCCACCACACACACCCTGCACCCACCACCCACACCCTGCATTCACCCACCCTGTGATACCCTGCACCCACCACTCACACCCTGCACCCACCACACACACCCTGCACCCACCACACTCACCCTGCACCCACCACACACACCCTGCACCCACCACCCACACCCTGCATCCACCCACCCTGTGATACCCTCCACCCACCACACTCACCCTGCACCCACCACACACACCCTGCACCCACCACACACACCCTGCACCCACCACACTCACCCTGCACCCACCACACACACCCTGCACCCACCACACTCACTCTGCACCCACCCACCCTGTGATACCCTCCACCCACACCCTGCACCCACCCTGTGAAACCCTCCACTCACCACACACACCCTGCACCCACCACACACACCCTGCACCCACCACACACACCCTGCACCCACCACACACACCCTGCACCCACCACACACACCCTGCACCCACCACACTCACCCTGCACCCACCACACACACCCTGCACCCACCACACACACCCTCCACCCACCACACACACCCTGCACCCACCACACACATCCTGCACCCACGACACACACCCTGCACCCACCACACACACCCTGCACCCACCACACTCACGCTGCACCCACCCACCCTGTGATACCCTGCACCCACCACACACACCCTGCACCCACCACACACATCCTGCACCCACCACCCACACCCTGCATCCACCCACCCTGTGATACCCTGCACCCACCACACACACCCTGCACCCACCACCCAGACCCTGCACCCACCACCCTGTGATACCCTCCACCCACCACCCACACCCTGCACCCACCACACACACCCTGCACCCACCACACACACCCTGCACCCACCCACCCTGTGAAACCCTCTACTCACCACACACACCCTGCACCCACCACACACACCCTGCACCCACCACACACACCCTGCACCCACCCAGTTCGTGATACCCTCCACCCACCACACACACCCTGCACCCACCACACTCACCCTGAACCCACCACCTACACCCTGCATCCCCTACCAACACCCTGCACCCACCACCCACACCCTGCACCCACCACACACACCCTGCATCCACCCACCCTGTGATACCCTGCACCCACCACCCACACCCTGCACCCACCACCCACACCCTGCATCCACCCACCCTGTGATACCCTGCACCCACCACACACACCCTGCACCCACCACCCACACCCTGCACCCACCACCCACACCCTGCATCCACCCACCCTGTGATACCCTCCACTCACCACACACACCCTGCACCCACCACACTCACCCTGCACCCACCACACACACCCTGCACCCACCACCCACACCCTGCATCCACCCACCCTGTGAAACCCTGCACCCACCACACACACCCTGCACCCACCACACACACCCTGCACCCACCACACACACCCTGCATCCACCCACCCTGTGATACCCTCCACTCACCACACACACCCTGCACCCACCACACACACCCTGCACCCACCACACACACCCTGCACCCACCCAGTCCGTGATACCCTCCACCCACCACCCACACCCTGCACCCACCACACTCACCTTGCACCCACCCACCCTGTGATACCCTGCACCCACCACACACACCCTGCACCCACCACCCACACCCTGCACCCACCACACTCACCCTGCACCCACCCACCCTGTGATACCCTGCACCCACCACACACACCCTGCACCCACCACACACACCCTGCACCCACCCAGTCCGTGATACCCTCCACCCACCACCCACACCCTGCACCCACCCACCCTGTGATACCCTCCACCCACCACCCACACCCTGCACCCACCACACTCACCCTGCACCCACCCACCCTGTGATACCCTGCACCCACCACACACATCCTGCACCCACCACCCACACCCTGCATCCACCCACCCTGTAATACCCTGCACCCACCACACACACCCTGCACCCACCACCCACACCCTGCACCCACCACCCACCACACTCACCCTGCACCCACCCACCCTGTGATACCCTCCACCCACCACACACACCCTGCACCCACCACACACACCCTGCACCCACCACACACACCCTGCACCCACCACACACACCCTGAACCCACCACACTCACCCTGCACCCACCACACACACCCTGCACCCACCACACACACCCTCCACCCACCACACACACCCTGCACCCACCACACACACCCTGCACCCACCACCCACACCCTGCATCCACCCACCCTGTGATACCCTGCACCCACCACACACACCCTGCACCCACCACCCACACCGTGCATCCACCCACCCTGTGATACCCTGCACCCACCACACACACCCTGCACCCACCACACACATCCTGCACCCACCACCCACACCCTGCATCCACCCACCCTGTGATACCCTGCACCCACCACACTCACCCTGCACCCACCACACACACCCTGCACCCACCACCCACCCCTGCATCCACCCACCCTGTGAAACCCTCCACTCACCACACACACCCTGCACCCACCACACACACCCTGCATCCACCCACCCTGTGATACCCTGCACCCACCACACACACCCTGCACCCACCACACACACCCTCCACCCACCACCCACACCCTGCACCCACCCACCCTGTGATACCCTGCACCCACCACACGCATCCTGCACCCACCACCCACACCCTGCATCCACCCACCCTGTGATACCCTGCACCCACCACACACACCCACCACCCACACCCTGCACCCACCACACTCACCCTGCACCCACCACACACACCCTGCACCCACCACCCACACCCTGCACCCACCACCCACACCCTGCACCCACCACACTCACCCTGCACCCACCCACCCTGTGATACCCTCCACCCACCACCCACACCCTCCACCCACCACCCACACCCTGTACCCACCCACCCTGTGATACCCTCCACCCACCACACACACCCTGCACCCACCCACAGTGTGATACCCACTACCCAACATACTCCACACAGAGGGTTAGTGGTTTAAGAGGGTTAGGGGTTTAGGGGTATAGGGATTTAGGGCTATAAGGGTTTAGAGGGTGATGGGTTTAGAGGGTTGGAAGTTTAGAGGGTTCGATATTTATTGGACTAAGTTTATGGGTTGACAGGTTTAGAGGATGATGGGTTTAAGGGTTTAGAGGGAGGGTTTTAAAGGGTAAGGGGTTTATAGGTTTAGGTGTTTAGATGGCTATTGTTTTAGGGGTTTAGGGACTTAAAGGGTTAGGGGTTCAGAGGGTTAGGGTTTTAGAAGGTTAGGGTTTAGAATATTATGGGTTAAGAGATTTAGATAGTTAGGTGTTTAAAGGTTTAGAGGCTTTATGGGTTTCGATATGTAGAGGTTTAGTGGTTTAGAGGGTTAGAAGTATAGAAGGTTATAGGTTTTAGAGTTTAGGGTTTTTTTAGGGGTTTAGTTTAGGGGTTCAGAGGTTTAGGGTTTTTATGGTATAGGTGCTTAGAGGGTGAGGGGTTTAGAAGGTTAGGAGTTCATTGGGTTATGGTTTAGAAGGTTATGAGTTTAGAGAATTAGGTGTTTAAGAAGTTTAGAGAGTTTATGGGTTTTGATTGTTAGATGTTTATTGGTTTGGAGGGTTTGGAGTTTAGAAGGTTATAAGTTTAGGGGTTTAGATGTTTTGGGGTTTAGGAAATTTTACTAATTGGTCTTTGGTTCTTTTGGTAAAGTCATGTAATTAGAAAGAAAAGAAAACAAATCACAACGTTTCGATCGCAACACAAGCGGTCGCCATCAGGCAAAGGAGTCAGCCTCTAAACGCAAACAGTTTATAAGGGTTTGGGATGAGCATAGCCCAAGTGTATCAACAGCACCAGGAGCATGGGCGGTGCACGAGTGCCAATGCAACAACAATGCCAATGAAGCAACAATGCCAATGTAGCAGCAATGCCAATGCAGTGGGCGAGAGAGCTGCTGTGGCAAGATGTTATATAGGTAAGAAAGAGGAGAGGAGCAAGGGGGGAGAGAGGGGGGGTAGGGGGATGAGGGGGCAGTGCATGAGCGCTAAGGGGAAAGAGGATGTAAAGCGGGGGGGAAGTGGGCGGGGCTGCAAGTGGGAGGCTGGGAACGCTGGTGATGCGGGGGGAAATAACACGGAATGAGCATAACCCGTAAAAACAAAGTTTTTCACTATAAATCCTTTATATGCGTGGCAGCGAACTTAATATAAAGGATTTAAAAATATATTCGCCTGTGGAGGACACGGGGATCGATCCCGCGACCTTTGGCATGGGAAGCGAGGGCGCTACCAACTGCGCTACTCCGCCACGGCCTGTGGAGGGGTTACGCTCTGGGCTCTTATACTGTGACGTTCAGCCAAAGCCATGAATGAGTTCTATTTGAATATATGTAAAATATTTTTTTTTTGCCTAAAAAGTGTAACATTTTGGGAATTTTCACGAAAATTAATTGTCTGTCACAACGAGTCTGTGTGGAAAATGTCAGCTCGATTGGATCACGGGAAGTGTGTTAAAAAACGAGCAAAAGATTTGCACGGTCCTAAGCAAGCAAGCACGCAAGCAAGCAAGCACGCAAGCAAGCAAGCAAGCAAGCGAACTTAATATAAAGGATTTAAAAATAGACCAGTACCCGGCAGATCTGATGGAACAACCATGAACAATTAAGGGTTTACCTGGTTAATAACATCCTTCCCATGATTGCTCAATTTGTATCCATCTTGTCGGTTAAAGTTACGTCTATTTTATATATCTGGATGGCTTCATGAACAAACCTTTGATAGGAGTCCGAAGGTTTGCAGAGTACCTTGGTCTCGGAAGAAACAATATCATGCGAGCCCACAGTGTTATAACAATGTTCAGCCACGGCAGAGGTATTGGTTCTGACGTGTTTCAGATCTGCCTTGTGTTCGCGAACACGGTCCGAGACATGTCGTTTTGTTTCCCCAATGTAACTGCTAATGCAGGTACAACTCAGTTTGTAGACTCCAGATGGGATTAGATCACGGATTTTGTGTACTGTATTGAATCGGACCTGGATCTTGTGTTTGTTTAAGATTTTGGAAATCTTTTTGGCAACACCTGCTATGTATGGTAACGTGATGGTTTTGATTACCTTCTCAGGGTGTTGTTTCTTCATAGTTGGAGAAACAGCTTTGCTAATAATGCGGTCCGAGTACCCATTCATCTTGAGGGCCTGGTGTACGTGTTCCAGTTCACTGGCTAGGTGGTGTTGGTCGGAAATGCAGTGGGCCCTATGGTGTAGTGTTTTGATGAGGGGATTATTCTGTGCCGGATGGTGGTGGGAATCAGGTTTCAGAAAGGAATATGTGTGGGTGGCTTTCCTATAGACAGTGTCCCAACGAGCTGTCAGGTCTCTTCTCAAACAAAACATACAGGAATGGTAGCTTACCATCCTTCTCCACTGCCATGGTGAATTTGATGGATGGGTGTATGGAATTGATGTGGTTGAGAAATTGGTTCAATGCTGGCAGGCCATGTGGCCAAATGACGAAAGTGTCATCTACATATCTCTTCCACAAGGAAGGGTGGATGTCTGGATGGCATTTGTTTCAAATTTCTCCAGGAAAACATTCGCTATCACTGGTGATGAGGGAGAACCCATGGGGGTACCTTCATTTTGTTTGTAGAAAGTACCATTCCAGGTGAAGTAAGTGTTGGTAAGGCAGTGCCTAACCAGAGTAGGTACATCAAGATTCAGTCCATGTTGGACTAAATCGTAAATTATTGCTAAAGTGTCAGGTACCGGAACCTTGAACAACAGAGAAATTACATCAAAGCTGACGAGCAAATAATCTGGGGACAGTGAAATGTCCTTTATTAGAGAGACCAAGTGAGCTGTTACGTACTGCTAAGGTAGTCTTGCCCATGAATGAAAGCAAGGTATCAGACATAAAACGGGCCAGTTTGTAGGTAGGTGAGTTGATAGTGGAAACGATTGGCCGAAGTGGAGTACCTTCTTAATCCATGATCTAATTCCATCTGGAGTCTACAAACTGACTTGTACCTGCGGTAGCAGCTACAGTGAGGAAACGAAACGACATGTCTCGGACCGTGTTCGCGAACACAAGAGAGATCTGAAACACGGCAGAACCAATACCTCTGCCGTGGCTGACCCTTGTTTTCACGTTGTGGGCTCGCATGATATTGTTTTTTTCCGAAACCAAGGTACTCTGCAAACCTTCGGGCTACTACCAAAGTTTGTTCATGAAGCCATACAGATTTATAAATATAGACATAACTTCAACCGAGAAGATGGATACAAATTTAGCAATCATTGAAAGGATGTTATTAACCAGGTGAAACCTTAATTGTTCATGGTTGTTCCATCATATCTGCCGGGTACTGGTCTATTTTTCCGAGTTAATTTCCCCCTGCATCCTCAGCGTTCCCAGCCTCCCACTTGAATCCCCGCCCACTCACCACCCCCCCCCCCCCCCCCCCCCCCCCAGGCTTCACGTCCTCTATTCCCTTAGCGCTCACGCAGCCCCATCCCCCTACCCCACTCCCCCCCCCTCTCTCTCTCTCCCCCCTTGCTCCTCCCCCCCTTTCTTACCTATATAACCTCTTGCCACGGCAGCTCTCTCACCCACTGCATTGGCATTGTTGCTGCATGGGCATTGTTTCTGCATTGGCATTGTTTCTGCATTGGCATTGTTTCTGCATTGGCATTGTTGCTGCATTGACATTGTTGCTGCATTGGCATTGTTGCTGCATGGGCATTGTTTCTGCATTGGCATTGTTTCTGCATTGGCATTGTTTCTGCATTGGCATTGTTGCTGCATTGACATTGTTGCTGCATTGGCATTGTTGCTGCATTGTTGCTGCATGGGCATTGTTTCTGCATTGGCATTGTTGCTGCATTGGCATTGTTGCTGCATTGGCATTGTTGCTGCATTGACATTGTTGCTGCATGGGCATTGTTGCTGCATGGGCATTGTTTCTGCATTGGCATTGTTGCTGCATGGGCATTGTTGCTGCATGGGCATTGTTGCTGCATGGGCATTGTTTCTGCATTGGCATTGTTTCTGCATTGGCATTGTTTCTGCATTGGCATTGTTGCTGCATTGACATTGTTGCTGCATTGGCATTGTTGCTGCATTGTTGCTGCATGGGCATTGTTTCTGCATTGGCATTGTTGCTGCATTGGCATTGTTGCTGCATTGGCATTGTTGCTGCATTGACATTGTTGCTGCATGGGCATTGTTGCTGCATGGGCATTGTTTCTGCATTGGCATTGTTGCTGCATTGACATTGTTGCTGCATGGGCATTGTTGCTGCATTGGCATTGTTGCTGCATTGGCATTGTTGCTGCATTGGCATTGTTGCTGCATGGGCAATGTTGCTGCATGGGCATTGTTGCTGCATGGGCATTGTTTCTGCATTGGCATTGTTGCTGCATTGGCATTGTTGCTGCATTGGCATTGTTGCTGCATTGGCATTGTTGCTGCATGGGCATTATTTCTGCATTGGCATTGTTGCTGCATTGACATTGTTGCTGCATTGGCATTGTTGCTGCATTGACATTGTTGCTGCATTGGCATTGTTTCTGCATTGGCATTGTTGCTGCATTGACATTGTTGCTGCATTGGCATTGTTGCTGCATTGGGATTGTTGCTGCATTGGCATTGTTTCTGCATGGCACTCGTGCACCGCCCATGCTCCTGGTGCTGTCGGTACACTTGGGCTACGCCCATCCCCAACCCTTATAAACTGTTTGCCTTTAGAGGCTGACTCCTTTGCCTGATGACGACCGCTTGTGTTGCGATCGAAACGTCGTGATTTATTTTATTTCTACCTACGTGACTTTACCGAAAGAACCAAAGAGTATGGATTCCTGCAGCCACGAAAGCTTCAAATCAAGATTCACTAATTGGCTGTCGGATGGTGGCGGGTTTAACGACACATTTATATTTACACAATCTAACCCAACAAGCCTTTATTATGGTATGAGAGGGTTAGGGTTGTAAAGGGTTATGGTTTTAGTGGTTTTGGAGTTTAGAGGGTGAGTGGTTAAGAGGAGCGGTCGTCAACCTTTTTGGTACCAGGGTCCGGTTTCGTGGAAGGTAACTTTTGCACGGACTGGAGGGGGGGGGGGGTCACCATTGGGTCTTTCCCCCTTTTCAAAGAAGCTCTGCAGCGATGTTTGTTTTTTACTCATTTTGGCTAGGGTTAGCTTGTGAGCTTACCAAAACTGCGCAGTGCGGGAAAGAGGCGCAGACGGAAGTGGGCGGGCCATGCGCGGACTTAAATAAGTGTCAGATTCTGACTTCTCATGAGTGTGCAACCTAGATCCCTCGCATGCGCAGTTTACAGTAGGGTTCGCGCTCCTATGATAATCTAATGCCGCCGCTGATCTGACAGGAGGCAGAGCTCAGACAGTAATGCGAGTGATGAGGAGCGGCTGTAAATACAGATGAAGCTTCGCTCCCTCGCCCACCGCTCACCGACTGCTGTGCGGCCCGGTTCCTAACATGCCTCAGACCGGTAGCGGTCCGTGGCCCAGAGGTTGGGGACCTCTGGTTTAGAGGATTGGAGTTTAGATGGGTTGGGATTTAGGTTTGGGATTTAGCGTTTTAGAAGGTTAGAATTTATAAGGTTAGGGGTTTAGATGGTTAGGTGTTTAGAGGGTTTAGAAGGTTGGTTTTTAAAGGTTTATAAGGTTAGGGGTTGAAAGAGTTAGGGGTTTAGATGGTTCGGGGTTTAGAGGGTTAGGGGTTTACAGGGTTAGAGTTTTCAGGGTAAAGGAGTTTAGAGGGTTTGGTGTTTTGAGGGTTCGTGTTTTAGATGGTGGGGGGTTTAGATGGTTAGGGGGTTTAGAAAGTTAGGTGTTTAGAGGTGTCGAGGGTTTATGGATTTCGATTGTTAGAGGTTTAGGAGTTTAGTCGTTTATAAGGTTATGGGTTTAGGAGTTTAGAGATTTCGGGATTTAGAAGGTTATGGATTTGAGGATTTTCAAGGGTTAAGGGGTTAGAGGGCCAGGGATGAGAGGGTTTAACACCTACACTTAATATTATCTGTAATAAAAGGTGTTTTTTGTTAGTCTCCAACACAGCGGTGTCCTAAAGTAGAAACAAATTGGCATTTTTTGGTCACGTGATAAAATGTATTAATTGGCTGTCGGGTGGTGGCAGGTGTAATGACGCATTGACATTTACATGAACTTACCCCCAAAACCCTTTATTATGGGATTAGAGGGTTAGGTGTTTAGAGGGTTTAAAGAGTTAGATGTTAAGAGGGTTGGTATTTTAGGGTATACGGGTTTAGAGAGTTAGGGGTTTAGAAGGTTAGGTGTTTAAGAGGGTTGGGGTTTAGATGGTTTGGGATTTAGGTTAGGAATTGAGAGTTTTAGAACGTTACGGTTTTGAGGATGAGAGGGTTAAGGGTAGAGTTTTATGGTTTTGAAGGTTATGGGTTTAGAGGTTTGTAGGTTTAGAGGGTTAAGTGTTTCGAGGTTTAGCCGTGGTAAGATAAAACATTGTTTAGTTTCATTTGTATATATGTAAATAATTTGTTTACCTCTCCTGTCGTGTTTTGTATTCTATTTTTGTTGTTAAATTTTGACCCGCCTGACTGCACATCTGTGAAAAAGATATTTATTGCTCGTCCTTCAGTACAAAATAAATTCTTTATTTTTATTTTTATTCTTATTGGCCTCTGTACGAATCTATGAATTTCGGTGTGAGTTTTTGGGTCTCTTTGAATGTATGGATCTCTGTGTGAGGCTATGGGTCTCTGTGTGAGCCTAATAAGGTCGCTGTGTGAGTCTATGTGTGTGTGTGTTGGAGTCTATGGATGTCTGTTGGGTCTCTGAGTATGGATGTTTGTGTGAGTCTTGCATGCATAATGAGCGACTTCCGCAACACATCGTGTAGAGGGTACTTCTTTCATTCATATACGGGCACAACAGCTTATCTCTCACAACACTGGATGTTAGCGTCTCTACGGGCTACACACACACGGCCGATCACTGAGCGTGGTTCCACCATCCACACTCGGCCACAGCACTGGTTGACGGCGAGTCGGGGAGGGTGATGGAAGCCGCAGGAGATCTTCCACGTGCTCGGACGATGGAGAGAGATGACGGCGAGCAAAGACGCAGTCCGGACCCAAGACTCCACACACGAACCCCCGAGCCCTCCTCCGCCCCCGCTTATATCGACGCAAGCGCGGCTAGGCTCCGCCTCTGGCCACGCCCTATCGTGGAGCCTTCGAGCGGGTTCCCGGAGCATCCCGGCCAGCCCCACCCATTACCTTTGGCCCAGATACCTCTCCCTTTCAGATTGGATGTTGCTACAGCGGTGCCTGTACCCGTGCTTCCCTTTTCTAACCAGCAGGTGTCATAATGTCTTTAGACATGCACAAATTGAACTTTAAAAGGGCATTGAGGGTTGCGGAATCAGAATTGAATATTAAGTTCCTGTAATGTTTTATAATAATAGACTTATTCCAGGAAAGCCACACTGAGTCATAGTAAGGTTCTGAATTGAGATTTTATTTTAATATATTTCGCCAAATGAATGACGAGCGCTTACACAAGTGGTGGGGAAAACCGGAGCACTCGGAGAAACTCCACGCTTACGAGGGGGAAACACTGTAAACCGTATAGGTGAAGATGGCGACCATCCCACTTGCTGTACTGTCTTCTCCTGGCGAGACAGGTGATGGCACCTAGACGCCCAAGGGAAGAGGGTTTCACAACATTCACTGTGCGGGGATCCACCAACCCTCTCTACCTTCCACAGTGCCAGATTACAGGAGTGTGCCTGTAATCTGGCACTGTGCGAATGACAAGAACAATAATAATTTATAAAGTGATAACAATAATACTCATTTCTATTTGTAACGTGACAATAATTACTTGTACTTACGACATAATAATCATTTTACTTGTAACTTGATAGTAACGATAATAACTTCTACTTGTAATTTGATAACAAAAATATGTACTTGTACTTAGAATGTGACAACAACCCTATGGAACACCCAGTGATGAACAATGAACCCTATGGGAACCTTATGGGAGCCTCAGTGAGTAACACTGAACCCTAAGGGAACACCAGTGAGTAACACTGAACCCTAAGGGAGCTCCAGTGAGTAACACTGAACCCTAAGGGAACACCAGTGAGTAACACTGAACCCTAAGGGAGCTCCAGTAACACAGAAACCTTTAACGAGCTCCAGTGAGTAACACTGAACCCTATGGAAGTGTCAGTGAGTAACATTGAACCCGAAGGGAGCGTCAGTGACGAATTCTGAACTCTATGGAAGCTCCAGTGAGTAACACCGAACCCTATTGGAGTGTCAGTGAGTAACACTGAACCCTATATAGGAGACCCAGTGAGTAACACTGAACCCTACGGGAGACCCAGTGAATACAACTGAACTCTAAAGCCACCTACTCACTCTTCTTGGTTATTTCGGTAAAGTCACGTAGAAGGGAAGTAATAAAATAATAAAAATGAAACATAACAAAACAATTCTCACGACATTTCGGCCACAAAGCAAGCAGCCGTCCTCAAGAGAAAACCAGGTCTGTCGAGGCGACAGCGTCTGAATGACGCTGTCTTTCCGACAGACCTGTTCTTCACCTGAGGACGGCTGCTTGCGTTGTGGCCGAATCGTCGTGAGAATTGTTTTATTGTTATTATTTTTTACTTCCCTTCTACGTGACTTTACCGAAAAAACCAAGAAGATGAATCCATGCAGTCACGAAAGCTTTAAATCGAAATGTAACGCGTACAAACGAAGTCTAGAATAAACCTCAACACTCAAGACACGGAAATCACAAAACACCACGACATAATTAATAACAGTATTTTCTGGTGACTATGAAGATTTTATTTCCGTGAAAATGCCTTCCCACACACAGAGCACTTGAACGGTTTTACGCCCGCGTGTGCTTTCTGGTGACTGTGAAGATCTGATTTCCGTGAAAATGCCTTCCCACACACAGAGCAATTGAATGGCTTCTTACCCGAGTGTGTTTTCTGGTGATTGCGAAGATTTGATGAATCTGCAAATGCCTTCCCACACACAGAGCAATTGAATGGCTTTTCGCCCGTGTGTGTGTTATGGTGAGTGTGAAGATTTTGTTTAATTGAGAATGCCTTCCCACAAAGAGAGCACTTGAATGGCTTTTCACCTGTGTGTGTTTTCTGGTGAGTGTGAAGAGTTGATAAATCTGCAAATGCCTTCCCACACACAGAGCACTTGAACGGCTTCTCGCCCGTGTGTGTTTTATGGTGCCTGTGAAGATGTGATTTCCATGCAAATTCCTTACCACACACAGAGCAATTGAATGGCTTCACGCCCGTGTGTGTTTTCTGGTGATGGTGAAGATCTGCTTTACGGGCAAATGCCTTCACACAAACAGAGCAATTGAACGGCTTCTCGCCCGTGTGTGTTTTCTGGTGACGGTTACGATTTGATGAATCTGCAAATGCCTTCCCACACACAGAGCAATTGAATGGCTTCACGCCCGTGTGTGTTTTCTGGTGAGTGTTAAGAGTTGATTTCTGTGCAAATGACTTCAAACACACAGAGCAATTGAATGGCTTCACGCCCGTGTGTGTTTTCTGGTGATGGTGAAGATCTGCTTTACGGGCAAATGCCTTCACACAAACAGAGCAATTGAACGGCTTCTCGCCCGTGTGTGTTCTGGTGAGTGTGAAGATTTTGTTTCAGTGAAAATGCCTTCCCACAAAGAGAGCAATTGAACCGCTTCTTGCCAGTGTGTGCATGCCGATGTGGAGAGTTTTTCTGCTCCATGTGACTGATTCTTCAGAGCAGAGTAACAGTCGCGGGTGTTGTTGAGAGTTAAAGGCGCCCTCTAAGCTGCGTGGATGTCTGGCTCAAATAGCCAAAAAGCAAACTCTTACCAACGTCTAACTGATACACAGTAAGTCGGACTACACACGCGATTACCAGTTTATCTACTAACAAAGACACTTACTTTTTGATGCACCGCGTATCGATGTCCCTGTAGCCCGTCTGAAGAGATCGCCACGAACTCTCCCGAAGCGAAGTCGCCAACCAGTCGCCAAGCAATCCTGCTCGCCAGGCTGGGTCTCGTGGAAGAAGGGTGATCTGCAGAGCGAGGAGTCGAGCGTCTATCCTCAGCAAAATCCCTCTCGAAATGACCTTGAGGTCTGATTTTAAGCCCCTTATAACTTCGCTCTCGCATCCAAATCCTTTGTTCTCGACTTGGCCTATTATGGACTTTGCATTCAATTGTTAATTTTACATTAACAATCCGCATATCTAGCAACATAATACATCTCACTGCATAATTGTACACTTCCGTTTGAATAAGGATGTGCATCCCCATGCATAATTCCATGATTCGTGTTAATTTGCTAATATTCACCCCCCAATGCCCTCTAAACTGCTGCAAGTTTAGAGGATTATAAAGCGACATACAGCCTGAAATATTAAAATTGGTGATTTCGAGCTTGATTTGGAATAAAATGTGCAAGTTTATACTGTACTTACTTTGTTTTATAAATATATTTAATGACAATCGTGTTGAGCGGGGTGCTTCTAGAAAGCGAGTGTTTTATATTATAATTTCTGCCATGAACTTTAAACAATGATCTGAAAGGTTTAGCTTGTAAGCGTGGTTTATTATAATGTCCATATTAAAGGTTTTTTGGGTTAGATCGCTTAAATATATAAATGTGTCGTTGAAACCCGCCACCACCCGACAAAGCCAACTAGTAAGGATTGTCACGTAAACAGAACATGCAAATGTGTCACTAGTACAGCACACCGGTGTGTTGGAGAGCCAAGCCACAACATTTACAATCTGAGTACGACGTTTCTCCTGTAATTAAAACTAGCTTCATCAGTCGACAGCCAGATTTGGGAAGTCTCACTGTTTTGTTCCTTATATAGAAGCATAGATGTTGTGACCACTCAGCGGGGCATCTAAGATTCATATCGTCAGCCTAACCTGTGAAAATGATGACAAAACCCCGCTATACAAGTATACTACTGTTTGTATGTACATGGATCTGTACTTCTGTGTATGTCCACTCGTGTGTGGGTGTGTGTACATGGGAGTGTATATGTGTACTCGTGTATGATTATGTATTGGAACAAACAAATTGTTTTTATATTGTGTCGTACAAATCATTTAAGGGAAACGTGGTAGGAATGCGCCACCACAACAGGGAACTACAGGGATGAGACTCCCCACTCGTGGTGCTAAATGAATGAAAACAGCGCCAGTGAGCAGACAGAGCCCCGCCCCTACAGCTCGTGAGTGTGACGTAGTGAGTGTGACCAGCGGACTGCCACGATGCTGCCAGGTAAGGGTAAACTTGTGTGATGGAGATGCTTCACCTGAAACTCGCCTCCACACGTGTTCGCTATGAACATTGTAGCAATAAGGGACGATCAGTCATCTTTAACATAGCAGGTCTTTATTGTTCTGCAAGTATATTAACGTTAAAACTCGTAGAAACACATGCACACTCGTGTGTGAATGCACACCGCTGTATTTACAGTCGAGTTTGGATGCACACTCGTGTGTGTATGTCTACTCGTCCGTGTTTTTTAAAAGGAACGATATGGTAGCAATAACGTACGATCAGTCATCTTTAAAAACAGGTCTTTATTAATCTGCAAGAAAGTTGACGTTAATACTCGTATCGAAATCTTTATTAATACGCATGCTCAAACAGGAAAGGAACTAGGCAAATTATTTCCCAATAGGAATTCAACAGTTAAAGGATATTCTTAAAATCAAACACGTAAACGTCGATTTCCCCTTTGACATTCTTTTCAACTGAAGCTATTCGTCCAGAAGTCCAAGCCATCAAACACAGGAACAACGAACGTGCAATCCACGCACACTCTTAAACCTATTATTTGAAGTGAATTAATTTATTACAATGATGAAAATTAATGAACATGTTTAAAATATTGAGCAAAGTTGTGATCACTGACTTTCTCCAACTTTAGCTCAACAAGACCACTTAACCACGAGAGTAAAATCAGGAATTGAACCACCTCACAACCACTGCGCATCACACCACATCAACAAGTAATCCGATCGGACGACAAAGCACCACCTTAACGTGACGAAGTCTAGAATAAACCTCAACACTCAAGACACGGAATTCAACACAAACACTACGACAAAATGAATAACAGGAATGGGTAAATCTTAAAAGAAGACGGCACACCCAGATCAGTAGCTGTGAGAAGATGACAACACATGGCAACTTCTACCATAAACACCACACATTTAACAGAGCCGATGATCCAACTACGAGACGAAGCAATGTATCTATCGAAGTATAAAATTGTTGTCATCCTGAAATGAGTGAACACTTCTGGAACTTATCAGGAACAATTTTATCTGAACACAATGTAGAGCATTAACAACATCACTCTCGCTTGAAATCCTAGAAATCACTGAAACATATATATAAGAGACAGAAATATGACTCTCCAGCCACTCCAATACATAAATCCATCTCTCAGGTTGCAACTGCATGGGCTCGAAAGAGGAATTTCGTTTAGGACTCATGACAACATTTTTACTCTTTGCTTGATGATTCGTGTGAAGTGTTGCTGACTGTAAAAATGCTTCCAACACACAGAGCAATCGAATGGTTTTATTAAATTGATTAGAATTAGCTTGGAGTTGTGCTGGAAATCACTGATATAATCAATTTCACCTTATAAATTGATCTAACAGAGACACAAACGTGCACATTCCAGGACTTTAACAGAAGTACTCAATACTTTGATTATCCAGCCATTCCAGCAGCCATTTCTCATTATCAACCCGCATGGGGTCGAAATAGGAATTGTCGTCAGGACTCATTACATCCACTACATCAACGCATCTCTCAGGATCCACCTGCATAGGTTCGAAAGATTCATTTTTTTCAGGACTAATTGCAGCACTTTGTATTTCACCTTTTGATTTCACTTCCCTATCATTGCTGATCTTCTCATGCTTGTTTCGGGGTGATGACCGTGTGAAGATCTGACTTCCTTGCAAATGCCTTCCCGCACACAGCGCAATTGAATGGCTTCTCGCCCGTGTGTGTTTTTTGGTGACTGTTAAGAGTTGATTTCTGTGAAAACGACTTCCCACACTCAGAGCACTTGAATGGCTTCTCGCCCGTGTGTGTATTCTGGTGACTTTGAAGATTTTGTTTCAGTGAAAATGCCTTCCCACACACAGAGCACTTGAATGGCTTCTCGCCCGTGTGTGTTTTCTGGTGACTGTTAAGAGTTGATTTCCGTGAAAATAACTTCCCACACACAGAGCAATTGAATGGCTTCTCGCCCGTGTGTGTTTTCTGGTGATTGCGACGAGTTGATGAATCTGCAAATGCCTTCCCACACACAGAGCACTTGAACGGCTTCTCGCCCGTGTGTGTTTTATGGTGACTGTTAAGAGTTGATTTCAGTGAAAATGCCTTCCCACACACAGAGCACTTGAATGGCTTCTCGCCCGTGTGTGTTTTCTGGTGACTGTTAAGAGTTGATTTCCGTGAAAATAACTTCCCACACACAGAGCAATTGAACGGCTTCTCGCCCGTGTGTGTTTTCTGGTGATTGCGACGAGTTGATGAATCTGCAAATGCCTTCCCACACACAGAGCACTTGAACGGCTTCTCGCCCGTGTGTGTTTTATGGTGACTGTTAAGAGTTGATTTCCGTGAAAATGCCTTCCCACACACAGAGCAATTGAACGGCTTCTCGCCCGTGTGTGTTTTCTGGTGATGGTTAAGAGTTGATGTCAGTGAAAATGACTTCCCACACACAGAGCAATTGAACGGCTTCTCGCCCGTGTGTGTTTTCTGGTGACTGTGAAGATATGCTTTACGTGCAAACGCCTTCACACACGCAGAGGAATTGAATGGCTTCTTAACCGTGTGTGCGTGGCGCTGTGGAGAGTTTATCTGCTCCATGTGACTGATTCTTCAGAGCAGAGGAACAGTCGCGGGTGTTGTTGAGAGTTAAAGGTACCCTTTAAGCTGCGTGGATGTCTGGCTCAAATCGCCAAAAAGCAAACTCTCACTACCGTCTAACCGAGACAAAGTAACGTCTCGTAAGTCGGACGACACACGATTACCAGTGTATCCACTAACAAAGTCACTTACTTGTTGATGCACGGCGTTTCGATGTCCCTGTAACCCGTCTGAAGAGATCGCCACAAACTCTCCCAGTCGCCACGCAATCGTGCTCGCCAAGGCTGGGTCTAGCAGAAGGGTAATCTGCAGAGCGAGGAGTCGAGCGTCTTTCCTCAGTGAAATTCCTCTCCAAATGGTCTTGAGGTCTGATTTTAAGCTCCTTATAACTCCCCTCTAGCATCCAAATCCTTTGTTCTCGTCTTGGCCTATCATGGACCTTGAATTAAATTTATTTTTTTACATTAACAAACTGCATATCAAACAACATAGCTTAGCTAATCTGGCCATTGTTATTAAACCTTAATATGTATGTGCATCTCACTGCATAATTGTATGCATAATTCAGTGCTTCCTGTGAATTTGCTAATATTCACCCGGCTATGTCCTGTAAACGGCTGCAGGTTTAGAAGATTTAACAGCGACATACAGTTCGAAATATAGAAATGAAGATGTCGAGTTTGATTTGGACTAAGAGGTGCAAGTTTATACTGTGATGAACCTGTTTAATAAACATATTTAAGGACACTCGTGTTGAACGTGGTGCTTCTAGCAAACAAGTGTGTTATATTATAATTTACGTCATGAACTTTAAATAATCATCTGAATGGTTTAGCTTGTAAGCGTGGTCTTTAATAAAGTAATGCAACAAGAACAATCATCACCTTTTAGTCTGTAACATACGACCTTCGGTGTGTATATACACCAGTGTGTTTGTGTTAAATATTTTGCACGTGTTTAATATTTTGGACGTGTTTTTACGGTAATTCCATTGAATATTGAGGGGTTACCAGCCTCTCGCACCCGTCCAAATACCTCGTGGGCAGCTGTGGTGGCTACGAGCCTTCCCTCCGGGACATTGCTCACATCCACCACAGCGTTACCGTCTGACACGGTCAATGAAGGAAGGGGGTTGTTTTTGCAAAACTTTACTCGTGGCAGGGGAATGGCAAAAAACAGGGAGTGCCTCCTTCTGATAAACAAAAAACGAATGAAGGGGGCGTGGGAGCGTGGCGTAAGGTGTGGAAAGCTGTAAGTCACAGGTATCATTCGAATTGGGTCAATGACACCAGCACACAAATGGTGGGGTCGTTTGGAATGATGTTGCATTGATGAAATATGAATTTCTCGACGTTGTATTTCATGATCTTTAAATTAAATTTTTGCTTTTAGAATTTACAATCTGCATATCTAGCAACAGAGCTTCGCTAATCTTGCCATTGAGCTTAAGCCTGAATACGTATATTCATCTCACCGCATAATTTGCATTCATTTACTATATTCACCCTGCAATATGCTGCAAAATGCTGCCAGTTCAAATGCGTTACCAGGGAAATGCAGACTGAAGTATTAAAATTGTGATTTAGAACTTTGAGGTGCAAGTTTATACCGTGCTGACTTTGTTTTATAAATATATTGAAGTACTTGTGTTGATATGAGCGCTACAGAACAATCAAGGTGATTTGTTTAATTTAATCCACGCAAATTATTACGATTGCTGTCATACACTTTTAATGATAATCGACATGGTATTGCCTGTAAGCGTGTGTGTATTTACACTGCTGTGTAAGTACACTTGACTTTGACTCGTGTGTGTACGTGTTTGTTGTAAGCATTGTAGAGTTAACGGATGCTCAGATAGTTAAAAAAAAATCAGATTTTTATTAATCTGCAAAAAAATATTGACGTTAATATTGCTGTGCATGCACACTCGCGCGTGTGTAGAGGTAGTGTAGTGGTTAGCGCACAGCTCAATTCTCGCTCACGTTAAATTCATGCTCACGGCCAACACCAGCGACGATCATCTGAACAGTATATAATTTAATGTTGGGTTTGTCGATGGCAGCATATAGAACGGGGTAGACCCGTGTGATGTAAGGGAAAAAAGTTTAGCTGGAATGTATTACTTACTGTTAGTAGCTCAGCTTATTGGAGAGTATATTTAGTATACTGATGATACTATGTAGTTTATACTTTAGTTTTTTACGTGGTTGTTTAGTTACTGCAGCTACATACTATTAACATTCCTTCCCTTTATTAATGCTACCCCTATCCCCTCCCTTTGATGCTGCTATTCCTGCATAAATGCACGGGCATAATATGACTTTGAAACCCCCCGCCCACCTCCTACGCATTTCACAAGTAGTACTAATCACATATCTGCATATGCTAAATTCCTCTTGATTTGCAAATTAATTTGTAAAGGCGCTCTTCCCCTTACAACCCAGCTTAAATATACGCTCCAAGCGTGGTGGTGTTTCATTCAGACGAGAAACTCAACTATTTGTTTCAACTACTGTGGCAGAAGGGGAACAGAGGGGCAGAGGTGCAGTGGAGAAGAAGGGCAGTGGAGCATTGGACCTGAGGAGAAGTTGGACAGTGGAGCAGAGGGACAGTGGAGCAGAGGGGGCAGTGCGGCAAAGGGGCAGAGGGAAAGAGGTCAATGGGGCAGTGGGGTAGTGGAGTAGAGTGGCATTCAGACACTGTCTCCCCGACAGACCTGGTCTTCACCTGAGGACGGCTGTGTGCGTTGTGGCCGAAACGTCGTGAGAATTAATTTATTATGTTTTATTTTTATTATTTCCCTTATACGTAACTTTACCGAAAGAACCAAGAAGATTATTAATCGATATTTACGTGTTTGATTTGAGAATATTTTATAACTGTTGCATTCCTGAAAGTGATATAAATTTCCTAGTTTGTTAACCGTTTGACCAAGCGAATTGATAAAAACATTTAATGCGAGTTTTACTGTTAATATTCTTGCAAATCAATACAGACCTGATTTGTTTTTAAACATGACTGATCGTACGTTATTGCTACCATATCCTTCATTAAAAAAACACGGACGAGTAGACATGCACACACGAGTGTGCATCCAAACACTGCTGCATTTAAAAAGCGGAGTGCATACACACACCAGTGTGCATATACAGGGTGTACATACAGACATACAACGCAGTGTACATACACAGCAGTGTATGCACACAAGGATTGCGTTCCACTGCGAACACGCACGATTGTACATACATGTGCAGTTCACACCTATGCACCCTTAGCCCATTGATCGTGATGATGATGAATAACATATTACTAGATCTAACAACTGAAACAATAAATATGCTCATCGAGTTTTGATTTGGATTGTGAGGTTAAATACTGTAAATAGCTATTCAAATTCATTGAGATTGCACATTCAGCAAATTCTAATGCGGCCACATTGCGATTCTAATAATTATAGTGCAATTCTAATCCCTCACCCCCAGTTCGCATTTCCGTCCCTAGGTTCGCATATATAAACATATGACATCCATACATATGAGTATCATGGGATTATTAGGTAGGAGGTCATAGAATGAATCTAACTCATTTGCCTTGCTTTCATCCCTCGACTGATATTCATCTTCGGTGGATGCATGAGCAACCACCACTCCCCACGGTAGCCTGGGGCTGAGAGCTTTCCACACCTTACGCCACTCTCCCACGCCCCCTTGATCCGTTTTTTTTCTCAGAAGAAGAGCCCCCTGTTGTTTGGCATTACCCAGCCTCGAGTAAAGTTCGGAAAAAAGAATCCGCTACCGCATCCGCGGTGCCGGACGGTAACGCTTGGATGTGAGCAATGTCCTGGAGGGAAGGCGCGGAGCCACCACAGAGGTCCACGAGGTCTCTGGACGGGTTCGAGGCGCTGGTAACATCTCCATTTTTAATGCAATTATCATTAAAAAAAAACATCCAAAATATTAAACACATACACACGAATTTAACATGTAGGATTTCGGGACCAATAGCATCCATAATAGAGGTTGTTAGGTCAGATCGCTGAAGTATAGAAATGTGTCTTTAAAATAAAACATTACATAAATGCATGCCGACAAAGGGCAGCGTACTTCAATAGAGCTCAGCTGCGTGGTCAACACATGAGACTTCCCAAAGCTGACTGTCGACTGATGAGGCTAGTTTTAATTACAGGCGAAACGTCGTACTCAGATTGTAAATGTTGTGGCTTGGCTCTTCAACAAACCGGTATGCTGTACTAGTGACAAATTTGCATGTTCTGTTTACGTGACAACCCTTACTAGTTGGCTTTGTCGGGTGGTGGCGGGTTTCAACGACACATGTATATATTTAAGCGATCTAACCCAAAACACCTCTAATATGGACATCATAATAAACCACGCTTACATTCAGATGATTATTCAAAGTTCATTGCAGAAATTATAATATAAAACACTCGTTTCTAGAAGCACCCCGCTCAACACGATTGTCCTTAAATATATTTATTAAACAAAGTCAGTACAGTATAAACTTGCACATCTTATTCCAAATCAAGCTCGAGATCACCAATTTTGATACTTCAGACTGTATGTCACTTTATCATCCTCTAAACTTGCAGCAGTTTAGAGGACATTAGGGGGTGAATATTAGAAAATTAACACGAAACACGGAATTATGCATGGAGATGCACATCCTTATTCAAACGGAGGTGTACAATTATGCAGTGATATGTATTATGTTGCTAGATAGGCGGATTGTTAATGTTAAAATTAACAATTGAATGCAAAGTCCATGATAGGCCAAGTCGAGAACAAAGGATTTGAATGCGAGAGCGAAGATATAAGGGGCTTAAAATCAGACCTCAAGGTTATTTCGAGAGGGATTTTGCTGAGGATAGACGCTCGACTCCTCGCTCTCCAGATAACCCTTCTTCCACGAGACCCAGCCTGGCAAGCACGATTGCTTGGCGACTGGTTGGCGACTTTGCTTCGGGAGAGTTCGTGGCGATCTCTTCAGACGGGTTCCAAGGACATCGATACGTCGTGCATCAACAAGTAAGTGTCTTTGTTAGTGGATAAACTGGTAATCGCGTGTGTAGTCCGACTTACGAGACGTTACTGTGTCTCGGTTAGACGTTGGTAAGAGTTTGCTTCTTGGGGATTTGAGCCAGACATCCACGCACCTTAGAGGGTGCCTTTAACTCTCAACAACATCCGCGACAGTTTATCTGCTCTGAAGAATCAGTCACATGGAGCAGAACAACTCTCCACAGCGCCACGCACACACGGGTAAGAAGCCATTCAATTGCTCTGTGTGTGGTAAGGAATTTGCATGGAAATCACATTTTCACAGTCACCAGAAAACACACTCGGGCGAAAAGCCGTTCAATTGCTCTGTGTGTGAGAAGTCATTTTCACAGAAATCAAATCTTCACACTCACCAGAAAACACACTCGGGTGAGAAGCCATTCAATTGTGCTGTGTGTGGGAAGACATTTTCACTGAAACAAAATCTTCACACTCACCAGAAAACACACTCGGGTGAGAAGCTATTCAATTTCTCTGTGTGCGGGAAGGCATTTGCACAGAAATCAACTCTTAACAGTCACCAGAAAACACACACGGGCGAGAAGCCATTCAAGTGCTCTGTGTGTGGGAAGGCATTTTCAATGAAACAAAGTCTTCAACGTCACCAGAACACACACACGGGCGAGAAGCCATTCAAGTGCTCTGAGTGTGGGAAGGCATTTTCAATGAAACAAAGTCTTAAACGTCACCAGAATACACACACGGGCGAGACGCCATTCAAGTGCTCTGTGTGTGGGAAGGCATTTTCAATGAAACAAAGTCTTCAAAGTCACCAGAATACACACACGGGCGTGAAGCCATTCAATTGCGCTGTGTGTGAGAAGGCATTTGCAAGGAAGTCAGATCTTCACACGGTCATCACCCCGAAACAAGCATGAGAAGATCCGCAATGATAGGGAAGTGAAATCAAAAGGAGAAATACAGAGTGCTGCAAAATGCATCTTTCGAACCTATGCAGGTGGATCCTGAGAGATGCGTAGATGTAGTGGATGTAATGAGTCCTGACGACAATTCCTCTTTCGACCCCATGCAGTTGGATCCTGCGAGATGGCTGGATGTACTGAGCCCTGACGCCAATTCTTTTTTTGACCCCATGCAGGTTGATAATGAGAAATGGCTGCTGGAATGGCTGGATAATCAAAGTATTGAGTACTTCTGTTAAAGTCCTGGAATGTGCACGTTTGTGTCTCTGTAAGATCAATTTATTAGGTGCAATTGATTATATCAGTGATTTCCAGCACTTCTCCAAGCTAGTGTAATTATTTTAACAAAACCGATTGATTGCTCTGTGTGTTGGAAGCATTTTCACGGTCAGCAACACTTCACAGGCATCATCAAACAAAGAGTAAAAATGTTGTCATGAGTCCTAAACGAAATTCATCTTTCGACCCCATGCAGTTGCATCCTGAGAGATGGCTTGATGTAGTGGAATGGCTGGAGAGTCATATTCGTGTCTCTTATATATTGTTTCGGTGATTTCTAGGACTTCAAGCTAGAGTGATGTTGTGCATGCTCTATAATGTGTTCAGATGAATGTCTTCCTTTTAAGTTCCAGAAGTGTTCACTGATTTCAGAATGACAACAATTTTATACTTTGGACGAATGGCTTCAGTCGAAAAGGACGTCAAAGGGGAAATCGACGTTTACGTGTTTGAAATAATTTGCCTTGTTCTTTTCCTGTTTGAGCATGCGTATTAATAAAGATTTCGATACGAGTATTAACGTGAGTTTTCTTGCAGATTAATAAAGACCTGTTTTTAAAGATGACTGATCGTACGTTGCTTGCCCCGAGCTCTCATACTCTGATGGTGCATTGTCCTTGAGTTGTGTGCCTTTTGGCGTCATCTGGTCCAACCCATATGAGACTAGGCTCTAACGAAAGCTGTCTCGGGTGTGGACCAATCAACTTCAAGGACAGTGCACATTATCAGAGTTATGTTCTTTTGTTTGTATTATGACTGCAGGTATTGCGGTCTATGCAAACATGACTCCTTGTAAAAAGGTGTCAGTTTTGTTGCCAGATAGAAGGGTAAAGAACCAATTATCATATTTTTACTGGCAAATGAGGTTCCCATAGTGTAGATGCTTGCCCCGAGCTCTCATACTCTGATGGTGCATTGTCCTTGAGTTGTGCGCCATTTGGCGTCATCTGGTCCAACCCATATGAGACTAGGCTCTAGGGAAAGCTGTCTCGGGTGTGGACCAATCAACTTCAAGGACAGTGCACATTATCAGAGTTATGTTCTTTTGTTTGTATTATGACTGCAGGTATTGCGGTCTATGCAAACATGACTCCTTGTAAAAAGGTGTCAGTTTTGTTGCCAGATAGAAGGGTAAAGAACCAATTATCATATTTTTACTGGCAAATGAGGTTCCCATAGTGTAGATGCTTGCCCCGAGCTCTCATACTCTGATGGTGCATTGTCCTTGAGTTGTGCGCCTTTTGGCGTCATCTGGTCCAACCCATATGAGACTAGGCTCTAAGGAAAGCTGTCTCGGGTGTGGACCAATCAACTTCAAGGACAGTGCACATTATCAGAGTTATGTTCTTTTGTTTGTATTATGACTGCAGGTATTGCGGTCTATGCAAACATGACTCCTTGTAAAAAGGTGTCAGTTTTGTTGCCAGATAGAAGGGTAAAGAACCAATTATCATATTTTTACTGGCAAATGAGGTTCCCATAGTGTAGATGCTTGCCCCGAGCTCTCATACTCTGATGGTGCATTGTCCTTGAGTTGTGCGCCATTTGGCGTCATCTGGTCCAACCCATATGAGACTAGGCTCTAAGGAAAGCTGTCTCGGGTGTGGACCAATCAACTTCAAGGACAGTGCACATTATCAGAGTTATGTTCTTTTGTTTGTATTATGACTGCAGGTATTGCGGTCTATGCAAACATGACTCCTTGTAAAAAGGTGTCAGTTTTGTTGCCAGATAGAAGGGTAAAGAACCAATTATCATATTTTTACTGGCAAATGAGGTTCCCATAGTGTAGATGCTTGCCCCGAGCTCTCATACTCTGATGGTGCATTGTCCTTGAGTTGTGCGCCTTTTGGCGTCATCTGGTCCAACCCATATGAGACTATGCTCTAAGGAAAGCTGTCTCGGGTGTGGACCAATCAACTTCAAGGACAGTGCACATTATCAGAGTTATGTTCTTTTGTTTGTATTATGACTGCAGGTATTGCGGTCTATGCAAACATGACTCCTTGTAAAAAGGTGTCAGTTTTGTTGCCAGATAGAAGGGTAAAGAACCAATTATCATATTTTTACTGGCAAATGAGGTTCCCATAGTGTAGATGCTTGCCCCGAGCTCTCATACTCTGATGGTGCATTGTCCTTGAGTTGTGTGCCTTTTGGCGTCATCTGGTCCAACCCATATGAGACTAGGCTCTAAGGAAAGCTGTCTCGGGTGTGGACCAATCAACTTCAAGGACAGTGCACATTATCAGAGTTATGTTCTTTTGTTTGTATTATGACTGCAGGTATTGCGGTCTATGCAAACATGACTCCTTGTAAAAAGGTGTCAGTTTTGTTGCCAGATAGAAGGGTAAAGAACCAATTATCATATTTTTACTGGCAAATGAGGTTCCCATAGTGTAGATGCTTGCCCCGAGCTTTCATACTCTGATGGTGCATTGTCCATGAGTTGTGCGCCTTTTGGCGTCATCTGGTCCAACCCATATGAGACTAGGCTCTAAGGAAAGCTGTCTCGGGTGTGGACCAATCAACTTCAAGGACAGTGCACATTATCAGAGTTATGTTCTTTTGTTTGTATTATGACTGCAGGTATTGCGGTCTATGCAAACATGACTCCTTGTAAAAAGGTGTCAGTTTTGTTGCCAGATAGAAGGGTAAAGAACCAATTATCATATTTTTACTGGCAAATGAGGTTCCCATAGTGTAGATGCTTGCCCCGAGCTCTCATACTCTGATGGTGCATTGTCCTTGAGTTGTGCGCCTTTTGGCGTCATCTGGTCAAACCCATATGAGACTAGGCTCTAAGGAAAGCTGTCTCGGGTGTGGACCAATCAACTTCAAGGACAGTGCACATTATCAGAGTTATGTTCTTTTGTTTGTATTATGACTGCAGGTATTGCGGTCTATGCAAACATGACTCCTTGTAAAAAGGTGTCAGTTTTGTTGCCAGATAGAAGGGTAAAGAACCAATTATAATATTAAGAATATTGGTCTCATATTTAACAAGTGTATTGAAGTCATAAGTTTAGTTTATTTGCATGAAGTCTTTTTCAAGTTCATACTTCCATTTGCTTGCCATTGCTACGGCACACTGGTTCGGATTTGCATGATGTTGATGTGAGGGATTAGCATGATGTTGATGCGAGGGATTAGCATGATGTTGATGCGAGGGATTAGCATGATGTTGATGTGAGAGATTAGCATGATGTTGATGTGAGAGATTAGCATGATGTTGATGTGATAGATTAGCACGATGTTGATGTGAGAGATTAGCATGATGTTGATGTGAGAGATTAGCATGATGTTGATGTGAGAGATTAGCATGATGTTGATGTGAGAGATTAGCATGATGTTGATGTGATAGATTAGCATGATGTTGATGTGAGAGATTAGCACGATGTTGATGTGAGAGATTAGCATGATGTTGATGTGAGAGATTATCATGATGTTGATGTGAGGGATTATCATGATGTTGATGTGAGGGATTAGCATGATGTTGATGTGAGGGATTAGCATGATGTTGATGTGAGAGATTAGCATGATGTTGATGTGAGAGATTAGCATGATGTTGATGTGAGGGATTAGCATGATGTTGATGTGAGAAATTAACATGATGTTGATGTGAGGGATTAGCATGATGTTGATGTGATAGATTAGCACGATGTTGATGTGAGAGATTAGCACGATGTTGATGTGAGAGATTAGCATGATGTTGATGGAGAGATTAGCATGATGTTGATGTGAGAGATTAGCATGATGTTGATGTGATAGATTAACATGATGTTGATGTGAGAGATTAGCATGATGTTGATGTGAGAGATTAGCATGATGTTGATGTGAGAGATTAGCACGATGTTGATGTGAGAGATTAGCATGATGTTGATGTGAGAGATTAGCATGATGTTGATGTGAGGGATTATAGCATGATGTTGATGTGAGGGATTAGCATGATGTTGATGTGAGGGATTAGCATGATGTTGATGTGAGGGATTAGCATGATGTTGATGTGAGGGATTAGCATGATGTTGATGTGAGAGATTAGCATGTTGATGTGAGGGATTAGCATAATGTTGATGTGAGAGATTAGCATGATGTTGATGTGATAGATTAGCATGATGTTGATGGGAGGGATTAGCATGATGTTGATGTGATAGATTAGCATGATGTTGATGTGAGGGATTAGCATGATGTTGATGTGATAGATTAGCATGATGTTGATGTGAGGGATTAGCATGATGTTGATGTGAGGGATTAGCATGATGTTGATGTGATAGATTAGCATGATGTTGATGTGAGGGATTAGCATGATGTTGATGTGATGGATTAGCATGATGTTGATGTGAGGGATTAGCATGATGTTGATGTGAGAGATTAGCATGATGTTGATGTGATAGATTAGCATGATGTTGATGTGAGGGATTAGCATGATGCTGATGTGAGGGATTAGCATGATGCTGATGTGAGGGATTAGCATGATGGTGATGTGATAGATTAGCATGATGTTGATGTGAGGGATTAGCATGATGCTGATGTGAGGGGTTAGCACGTGAGCATGAGAGATCTAAGAGAGAGGCATAGAGAGACGCAGAGAGTCGAAATAACAGCTGACATAGGCAGGTTGGATGGAAACATCACAGTCAGTTAAGACTTTTCCTGGTTAATAACGTCTTTCCAACGATTGCTCAGTTTGTACCCATCCTCTCGGTTAATACCGCGTTTTTTTAAATCTTTGGTTCTTTCGGTAAAGTCACGTATAAAGAGGAAATAATGAATTAAATACTAGCATACGACGTTTCGATTGCAACACGAGCAATCATCGTCGGGTATAAATGAAAGAGAAAACAAACCTGGTATACTTAGAAATATAATGCAATACAACACAGAGAGTCGGCTAACACAACAGTCAACACCCTACCTGGTTGATGACGCTCTTCCAGAGAATGCTAAATCTGAAGTGAAGTGTGAAATGTGAAAGTCACAGACGCGCGGAGTGAACCGTGACGGGCTGACAGCTACGGGATGGCTGAGACATCCTCGACGTTTGTATTCGCTGTGTGGCGTTGTATGACGTCACGTGCCGCGCTCGTCTTGTTTCAAATTACAAATGACGTCACGGGTACATGACGTCATCGGCGAACGAGTGACGTCACGCGACGCGGGCGTTCGTGGGGGGGGAGGGACAAAAAGGGCGGGAAATTCGCAGCCGCAATGGCGGCGCACGGAGGGGAGAGGGAGGAGGAGAAGGCGGTGAGGAGGAGCCCTGAGGAGACGGCGGTGAGAGCGACTCCCTCGCCTCTGTCAGCGCGATCAGTCCACCGCCTCACGACTCCTCTCTGTCTGCCTCTCTCTCTCTGCGTGCGAGTCTGTGTAAGGGTTCACGATCTGTATCCATCCTGGAGGAATCCGATGAGCCGTGAAGCTCTTTGTCGCACCTCCAGTGATCCGTTCTTCCACTGCGGTGGTGGCCGCCTACCCAGCACCCCGCTCCAACCCGCAGTGGCCGAGTCTTTGCTCGCCGCAGGCAGGGATATCAACTTCGCTAGCAGCTGGGGTTGGCTTCGTCCTCCTCCTCCTGAGGGGAAATAAGTTGACGACTGCCGCCGCCGCTGCTGCTGCTGCGATGGCTGCTGTGGGAACGCGGCGCTCCAAACCTCCTCCCCAGAGACGCGGATGGCTGCTGAGGAGGAGACGAACTCTGCCCTCCGTGGCCCCGCGGTCGCAGTCAACTTTCGCCTTGAACGCAATCGGTGGGAGTGTGTGGGCAGAGCCGTCAACCCCTTAGCAGTGCCCCACCTCATCGCGGGCCCGTTGGGACCCACAAAGTCCCAGCAGATGGGAGAAACACAAACAAATATTATAACTAGTACAACTACTACTGTTACTACCACATTGTAGTGTTATAACTAGTACAACTACTACTGTTACTACCACACTAGTAGTAGTATAACTACTGCTGTTACTACCACACTAGTCTTCTTGGTTCTTTCGGTAAAGTCACGCAGAAGGGAAGTAATAAAATAATAAAAATAAAACATAATAAAACAATTCTCACGACGTTTCGGCCACAACGCAAGCAGCCATCCTCAGGCGAAGAATGAAACACCCCAAGCTTGGAGCGTATATTTAAGCTGGGTTAGAGGGGGGGGAGGTGGGAAGAAGAGCGCCTAAACAAAATAATTTGCATATCAAGAGGAATTCAGCATATGGAAAATGCGTAGGAGGTGGGCGGGGGGGGTTCCAAATCAATACTATGCCCGTGCATTATGCAGGATTAGCAGCATCAAAGGGGGGGGGGGGAAGGGGGGGAGCATTAACAAAGGAAAGGAATGTTAATAGTATGTAGCTGTAGTTACTAAACAACCACGTAAAAAACTACAGTATAAACTGCATGACAAACTAAAGTATAAACTACATAGCATCATCAGTAAACTTACTATACTCTACAATAAGCTGAGTTACTAACAGTAAGTAATACATGAAAAATTCTACGTTGTAAAAAATTATATAATATGCTTCCATCTAAACTTTATTCTCTTACATCACACGCGTCTATACCGTACTATATACTTCCATAGGCAAAACCAACATTAAATTACATACTGTATTGCTATAAACCACCCTATACCTTATACATTTTTAATATAACACTATGTATTATTCTACCCACCCTAATGTGTATCAAAATGGTTTATTACGTCCTTCCAGTGATTGCTAAGCCAGAATCCATCTTCTCGGTTAAAATTGTCTCTGTGTTTGTAAATGTGGATCGCCTCATGTACGAATCTCTCATGATAGCCAGATGGCTTGCAGAGAACCTCTGTCTTGGAGAAGTCAATGTCATGTGAGCCCACTGAGTTGTAACAGTGATCTGCCACGGCTGAGGTGTTTGTCCTACAGTGTTTCAGGTCAGCTTTATGTTCACGGATGCGGTCCGAGACATGTCGTTTGGTTTCCCCAATGTAACTGCTACCACAGAGGCAACTTAGTTTGTAGACACCAGGGTACCACACTAGTGTTATTATAACTAGTACAACTACTACTGTTACTACCACATTGTAGTGTTATAACTAGTACAACTACTACTGTTACTACCACATTGTAGTGTTATAACTAGTACAACTACTACTGTTACTACCACACTAGTAGTAGTATAACTACTGCTGTTACTACCACACTAGTGTTATTATAACTAGTACAACTACTACTGTTACTACCACATTGTAGTGTTATAACTAGTACAACTACTACTGTTATTACCACACCGTAGTGTTATAACTAGTATAACTACTACTGTTACTACCACACTAGTGTTATTATAACTAGTACAACTACTACTGTTACTACCACACTAGTAGTATAACTACTGCTGTTACTACCACACTAGTGTTATTATAACTAGTACAACTACTGTTACTACCACATTGTAGTGTTATAACTAGTACAACTACTACTGTTACTACCACACTAGTGTTATTATAACTAGTACAACTACTACTGTTACTACCACATTGTAGTGTTATAACTAGTATAACTACTACTGTTACTACCACACTAGTGTTATTATAACTAGTACAACTACTACTGTTACTACCACACTAGTAGTATAACTACTGCTGTTACTACCACACTAGTGTTATTATAACTAGTACAACTACTGTTACTACCACATTGTAGTGTTATAACTAGTACAACTACTACTGTTACTACCACACTAGTGTTATTATAACTAGTACAACTACTACTGTTACTACCACATTGTAGTGTTATAACTAGTACAACTACTACTGTTATTACCACACTAGTGTTATTATAACTAGTACAACTACTACTGTTACTACCACATTGTAGTGTTATAACTAGTACAACTACTACTGTTACTACCACATTGTAGTGTTATAACTAGTACAACTACTACTGTTACTACCACACCATAGTGTTATTATAACTAGTATAACTACTACTGTCACTACCACACTAGTGTTATAACTAGTATAACTACTGTTACTACCACACCTTAGTAGTATTATAACTAGTATAACTACTATTACCACACCGTAGTGTTATAACTAGTATAACTACTACTGTTACTACCACACTAGTGTTATTATAACTAGTATAACTACTACTGTTACTACCACACGAGTAGTATTATTATAACTAGTATGACTACCACTATTACTACCACACTAGTGTTATTATAACTAGTATAACTACTACTGTTACTACCACACTATAGTGTTATTATAACTAGTATAACTACTACTGTTACTACCACACCGTAGTGTTATTACAACTAGTATAACTACTGCTGTTACTACCACATTGTAGTGTTATAACTAGTATAACTACTACTGTTACTACCACACTAGTAGTATTATAACTAGTATAACTACTACTGTTACTACCACACCGTAGTGTTATTACAACTAGTATAGCTACTGTTACTACCACACTGTAGTGTTATAACTAGTATAACTACTACTGTTACTACCACATCGTAGTGTTATAACTAGTATAACTACTACTGTTACTACCACATCGTAGTGTTATAACTAGTATAACGACTAATGTTACCACCACACCGTAGTGTTGTTATAACTAGTATAGCTACTGTTACTACCACACTGTAGTGTTATTATAACTAGTATAACTACTACTGTTACTACCACACTAGTATTATAACTAGTATAACTACTACTGTTACTACCACACTAGTGTTATAACTAGTACAACTACTACTGTTACTACCACATTGTAGTGTTATAACTAGTACAACTACTACTGTTACTACCACACTAGTGTTATAACTAGTACAACTACTACTGTTACTACCACATTGTAGTGTTATAACTAGTATAACTACTACTGTTACTACCACATCGTAGTGTTATAACTAGTATAACTACTACTGTTACTACCACACTAGTGTTATTATAACTAGTATAACTACTGCTGTTACTAACACCGCAGTGCTATTATTACTACTGTTAGTACAGCACTACCGCTTAGCCGCATCACACGTGTACACTCACGTATATACTCGTATACACGTGTACACTCAACAACAACAGCCGCCATACCCCACTAAGTGGCGGTGACGTCACCAAGGTGCCAGGCTAGGTGCACTTGAGGCCACGTGAAGTGTCGAAGGTTCACTGACACGAGGTCACGGGACATACCCAGATGCCATGGGTTGACTGAGATGCCTGGTGGATGTGAAGTATAGTAAACTATGGCGGGAAACCACTTGACGGGTAGCACACTTTTTTCACACTTGGGTTGTCACAATAACACGTGTTGTCACTACAGCTCACGCTACACGTTCCACCTGACACGGGTGGTAACTACCGCTCACACTACACGTTCCACCTGACACGGGTGGTGACTACTGCTCACACTACACGTTCCACCCGGCTACACACACACGGGCATTCCAGCCCCGTAGCCTCCGGGGAACCCTCAAGACCCACCCCAGCTTGGGTACGGATCACGACCACTGGGTCCCGTGGCCCCGTCCTCACACGGACGTCCGGCCCCCGGGTCCCAAGGTCCCGCCTCTGAGCCACACAGGGCCCCGGTCCCTACAAGGACAGCGGGACTAGGTGTCTCAGGGCCCTATCTCTTCCTCCTCCGTTTTCCGTCTTCACTGGTCACCAACTTCTCCCCGAGCGCCCGTGCGCACCGCCTTATATAACCCTCCGCTCCAAGGAGACGGAGCCTATGCGGACCGCGATGCGAGCACCCACCCTAACCGACCAATCATCACGCGCTGCCACACGATCCCTTCTTGTGCCAGCGCACATAACCAATCCCCACGCGCTGCCACACGATCCATCACTGTCAGCGCGCGTCACCAACACACAGCCAATCACCATCACATAACCCATGACCCCGCGCTGACCTACGATCCCTCACCGTCAGCGCGCGTCACCAACACACAGCCAATCACCACGCGCTACCCCACGATCCTTACTACCAGCGCGTATCACCACTACAGATGCACCAGCTGTGTCCTTTACTGCGCCAACTTGCTGCATTTTAGCCACCCAGCACTCCGTTCATTGTTGTGAGCGCCGCTCCTCTGCCCTGAGTTGTTTTTGGAGTGCGACTGCCTCCAACTGCCCAGTCTTTGACAAGCCTCCTCCATAGAGGTCGATCTTGACACCGCTGGTACCGATCTTCAGCAAGTCCACTCAGCTCCACATCCTCCCGTACTGCATCAGTCCATATCTACTCCAGCCCGCTTCTTGCACCTTTTAACCTCTCTAACTGGACAAACAGAAACAGCTTGGGCATGAGGTGGTTTGGCATGAGGGCGACATGACCTAGTGAATGCAGCGTTGCCTGCTGGAGGAGCTCATTGATGGGACTGTCGCGGTCTTTCACGGATTTGTGAGCTCCTCACACAATCCATCCTGGTTAAACCAAGGATGGATCGTAAGCAGGCCAGCCTAAATCTCACCAGCGCAGATGTTCCATGAGGGGTCAACATTTCACAAGTATAGATAAGGAAGGGCATGACTGATTGAGACGATCCAAAGCTTCATGTTGAGTGACAGTAGCTTCCACACAGCATTAGACAGCCGATGAATAGATAATGCCGCCTCAGCTGTCAAACCGGAGCTGGTCATGAGCACACTGCCCAGATATAGAAAAACTCTCCACTTTCCACTCTACAAATGCTCCATTGTATAAAACACAACAACCACCATTCGCCACTAAGTGGCGGTGACGTCACCACGACGCTTGTGCCAGGCTATGTGCACCTTGAGGCCACACACACGTGCACACTTGCACTCACGTGCAGTGCACACTCGCACACATGTACACACGTAAAGACAAAGGTCTTATAGCCTACACAGAATATTAGGTCAAGTGCGCACCTATCAAGGAGGGCACTGCACATAAGGGAGGTGGTGTGACCAGCGCCATGGCCGGCCGCCTTCGTCTCCCCTGTGCTGACTTTCACTACACGCCACACCAGGTTCTCGTATTCATCTGAATCTAAGTTGGTAAATTTGTAAATGCGCAACTATTATAAGCCAGGTGGTCACGAGGAGCGCACAGGGAGATGGTAATCGGTTCTGATGTTTGCTATCGCCATTCTTAACCGCGAGTTTGACTCCAACTTGGCTCGCCGGGTCAGTAGCGAGGTGCGCTATCCGCTACGTGATGCCGCGTCAGTTTCTGTCACAGTTGTTGCCGCTACTGCTCGTACCCGTCGCCCTCATCATCGTCCTCCCCGCCGTCGTTGTTACCGTGCAGAGACCCGGCATCCCGTCTGGCGGCCGCCCACAGCGGACGTCCCATTACTTCCAGACCCTCGCCGTGGCCGACTCGCAGCGCCAGCGCCACGAGCCGGCCTCCCTGAGCTCGCGGGAAGATCTCGACCTTATTACAGTTGGCCAACTTGGAATTGGAGCTGGGGCAAACGTCTCCAAGTCAGCAGCCTCTCACCACCGGTGTGACGGTTCAGAACTGGTTTCTACTGCATTGCACACAATACTCGCTTGACCACTCGATGTCCGATCACGGCCACGATGCACCACTCCGCTACTGCTTATGCAATCATCTGGCTCGACCACCTCTATCCAATCAGAGCAGTCTACATCGGCCGCTTGAACTACCACCCATGTGCCCACCTCTTCCTGCCTGTCGATTGCCTCCAATCCTTATGGCTTTGAATACACCACACAATTTCATTGGCTCTGAGAGAGTAAGCAGGCCTGGGCTTTGTGCTTAGATGGGAGACTCCCTGGGAATACCGAGTGTTGTGGGCTTAGGCCACAAGGTGACTAGTCGAAGGCGTGCATCGATGGATTCTTGATTCCATCTATCCTTGTCATTGAGGTGCATCCTCGTCGTATTCATGACGTTCTACTTGGTACCATTTACTCCCACATGCACCACTCAATGCAATTGGCCAAACATTCCAATGTAGCAGGAGCCTCCTGATAATGTATTGAGACTCAGTAAGGCTCTCCTGCTTGGTTTACACCACGCGAACGACTGCGGCTGTTGATCGCGCAGCTCCCACCGCGACGATCCCCTCCACGCTGTCCGTGGCTCCCCCTCTCACCGCAGCCTTGCCCAACCGCAAGGTGAGCTGTGCGACTGCTGCCAGTAGTTGGTCAGCCATCCCATCACCTCGCTCCACCCCTCCATGATTTGTAGCTGCTGTCGGTCACCCCCCCCCCCCCCCCTCGTTGCCACCGCAGCTTCCTCTTCACCTACGGGGTTGTTGACCAGGACCCCGCCTCCCGGGGCTGACTGAAGGCGGGTCTCCCCTCGTCCTCTCCTTCGTCAAAGGTCGTCTCAGGTGGGTTCTTCCCTCGGTTATACCGTGACATGATGGTACCCCACTTCTGACACCAGTTGTACTGACCCCAGGAGACACGTTTCTTGTCATTGATCTTCATTGAAGGCACGAACACTTGACAGGCGAAGACCCCGGCTTCAGCAGCCCCGAGCCTCTCGTTTTCAACACGTTTTATCCTATGCGTGGCCATCCCTTAAACTGTGACCACGCCCCCTCTCTAGAACCTTCTCGATGGCTCTTGGTCCCTGATCCACACCTGCTCCCTTTTGTCACTTGGCCACAGCCTTATTCTCGATCCTTCTCGTAGACCGCAGATCGTTCACCCTGTTCATTAACCTGTCATTACACCCTGTGACCGCTAGTCCCCTGTACTGTCTTTACACATGCATCCATCCACCCAATCACAAAAAAACTAACTTACCAACTCAATCATCCACTCACTGATCTATTCACTCACGCACCGACTCACTCAGAAATTCACTGACCAACCCACTCATTCAATTTCTCACCTACTCACCCACTCATGCACAGATGTACCCACTCACCCACTCCCTCACCTACTCACTCATACTCACGCAGCCACTCGCTCAACCACTCACTCACACTCTCTCATCCACCCATCATCACTCATTCACCCATTTATCTACTCAATAATTAACTCACAGACTCACTCACTCACAAACGCACGCAAAAAAAAACAACGCGAACACGTAAACACACAAACAGATTGTTGGGGGCAAGTGCTGTTCATGAGCACCTACAGTATGAATACCAGCACAAAACACGAGAGGGTGGGTGGCCAGCACCACGCACGGCCGCCTTGGTCTCACTAGTGGCCATGTTTTCACACCATTCTAGGTACTCATTTGAGACTACACTACACACTCACTCGCACAAACTTACTCTCACAAACTCACACACACACTCTCACAAACTCTCGCAAACTTTCTCACACTCAATGACTCATTCAAATTTACACAAGCTCACTCTCACAAACTCACACACAAAGACATACATTCCGTGTATGGGATTTACCGTATAGCCTGAAGAAACTGTATGGGTAAGTGCTGTTAGAAATCACCTAGGGTTCAGTGTTACTCACTGACGCTCCCGTAGAGTCCAGTGTTCCTCACTGTACTCCAATAGGGTTCGGTGTTACTTACTGATGCTCCCATATAGTTCAGTGTGACTAACTGGAGCTCCCATAGGTTTCAGAATTACTCACACAAACATCCATACTCAGAGACCCATAGATTCCAACAGACATCCATAGACTCCAACACACACACACATAGACTCACACAGCGACCTTATTAGGCTCACACAGAGACCCATAGCCTCACACAGAGATACAGAGATCCATACATTCAAAGAGACCCAAAAACTCACACCGAAATCCATAGATTCGTACAGAGGCCAATGAGAATAAAAATAAAAAAGTATTTATTTTGTACTGAAGGAATCTAACGAGCAATAAAGATCTTTTTCACAGATGAGCAGTCAGGCGGGTCAAAATGTAACAACAAAAATAGAATACAAAACACGACAGGAGAGGTAAACAAATTATTTACAAATATACAAATGAAACTAAACAATTTTTTTATCTTACCACGGCTAAACCTCGAAACACCTAACCCTCTAAACCTATAACCCTCTAAACCCATAACCTTCTAAACCATAAAACTCTACCCTTAACCCTCTCATCCTCAAAACCGTAACTTTCTAAAACTCTCAATCCCTAACCTAAATCCCAAACCATCAAAACCCCAACCCTCTGAAACACCTAACCTTCTCTAAACCCGTATTACCCTAAAATACTAACCCTCTCAACATCTAACTCTTTAAACCCTCAACTCTCTAATCCCCTTAATAAAGGGTTTTGGGGGTAAGTTCATGTAAATGTCAATGCGTCATTACACCCACCACCACCCGACAGCCAATTAGTACATTTTATCACGTGACCAAAAAATTACAATTTGTTTCTACTTTAGAACACCGCTGTGTTGGAGACTAACAAAAAAAAAACCTTTTATTACAGATAATATTAAGTGTAGGTGTTAAACCCTCTCATCCCTGGCCCTCTAACCCCTTAACCCTTGAAAATCCTCAAATCCATAACCTTCTAAATCCCTAATTCCCTAAACACCCCGAAATATCTAAACTCATAAACCAATAACCTTATAAACGACTAAACTCCTAAACCTCTAACAACCGAAATCCATAAACCCTCGACACCTCTAAATACCTAACTTTCTAAACCCCCTAACCATCTAAACCCCTCACCATCTAAAACACGAACCCTCATAACACCTAACCCTCTAAACCCCTTTACCCTTAAAACTCTAACCCTCTAAACCCCTAACCCTCTAAACCCCGAACCCTCTAAACCCCTAACTATTTCAACCCCTAACCTTCTAAACCTTTAAAAAGCAACCCTCTAAACACCTAACCATCCAAACCCCTAACCTCAAACTCTAACCTTCTAAAATGCTAAATCCCCAACCTTCTAAATCCCATCTAAACTCCAATCCTCTAAACCAGAGGTCCCCAACCTCCGGGCCACGGACCGGTATCAGTCTGTGGCATGTTAGGAACCGGGCAGCACAGCAGGTGAGCGGTGGGCGAGCGAGCGAAGCTTCATCTGTATTTACAGCCACTCAACGCTCGCATTACTGTCTGAGCTCCGCCTCCTGTCAGATCAGCGGCGGCATTAGATTATCATAGGAGCGCGAACCCTACTGTAAACTGCGCATGCGAGGGATCGAGGTTGCACACTCCCTATGAGAAGTCAGAATCCGACACTTGTTTTTGTCCGCGCATGGCCCGCCCACTTCCGTCTGCGCCTCTTTCCCGCACTGCGCAGTTTTGGTAAGATCACAAGCGAACCCTAGCCAAAATGAGTAAAAAACAAACATCGCTGCAGAGCTTCTTTGAAAAGGGAGAAAGACCCAATGGTGACCCCCCCCCCTCCAATCCGTGAAAAAATTGTCTTCCACGAAACCGGTCCCTGGTACCAAAAAGGTTGATGACCGCTCCTCTTAACCACTCACCCTCTAAACCCCAAAACCACTAAAACCATAACCCTTTACAACCCTAACCCTCTCATACCATAATAAAGGTTTGTTGGGTTAGATTGTGTAAATATAAATGTGTCGTTAAACCCGCCACCATCCGACAATTAGTGAATCTTTATTTGAAGCTTTCGTGACTGCAGGAATCCATACTCTTTGGTTCTTTCGGTAAAGTCACGTAGTTAGAAATAAAATAAATCACGACGTTTCGATCGCAACACAAGCGGTCGTCATCAGGCAAAGGAGTCAGCCTCTAAAGGCAAACTGTTTATAAGGGTTTGGAATGGGCGTAGCCCAAGTGTATCAACAGCACCGGGAGCATGGGTGGTGCACAAGTGCCAATGCAGCAACAATGTCAATGCAGTGGGTGAGAGAGCTGCCGTGGCAAGAGGTTATATAGGTAAGAAAGGGGGGGAGGAGCAAGGAGGGAGAGAGAGGGGGGGGAGTGGGGTAGGGGGATGAGGGGGGGGGGGGCGCTGCGTGAGCGCTAAGGGGAAAGAGGACGTGAAGCTGGGGGGGGGGGGGAAGTGGGCGGGGCTGCAAGTGGGAGGCTGGGAACGCTGGGGATGCAGGGGGAAATTAACTCGAAAAAATAGACGAGTACCCGGCAGATATGATGGAACCATGAACAGTAAAGGTTTTACCTGGTTAATAACATCCTTCCAATGATTGCTCAATTTGTATCCATCTTCTCGGTTGAAGTTATGTCTGTTTATAAATCTGGATGGCTTCATGAACAAACCTTTGATAGTAGCCCGAAGGTTTGCAGAGTACCTTGGTTTCGGAAAAAACAATATCATGCGAGCCCACAGCGTTATAACAATGGTCAGCCACGGCAGAGGTATTGGTTCTGCCGTGTTTCAGATCTCCCTTGTGTTCGCGAACACGGTCCGAGACATGTCGTTTCGTTTCCTCACTGTAGCTGCTACCGCAGGTACAAATCAGTTTGTAGATTTCAGATGGGATTAGATCATGGATTAAGAAGGTACTCCACTTCGGCCAATCGTTTCCACTATCAACTCAACTACCTACAAACTGGCCTGTTTTCTGTCTGATACCTTGCTTCCATTCATGGGCAAGCCTACCTCAGCAGTACGTAACTCAGCTCACTTGGTCTCTCTAATCAAGGGAATTTCACTGTCCCCAGATGATTTGCTTGTCAGCTTTGATGTTTCTCTGTTGTTCAAGGTTCATGTACCTGCCACTTTAGCAATAATTTACGATTTAGTCCAACATGGACTGAATCTTGATGTACCTACTCTGGTTAGGCACTGCCCTACGAACACTTACTTCACCTGGAATGGTACTTTCTACAAACAAAATGAAGGTACCCCCATGGGTTCCCCCTCATCACCAGTGATAGCGAATGTTTTCATGGAGAAATTTGAAACAGATGCCATCCAGACATCCACCCTACGTCCTTCCTTGTGGAAGAGATATGTAGATGACACTTTCTTCATTCGGCCACATGGCCTGCCAGCATTGAATCAATTTCTCAACCACATCAATTCCATACACCCATCCATCAAATTCACCATGGCAGTGGAGAAGGATGGTAAGCTACCATTCCGATATGTTTTGTTTGAGAAGAAACCTGATGGCTCGTTGGGACACTGTCTACAGGAAAGCCACCCACACATATTCCGATCTGAAACTTGATTCCCACCACCATCCGGCACAGAAGAATTCCCTCATTAAAACATTACACCATAAGGCTCACTGCATTTCCGACCAACACCACCTAGCTAGTGAACTGGAACACGTACACCAGGCCCTCAAGATGAAAGGGTACTTGGACCGCATTATTCGCAAAGCTGTTTCTCCAACTATGGAGAAACAACCCCCTGAGAAGCCAATCAAAACCATCACGTTACCATACATAGCAGGTGTTACCAAAAAGATTTCCAAAATCTTAAACACAAGATCCAGGTCCGATTCAATACAGTACACAAAATCCGTGATCTAATCCCATCTGGAGTCTACAAACTGAGTTGTACCTGCGGTAGCAATTACATTGAGGAAACGAAACGACATGTCTCGGACCGTGTTCGCGAACACAAGGCAGATCTGAAACACGGCAGAACCAATACCTCTGCCGTGGCTGAACATTGTTATAACGTTGTGGGCTCGCATGATATTGTTTTTTTCCGAGACCAAGGTACTCTGCAAACCTTCGGGCTACTATCAAAGGATGTTCATGAAGCCATCCAGATATATAAACATAGACATAACTTTAACCGAGAAGATGGATACAAATTGAGCAATCATTGGAAGGATGTTATTAACCAGGTAAAACCTTAATTGTTCCTGATTGTTCTATTATATCTGCCGGGTACTAGTCTATTTTTCCGAGTTATTTCCCCCCCGCATCCCCAGCGTTCCCAGCCTCCCACTTGCAGCCCCACCCACTTCCCCCAAGCTTCACGTCCTCTCTCCCCTTAGCACTCATGCAGCGCCCCCTCATCCCCCTACCCCATACCCCCCCACCCCTCTCTCTCTCCCCCCTTGTTCCTCTCCTCTTTCTTACCTATATAACATATTGCCACAGCAGCTCTCTCACCCACTGCATTGGCATTGTTGCTGCATTGGCATTGTTGCTACATTGGCATTGTTACTGCATGGACATTGTTGCTGCATGAGCATTATTGCTGCATGGGCATTGTTGCTGCATTGGCACTCGTGCACCGCCCATGCTCCTGGTGCTGTTGATACACTTGGGCTACGCCCATCCCCAAACCCTTATCAACTGTTTGCGTTTAGAGGCTGACTCCTTTGCCTGATGACGACCGCTTATGTTGCGATCAAAACGTTGTGATTTATTTTATTTTATTTCTAATTATGTGACTTTACCAAAAAACCAAAGACCAATTAGTAAAGTTTGTCACATGAACAAAGAGTGACAATTCGTTTCTCCTTTAGCACACCGGTGTGTTGGAGACTAACCCAAAAAAACCTTTGTTATGGATAATATTAGTTGTGAAAATCTAGGTGTTAATCCTCTACACTCCTAACCCCTAAACCTCATGACCCTATAAACCTCTAACCCTCAAAACCCCTAAACATCGAAAACCCAAATCTCCTAAACCCCAAAACTTCTAAACCCCTAAACTTATAACCTTCTAAACTCCAAACCCTCTAAACCAATAAACATCTAACAATCAAAACCCATAACCTCTCTACTTCTAGATTTGAAGCTTTCGTGACTGCAAGGATTCATATTCTTAGGTTTTTTCGGTAAAGACCTAACTCTCTAAACTAATAACCCTAATCCAATGAACCCCTAACCCTCTAAACCCCTCACCCTCTAAGCACCTATACCATAAAACCCTAAACCTCTAAACCCCTAACCGTATAAACCCCTAAAAAAACCCTAAACTCTTAAACCTATAACCTTCTAAACTTCTAACCCTCTAAACCACTAAACCTCTACATATCAAAACCCATACAGCCTCTAAACACCTAACTATCTAAATCTCCTAATCCATAATATTCTAAACCCTAACCTTCTAAAACCCTAACCCTCTGAACCCCTAACCCTTTAAGTCCCTAAACCCCTAAAACAATAACCATCTAAACACCTAACCCTCTAAACCCCTTACCCTTTAAAATCCTCCCTCTAAACCCTTAAACCCATCATCCTCTAAACCTGTCAACCCACGAACTCTTAGTCCAATAAATATCGAACCCTCTAAACTTCCAACCCTCTAAACCCATCACCCTCTAAACCCCTATAGCCCTAAATCCCTAAACCCCTAACCCTCTTAAGCCACTAACCCTCTGTGTGGAGTATGTTGGGTAGTGGGTATCACGCTGTGGGTGGGTGCAGGGTGTGTGTGGTGGGTGAGGGTGTGTGTGGTGGGTGGAGGGTGTGTGTGGTGGGTGCAGGGTGTGTGTGGTGGGTGCAGGGTGTGTGTGGTGGGTGCAGGGTGTGTGTGGTGGGTGCAGGGTGTGTGTGGTGAATGCGGGGTATCACGGACTGGGTGGGTGCAGGGTGAGTGTGGTGGGTGCAGGGTGTGTGTGGTGGGTGCAGGGTGAGTGTGGTGGGTGCAGGGTGAGTGTGGTGGGTGCAGGGTGAGTGTGGTGGGTGCAGGGTGAGTGTGGTGGGTGCAGGGTGAGTGTGGTGGGTGGAGGGTGAGTGTGCTGGGTGCAGGGTGAGTGTGCTGGGTTAAGGGTGAGTGTGGTGGGTGCGGGGTGAGTGTGCTGGGTGCAGGGTGAGTGTGGTGGGTGCGGGGTATCACGGACTGGGTGGGTGCAGGGTGTGGGTGGTGGGTATTACAGGGTGGGTGGGTGCAGGGTGAGTATTGTGAGTGTGGTGAGTATGGTAAAAGTGATCAGGGTTCACACTGATCCACCACCTCCACCACCCCTACTGTGCAGTGGACCGGCCACCACAAAGCAGCACACGTCGGAGGAGTGAGCGGATGGCTCTCCCTATGCGGGCCAGGCTCCCTTGCTTCCTCTTCTCCTGCTCTACCACCAACTCCTCTACCAGAGTCTCCTCCTGTACCACCAACTCCCCCACCAGCGTCTCCTCAAGTACCACAAACTCCTCCACCAGGGTCTCCTGTACCACCAACTCCTCCACCAAGGTCTCCTCCTGTACCACCAACTCCTCCACCAAGGTCTCCTCAAGTACCACCAACTCCTCCACCAAGGTCTCCTCCTGTACCACCAACTCCTCCACCAGGGTCTCCTGTACCACCAACTCCTCCACCAAGGTCTCCTCCTGTACCACCAACTCCTCCACCAGGGTCTCCTGTACCACCAACTCCTCCACCAAGGTATCTTCCTGTACCACCAACTCCTCTACCAGAGTCTTCTGTACCACCAACTCCTCCACCAGGGTCTCCTCCTGTACCACCAACTCCTCCACCAAGGTCTCCTCAAGTACCACCAACTCCTCCACCAAGGTCTCGTCCTGTACCACCAACTCTTCCACCAGCGTCTCCTCAAGTACCACCAACTCCACCAGGGTCTCCTCACGTACCACCAACTCCTCTACCAGGGTCTCCTCGAGTACCACCAGCTCCTCCACGAGAGTCTCCTCCTCTTGCACCACCAGCTCCTCCACCATGGTCTCTTCCTCCACAACCTTCAACTTCTCTTTAGAGGCCTGGGCGAGCAAGGAGGATGGGCGCTGTGCCGGCTCCATTCTGTGAAGAAATGCGCACGACACCGTTCCAACTTCCTGCTTCAGCAGAGATCAGTCCCCCCCCTCCCCCCATTGTCCATGGGTGGACTAGGTGTGTGCCGCAGAAGATTAACCCAGCGAATTAACAGTGCCGCAATAATGCAGCATACCTTTGCCCACCGTGAGTCTGGTTACGAAATGGGCATTAGTCTGGCGGTGTCTCAGTGGATGCAGGGCAACTTGGGAAAGATATTGCCACTTCATTATCTGTCCTCACCCAGAAACCAATTATGGAAAATAAATCCGTATATAACCGAATCTACACATTCTCTTTGGCTGGAACTCACAGCCAGAGAGGACCTGGGATTGAGTCCCATACAGGGGCCACTTTCTCTGTGTGGAATGTGGAGTGTGTTCTACCAACCCCCCTACCCTGCCCCCCCCCCCCCCCCCCTCTGCATGGGTATCCAGAATCAGAATCTTTATTTAAACTGGATGAAGAGGAGTCTGAGCTATGAAGCTATTCTTTCACAGATGTCCAGTCAAGTAACAGGGTCAGCAGGTTACAACAAAAAATAAAACAAAGTATAGAAGAGTCACAAAAAAATATAATGAAGCGTATAAATACAAATGGCATAAGTAAATAAAATCCTGTCAGTTTTTCAACACTAAATGCAAGCTTGGGCAAGGCAGCGAAACAGCAACAAAAACAGCCTCACACCACACCAAGACAACACGATTCTTCAATAAAATTGCACATTAAAATTTCACTTCCATTCCTCTGGATTTGGCAACTGAACCCTCACAAACACGCGGTGCAACCAGTGTTGGATGGACATCTTCACCAGTGTTGTAAATTGAACATCCAAATCACTCAATTGGGATCGTACAGCAGCAGTAAATTTGTTCTGTACTGCAATCACTTGGCAGGACCCTCCTGAAAAAAGTCTTGAGACTGAGTGAGGCTATTGCTGGCTAAATAAGTGTAGAAGTAGTAGCAATAAAGATAAATCAATATTAAACACCCCCGGGTACGCTGTACGGGGGGTGACCACCCTGGGCCCCGCGCTTTGGGGGGCCCTGCGCTTCGATGTCACGGTGTCAGACGTAATACTTCCGTTTAACACGTAGGCTATCGGTCCGAATTGGCTCACAAGTGATGACATCACATTTATCGCTCTATTTAAGACTGAAGGAGGAGGATTTCTCCACGATTCGAAAGCCCACACCGTGTAACTTGCCCCAGGCCCCACACCCCCCTATAGACTGCCTTGACCACTGGACAAGCAGATGGTGGCTTACTGTCGCTCAGCAGCTCCAGAGCGCTTCACACTGCCAGGAGCAGCAACGGTGGTGGTGGCTTTGCTGGCCGTGGTGGTGCTGGTGGCCGCGGTCCGGAGCCAGTTATGAGCCAGCGCCTGCGCTGGCGTCATACGACATTCCGGATCCCATCTGTTGAGAGACGCACGGGGGACACACGCGGCCACGTGGTGAGAGAGGCATGGTGAGAGCTTTGATATTCCTTCCCTTCTCCCACGAGGTCCAGGAACGCACAGCAGCAGCGGAAGCCACAGTAGCAGTGGCAGTCCTCTGATGACCAGCAGTGGCTTGGACAGACCTCCCACTCCTCCACAGAGGGCTAACTCCACAGAGGGCCAGTGGTACCGCTTATTGGCAGGTCCACTCAGCTCCACATCTTCCTGGTGATCGGTGGAGAGCGGTCGCCGATCAATTGGAGGGGGGAATCCTCGTGGGGAGGGCGTGGGAATGGTGGGTGGTTCTTACCGCAAACAGGAGCTGATGAATTCGACAAACTCCGGGTCATCGCTTTTGAGCACCCTGTGAAGTGGGAAGCTCCCCGGAACCCTTTTCTTGCCTGGGCAGAACATCTTCCCCCGATGGTCTGCAGGAGCCATACACAGCGGAAGAGATGAAGTCACCAACCACCACATCGCCCATCTACCCACTTACTGACCGATTCATCAACCCACTCATCCACCTACCCACCCATACACTTTTCCACCTACCCAATCGCTCACTCACCTATCCACCTACCCACTCACCCACCCTCTCGCTGACCCACTCACCCAACCACTCACCCATTCGCCCAATTACCCACCAACCTACTCGCCTACTCACCCACATACCCATCCACTTGCCCACACACCCATTTACCCACCCACATACGCAAGTAATGTAAAATACAAAGACGCCCCCTCCAAAACAAAATAACAACAGCCTGAGGCCACTACCTAAAACTGAATCCGGTCTGTCATTCACCCCACGCTTCAACTCACCAAAGAACTGCGTTCTGTCGGGTGCTCCATTCACCATGTACCTTGGAGGCATCCCCAGAATCTGCACATGGTTGACATGAAGACAAAGGTCACCCGTATAGCTTCGGCACACTGTAGGGACAAGTGCTGTCAGATCGAGTAGCAAAATTAGCAGCGTTTGTTGAGGGCCAGCACTGTGGCACACAGAGACAGGAGTGGCGGCTGATTTCAGCCGCATCATCTCTACATAACAAAAAGGCTCAGTCCATTTTACACGCACCTTTACATCATCCGCACCTAGTTTACACAACAAAGGCTCATTCCTAACAGCGTGCTTCAGCCGCACCGAACCTCACAAAAATAATATTCAGGGCCTACCTTGGCTCCTGCCACCCTCAAACAGTATATATACACAAGGACTGTTTCTTGGAATTTCTCTCACTTGATACAGCTATCGTGCTGTGAATGTTCCACCTGAAGATGGAGGCTTGTGTTGCCTCCGAAACGTCGTGATTTTAATTTAATTTTTATTTTACTTTAATTAATTTTTTTATTTTTTACCTACGCGACTTTACCAAAAAAACCTAAGAATGTGAATCCTTGCAGTCACGAAAGCTTCAAATCTAGAATTGACCCAGGTACTTTACACACTCCACCAGGTACTCAGTTGAGGCTGACTCGAACTAGAGGAGGCCCAGGACCAGTTCAGACAATCGTCACTGGTGTTGCCCATGAGCTGGAATCAAACTCAGTTTCTAGCACAGCAGGCTGACCTCTACACTACCGTTCCCCCACACAAACAAGACATACACGTGTACACGCAACATACGACAGCCGTTATTCACAGATCACCAAGTGGCCACCCTCCCTCCTGCCACCCCCATAGCTCACGACTCCAAGGAAAGAGAGGGGGATCACGAGCGGACAGACGCCGTGTGGGAAATACCTCTATGCAGCGCGGGAGGTGATCTTCGTGGCTGTTGGACCGGAATAATTCCCTGCCCGTCGCCAACTCCGCCACCGTGCAGCCCAGCGCCCACATATCCACTCCACATGTCAAGCTATAGCCCAGCAACAGCTCCGGAGCCAAGTATTCTAGGGTCCCACCAACATTCATAGCTGTACAAAAATCACAAGGACAACAAACATATGTGCGTGTGTACACACTGTGTCTTAAACAGCATCATCATCAAGCACACAAACAGTCACATGTACAGACACTCAGATACTCACACACAGACACACTCAGACAGACACTGACATATAGACACTCACACGGACGCAGAGAGACCCATGCATAAAGACAGCCATACAGACACCCACACGCAGACACTCACACACCCAGGTGAGGTCACTCACGTTGACTTTCCACGAAAAAGCTCGTGCCAAAGTCCGTGATCCTCACGGTGCCAGTCACGGTGTCTTTGACGAGAACATTTTCCTGGAGGAGGGGTAGAATGAATTCAAACTCAGAGGTTATGCCGATATCATTCAGCCAGCAGTGGATCAATCACATACCACGACACACGCTAAACAGGGGAACTAGATGAGGCATAGCGCTGTCGACAAGCGTCAGTCAAGAGCAATATTCGCTGTTTTCTGACAACTCGGTGGTGCCCCTTTCAAATGTGTCAAAATTAAATTTCGATTTAAAGCTTTCGTGACTGCAGGGATTCATCTTCTTGGTTCTTTCGGTAAAGTCATCACGTAGAAGGGAAGTAATACAATAATAAAAATAAAACATAATAAAAAACATAATAAAAAAAAAGGTGAAAACCAGGTCAACTGAGGACGACTGCTTGCGTTGTGGCCGAAACGTCGTGAGAATTGTTTTAATTTTATTATTGTATTACTTCCCTTCTACGTGACTTTACCGAAAGAACCAAGAAGATGAATCCCTGCAGTCGCGAAAGCTTTAAATCGAAAAACAATACGATCATTTTATTATGTTTTATTTTTATTATGTTTTTTTTATCTTTTATTAAGTTTTATTTTTATTATTTTATTACTTCCCTTCTACGTGACTTTACCGAAAGAACCAAGAAGATGCGTCAAAATTGTAGATGTGAGTAGAGGCGTGTCACGTTCAAAGCACTCTCAGGCACCATCAAAGTAAAGAGGGGTGGCTCTATTGACAACCGATTGCCGTTGCTCCAACAGGAGAGCTGCATGGAGCTCACAGCTGGATGAGTGCCCGTTAACGAGTTAGAGACAAAAAGCCACGCACAAGAGAGTGCACGGATTCCGTGACGCTTTCCACTGCACCTTTGTCTTTGGACGTTTTCAATTTGCAGATTGGAATTCGATAACGAGCAGTTGTCAGGCCAAAATGCACATTTCGCACGTTTTAAAAAAATATATTTTCGACTCTGTTTCATGTCTCCCAGGCAACGCTGATCAATGTTGCCGGTTTTCTCTCTGGTGAGTCCCCAAGAGCGACACGACTCTACACTATAGTTTAATTCATACCAGATCACATTCACCAGAGGAGCATGACCCTGCCTCCTTCCAGTGAGATGGGCAGAGCTTACATATCGACTCTGTGACCAACATGGCCGGTTTTCTCTGTGGAACGAGTCCCCAATAAAGATACACCTCTGCAATCTTAATTTGTAGCTTTCGTGACTGCAGGAATTACTCTTTGGTTCTTTCGGTAAAGTCACGTATAAAGCTTGCGTACTTTGTCACCCGTCGTCCTACTCATTGACATGCTATTTTTTTCTCTAACCCCTCCCTCTCTCCGCCCCCACCCCCCTCTCTCTATTTAAGGCCTCGTCACAGAGACGTTCTCTCTCTGTGTGCCGATGTGTGTTCTCTCTCTATGTATCTTTGCGATATCTGTCTGCTTATATGTCTGTCTATAGTTTTCTGGTTAGATTTTTGTTGCTATTTCTTTTATACCTGATGATGATTGCTTGTGTTGCAATCGAAACGTCGTCGTATGCTATTATTTAATTTATTATTTTATCTTTATACGTGACTTTACCGAAAGAACCAAAGAGTGATACACCTCTGCACCAAAGTGAAAGCTGAACGCTGTGTCCACTCACTGGCTTGATGTCCGCGTGGACGATTTTCCTGGAATGTATGTGGCGCAAGAACTTGAGGATGCCCCTGGTGTAGGTTTTCACCATCGCCATGTCCAACCGTCGGAGCCCCGCATTTCTAATCACTTCATGAAGGCTCTCCCTGTGAGAGAGGCAGAAGCAGCAACAAAAACACGGCATCAGTACCATCCCCTACAATGCTGCACTGATTCTGATAACGATAATCATGATAATTGTTTTTTTACCCTTCTATCTGGCAACAAAACTGACAACTTTTTACAAGGAGTCATGGTTGCATAGACCGCAATACCTGCAGTCATAATACAAACAAAAGTTATGTCTTTGGCTGCAGTCATAATACAAACAAAAGTTATGTCTTTTGTTTGTATTATGACTGCAGGTATTGCGGTCTATGCAAACATGACTCCTTGTAAAAAGGTGTCAGTTTTATTGCCAGATAGAAGGGTAAAAAACCAATTATCATATTTTTACTGGCAAATGAGGTTCCCATGGTGTAAACGATAATCATGTTCATATTGTACGTTCACGTGCACATTTATGACCAATATTAAAGGTTATAGTTCCGTGTGGGTTGAGGTCGTCAATTTACCCATAAACCAAATCAGTTGGCATATCTGCCCACTTGACAACTTGCATTCATTGGCTTTGTTGCCGGGTGGTGGAGGGTTATCCATTGGGAGAAGATAAAAACTCCACACAGAACAGAAGCTCGGGATTTTCGCCGAGAGGCACGAGCATCACCACTGCCATGCAGCCACCCTGCTGATTGAGTGGAGGCGTGGGTTGGTTAAAGTGGCAGGGCTAATGGAGAAAAGACAAGTGGCCTCCAATGCACCCGTGGCACATGGCAGCTCCACAGGATTACAATGCATGGGTGGTGGCGTGGGCATCTCAACATTAACAGCTTACTCTTTGGTTCTTTCGGTAAAGTCACGTATAAAGATAAAATTATAAATTAAATAATAGCATACGACGTTTCGATTGCAACACAAGCAATCATCATCAGGTATAAATGAAATGAAATAGCAACAAAAATCTAACCAGAAAACTATAGACAGACATATAAGCAGACAGATATCACCAAGATACATATGTCTGTCTATAGTTTTCTGGTTAGATTTTTGTTGCTATTTCATTTATACCTGATGATGATTGCTTGTGTTGCAATCGAAACGTCGTATGCTATTATTTAATTTATTATTTTATCTTTATACGTGACTTTACCGAAAGAACCAAAGAGTAATTCCTGCAGTCACGAAAGCTCCACAATTAAGAATTAACAGCTTGCCGCGGTGGCGAGATGACATCTCCCCCGCCTGGTATGGAGGAGGTCCTAGGTTTGATCCCGACCGTGATGCCTGTAGATTTGGAGATTGCATGTTCTCCCCGTGGGCACGTAGATTTTTCTGTGGGTCCACTGGTTTTCCCCTCCACATTTATAATCAAAATGCTACTTTTAGATTTAAAGCTTTCGTGACTGCAGGGATTCATCTTCTTGGTTCTTTCGGTAAAGTCACGTAGAAGGGAAGTAATAAAATAATAAAAATAAAACATAATAAAATAATTCTCACGACGTTTCGGCCACAACGCAAGTAGCCGTCCTCGGGTGAAGAACAGGTCTGTCGGGAAGACAGGAGAACAGGTCTGTCGGGAAGACAGACTCTGTCTCCCCGACAGACCTGTTCTTCACCTGAGGATGGCTACTTGCGTTGTGGCCGAAACGTCGTGAGAATTATTTTATAATGTTTTATTTTTATTATTTTATTATTTCCATTCTACGTGACTTTACCGAAAGAACCAAGAAGAAAAATGCTACTTTGTTAAGCTTTTATTTGTGGTCTGGTCGCTTCTAAAAAATAACGAAAGTTTTTTAAGTTAGTTGACCACGCTATTGGCGGAGGGGGGGGGGTATGAGCTACATACTTCAACAGCTCCATGACGATACAGTAGTGTCCTCTGAAATGAAATCTGTTCAGGACTTCGATGACGTTGAAATCTTCATCACTGCCCTCGCCCTGAAGTTCCAGAGCTATCTGGAGCTCCATCTTCTGGTATGTTTCCTGCTTGGAGCTGCACAGAGGAAGTCCACAAATGAAGAGCCTACATTTGCTTTAGGGATATCCAGAGCCAAATTCTACTCAGAATAAAATAATTCACTATGAATTCACCAGGTCTAACAGCACCAGGAGTTCCAGTAGCACACTTGACTATCATTGGTGATTAGCTCCCACAGAGGGAGCAGGAGCCGGCGTAGGGCACCCAATAAGATTTGAAAGTGAAGAACCATTCAAATCGGATTGGTCATTTTAGAAATCTAAATGCAAACGCATGTTAACACAACGCATTAATTCTAGATTTGAAGCTTTCGTAACTGCAAGGATTCATATTCTTAGGTTTTTTTCGGTAAAGTCATGTAGGTAAAAAAATTAAATTAATAAAAGTAAAATAAAAATAAAATAAAAATCACGACGTTTCGGAGGCAACACAAGCCTCCGTCTTCAGGTGGAACCGTCACAGCCACGACAGCTGTATCAAGTAAATGAGAGATTACAAGAGCTACCACTCCGTATATATAATGGTTGAAGAGGGGAAGGGCCAAGTACGGCACACTTTTTATTAATATGGTAAGGTGAGGCTTAAGACTAAGAATAGACGTGACTTTACCGAAAAAACCTAAGAATATGAACACAACGCATTTTCACTTCAATGTGCCTCTTCCATTCGGGAACACTTTTCGCATAACGTGGAATGTACCCGTAATAACACGAACGCGCCCATTGCAACACGGAACGCTTCTCGTTATAACGTAGAACACGCCTGTTAAAGCACGGAACACGCCCGTTATAACACGATCTGTGAGTAGTCGACAACAAACTACTTTCTTGAGCTGCAATGATACATTACTCGCAATGATAAAGTAACGTGACGGCATACCCTCAGTTATTGGTCTCGTCATCTCAAGGTGTATGAGTGCATTGTATCTCGCCAAACATTATTATTACATTATTTATGGGAAAATTATTTTCGCTCAATATCTTTTTGCTGAACGCGGAACTTTTCAGGAATGTATCTACAGCATTAAATGAGGAATTACCGTAATGTGCAGGTAATCTTTCAGCAATGGGATGTTTTGCCCCAATATTAGTTTACACTGTGTGTGTGTATTTTAAGCTTTAGGGAGGAAAAATCTGAGAACCCAGAAGGAACTGATGCAGAACAGGGGTAGAACATGCAAACTCCATACAGGAGGGCACCCGAATCAGGAGTCGAACCCAGGCCCCCCTTCTCGCTTTGATGCACGAGTGTCATCACTGCCAATTTTGGAGCTTTTGTGACTGCAGGAATTATTCTATGGTTCTTTCGGTTAAGTCACGTATAAAGATAAAATAATAAAAATAATACATTACATTTCGATATTTTACTAGGCTATTTAATTTTAGTGTGCCTATCTCTAATTATCATTGACATGCTAATTTTTTCTCTGCCCCCTCCCTCTCTCCGCCCCCTCTCTATATTTAAGGCCTCGTCACAGAAACGACCTCTCTCTTTCTGCCGATACGTGTTCTCTCTCTGTGTGTCTTTGTGATGTCGGTCTGCTTGTGTGTCTGTCTATAGTTTTCTAGTTAGATTTTTGCTGCTATTTCTTTTATACCTGATGAAGATTGCTTGTGTTGCAATCGAAACGTCGTAGTATGCTATTATTTAATTTATTATTTTATCTTTATACGTGACTTTACCGAAAGAACCAAAGAATAATGTCATCACTGCATCGCACGGCTGCCCGTGGCAACGGACTTAACAACAACATCGGCCTCGTGACGGCGCGGCTCTGAAGTCTTACCTCGATGGTGACACCAGGATCTTGATGGCCACCAGGATGTTCCTTTTGTGATCAAGGCACTGGATCACCTGGCCTTGACCTCCTTCTCCAATCTTCTTCAGCACCTCATAGCGATAGCGGAGGTGCTCATGCCGGAACTGCACAAAAGGTGCAATCATTTAAAGTGAATATAATTAAAATCACAAAGTTTAAGAAGTGAGAATGTATATTCTTTGGGATATGCAAATTCCTTTGTCAAGGCGCTCTTCCCACTCCAACCCAGCTTAAATATACGCTGCCAAGCCTGGTGGTGTTCATTCAGACGCTGTCTTCCCGACAGACCTGTTCTTCACCTGAGGACAGCTGCTTGCGTTGTGGCCGAAACGTCGTGAGAATTGTATTTTATTATGTTTTATTTTTATTATTTTATTATGTTTTATTTTATTATTTTATTATGTTTTATTTTTATTATTTTATTATGTTTTATTTTTATTATTTTATTATTTCCATTCTACGTGACTTTACCGAAAGAACCAAGAAGATCTTTCGGTAAAGTCACGTACATAGATTGAAAGAAAATAACAAAAAACTAAAAACAATCAAGGGTTGCTGGGTGAAAATTATCATGTTAATGACAGATTAGTATGTTAATGGCATATCGCAGAGCCGCAACCGAGGGGTCGGCACGCAACGTGGCTGTGTTAGTGTGAAAGCGCAAGTTTGAAATGGGCATAAAGCACGACTATCATCAGAAGGTGGTAGGATGGGAAGATCATAGCCAATTATGACTTAAACTGGTTGATAACGTCCTTCCAATGATTACTCAGTTTGTACCCATCTTCTCGGTTTAAATTGTGTCTGTGTCGATAAAAATGGATGGCTTCATGAATGAATCTTTGTTGATAGACAAGTGGGTTTGCAAAGTACCTTCGTCTTAGAGAAATAAATTTTGTGAGCCCACCGCATTAAAACAATGATCAGCCACGGCTGAGGTATTGGTCCTAACGTGTTTCAGATCCGACCTAGTTTCGGATCGGTCTTATATTCACGAACGTAAGGCAGATCTGAAACTGTCGGGTTGGCTGCCCACCACTTGCATTAATATTGGCTGCTGACATTTGGGCTATGCCCATTTAAAACCCTAATAAACAGTTTGCCTTTGGAAGCTAACCCCCCTTTTCCTGAAGACGACCGATTGTGTTGCGATTGAAACGTTGTAGTTTTAGTTTTTGTTATTTTCTTTGAACCTATCTACTTGACTTTACCGAAAGACCCAAAAAATATGAATTCTTGCAGTCACGAAAGCTTTAAGTCAAGGATTTAAGTGAGAATGTAATTTTCTAATGTATTTTCTGTAATGATTACGTTGTTTTAAATCTGTCATTGTGGAATGTTCTGATGTCTGCTGGCTCAGTCACCCTTAAAAAAGAGCTTCTTAGCTCAATGGGCTTTACTCGCGATAAAAAATCCTGATTCTGAAGTACATTGGTGTGTGTGATAGCCCTGGTTGGTACTTCAGGTGCAATAACAAGAAGCCAAAAACCCCGCTACCGATGGGCCCTGTGACTGCCCCCACAGCTGGTGTTTTGTTGCGAGCCTCACCAGAATGTAATTTCGTTCTTGGTCGTCGTATCCATCATTGTTGCATCCCTCAGATTTGTTGAAAAGTGCAAAGTACCACACTTCCTGCATGGCTGCGAGTTCTAGCTTCTCACGGTGGGTCAAGTGAGGGCCAAAGAGAGCCATGATTTCTGCAGACATGAGAATAACGACAACAGCTGTGTGATCCCAAAGTTGAGCCATTTGTAGGAAACAATTACAGGATTGGGATGTTTTGGCCAATACCAGTTATGTCTGTATGTATGTTGAACTTCTTTTGCACCGTATGTAGCCAATGGTGCCAAATGAATACGCGGGGGAAGGACAATAAACGAAACATGAAAAGTTCTAAAGAAAGTAGTTTTCAATCTAGATGATTTAAAAGTGTATAGCTCCAGTGGCTTCCTAATCATCTTCTTGGTTCTTTCGGTAAAGTCACGTAGAAGAGAAGTAATAAAATAATAAAAATAAAACATAATAAAACCGAAAGAACCAAGAAGATGAATCCCTGCAGTCACGAAAGCTCTAAATCGAAATTTGGCTTCCTAATATCGGAAGTGCATCTGAAAGCGTGTGATGTGCTGAGGCCAGAGCACAGATAATCATCCCCATGCAACATGGCCACCATGATGCAGTCCCCCATGCAACATGGCTACCATTAAGTCCTGCATGCAACACTGCCAACATGAAGTCCTCCATGCAACTTGGCCACCTGGATATCACCCATGCATCATGGCCGCTATGAAATCTCCAATGCATCATGGCCACTGTGACATGCACCATGTAACATGGCCATTGTGATGTTCCACCATTCACCATGGCCCTCTGTGACGTCCCTCATTACTGTCCTTACCTTGCGGTGATTTGCTGCAGATGGAGGCGGTGCCCTCTGAGGACAGCGCACTCCACGTGGTGCAAGATTCGCCCTTACTCCTCGCCTCTCCAGCTCGGCTCATCTACACACACACAAAGACAAAGGTCCACCATGTAAACTTTAGCAAGATGTTGGGGAAAGGGCAGGAGGCGAGCACTGAGCCAGGATCTCTGAGATCCTGGGCTCCACAAACATGAGGGTCCTGCCAAGATGTTGTGTCAGTTCTCAGCGTTGTGATATTTGGACAATATCTGATGTCACACTTGGATTTACAATGAAACACGTGTGGATTTAGAGGACACACACAGGAAGTCATGTTTGCATAGACCGCAATACCTGCAGTCATAATAAAAACAAAAAAACATAACTCTGATAATGTGCACTGTCCTTGAAGTTGATTAAACTTCTGTCCTTGAAGTTGATTAAACTTCAAGGACAATGCACATTATCAGAGTTATGTTCTTTTGTTTGAATTATGACTGCAGGTATTGCTGTCTATGCAAACATGACTCCTTATAAAAAGGTGTCAGTTTTGTTGCCAGATAGAAGGGTAAAAAAACAATTATCATATTTTTACTGGCAAATGAGGTTCCCATAGTGTAGACACACACAGGTTAATGGCATCCTTCAAACTGATAAGAGAAGTGGGGTTGGGCCAGGACATGCCACGGCCACGAGGAACAACGATGGCCGATGGTCTAGAACAATAACGGAGCTGCAGCCAAGTATCGGAGCACGTCTGAGAAGACAGCTTCCAGAGAGATGGAGCGACAAAATCGGTGCTTGGTGGATTATGCCATCGCAGGATCGTGAGGGGTAGCAGGAACTCAGGGAAGGAAGCCTTCATCCAGTAGTGGATAGATAAAAGTACTTACTCTTAGTTTTTTCGGTAAAGTCACGTAGGTAAAAAATGAAATAAAAATTAATAAAACTTAAATAATAATTATTTTAAATTTCTGAATGAATGAATTCAGACGCTGTCGCCTCGACAGACCTGGTTTTCACCTGAGGACGGCTGCTTGCGTTGTGGCCGAAACGTCGTGAAAATTATTTTATGTTTTATTTTTATTATTTTATTACTTCCCTTCTACGTGATGACTTTACCGAAAGAACCAAGAAGATGAATCCCTGCAGTCACGAAATAAGCTTTAAATCGAAATTTTATTATGTTTTATTTTTATTATTTTATTATGTTTTATTATTATTATGTTATTATGTTTTATTTTTATTAGTTTCATATGTTTTATTAATAATATTTTAATGTTTTATTTTTATTATTTTATTATGTTTTATTATTATTATGTTATTATGTTTTATTTTTATTAGTTTCATATGTTTTATTAATAATATTTTAATGTTTTATTTTTATAATTTTATTATGTTTAATTTTTATTAGTTTATTTTATTTTCATTATTTTATTATGTTTAATTTTTTTTATTATTTTATGTTTTATTTTTATTATTTTATTACTTCCCTTCTACGTGACTTTACCGAAAAAACCAAGAAGATGAATCCCTGCAGTCACGAAAGCTTTAAATCGAAAAGTACTGTAGATTATTCACATGTAGACAGGCAGGTACACAGACAGGATCTCGGGGGAGATACTCTGATAGATGCACACACACTCAGGCAGGCAAGTAGATGCACACTCAGGTATATGGATAGGCGACAGGTAGCCACACGCAGAGTGGAGAGCACACGTCCATCCATACTTCACCACACGAGTCGAAGAGCCACACGTACCTCCATGGTAGCAACTTGCAGAGCAGGGTGCACAGAAATCACAGCGTCTCTCGCACAGTCCGGGTATCTGCGTGCGGGGCAGGAGACGAAGGCGAGGATCACAAAGAGTCGAGGGGGAGTGAGGGCTCCCAGATCTCAATACGAGTCACAACGTGGCCTTACATCCTCACCATGAACCCACATCATCAACACAGACTCACATCATCACCACTCACTCACCACGCGGGCTTACACCCTCACCATGAACCCACATCATCAACACAGACTCACATCATCACCACTCACTCACAACGCGGGCTTACATCCTCACCATGAACCCACATCGTCAACACAGACTCACATCATCACCACTCACTCACAACGCGGGTTTACACCCTCACCATGAACCCACATCATCAACACAGACTCACATCATCACCACTCACTCACAACGCGGGCTTACATCCTCAGCATGAACCCACATCATCAACACAGACTCACATTATCACCACTCACTCACAACACGAAATACAAAAACAACAACCGACATTCGCCACTAAGTAGGGGTGATGACACCACGGCGCTTGTACCGGGCCAGGTGCACTTTTAGGCCACGTGAAGTGTCGAAGGCTGACAAGACGTCACGGGATAGACCCAGGTTCCAAAGGTTGGCTGAGATGACTGTATCCCCAACTGTGCCAACTTGCCTTCTTGGTTCTTTCGGTAAAGTCACGTAGAATGGAAATAATAAAATAAAACATAATAAACTAATAAAAATAAAACATAATAAAATAATAAAAATAAAACATAATAAAATAATACAAATAAAACATAATAAAAGAATAAAATAAAACATAATAAAATAATTCTCACGACGTTTCGGCCACAACGCAAGCAGCCGTCCTCAGGTGAAGAACAGACGCTGTCCCCCCGACAGACCTGTTCTTCACCTGAGGACGGCTGCTTGCGTTGTGGCCGAAACGTCGTGAGAATTATTTTATTATGTTTTATTTTATTCTTTTATTATTTCCATTCTATGTGATGACTTTACCGAAAGAACCAAGAAGATGAATCCCTGCTGCAGTCACGAAAGAAGCTTTAAATCGAAATGTGTCAACTTGCTGAATTTGATCCGCTACTCGTTGTGAGCGTCACTCCTCTGTCCTCAGTTGTTGTTGGAAGGCGACTGCCTCCTACTGCCCGGTAGGATCCTTCACGAGCTTCCTCGTGAAGGATGCTATCCACACCGCTGATACCAGTCTTCTGCAAGTCCACTCAGCTCCACATCCTCCCATACAGCATCAGTCCATATTTTTGACAGCCCATGTCGTGCCCGTTTAGCCCCCTTTATGCAACCAAAAGAAACTGCTTGGGTATGCGGTCTACAAGACCCAGCCAATGCAGCCTTGCCTGCCGGAGGAGCTTACTGGTGGGAATGTCTCCAGATCTTTCAAGCATTTGTGAGCCCCTCACACAATCCAGCCTGGTTAAACCCAGGATGGATCGTACAATCAACAACACCACCATCAACACCACAATCATCAACAATACCACCAGCAACACCACCACAAACAAGACTATCACCACCATCAACACCATAACCAAAAACATCATCAACACCACCCCCATCAACATCACCTCCATCAACACCACTAACACCACCACAACCAACACCACCACCAAGACCACCACCACCAACACGACCACCAACAACACCACAATCAACAACACCACCATCAACACCACCAACAATACCACCACCATCAACATCATCAACACCACCACCACTATCAACAAAGATAAAGATCCCCCTTATAGCTGAAATAGACTGTTGGGGCAAGTGCTGTTAGCCAGCAGCACCTATGAAGGGCAGAACGGCACACGAGGGGGTGGGTGGCCAGCACCACGCCCGGCCATCTTTGTGTTTACACACACACAGACTCACACACACACAGACTCACACACACACAGACTCACACCATTTCTCACCTTCGCCAGATGCTCCCCCCGACTCTCTAACGGACAAACTGCCTGAGGGAGACACGAGGGGGCGGTACCAAGTGACCACGCCCACCGTGACGTCGCAGACCTGAGCCCCTCCCCCCCACCGAGGCTCCTCCCCCCCACCGGAGCCCCTCCCCCCCACCGGAGCCCCTCCCCCCCACCGGAGTCCCTCCCCCCCATGCCCAACCCCTCGCCCCGCCCCTTCACCCCCCTCGCCCCGCCCCTCCCCCCGCTGCTACTTCCGCTGAGGCCGGGGAGAGTGGAGGCGGCGCTGTGCATTGTGGGTGGCGAGCGGACGATTTGGATTCCCGCTCGCGGCCACCGTCGGTGGCTCGCGAGCTTCTGAAGCGGCGGCTCGCTGGCTGGGCCTCCTCTACGTCGACTCAGCCCGAACAAGGCGAGCACCTTGCACGCTGTGGACGCAGCAGCAGCAGCAGTGGCGGTGGTGGTGGGGGGGGGCAGAGGAGGCGCCTGTTGAGGTCACGGCCCTGCTGCTGCTGATGATGATGATGAGAGGCACTGACAGATTGTGGCTGATGGGATGAGTTACATTTAGTTGTTTGTGTCTCTGGAGGGGCGGATTTGTTGTCGTGGCAGAAATGGCCTCGACTAGAGGCCGCGATGTGGAGTATTTGGTCTACTCTCCCACGCTGGGCGTGCCCACACTTTACCCCGATACACACGCGGGGCGTGAGCTCACTGGGCTTGCAATGCAGAGGTGCAGGTTCGAGTTCATTTCACACTCAAGTCACTCGGCCACTCACCCACTCAGCCACTCACCCACTCCGCCACTCACTCACCCACTCAGCCACTCACTCACCCACTCAGCCACTCACCCACCCACTCACCCACACACCCACTCAGTCACTCACCCACCCACTCAGCCACCCACTCAGCCACCCACTCAGCCACTCACCCACAGAGGGATAAAGACCCTTTATGCAGTGGTATTGTAGTATCTGCGTCAATTTTTTGTTGTTTGGTTATGGTGGTGGTTGTGGTGGTGGTTGTGGTGGTGGTTGTGATGATGGTGGTGGTTGTGATGATGGTGGTGGTTGTGGTTATGATCATGGCTTTAGTTTTGGTTTTATAGGTGGTTGTGGTGGAGGTTACATGTGGTTATGTTGGTTGTTATGGTAGTTGTGACTTTGGTTGTGGTGGTTTATGTTGTGGTTATAATTGTGGTTGTGTAAGTTGTGGTTATATGTGTGTTTGTGGTTATATTTGTTATAATTGTGTAGGTTGTGGTTGTAGTGGTCATAGTTGTGGTGTAGGTGGTTATGATGGTTGTTATGGTAGTTGTATTATTTTGAACTTCAATCGCACCCTACCCAGCCGACCGTGCTAATTGGGGGTGTGGTTATCGTTGTGGTTATTTTATGGTTGTTTTGGTTTTAGTTGTGGTGGTGATTGTGGTTGGTGCAGGTGCTGGGATGGAGGACGTCCTCTGCCCATGCGGCTCCAACAACGATTGCTCCAGCCAGCACTGCCGCCCCTATGGTCACATGACCTTGCCTCCCAGCATACCTTGCAGTCGTCATTGATTCTGGGCCATCTTTACCTCCTGCATCTCTTTAGGAGCTCTCGCTTCCTCCACACACTCTCCTCCTACCTCTGCTCTCTCTCCCCATGTCTCCATCCCCCCTCTTCTTTCTGGGTGGTCCAGGTTAAAGGGTTAGGAGTTGACTGGCTGCACTCCGACCTTTGACCTTGGCTGTCATCCGAGTGGGATTGTCGCACATCAGTCAACCCATAGTATCAGTATCAGTCCCATGACCTCCTCCTATACCTAGCCTGGAAAAGTAGTCAACCTGTGGCACCCGGATCTGTCCCGTGACCTCCTGCTGCACCTAGCCTGGCACAGCAGTCAACCCATGGCACCTGGGTCTGTCCCATGATCTCCTCCTCCTGCACCTCGTATGGCACATCAGTAAACCCATGTCACCTGGGTCTGTCCCGTGTCCTCCTCCTCCTGCACCTAGTATGGCACAGCAGTCAACCCATGGCACCTGGTTTGTTGTGATGACATTACCGCCACGTAGTGGCGAATGGCAGCCATTGTCATGTCGTGTGTGTGTGAGTTGGATGGTAGGGGTGTGTTTATGAGGGTGTGTGGGTATGCAAGTATTATGGTGAGTGAGTGATGGTATGTGACAGTGTGAGTTTGATGGTGATTGTATCATGGTGAGTGCAAGCAATACTGTGAGCTTGACTTATTTCCCCCCCCCTCCCTTTACCCACTCTTCCTCCCTCTCCCTGTCTCCCCCCACTCTCCCCCACCCCCTCTACCTCCCTCTCTTTCCCTGCCTCTATCCCTCTCGGCATGGCCGAGTGGTTACTTCTAAAGAATTATGGAACTCTCTATCCCTCTCCTTTCTCCCGTAACTACCTCGCCTGTTATACAGGAGGTCGTGGGTTTGATCCCTACCCTCACCTGCTATATATTTCGAGTTTGCATGTCTCTCTCTCCCAGTGGTCGCTTTCAGAGTGTTTGGTTTCTATAAATGTCGACGTGATGATAGGCCACTTCGTTGACCTATCATTTGTGGCATTTTCCCTTCTGAAGAAGAGCCGTGTAGCTCGGCGGACATTATCTGGAAACATTGAAATAGTTTAGTTTCCTCTTTTCCTCCTCCCTCCCTTTCCACACCCCCTCCCCCCCAGTACAACAACAAGAAGCAGGAGGAGGATGGTTTGTCTCCCAAGCCGAGCGCTTTCGGGTCCACCTTCATGATCCTGCCTCTTCCCCGGGAGGGGGAAAGATCCCCTCGCACAGGGTTACGGTACCCCACCCACATACACACGGGGTTACAGTGCTCCCGCCACACATACGCACATGGGTACAGTACCCCCCACTCACATGCCAGGCTATGTGCACCACACAGAGACCCAAAGACTCGCACATAGATCCATAGACTCACACAGACCCATTGACTCACACAGAAACCAATTAACTCAAACAAAGAACCGTCGAAAGACGGACAATATACTTACACAAAGACCCATAGACTCAAACAGACTCATCCACTCGTGCACTCACCCACTCAACGACTCACAGGCTTACTCGCTCACCCAATCCCTTACCTACTCACTCAGCCACTCACTCAGAAACTCACTCAAGAACTCGCTCACCCATTTACCCACCCACTTGCTCACCCACTCGTACATCCACTCACAAACTGACTCAGAAACTCACTAACCCAAGCATTCACCCACTGATTCACTCACCCATTCACTCACCCATTCACTCACAGACTCACTCAGACTCACTCAGACTCACAGACTCACTCACAGACGCACGAAAAAGCTCACTCACCCACTAACCTATTCAGAAACTCAGTCAATCACCTACTCAAAAACTCCTTTACTCATCCGCACTCACTAACCTATCTACTCATTTACTCAATCAGCCACTTGCTGACCAACGCTTACTCACTAACTTGCCCACTCATGCACTAAGAAAATCCCTCATCCACTCAAACTCCTACAACCACCGACCCACTTGCTCAAAAACTCACTCATCTACTCTCTCGCTCACTTATTTACTCACCCACTCCCTCACCAATTCACTCGTTTCCCCACTCATTCCTTCAGTCACTCACTCATTGAGCAACTCGGTCAATCATTATCTAATTCAATCACTTACCCATTCACTCGGAGACTCACTCGCTCACTCATCCTCCACTCACTCACCCACTAACCCACTCAGAAACTCACTCAGCTACTCACTCACCACTCATTCACCCACTCATCCACTCATTGAATAAATCACCTACTCGCCCACTTTCTCAGCCACTTAATCAGAAACTCATTCACCTACTCACCCACATACTCACTCACCCACTTTCACTCGGGAGTGGGTGGTTTTAGAGTTCAGTGTTAATCACTGAGGCTCCCATCGGGTTCAGTGTTAATCACTGGGTCTCCCATTGGGTTCTGTGTAATTACTGGGTCTCCCATAGGGTTCAGTGTTACTCACTGGGTCTCCCATAGGGTTGAGTGTTACTCACTGGGTCTCCCATAGGGTTGAGTGTTAATCACTGGGTCTCCCATAGGGTTCAGTGTTAATTACTGAGGCTCCCATCGGGTTCAGTGTTGCTCACTGGGTCTCCCATTGGGTTGAGTGTTAATCACTGGGGCACCCATAGGGTTCAGTGTTACTCACTGGGTCTCCCATTGGGTTGAGTGTTAATCACTGGGGCACCCATAGGGTTCGGTGTAATCACTGGGTCTCCCATATGGTCCAGTGTTAATCACTGGGGCTCCCTTAGGGTTAATGTTAATCACTGGGGCTCCCATAGGGTTCAGTGTTAATCACTGGGGCACCCATAGGGTTCTGTGTTAATCACTGGGGCACCCATAGGGTTCAATGTTAATCACTGGGGCTCCCATAGGGTTCAGTGTTAATCACTGGGGCTCCCATGGGGTTGAGTTTTAATCACTTGGTCTCCCATAGGGTTGAGTATTAATCACTTGGTCTCCCATAGGGTTGAGTGTTAATCACTTATAGATTTGAAGCTTTCGTGACTGCAAGGATTCATACTCTTAGTTCTTTCGGTAAAGTCACGTAGGTAAAAAATAAAATTAAAATTTTTACCTACGTGACTTTACCGAAAGTACTAAGAGTATGTTAATCACTTGGTCTCCCATAGGGTTCAGTGTTAATCACTGGGGCTCCATTGGGGTTAATGTTAATCACTGGGTCTCCCATAGGGTTCATTGTACCCACTGGGGCTCCCATAGAGTTGAGTGTTACTCACTGGGTCTCCCATAGGGTTCAGTGTTAATCACTGGGGCTCCCATAGGGTTGAGTGTTACTCACTGGGTCTCCCATAGGGTTCAGTGTTAATCACTGGGTCTCCCATCGGGTTGAGTGTTAATCACTGGATCTCCCATAGGGTTGAGTATTAATCACTGGGTCTCCCATAGGATTCAGTGTTAATCACTGGGGCTCCAATAGAGTTCAGTGTTAATCACTGGGTCTCCCATCGGGTTTAGTGTTAATTACAGGGGCTCCCATAGGGTTCAGTGTTAATCACAGACCCATAGATTCCTAAAACCCTAACCCTATAAACACCTAAGCCTCTATACCCCTAACCCTCTAAACCCCTATACTCCGAAAACTATAACCCTCTAAACCCCTTCACCCTTAATACCCTCACTTTTAATCCCATTAACCCTTGAACCCCTCACCCTCTAAACCCCTCACCCTCTAAACCCCTCACCCACTAAACCCCTATGCCTCTAAATCCAACCCCCTAACCCTTTGAACCCCTAACTTTCTCCAATCCCATAATAAAGGTTTTTTTTTGCGGTAAGATCGTGTGAATATAAATGTGTCTTAAAACCCATCACCACCCGACACAGCCAATTAATAAAGTTTGTCACGTGAACAAAAAGTGCCAATTAGTTTCTTCTTTAGCACATCGGTGTGTTGGAGACTAACCCAAATAAACCTTTATTATGAATAACCCCTCAACCCCATAACTCCCCCTTCGTCACCCCCCATGTCCCCCCTCACCCCCCTCACCCCCTTCACCCCCTTCACCCCCCTCGCCCCCCTCGCCTCCCCCAGCTGCTACTTCCGCTGAGGCCGGGGCGAGTGGAGGCGGCGCTGTGCATTGTGGGTGACGAGAGGCTGATTTGGATTCCCTCTCACGGCCACCGTCGGTGGCTCGCGAGCTTCTGAAGTGGCGGCTCGCTGGCTGGGCCTCCTCTACGTCGACTCAGCCAGAAGAAGGTGAGAACCAAGTGCGGTGTGGACACATCAGCAGTGGCTGTGGTGGGGGGGAGACAAAGGAGGCACCTGGCCTACAGGTGCCTCCTTTGTCTCCCTCCTCTCTCTCCCCGTGTCTCACTCCTCTCTCTCCCCGTGTCTCCCTCTCTCTCCCCGTGTCTCCCTCCTCTCTCTTCCCGTGTCTCCCTCCTCTCTCTCCCCGTGTCTCACTCCTCTCTCTCCCCGTGTCTCCCTCCTCTCTCTCCCCGTGTCTCCCTCCTCTCTCTCCCCGTGTCTCCCTACTCTCTCTCCCCGTGTCTCCCTCCTGTCTCTCCCCGTGTCTCCCTCCTCTCTCTCCCCGTGTCTCCCTACTCTCTCTCCCCGTGTCTCCCTCCTCTCTCTCCCCGTGTCTCCCTCTCTCTCCCCGTGTCTCACTCCTCTCTCTCCCCGTGTCTCCCTCCTCTGTCTCCCCGTGTCTCCCTCCTCTCTCTCCCCGTGTCTCCCTCCTCTCTCTCCCCGTGTCTCTCTCCTCTCTCTCCCCGTGTCTCCCTCCTCTCTCTCCCCGTGTCTCTCTCCTCTCTCTCCCCGTGTCTCCCTCCTTTCTCTCCCCGTGTCTCCCTCCTCTCTCTCCCCGTGTCTCCCTCCTCTCTCTCCCCGTGTCTCCCTCCTCTCTCTCTCCCCGTGTCTCCCTCCTCTCTCTCCCCGTGTCTCCCTCCTCTCTCTCCCCGTGTCTCCATCCTCCTTCTCCCCGTGTCTCCCTCCTCTCTCTCTCCCCGTGTCTCCCTCCTCTGTCTCCCCGTGTCTCCCTCTTCTCTCTCCGTGTCTCACTCCTCTCTCTCCCCGTGTCTCCCTCCTCTCTCTCTCCCCGTGTCTCCCTCCTCTCTCTCCCCGTGTCTCTCTCCTCTCTCTCCCCGTGTCTCCCTCCTCTCTCTCCCCGTGTCTCCCTCCTCTCTCTCCCCGTGTCTCCCTCCTCTCTCTCCCCGTGTCTCCCTCCTCTCTCTCCCCGTGTCTCCCTCCTCTCTCTCCCCGTGTCTCCTTCCTCTCTCTCCCCGTGTCTCCTTCCTCTCTCTCCACGTGTCTCCCTCCTCTCTCTCCCCGTGTCTCCCTCCTCTCTCTCCCCGTGTCTCCCTCCTGTCTCTCCCCGTGTCTCCCTCCTCTCTCTCCCCGTGTCTCCCTCCTCTCTCTCCCCGTGTCTCCCTCCTCTCTCTCCCCGTGTCTCCCTCCTCTCTCTCCCCGTGTCTCCCTCCTCTCTCTCCCCGTGTCTCCATCCTCTCTCTCCCCGTGTCTCCCTCCTCTCTCTCCCATGTCTCCATGTCCCCTTCTCTTTAGGTGGTGCAGGTTCAGGAGTTTACTGGCTGCACTCCGACCTTTGGCCTTGGCTGTCGCCCAAGTGGGATTGTCGCATAGCAGTCAACCCACAGCATCAGTATCTGTCCCATGACCTCCTCCTGCACCTAGCCTGGCACAGCAGTCAACCCATGACACCTGGCTCTGTCCCGTGACCTCCTCCTGCACCTAGCCTGGCACAGCAGTCAACCCATGGCACCTGGGTTGTTGTGATATCACCATCATGTAGTTGCAAATACGGCTGTTGTCGTTGTGAGTTTATAGGTTTGTGTGTGAGTAATGGTGCGTGTGTGACTTTCATGACGTGTGTGAGAGTAGGATGGTAGGGGTGTGTATCATGGTGAGTGTGTGGGTGTGTGAGTATTATGGTGAGTGTGTGGGTGTGTGAGTATTATGGTGAGTGTGTGGGTGTGTGAGTATTATGGTGAGTGTGGGTGTGTGAGTATTATGGTGAGTGTGGGGTTTGTGAGATGGCTGGCAATGTTGATGGGTGGTGATGATGATGCCTTGTGCTCGAGAATGGCACACTGAACTCTGAGTACCCTTCAAGTGCTGTCTGGTCCACATTGTAAAGGGCAGGACTTTTCCACCTGTTCTATATTTAAGAGCAACGTTGGTCACAACAATGTTGTTACTTCTTACAGCTGGAATTTATCCTAAGTACATGGAGAACCACATTGCAGCCATGTGATAGTTGATGTTGTGCAGTAAATGATGACCGGGCTGAGACCATTGACTCGCTAGACTTGAGAATCTGCTTTGATCACAGGTGACTGCCTGGATTCAATCCCAGGTACTCCGTGGTGCCAATTCAGTGCTGTGACCGCAAGGTCCATGGGCCACCTCTAAACACCCCCCACGCTAAAGACATAAGCAGCAACCTGTTTAGTGAGCAGCAGCAGCATTCTTTGAATATTTTTCCAAAGCAATTGGGATTGTGGAGCAGTGGCACAGTCCTGCATTTCCTTTCTCTTTAATCCACAGTGGAGCAGAGCACAGTGGAGACGTGGGGCAATAGAGCAGAGGAGCAATGGAGCAATGAGGCAGTGCAGCAAAGGAGCAGTGGGGCATTGGAGCAGTGGATCAGTGGATCAGTGGGGCAGATGAGGGGTGGATTTGTCATGAAGAAGGCGAATCACCTGAATATGTGCTCTGAAGAAGAACCATTTCCCAAAACGTCTCTATCTATATCCTTGTCCCGCCACACACACAGCCGGGACACCGCACACACGAGCCCCAAGGCACATTTAACCAACCCAGGCAGCACTCGCAAGCAATGCAACGTTACGTTGTGTCCTCATGTGTTGATTTCACAAAGTTTATAGTAACAACAGCAACAAAAATATTGATCCTAATTCTTAACCGGGTGGCCTTGAGACTTGGCACGTGCAGGTTTTGTTCATTGTCTGCACCAGACCCCTGCAGCTGTCTAATTCTGGGTCAGCTGCCCCTTACATGTCCTGGAAACCATGGTAAGGTCATCGCATGAGGACCGCCTGGATGAAAACCAGCATGGAAGGGGCCCAGTGTGGAGCCGGCTATGCTAATGGAATAGTCCCATGTGTGTGTGTGATGTGAGGTCTCCTGGCAGCAGTCATTTGCTGCAGTGCTGGCATCTGCTGCTCAGTTTCATTCCCCAGCTGTGGTCCCAGTGGCATCTTGGGTCGTGTGGTGATAGCAGTCACGGTTGGCACCGATCCACGACCACCACCCCTACTGGGCGGTGGACCTATCTCCACAAAGTAGCATGTGGCGGAGGAGTGAGGTGAACGCTCTCGCCATGCGAGCGAGGCCCCCTCGCTTCCTCTTCTTTTCGTGCATCTCCACCTGCACCTCCTCCATCTTCTCCTCCTCTGTCTCATCCTCTTCCATCCCCTCTTCTTCATCCTCCACCGCCATCTTCTCCTCTACCTCTTCTTCTTGTGCCATCTCTGTCTTCTTCTCCATCTTCTCCACTAGCACCATCTCTTCCTCCTTCATCTTCTCCTCCTCACCCTCCTGCACCACCATCTCCTCCACCCTCTTCTCTTCCTCCTCCGCCACTACCATTGTTTCCCCTTTGTCCGTAGTCTCCATCTCCTCCACCACGACCATCTGTTCATCCTTTGTTGTCTTCTTGTTCTCCATCTCCGTATTGTCTTTATCCTCTCCCTCCGTGCTCTCCTCCATTGTCACCATCACAATCTCGTCCTCCTTTGCCTTCTCTTCCTCTGATTTCTCCTCCTCCGTCTCTACTTCATCCTCCTTCATCTCCTTCACCTCTTCCTTCGTCTCCTTCTCCACAACCTCTGACTTCGCTTCAAAGGCCTGGAGAAGTGAGGAGGAGGGCTGCTTTAGCTCAGATCTGTTAAGAGACAAACACGACACCGTTCCACTTTCCTGCTACGGCAGACATCGCCATCTACTCAAGGTCCGGGGGTGGAATGTGTGGCGGATTCATTCGAGCTTAATAAGAACAGCAATAACGACATGGCCAGTGAGTGTGCTTCATATTGGCACTGTTATTCTCATGGGGCAAGGCTATCCTTGAGATAGGTTCAGCTGTGTCTCACACAGACTGTTGTGGTTTCACAGTAGTGGGTGGCGTTGCTGTGTCAATTTAGCCGAATCATTTTTAGTGACATTTTTACGTGTATTCTAATTGATCCCTTGGACATAATGGTCTACACATTAAAAATGACATCGGTGGAGATCATGAATGTCCACTGTGATGGAATGGGTGTGTATCTTTGTGGTCAATGCAGCGGCAGTAATAACCAGGGCAGGAAGCAAGATCTGAACTGTAAGTGGTGAGCGATGAGTGTGCGACCCTTTGGCTGCTTCAACCGATCCACGATTTCTATCAAATATCCGACAGTGATTTGAGGTCGACAGAGCCGCCTCCCTTGACGTCGAAGGCATCTCAGAGTGCATTGAGCACGATGAGCCACTCACATCTCACATCTCGCATCTCAACGCATTTGAAATTGGACACCCCTCCCAGTGGTCGCTGTCTCTGTGCATTACAAGGCAACTTGTCAGCTGGCCTGGAAACAGGCATGAGAGTGCGAAATTATCACGGTGGATGGAGGGTTAAATGGTGAAATATGGCCGCATCGTTATCTGGTCTCACTCAGAAACCAATTATGGAAAGTAAATCTGTCCACAGTATAGCGGAATGTACACGTGGGGTTTGCAGTGTCTGTATATTTTGTGAGTGCAGCAGGGCTGGAGCACCTGTGCCTCAGCAGCAGAAGGGACCTGGGTTTGATTTCCACGTTGGGCCACGTTATCTGTGTGGAATGTTCTGGGAGGATTCTGCAGCTTTCTCCCTGTAACTGAACCCACACAATGCAAATCGCTCAATTTGGATCACAAACAGCAGCAACTTTGTTACCAACTGCGAGCAAACTTGACAGGACCCTCCTGAAAAAAAGTATTGAGACTTAGTGAGGCTCATCCTGCGTAAACAAGCATGATAATAAATAAATGAAAATAAACACATGCAGAGTGGTTTACCGTTGCTCAGCGGCTCCAGAGTTTACTTTCTCTTCTTGGAAGCCCTCTTCTCCAAAGCTCGGAGCAATCGGGCCCTGCACAGGAGTGGTGGCGCTGGCGGTGTTGGCGGAGGTGGTGTTGGTGGTGGTGCTGCTGGTGGTAGCGGTCTGGAGCCAGTGTTGCTCGATCTTGGCGAGGCGCTTTTCCTCCATGAGGCACTTTTGCTCCACTAGACGCTTCTCCTCCATCAAGTGCTTCTGAAGTTTCACCTCAATGAGGCGCTTCTCCTGCATGAGACGTTTCTCCTCGACAAGCTTCACCTTGCAAAGGCAACTCTCAAGATGCTTCTTCTTCTCGAGATGCTTCAGCTCTACGAGACGCTTCACCTCAAAGAGGCGATTGTGTTCCTCCACCCGCCTCTCCTCTGAGACACTTCTCCTCTGAGGCACTTCTCTTCCTCCACCCGCTTCTCCTCTATGAGGCGTTTCTCCTCCATGAGGCGCTTGTCTTCCTTGACACGCTTAGCTTCTGAGGCGCTTCTCGTCATCGACACACTTCACAATGGCGAGACGCTTCTCCACCTCCAGATGCTTCTCCTCGAGACGCTTCACCTCACGAAGGCGCTTTTCCTCCATGAAGCGCGTTTCCTCAAGGAGGCGCTTTTCCATGACGCGTTTCACGTCATTGAGGATCTTGTTTCTAAGGCACTTCTGCTCCGCGAGGTGCTTCAGCTTGGCGAGGCGCTTCACTTCAATGGGGCGCTTCTCTTCCATGATGCGCTCCTCCATGAAGCGCTTCTCCATGGAGCGCTTCTCCTCAATGACGCGCTTCTCCATGAGGCGGTTCTTGAGGAGATTGTCTCGAAGGCATTTCTCTGGGATGTGCGTCACCCTGGCAAGGCGCTTCATCTCAATGAGGCGGTCTTCTTCCATGGTGCGTTTCTCCTTCGCAAGATGCTTGTTCTCCTGGAGACGCTTCACCCCGCTGAAGTTCTTCACCTCCCCAATGCTACTCTGTTCACGTGAAGAAAAGCACAGGACCGTTCAGACATGCACACGCAGGACAAAATTCATACTCCCAGGCACGCAAACATGGACGGGCACGTACACGAACAAAAATGCATACTCGCACATCTATGTACGAATGCAAACATGAACATTTACTCGTGCAAACATGCTAGAACACGTGAATATACACCACCTAATGTTAAAAAAATACATGTTACATCATATATTCTCACAAGTTCCATAAACGTACTGAAGGCTGTGTTAGTCTGCGACGAGTTCATGGCCATTGTTGGCAACAATCATTACGGGCAAAACATTTCCACAATATTCGATTGTAAAGATCTGGATGCCCATAATCTGGACAAATTTTACTTCAGCATCCATAGTAGGCAACTGGAATGGCAACTTCCAATCATCTCACAGACGGAATTCATGAGATTGCATGATATTATGATATTCTGTCTTCATTGGCAAAATAAATGGCAACGTGAAGTGCTTGCACGAGTGGAATATGGCAGGACGTGATGGTGGAGAGATGGAGTGATGGTGTCTGGAGATGGTGTTGTGATATGGAGGTGAAATTGTGGAATGTTCTGAAGAAATGGTGTCTTGTGATGGTACAGTGAGGGAAAAAAGTATTTGATCCCCTGCTGATTGTGTACGTTTGCCCACTGACAAAGAAATGATCAGTCTATAATTTTAATGGTAGGTTTATTTGAACATGGAGAGACAGTATAACAAAAAAATCCAGAAAAACGCATGTCAAAAATGTTATAAATTGATTTGCATTTTAATGAGGGAAATAAGTATTTGACCCCTCTGCAAAACATGACTTAGTACTTGGTGGCAAAACCCTTGTTGGCAATCACAGAGGTCAGACGTTTCTTGTAGTTGGCCACCAGGTTTGCACACATCTCAGGAGGGATTTTGTCCCACTCCTCTTTGCAGATCTTCTCCAAGTCATTAAGGTTTCGAGGCTGACGTTTGGCAACTCGAACCTTCAGCTCCCTCCACATATTTTCTATGGGATTAAGGTCTGGAGACTGGCTAGGCCACTCCACGACCTTAATGTGCTTCATCTTAAGCCACTCCTTTGTTGCCTTGGCCGTGTGTTTTGGGTCATTGTCATGCTGGAATACCCATCCACGACCCATTTTCAATGCCCTGGCTGAGCAAAGGAGGTTCTCACCCAAGATTTGACAGTACATGGCCCCGTCCATCGTCCCTTTGATGCGGTGAAGTTGTCATGTCCCCTTAGCAGAAAAACACCCCCAAAGCATAATGTTTCCACCTCCATGTTTGACGGTGGGGATGGTGTTCTTGGGGTCATAGGCAGCATTCCTCTTCCTCCAAACACGGCGAGTTGAGTTGATGCCAAAGAGCTCCATTTTGGTCTCATCTGACCACAACACTTTCACCCAGTTGTCTTCTGAATCATTCAGATGTTCATTGGCAAACTTCAGACGGGCATGTATATGTGCTGTTTTGAGCAGGGGGACTTTACGGGCGCTGCAGGATTTCAGTCCTTCACGGCGTAGTGTGTTACCAACAGTTTTTTTGGTGACTATGGTCCCAGCTGCCTTGAAATCATTGACAAGATCCTCCCGTGTAGTTCTGGGCTGATTCCTCACCGTTCTCATGATCATTGCAACTCCACGAGGTGAGATCTTGCATGAAGCCCCAGGCCGAGGGAGATTGACAGTTCGTTTGTGTTTCTTCCATTTGCGAATAATCGCACCAACTTTTGTCACCTTCTCACAAGCTGCTTGGCGATGGTCTTTTAGCCCATTCCAGCCTTGTTGAGGTCTACAATCTTGTCCCTGACATCCTTGGAGAGCTCTTTGGTCTTGGCCATGGTGGAGAGTTTGGAATCTGATTGATTGCTTCTGTGAACAGGTGTCTTTTATACAGGTATTAAGCTGAGATTAGGAGCACTCCCTTTAAGAGTGTGCTCCTAATCTCAGCTCGTTACCTGTATAAAAGACACCTGGGAGCCAGAAATCTTTCTGATTGAGAGGGGGTCAAATACTTAATTCCCTCATTAAAATGCAAATCAATTTGTAACATTTTTGACATGCGTTTTTCTGGATTTTTTTGTTGCTGTTCTGTCTCTCACGGTTCAAATAAACCTACCATTAAAATTATAGACTGATTATTTCTTTGTCAGTGGGCAAATGTACAAAATCAGCAGGGGATCAAATACTTTTTTCCTCACTGTACATAAGCAACAGCCTATATCGTGAGCAGCAGCATACTTTGAATACTCTGTAAAAAAAATAAATTTTTGAGTGGTGCCACAATTCTTCAATTGCTTTATCATACCTCTGGTAGCAGGAATAATTTCTACAAGACCGAGTTCTAGAGAGCCCCTTTAGACGATATTTTGGTCTACTCTTCCACATTGGGCAGTTGTTTTAGAAGAGGAAGGAGTACCCAAACCTAAACCCTCCACACGCACCTTGCTGTTCGATTGTGGCGTACCCATTTCTACTGCTAGGTGGACAGAGGCAGGGGGGTTTAAGAAACTCAACTATTTGTTTCAACTACTGTGGCAGAAGGGGAACAGAGGGGCAGAGGTGCAGTGGAGAAGAAGGGCAGTGGAGCATTGGACCTGAGGAGAAGTTGGACAGTGGAGCAGAGGGACAGTGGAGCAGAGGGGGCAGTGCGGCAAAGGGGCAGAGGGAAAGAGGTCAATGGGGCAGTGGGGTAGTGGAGTAGAGTGGCATTCAGACACTGTCTTTCCGACAGACCTGTTCTTCACCTGAGGACGGCTGCTTGCGTTGTGGCCGAAACGTCGCGAGAATTGTATTTTATTATGTTTTATTTTTATTATTCTATTATTTCACTTCTAAGTGACTTTACCGAAAGAACCAAGAAGATAGAGTGGCAGTGTTGTGCAGGAGGCGATTCACCTAAATATATTTTCCTACCACTATTTGTATTTGCTCTGAAGAAGGACCATTTCCCAAAACGTCTCTCATATGTTTGTCCTTGTGTAATGACAGTTACACCTGTTGACATGACAAAGTGACACGTGCTGTCCTGGGAAGGCATTTACGGGTACAGGCACAGAAGTAACAGCCAATCAGGGAAGGAGGCGTATCTGGGGCAAAGGAAACAGGTGGGGTTAGCCAAAATGCTCCGGGAACCTGCTTGAAGGTTCCACGAGAGGGCGTGGCTGGAGGCGGGGCTTAGCCACACCTGGGGGAATATAATGGGGAGCGGACCCAGAGTTCAGGGCTCGTGTGGGGTCCTGGCTGTGTCGCTGTTCACCGAAAACTCTCTCCGTCGTCTGGCCACGTGGAAGATCTCCTGAATGGTTCCATCGCCGTCATCATCATGCCGCCAGCCAGCGGCGAGATGAGTGAGGGCGAGGGGACCACGCTGAGTGATTGGCTCTGCGTGCAGCCAGTAGAGGTGTTATTGCCTAGAGTTATATTCAGTGAGAGGAAGAACCAGTGTTGGCCTGAATTGTGCCCACTGTGAGAAATAAAGAAGAAGTACCCTCTACGTGACGTGTTGAAGAAATCGCTCATTACACTTGTACTGCCACACACACAGCTGGGACACCTCACATCCGAGCCAAGACACATTTACCCAACACAGACAGCACTTGCAAGCAATTCAACGTTATGTTGTGTCGTCATGGGTTTATTTCACAAAGTTTATATAGTACCAGCAACAACAATGGTATTGAATCTTATTCTTTACATGAGTGGCCCTGGGGCTTGCCACGTGGCAGGTTTCGTCAATTGTCTGTACCAGACCCCTCTAGCTCTCTAATCCTGGGTCAGCTGCCCCTTCCATGTCCTGGAAACCATGGCAAGGTCACCCCATGAGGACTGCCTGGATGAAAACCAGCATAGAAGGGGCCCAGGATAGGGACGGCTATGTTTTTTGGCTAGTCCCGTGTGTGTTTGTTGTGTGAGGTGTCTTGATAGCAGTCGTTCTCCACTGTAGTCCTGGCATCTGCTGCTCAGATTCCTTCCACAGCTGTGGTCCCAGTGGCACCGTCTCTCCGGCGAACCATGTGGTGTGTGTGTGACGAGTATCACAGGGTGTGTGGGTGGGTGGGTGGCATGTATCACTGGGTGGGTGGGTAGTCTGGTGATAGTGGTCATGGTTGGCAGCGATCCACGACCACAACAACCACCCCTACTGTGTGGTGGACATGCCACCACAAAGCAGCACGCGGCGGAGGAGTGAGGTGATCGCTCTCGCCACGCGAGCAAGGCCCCCTCGCTTCCTCTTCTTTCCCTGCATCACCACCTCCACCACCTGCACCTCCTCCACCTCCTGCTTTGTCTCGTCCTCCATCTCCTCCTCTTCATCCTCCACCACCATCTTCTCTCCATTCTCTGTCTTCTCCATTCTCTCCTCTTGTTCCTCCTCAACCTCCTCGTGCTCCACCACTTCCACCTTCTCTTCCTGTTCCACCTCTGTCTTCTTCTCTATCTTCTCTGCTTGGAAGCACTCTTCTCCAAAGCTTGGAGCAATCAGGCCCTGCACAGGAATGTCAGAGGTGGATGCGGGGGCGGTGGTGATGGCAGCGGTGGTGGTGGCGGTCATGGCGGTGGTGGCGGTAGCGGTCGTGGCGGTCGTGGCGGCGGCAGCGGTGGTGGTGGTGGTTACTGCGGTGGTTGTGGTGGCGGAAGTGGTGGCGGTGGTGGTGGCGGCAGCGGTGGTGGCGGCGGCGGTGGTGGTGGCGGCGGCGGCGGTGGTGGTGGCGGTGGCGGTGGCAGTGGTGGTGGTGGCGGTGGTGGTGGCAGTGATGGCGGTGGATGCGGTGGTGGCAGCAGCGGTTGCGGTGGTGGTTACTGCGGTGGTGGTGGTGGTGGTGGTGGCGGCGGGAGCGGTGGCGGTGGTGGTGGTGGCGGCGGTGGTGGTGGCGGTGGTGGCGTTGGCGATGGTGGCGTTGGCAGGGGAGGTTGTGGCGGTGGTGGCAGTGGTGGTGGCAGTGGTGACGGCGGTGGCGGTGGTGGTGACGGCGGTGATGGCGGTGGTGGTGGCAGTGGTGGCGGTGATGGCGGTGGTGGCGGTGGTAGCATTGCTGGCGAGGTGCTGCTCCTGCTCAAGGCGCTTATCCTCCTCGACGCGTTTCACGTTGGCGAGACACTCATCCTCCTCCTCCAGATTCTTCTCCTCAGGACACTTCATCTCGAGATGATGCTTCTTATCAATGAAGTACTTCACTTTAAAGAGGCGCTTTTCGAGGAGATAGTCTCGGAAGCACTTCTCCTCTGTGCGGCACTTCGCCCTGGCAATGCGCTGCACCTCAAAGAGGCGCTCCTCTTCCATAGTGCATCTTTCTTTGCCAAGGTTTTTTTCCTGGAGATGCTTCACCCCGCTGACGTCCTTCAACTCCCCAATTATCCTCTGATCAAGCAAAGATAAAAAAGGAACATTGAGACATGCACATGCAAGCAAACATTCATACCCACAGGCACGCAAACGTGGACGTGCACATGAACCCAAACAAAAAAACATACTCACACATGTATGTACAGATGCAGCCATCCACATTCAGTCATTCAAACTTGCTTAGTACACACTTGAATATACACTATCACCTGATGTTAACACAGTGCCTTATCCATCAATACTTGTATCACATTGTACGTTTAGTACTAACCCCTAAATATCCCAACTTCTATAGAATGAAAAAACATGTTACATCCTCATATATCCTCATAAACCCCATGCATGCACTAAAGACTTTGCTCGATTGTGACGGTTTCATAGCAATTGTTGGCAATAATCATCACTGTCAATAGTTTTCACAGAATGTTCCATTATAAATATCTGGAAGCCCATACTCTGGACAAACTTCACTGCAGCGCCCATAGTGGGGAACTGGAATGGCAACTTGCAATCAACTCACAGACATAATTCATGTGACTGCCTGATATCATTCTGTCTTCATTGGTAATAAATGGCTACTTCAAGTGCCTGCATGAGTGGGACGGTGAAGAGATGCGGTGATGGTGTCGGGACATGGTGTTGTGATATGGAGAGGAGAAGTAGTGGAATGTTCTCGAGAGATGGTGTATTGTGAAGGTATAGAGGCATGATGAGGCTCTAATATGGTGTATTGAATTGGTGGTCGTGTAGTGTGATGAGAAATGTGATGGTGAGAGTTGGTGTCGTGATATTTTGGTGTGGATGGTGTGGTGACATGGTGTGCTAGTTTTCGAGACAATGTCGTGTGTTTTAACCCTACAGACCCCATACACATCGTGCTCTCTTTTAGCCCCGCCCCCCCTCCCAATACGTTCCATTCATTGGCTACCACATTCTGATAAGCTCCTCCCCCCTCCTTAACTTGTATTTAAGAACTTGCATCTTGGAATCCCTGCCTCACTTGATACAGCAAATTCAGCTGTGACGGTCCCACCTGGGATGGAGACTTGTGTTGCCTCCGAAACGTCGTGATTTTTATTATTTTATTTTTATTAATTTTTATTTAATTTTATACCTACGTGACTTTACCGAAATAACTAAGAGTATGAATCTTTGCAGTCACGAAAGCTTCAAATCTAGAACCCATACACACCTTTGGGGAGCGATTCTTGTAACTTTGGCCTGGGAAAGGGTCCACCTTATCCATAACGTCCCCCCACGTGGTCGACTGGCACGCCGACTCCCGGGCTATGAAGAACAGAAAATTCATTCCAAGGACGAGTAATGAATTAGAGAACGAAGGACATGGAGTTTCACAGAACTCATTTTGAGATCCCAGTAATTACCTCTTACCACCAACAGGACCTGCTATTGAGAAATATTCATCACATGGCAGTAAAACTTTACAAGTCATGTTTTTGTCGGCATTTTGAGACCGTAAATTACATAAGCTTGAAACCCCAGTTTGAACAAAGATGGCAGAAACTCAAATCTAAACCCATCCTCTTTGCCACACTTGATCATTACGTCTTCCCATTACCACCAAGCCATGTCTACGAAAAATCATTTATTAAGGAGCCTCCTCCTCCGCATATAATTTATGTGATGCAGGTATCTGGGACTTACCCTCATAGTCATCCAAGATCTCAGCCCACGTGATTTGTCCGTCCATGTTGTTGGGAAGGAGTAGATTTTGTTTGAAGTTGGATGGCCTGTGGAGGTTGGAACAACGCTCAGATTTAGCAACCTTTTGAATCACTCATCCTCTTAATTAATACATATTTGAACACTCATTGTACCAATCTGATCACTATCGTGACTATACTCTGGGGTTTTTTTTTTTGTAAAGTCACGTAGGTAAAAATAGATAAATAATAAAAATAAATAACAAACATTTATCGAAATAATAATAGAAATAAAATATCACGACGTTTCGGAGGCAACACAAGCTTCCTTCATCAGGTGTAAAAAGGCACAGCTAAATAGCTGACTTAACAATGATATTTCACCTCTAATCCAGACATGCATGTTCATGTACAGCCCATTTGTATTAATCGACTGCTTGATAAATGACCCATATGCATTGTAGGTCATTAGGGTCATATGACCATACTTAAATGATTTGTTATAATACGAGCATGACGTCGTAGGTCACTTGATGTCAGAGGTACCACCCATGTGGCTGTGACACCACAGATTGGAGGCAACTCTGGCAGCGTCTAGGGTCTGAACTTAAAGGCAGATTCCTCCCCAATTGTTGAATAACATTCAGTACATATAATGTAGGGCACAATTGTACCAGCAATCAGAACACAATAATTGTAGACATGTTATTAATATTCTATGAGATTTAAACGGATTAGTTATACTCGTTTTAAATGCTGACTCGCTTGGGGTCTAAACAACGACAGTAACAGCAACATTTCAGGGAATGCCAAGTATCCTAACAGTTCTACATTGAATTTATATTTAAAGCATTCGTGACTGCAGGGATTCATATTATTGGTTCTTTCGGTGAAGTCACATAGAAGGGAAACAATAAAATAATATGAATATAAAACAATACAATTATCACGACGTTTCGACTGCAACACAAGCAATCATCGTTAGGTGTGAAATCCACAGCAAGATTGCTGAAAATTGAATTATGAACATATAAAAATAATGAAGCTTTAGTTTGTAGTCGAAATGTAAAATAAAAAGAAACCACATTCATCGTCAACAGGGTCGCTCACCTCGTTGAGGATTCGCTCTCAAAAGGCTTCTTCTGCTGCTCCCTCGTGTGCATTCCTCTCGACTGTGGGTGGAGGCGTGGCTGTGACGTAACAGAGGTGACGTCACTACCGCGAGGCTCCGCCCCCCACGATCCCGGCTGGCGCATCACGTGGTGCAGTGCTGGTTGTGCGCGGGACCGGAAACAGTTTTTTATGTAGTTTATACTTTAGTTTTCTACGTGGTTGTTTAGTAACTGCAGCTACATATCATTAACATTCCTTTGCTTTGTTAATGCTACTTCCTGCACCCCCCTTGGTGCTGCTGATCCTGCATAATGCATGGGCATAATATGACTTTGAAACCCCCCCGCCCACCTCCTACGCATTTGCCATGAATATGCTAAATTCCTCTTCATATGCACATTCCTTTGTTAAGGCTCTCTTCTTCTTCCACCTCCAACTCAGCTTATATATAAGCCCCTAGCTTGGCATTGTCTCATTCTTCACCTGTGAGGTGGTTCAATTCCTGATTTTACTCTCGTGGTTAAGTGGTCTTGTTGAGCTGAAGTTGGAGAAAGTCTGTGACAACAACTTTGCTCAATATTTTAAACATGTTCTTTAATTTTTATGATTGTGTAATAAATTAATTCTCTTCAAATAGTAGGTTTCAGAGTGTGCGTGGATTGCACGTTCGTTGTTCCTGTGTTTGATGGCTTGGACTTCTGGACGAATGGCTTCAGTGTAAAAGGACGTCAAATGGGAAATCGACGTTTAAGTGTTTGATTTTAAGAATATATTTTAACTGTTGAATTCCTATTGGGAAATAATTTGCCTAGTTCCTTTCCTGTTTGAGCATGCGTATTAATAAAGATTTCGATACGAGTATTAACGTGAGTTTTCTTGCAGATTAATAAAGACCTGATTTGTTTTTAAAGATGACTGATCGTACGTTATTGCTACCATATCCTTCCCTAAAAAAACGGATGAGAAGACATACACACACGAGTGTGCATCCAAACACGACTGTTTCACACACGAGTGTGCATGTGTTTCTATGAGTTTTAACGTTAATATACTTGAAGAACAATAAAGACCTGCTATGTTAAAGATGATCGTCCCTTATTGCTACATGACAACCCGTACTAGTTGGCTTTGTCGGGTGGTGGCGGGTTTCAAATACACATTTGTATATTTAAGCGATCTAACCCAAAAAACCTTTAACATGAACATTATAATAAACCACGCTTACAAGCTAAACCATTCGGATGATTATTCAAAGTTCATGGCAGAATTTTTAATATAAAACACTCGTTTTCTAGAAACACCCCGCTCAACACGATTGTCCTTAAATATATTTATAAAACAAAGTCAGTACAGTATAAACTTGCACATCTTATTCCAAATCAATCTCGAGATCACCAAGTTTGATACTTCAGACTGTATGTCACTTTATCATCCTCTAAACTTGCAGCAGTTTAGAGGACATTGGGGGGTGAATATTAGCAAATTAACACGAATCATGGAATTATGCATGGAGATGCACATCCTTATTCAAACGGAAGTGTACAATTATGCAGTGAGATGTACATATGTATTATGTTGCTAGATATGCGGATTGTTCATGAAAAAAATTACAATTGAATGCAAAGTCCATGATAGACCAAGTCGAGAACAAAGGATTTGGATGCTAGAGCGAAGTTATAAGGGGCTTAAAATCAGACCTCAAGGTCATTTCGAGAGGAATTTTGCTGAGGATAGACGCTCGACTCCTCGCTCTGCAGATAACCCTTTTTCCACGAGACCCAGCCTGGCGAGCACGATTGCTTGGCGACTGGTTGGCGACGTCGCTTCGGGACAGTTCGTGGCAATCTCTTCAGACGGGTTACAGGGACATCGATCCGCCGTGCATCCACAAGTAAGTGTCTTTGTTAGTGGATAAACTGGTAATCGCGTGTGTAGTCCGACTTACGAGACGTAACTGTGTCTCGGTTAGACGTTGGTAAGAGTTTTCTTCCTGGCGATTTGAGCCAGACATCCACGCAGCTTAGAGGGCGCCTTTTGCTCTCAACAACATCCGCGACAGTTTCTCTGCTCTGAAGAATGGAGCAGAAAAACTCTCCACAGCGCCACGCACACACGGGTAAAAAGCCATTCAATTGCTCTGTTTGTGTGAAGGCATTTGCCCGTAAAGCAGATCTTCACAGGCACCAGAAAACACACACGGGCGAAAAGCCTTTCAATTGCTCTGTTTGTGAGAAGTCATTTTCACGGAAATCAAATCTTCACAGTCACCAGAAAACACACTCGGGTGAGAAGCCATTCAAGTGCTCTGTGTGTGAGAAGGCATTTGCCCGTAAAGCAGAACTTCACATTCACCAAAAAACACACGGGCGAGAAGCCGTTCAATTGTTCTGTGTGTGGGAAGGCATTTGCAGATTCATCAAATCTTCACCGTCACCAAAAAACACACTCGGGCGAGAAGCCGTTCAATTGCGCTGTGTGTGAGAAGGCATTTGTACAGAAATCACATCTTCACAGTCACCAGAAAACACACACGGGCGAGAATCCATTCAATTGCTCTGTGTGTGAGAAGACATTTGCACATAAATCACATCTTCACAGTCACCAGAAAACACACACGGGCGAGAAGCCGTTCAATTGCTCTGTGTGTGGTAAGGCATTTGCATGGAAATCAAATCTTCACAGTCACCAGAAAACACACACGGGCGAGAAGCCATTCAAGTGTTCTCCGTTGGAAATGACACGGTCATCAACCCGAAACAAGCATGAGAAGATCCGCAATGATAGGGAAGTGAAATCAAAAGGTGAAATACAAAGTGCTGCAATGAGTCCAGAAAAAAATGCATCTTTCGAACCTATGCAGGTGGATCCTGAGAGATGCGTGGATGTAGTGGATGTAATGAGTCCTGACGACAATTCCTCTTTCGACCCCATGCAGTTTGATCTTGCGAGATGGCTGGATGTACTGAGCCCTTACGACAATTCCTATTTCGACCCCATGCAGGTTGATAATGAGAAATGGCTGCTGGAGTGGCTGGATAATCAAAGTATGGAGTACTTCTGTTAACTGTTGAAGTCTTGGGATGTGCATGTTTGTGTATCAATGTATTAGGTGTAATTGATTATATCAGTGATTTCCAGCACTACTCCAAGCTAGTGTAATTATTTTAACAAAACCGTTTGATTGCTCTGTGTGTTGGAAGCATTTTCACGGTCAGCAACACTTCGCAGGCATCATCAAGAAAGAGTAAAAATGTTGTCATGAGTTCTAAACGAAATTCCTCTTTCGACCCCATGCAGTTGCATCCTGAGAGATGGCTTGATGTAGTGGATTGGCTGGAGAGTCATATTCGTGTCTCTTATATATTTCTTTCGGTGATTTCTAGGACTTCAAGCTAGAGTGATGTTGTGAATGCTCTATAATGTGTTCAGATGAATGTCTTCCTTTTCAGTTCCAGAAGTGTTCACTGATGTCATAATGACAACAATTTTATACTTCGATAGATACATTCCTTCGTCTCGTCGTTAGATCATCGGGGCTGTTAAATATGTGGTGTTTATGGTAGAAGTTGCCATGTGTTGTCATCTTCTCACTGCTACTGATCTGGGTGTGCCGTCTTGTTTTAGGATTTGCCCATTCCTGTTATTCATTTTGTCGTGGTGTTTATGTTGAATTCCGCGTCTTGAGTGTTGAGGTTTATTCTAGACTTCGTCACGTTAAGATGGTGCTTTATCATCCGATCGGATTACTTGTTGATGTGGTGTGATGCGCAGTGGTTGTGAGGTGGTTCAATTCCTGATTTTACTCTCGTGGTTAAGTGGTCTTGTTGAGCTGAAGTTGGAGAAAGTCTGTGACAACAACTTTGCTCAATATTTTAAACATGTTCTTTAATTTTTATGATTGTGTAATAAATTAATTCTCTTCAAATAGTTGGTTTCAGAGTGTGCGTGGATTGCACGTTCGTTGTTCCTGTGTTTGATGGCTTGGACTTCTGGACGAATGGCTTCAGTGTAAAAGGACCTCAAATGGGAAATCGACGTTTAAGTGTTTGATTTTAAGAATATATTTTAACTGTTGAATTCCTATTGGGAAATAATTTGCCTAGTTCCTTTCCTGTTTGAGCATGCGTATTAATAAAGATTTCGATACGAGTATTAACGTGAGTTTTCTTGCAGATTAATAAAGACCTGATTTGTTTTTAAAGATGACTGATCGTACGTTATTGCTACCATATCCTTCCCTAAAAAAACGGATGAGAAGACATACACACACGAGTGTGCATCCAAACACGACTGTTTCACACATGAGTGTGCATGTGTTTCTATGAGTTTTAACGTTAATATACTTGAAGAACAATAAAGACCTGCTATGTTAAAGATGATCGTCCCTTATTGCTACATGACAACCCGTACTAGTTGGCTTTGTCGGGTGGTGGCGGGTTTCAAATACACATTTGTATATTTAAGCGATCTAACCCAAAAAACCTTTAACATGAACATTATAATAAACCACGCTTACAAGCTAAACCATTCGGATGATTATTCAAAGTTCATGGCAGAATTTTTAATATAAAACACTCGTTTTCTAGAAACACCCCGCTCAACACGATTGTCCTTAAATATATTTATAAAACAAAGTCAGTACAGTATAAACTTGCACATCTTATTCCAAATCAATCTCGAGATCACCAAGTTTGATACTTCAGACTGTATGTCACTTTATCATCCTCTAAACTTGCAGCAGTTTAGAGGACATTGGGGGGTGAATATTAGCAAATTAACACGAATCATGGAATTATGCATGGAGATGCACATCCTTATTCAAACGGAAGTGTACAATTATGCAGTGAGATGTACATATGTATTATGTTGCTAGATATGCGGATTGTTCATGAAAAAAATTACAATTGAATGCAAAGTCCATGATAGACCAAGTCGAGAACAAAGGATTTGGATGCTAGAGCGAAGTTATAAGGGGCTTAAAATCAGACCTCAAGGTCATTTCGAGAGGAATTTTGCTGAGGATAGACGCTCGACTCCTCGCTCTGCAGATAACCCTTTTTCCACGAGACCCAGCCTGGCGAGCACGATTGCTTGGCGACTGGTTGGCGACGTCGCTTCGGGACAGTTCGTGGCAATCTCTTCAGACGGGTTACAGGGACATCGATCCGCCGTGCATCCACAAGTAAGTGTCTTTGTTAGTGGATAAACTGGTAATCGCGTGTGTAGTCCGACTTACGAGACGTAACTGTGTCTCGGTTAGACGTTGGTAAGAGTTACTTCCTGGCGATTTGAGCCAGACATCCACGCAGCTTAGAGGGCGCCTTTTGCTCTCAACAACATCCGCGACAGTTTCTCTGCTCTGAAGAATGGAGCAGAAAAACTCTCCACAGCGCCACGCACACACGGGTAAAAAGCCATTCAATTGCTCTGTTTGTGTGAAGGCATTTGCCCGTAAAGCAGATCTTCACAGGCACCAGAAAACACACACGGGCGAAAAGCCTTTCAATTGCTCTGTTTGTGAGAAGTCATTTTCACGGAAATCAAATCTTCACAGTCACCAGAAAACACACTCAGGGGAGAAGCCATTCAAGTGCTCTGTGTGTGAGAAGGCATTTGCCCGTAAAGCAGAACTTCACATTCACCAAAAAACACACACGGGCGAGAAGCCGTTCAATTGTTCTGTGTGTGGGAAGGCATTTGCAGATTCATCAAATCTTCACCGTCACCAAAAAACACACTCGGGCGAGAAGCCGTTCAATTGCGCTGTGTGTGAGAAGGCATTTGTACAGAAATCACATCTTCACAGTCACCAGAAAACACACACGGGCGAGAATCCATTCAATTGCTCTGTGTGTGAGAAGACATTTGCACATAAATCACATCTTCACAGTCACCAGAAAACACACACGGGCGAGAAGCCGTTCAATTGCTCTGTGTGTGGTAAGGCATTTGCTTGGAAATCAAATCTTCACAGTCACCAGAAAACACACACGGGCGAGAAGCCATTCAAGTGTTCTCCGTTGGAAATGACACGGTCATCAACCCGAAACAAGCATGAGAAGATCCGCAATGATAGGGAAGTGAAATCAAAAGGTGAAATACAAAGTGCTGCAATGAGTCCAGAAAAAAATGCATCTTTCGAACCTATGCAGGTGGATCCTGAGAGATGCGTGGATGTAGTGGATGTAATGAGTCCTGACGACAATTCGTCTTTCGACCCCATGCAGTTTGATTCTGCGAGATGGCTGGATGTACTGAGCCCTTACGACAATTCCTATTTCGACCCCATGCAGGTTGATAATGAGAAATGGCTGCTGGAGTGGCTGGATAATCAAAGTATGGAGTACTTCTGTTAACTGTTGAAGTCTTGGAATATGCATGTTTTTGTATCAATGTATTAGGTGTAATTGATTATATCAGTGATTTCCAGCACTACTCCAAGCTAGTGTAATTATTTTAACAAAACCGTTTGATTGCTCTGTATGGTGGAAGCATTTTCACGGTCAGCAACACTTCGCAGGCATCATCAAGAAAGAGTAAAAATGTTGTCATGAGTCCTAAACGAAATTCCTCTTTCGACCCCATGCAGTTGCATCCTGAGAGATCGCTTGATGTAGTGGAGTGGCTGGAGAGTCATATTCGTGTCTCTTATATATATATGTCGGTGATTTCTAGGACTTCAAGGGAGAGTGATGTTGTCAATGCTCTATAATGTGTTCAGATGAATGTCTTCCTTTGAAGTTCCAGAAGAGTTCACTAATTTCAGAATGACAACTATTTTATACTTCGATAGATACATAGCCTCGTCTCGTCGTTGGATCATCGGGGCTGTTAAATGTGTGCTGTTTATTGTAGAAGGTGTGTTGTCATCTTCTCACAACAATTTTATACTTTGGACGAATGGCTTCAAGCGAAAAAGACGTCAAAGGGGAAATCGACGTTTACGTGTTTGATTTTAAGAATATATTTTAACTGTTTGAGCATGCGTATTAATAAAGATTTCGATACGAGTATCAACGTGAGTTTTCTTGCAGATTAATAAAGACCTGATTTGTTTTTAAAGATGGCTGATCGTACGTTATTGCTACCATATCTTTCATAATCAACGTTTTTGGGTTTAGATCGCGTTATTTATAAATGTGTCGTAACCCTCCACCACCCGACACGGCCAATCAGTAAAAATGTGTCACGTTGACAAAAGACAAATAGTTCACTGCTTTAGCCCACCGGTGTGTTGAAGCCACAACATTTACAATTTGAGTACGACTTTTGTCAACGTGACACATTTTTACTGATTGGCCGTGTCGGGTGGTGGAGGGTTACGACACATTTATAAATAACGCGATCTAAACCCAAAAACGTTGATTATGAATAACATTGGTCGCGAAAGCCTACGTGTTATACCATATCTTTCCTTAAAAAACGACTCATGAGAAGACATACGAACACGAGTGTGCATCCAAACACGACTGTATATACAGCGGTGTGCATTCACACACGAGTGTGCATGTGTATCTACGAGTTTTAACGTTAATATACTTGCAGAACAATAAAGACCTGCTATGTTAAAGATGACTGATCGTCCCTTATTGCTACAATGTTCATAGCGAACACGTGTGGAGGCGAGTTTCAGGTGAAGCATCTCCATCACACAAGTTTACCCTTACCTGGCAGCATCGTGGCAGTCCGCTGGTCACACTCACTACGTCACACTCACGAGCTGTAGAGGCGGGGCTCTGTCTGCTCAGTGGCGCTGTTTTCATTAATTTAGCACCACGAGCGGGGAGTCTCATCCCTGTAGTTCCCTGTTGTGGTGGCGCATTCCTACCACGTTGCCCCTCATTTCTTTGTATGACACAATATAAAAATAATTTCTTTGTTCCAATACATAATCACACACGAGTACACATACACTCCCATGTACACACACCCACACACGAGTGGACATACACAGCACTGTTGAAACATACACGAATGTGCATACACACTACTTCATACATACACACATGCATACAAGTGCGCATACACACACGAGTGTACATACACAGCAGTGTACGTACAAAGGGATTGCGTTCTACTACACGAACAAATGTGCGAACAAATGATTGTACATACCTATACACACACATTCACGCATGTACATATCCACATCAACGAGTGTAAATAAACACACGAGTGGACATACACAGAAGTACAGATCCATGTACATACAAACAGTAGTATACTTGGAAAGTGGGGTTTTGTGATTATTTTCACAGGTTAAGCTGACGATATGAATCTTAGATGCCCCACAACATTGAAGTACGTTATGCTATTGACAGAAAAGCATGCGATTCTTATTAATTTTCTGTTTCCACTGCAAACGCTTGGAATTATTAACAATTTCGATGTATTGAATGCTTCCCCTATCTCCTCATTTTGATGCTGCTAATCCTGCATAATGCACGGACATAAGTAGTACTAATCACATACCTGCATTTCCCATATCCCCTCCCTTTGATGCTGCTAATCCTGCATAATGCACGGGCATAAGTATTACTAATCACATACCTGCATCTCCCATACCCCCTCCCTTTGATGCTGCTAATCCTGCATAATGCACGGGCATAAGTATTACTAATCACATACCTGCATCTCCCATATCCCCTCTCTTTGATGCTGCTATTCCTGCATAATTCACGGCCTTGCTTTCATCCCTCAACTGATATTCATCTTTTTTGGATGCATGAGCAACCACCACCGCTCGCCTCCCGTTGATTGGGAGGTGAGCCCACGGTAGCCTGGGGCTTAGAGATTTCCACACCTTACGCCACGCTACCACGCCCCCTTGATTAGTTTTTTTTCTCAGAAGACGAGCCCCCTGTTGTTTGGCATTACCCAGCCACGAGTAAAGTTCGGAAAAAAGAATCCGCTACCGCATCCGCGGTGCCGGACGGTAACGCTGGATGTGAGCAATGTCCTGGAGGGAAGGCTCGTAGCCACCACAGAGGCCCACGAGGTCTCTGGACGGGTGCGAGGCGCTGGTAACCTTTCCATTTTTAATGCAATTATCATTAAAAAAAACATCCAAAATATTAAACACATACACACGAGTTTAACATTTAGGATTTCGGGACCAATAACATCCATAATAGAGGTTGTTAGGTTAGATCGCTGAAGTATATGAATGTGTCTTTAAAATAAAACATTAAATAAATGCATGCCGACAAAAGGCTGCGTACTTCATAAGAGCGCAGCTGCGTGGTCAACACATCTATCTTATATATAAGGAACGAAACAGTGAGACTTCCCAAATCTGGCTGTCGACTGATGAAGCTAGTTTTAATTACAGGCGAAACGTCGTACTCAGATTGTAAATGTTGTGGCTTGGCTCTTCAACAAACCGGTGTGCTGTACTAGTGACAAATATGCATGTTCTGTTTACGTGACAACCCTTACTAGTTGGCTTTGTCGGGTGGTGGCGGGTTCCAACGACACATGTATATATTTAAGCGATCTAACCCAAAAAACCTCTAATATGGACATCATAATAAACCACGCTTACATTCAGATGATTATTCAAAGTTCATGGCAGAAATTATAATATAAAAACACTCGTTTCTAGAAGCACCCCGCTCAACACGATTGTCCTTAAATATATTTATTAAACAAAGTCAGTACAGTTACACTTGCACATCTTATTCCAAATCAAGCTCGAGATCACCAATTTTTGATATTTCAGACTGTATGTCGCTTTATCATCCTCTAAACTTGCAGCAGTTTAGAGGACATTGGGGAGTGAATATTAGCAAATTAACACGAAGCACGGAATTATGCATGGAGATGCACATTCTTATTCAAACGGAAGTGTACAATTATGCAGTGAGATGTACATACGTATTATGTTGAAATGCAAATATGGGATTAGTCACTACTTGTGGAATGCGTAGGAGGTGGGCGGGGGGTTTCAAAGTCATATTATGCCCGTGCATTATGCAGGATTAGCAGAATCAAAGGGAGGGAGTAGGGTTAGCATTAATAAAGGGAAGGAATGTTAATAGTATGAAGCTGCAGTAACTAAACCACCACGTAAAAAACTAAAATATAAACTACATCAGTATCATCAGTATACTAAATATACTCTCCAATAAGCTGAGCTACTAACAGTAATTCATACGTTACAATTTTACGTCGCAAAAAATAGAATATGCCTCCAGCTACACTTTTTTCTCTTACATCACACGAATCTACCCCGTACTATATACTGCCATAGACAAACCCAACATTAAAATATATACTGTATTACTATACACCACCTTAGACTATACATTATAATATTACACTATGTATTATTCTACCCACCCTACTGTATACCACACTGCTGTATATTCACTATACAATTACGATACTATATATTACCTTATACATTATATTAAACATTACACTTTTATACTATTTATTATCATACAATCTTCTGTGCGATTCGGCAGTTTAAGCGGGTTGTGTGACACTGCAGCAGCCGGCATTTGTCAGCTGTTGTAGCGCCGCGGGGCGCGTGCAGTGAACACGGAGGCTGGCGGGGTTGGGTGCAGGGATCTGCCGCCACCCAAAACTCGGGCGACGCCAAAGTAATAATGAAAATAATAAAATAAATTATATGATGGAAGATGAAAGTAAGAAGAGCGGTGGTGAGTAAAGAAGTGGGTAAGGTACGAGGTGTAGTTACGGTTGATAAATTGTGAGAGCGATCCGGGACTGCAGCCAGCTGCGGCGCTGTCGCCATCCTACTCTCGAATCCATTGAGGAGGCAGATCCAGCAGTGGATTGTGTGAATCTAATAACGACCACAATGTGATACGAGTGATTATAATGCAATTCAAATCCCGCAGCCCGCAGTTCGCATTCATTCGAGCAGTATGGTTCTAATATGGGATATTATGAAAGGCATATGACTAATCAGCCTTGCCTGCATTCCTACACTGATGTTCACCTTCAGTGCAGGCAGGAACAATCACCATTCCACGCGTGGGGCATACAGCTTCCTACAGCTCTCCGCCACGATCCCATGCTCCTTCATTATTTTGTTCAGAAGAAGAGCCACTCTTCCTGTTGTTTGGCATTCCGCTGCCACACACACATCACTGTACATACACATCAGTGTAAATACACACTGCTATAGACTGATAATGGTTATAATAATAAACAACACTTACAAACTATACATCCAGATGGGTATCCAGAGCAATTGTAACCATTTTAATTGATCGAATATAACAAATAACCTTCGTTGTTTAGACACACCATCAACAAGAGTCTTTAAAAATATCCATAAAATCAAGTCACCGCGCTATAAAGCATGCACCTCTTAGAATATCTCCATCAGCATTGCAACATTTTATATGTATTTTCACAGATAAAGCCGATAAATTGATCAGTTTACAGGCCATTGTAAATGTGCAAACTAACAACATGCACATACTTATTCAAGGAGATGCCCATCCCTATTCAAACTGAAGCGAACGATGATTCAGCATATTCCTACTTAGGCTTAAGCACAATGGCTAGATATGAGGAGCTTTAGTACCGTGAATAGCAATTGAATGCAAATAAGTTAATGAAGAAAATGCAAAGGATTCTAGCGAGATTTCATAAATGGGAAGAATAATCTGAACCAGTGTGCCGTAGCAATGGCAAGCAAATGGAAGTATGAACTTGAAAACGACTTCATGCAAATAAACTAAGCCCATGACTTCAATGTGTACACTCGTGTGTGTATGCGCACTTGTATGCATGTGCACCCGTGTGTGTATGTATGAAGCAGTGTGTATGCACATTCGTGAATGTTTCGACAGCGCTGTGTATGTCCACTCGTGTGTGGGTGTGTGGACATGGGGTGTATATGTGTACTCGTGTGTGATTATGTATTGGAACAAACAAATTATTTTTTATATTTTGTCGTACAAAGAATTTAGGGGCAATGTGGTAGGAATGCGCCAACACAACAGGGAACTACAGGGATGAGACTCCCCGCTCGCGGTGCTAAATGAATGAAAACAGCGCCACTGAGCAGACAGAGCCCCGCCCCTACAGCTCGTGAGTGTGACGTAGTGAGTGTGACCAGCGGACTGCCACGATGCTGCCAGGTAAGGGTAAACTTGTGTGATGGAGATGCTTCACCTGAAACTCGCCTCCACACGTGTTCGCTATGAACATTGTAGCAATAAGGGACGATCAGTCATCTTTAACATAGCTGGTCTTTATTGTTCTGCAAGTATATAAACGTTAAAACTCGTAAAAACACATGCACACTCGTGTGTGAATGCACACCGCTGTATATACAGTCGAGTTTGGATGCACACTCGTGTGTGTATGTCTACTCGTCCGTGTTTTTTTAAAGGAAGGATATGGTAGCAATAACGTACGATCAGTCATCTTTAAAAACAGGTCTTTATTAATCTGCAAGAAAGTTCACGTTAATACTCGTATCGAAATCTTTATTAATACGCATGCTCAAACAGGAAAGGAACTAGGCAAATTATTTCCCAATAGGAATTCAACAGTTAAAGGATATTGTTAAAATCAAACACGTAAACGTCGATTTCCCCTTTGACGTCCTTTTCGACTGAAGCCATTCGTTCAAAGTATAAAATTGTTGTCATTCTGAAATCAGTGAACACTTCCGGAACTTAAAAGGAAGACATTCATCTGAACTGATGATGCCTGTGAAGTGTTGCTGACCGTGAAAATGCTTCCAACACACAGAGCAATCAAACGGTTGTGTTAAAATAATTACACTAGCTTGGAGTAGTGCTGGAAATCACTGATATAATCAATTGCACGTAATAAATTGATCTAACAGAGACACAAACGTGCACAATCCAGGACTTTAACAGAAGTACTCATTACTTTGATTATCCAGCAACTCCAACAGCCATTTCTCATTATCAACCCGCATGGGGTCTAAAGAGGAATTGTCGTCAGGACTCATTACATCCACTACATCCACGCATCTCTCAGGATCCACCATGCATAGGTTCGAAAGATGGATTTTTTCAGGACTCATTGCAGCATTTTGTTTTTCACCTTTTGATTTCACTTTCCTATCATTGCGGATCTTCTCATGCTTGTTTCGACTTCCTTGCAAATGCCTTCCCGCACACAGCGCAATTGAATGGCTTCTCACCCGTGTGTGTTTTCTGGTGACTGTGAAGAGTTGATTTCTGTAAAAATGACTTACCACACACAGAGCAATTGAATGGCTTCTCACCCGTGTGTGTATTCTAGCGACTGTTAAGAGTTGATTTCTGTGAAAATGACTTCCCACACACAAAGCAATTGAATGGCTTCACGCCCGTGTGTGTATTCTGGTGACTGTGAAGAGTTGATTTCCGTGAAAATGCCTTCCCACACACAGAGCAATTGAATGGCTTTTCGCCCGTGTGTGTGTTATGGTGAGTGTGAAGATTGTGTTTAATTGAGAATGCCTTCCCACAAAGAGAGCACTTGAATGGCTTTTCACCTGTGTGTGTTTTCTGGTGAGTGTGAAGAGTTGATTTCTGTGCAAATGCCTTCCCACACACAGAGCAATTGAACGGCTTCTCGCCCGTGTGTGTGTTCTGGTGAGTGTGAAGAGTTGATTTCTGTGCAAATGCCTTCCCGCACACAGAGCAATTGAACGGCTTCTCACCCGTGTGTGTTTTTTGGTGATTGCGAAGAGTTGATGAATCTGCAAATGCCTTTCCACACACAGAGCAATTGAACGGCTTCTCGCCCGTGTGTGTTTTCTGGTGAGTGTGAAGAGTTGATTTCTGTGCAAATGCCTTCCCACACACAGAGCAATTGAACGGCTTCTCGCCCGTGTGTGTGTTCTGGTGAGTGTGAAGAGTTGATTTTTGTGCAAATGCCTTCCCGCACACAGAGCAATTGAACGGCTTCTCACCCGTGTGTGTTTTTTGGTGATTGCGAAGAGTTGATGAATCTGCAAATGCCTTTCCACACACAGAGCAATTGAACGGCTTTTCGCCCGTGTGTGTGTTCTGGTGAGTGTGAAGATTTTGTTTCAGTGCAAATGCCTTCCCACAAAGAGAGCAATTGAACCGCTTCTTGCCAGTGTGTGCGTGCCGCTGTGGAGAGTTATTCTGCTCCATGTGACTGATTCTTCAGAGCAGAGTAACAGTCGCGGGTGTTGTTGAGAGTTAAAGGCAACCTCCAAGCTGCGTGGATGTCTGGCTTAAATCGCCAAGAAGCAAACTCTTACCAACGTCTAACTGAGACACAGTAACGTCTCCTAAGTCGGACTACACAAGCGATTACCAGTTTATCCACTAACAAAGACACCTACTTGTGGATGCACGGCGTATCGATGTCCCTGTAACCCGTCTGAAGAGATCGCCACGAACTCTCCCGAAGCGAAGTCGCCAACCAGTCGCCAAGCAATCGTGCTCGCCAGGCTGGTCTCGTGGAAGAAGGGTTATCTGCAGAGCGAGGAGTCGAGCGTCTATCCTCAGCAAAATCCCTCTCGAAATGACCTTGAGGTCTGATTTTAAGCCCCTTATAACTTCGCTCTCGCATTCAAATCCTTTGTTTTCGACTTAGCCTATCATGAGCTTTGCATTCAATTGTTAATTTTTACATTAACAATCCGCATATCTAGCAACATAATACGTATGTACAACTCACTGCATAATTGTACACTTCCGTTTGAATAAGGATGTGCATCTCCATGCATAATTCCGTGCTTCGTGTTAATTTGCTAATATTCACCCCCCAATGTCCTCGAAAGTGGCGCAAGGTGTGGAAAGCTCTCAGCCTCAGGCTACCGTGGGCACACCTCCCAATCAACGGGAGGCGAGGAGTGGTGGTTGCTCAAGCATCCACCGAAGATGAATATCAGTCGAGGGATGAAAGCAAGGCAAATGAGTTAGATTCATTCTATGACGTCCTACATAATAATCCCATGATACTCGTATGTATGGATGTCATATGTATATATATGCGAACCTAGGGACGGAAATGCGAACTGGGGGTGAGGGATTAGAATTGCACTATAATTATTAGAATCGCATTGTGGCCGCATTCGAATTTGCTGAATGTGCAATCTCAATGAATTTGAATAGCTATTTACAGTATTTAACCACACAATCCAAATCAAAACTCGATGAGCATATTTATTGTTTCAGTTGTTAGATCTAGTAATATGTTATTCATCATCATCACGATCAATGGGCTAAGGGTGCATAGGTGTGAACTGCACATTTTGTACTTCTGCGTTTAAGTATACCATAAATCACAACATAGGAAACACCACAACCAGATGAGCACTCGAGTGTGTACGTACACGTATGTGTGTGCATATGTATGTACAATCGTGCGTGTTCGCAGTGGAACGCAATCCTTGTGTGCATACACTGCTGTGTATGTACACTGCGTTGTATGTCTGTATGTACACCCTGTTTGTATGCACTCCGCTTTTTAAATGCAGCAGTGTTTGGATGCACACTCTTGTGTGCATCTCTACTCGTCCGTGTTTTTTTAATGAAGGATATGGTAGCAATAACGTACGATCAGTCATCTTTAAAAACAGGTCTTTATTAATCTGTATTGATTTTCAAGAATATTAACAGTAAAACTCGCATTAAATGTTTGTTTATCAATTCGCTTGGTCAAACGGTTAACAAACTAGGAAATTTATATCACTTTCAGGAATGCAACAGTTATAAAATATTCTCAAATCAAACACGTAAATATCGATTAATCATCTTCTTGGTTCTTTCGGTAAAGTTACGTATAAGGGAAATAATAAAAATAAAACATAATAAAATAATTCTCACGACGTTTCGGCCACAACGCACACAGACGTCCTCAGGTGAAGACCAGGTCTGTCGGAGAGACAGCGTCTGAATGAAACACCACCACGCTTGGAGCGTATATTTAAGCTGGGTTGTAAGGGGAAGAGCGCCTTTACAAATTAATTTGCAAATCAAGAGGAATTTAGCATATGCAGATATGTGATTAGTACTACTTGTGAAATGCGTAGGAGGTGGGCGGGGGGTTTCAAAGTCATATTATGCCCGTGCAATTATGCAGGAATAGCAGCATCAAAGGGAGGGGATAGGGGTAGCATTAATAAAGGGAATGAATGTTAATAGTATGTAGCTGCAGTGACTAAACAACCACGTCAAAAACTAAAGTATAAACTACATAGTATCATCAGTATACTAAATATACTCTCCAATAAGCTAAGCTACTAACAGTAAGTAATACATTACAATTCTCTGTCGCAAATAATATAATATGCTTCCAGCTAAACTTTGTTCCCTTACATCACACGTGTCTATCCCGTTCTATATGCTGCCATCGACAAACCCAACATTAAATTACATACTGTTCAGATAATCGTCGCTGGTGTTGGCCGTGAGCATGAATTTAACGTGAGCGAGAATTGAGCTGTGCGCTAACCACTACACTACCTCTACACACGCGCGAGTGTGCATGCACAGCAATATTAACGTCAATATTTTTTGCAGATTAATTAAAATCTGATTTTTGAAAGTTATCTGAGCGTCCGTTAACTGTACAATGCTTACAACAAACACGTACACACACGAGTCAAAGTCAAGTGTGCTTACACAGCAGTGTAAATACACACACGCTTACAGGCAATACCATGTCGATTATCATTACAAGTGTATGACAGCAATCGTAATAATTTGCGTGGATTAAATTAAACAAATCACCTTGATTGTTCTGTAGCGCTCATATCAACACAAGTACTTCAATATATTTATAAAACAAAGTCAGCACGGTATAAACTTGCACCTCAAAGTTCAAAATCACAATTTTAATACTTCAGTCTGCATTTCCCTGGTAACGCATTTGAACTGGCAGCACTTTGCAGCATATTGCAGGGTGAATATAGTAGCAAATGAATGCAAATTATGCGGTGAGATGAATATACGTATTCAGGCTTAAGCTCAATGGCAAGATTAGCGAAGCTATTTTGCTAGATATGCAGATTGTAAATTCTAAAAACAAAAATTTAATTTAAAGATCATGAAATACAACGTCGAGAAATTCATATTTCATCAATGCAACATCATTCCAAACGACCCCACCATTTGTGTGCTGGTGTCATTGACCCAATTCGAATGATACCTGTGACTTACAGCTTTCCACACCTTACACCACGCTCCCACGCCCCCTTCATTCGTTTTTTGTTTATCAGAAGGAGGCACTCCCTGTTTTTTGCCAATCCCCTGCCACTTGTAAAGTTTTGCAAAAACAACCCCCTTCCTTCATTGACGGTGTCAGACGGTAACGCTGTGGTGGATGTGAGCAATGTCCCGGAGGGAAGGCTCGTAGCCACCACAGCTGCCCACGAGGTATTTGGACGGGTGCGAGAGGCTGGTAACCCCTCAATATTCAATGGAATTACCGTAAAAACACGTCTAAAATATTAAACACGTGCAAAATATTGAACACAAACACACTGGTGTATATACACACCGAAGGTCGTATGTTACAGACTAAAAGGTGATTATTGTTCTTGTTGCATTACTTTATTAAAGACCACGCTTACAAGCTAAACCATTCAAATAATATAACACACTTGTTTGCTAGAAGCACCATGTTCAACACGAGTGTCCTTAAATATGTTTATTAAACAGGTTCATCACAGTATAAACTTGCACCTCTTAGTCCAAATCAAACTCGACATCTTCATTTCTATATTTCGAACTGTATGTCGCTGTTAAATCTTCTAAACCTGCAGCAGTTTACAGGACATAGCCGGGTGAATATTAGCAAATTCACAGGAAGCACTGAATTATGCATACAATTATGCAGTGAGATGCACAAACATATTAAGGTTTAATAACAATGGCCAGATTAGCTAAGCTATGTTGTTTGATATGCAGTTTGTTAATGTAAAAAAATAAATTTAATGCAAGGTCCATGATAGGCCAAGACGAGAACAAAGGATTTGGATGCTAGAGGGGAGTTATAAGGAGCTTAAAATCAGACCTCAAGACCATTTGGAGAAGAATTTCACTGAGGAAAGACGCTCGACTCCTCGCTCTGCAGATTATCCTTCTGCTAGACCCAGCCTTGGCGAGCACGATTGCGTGGCGACTGGGAGAGTTTGTGGCGATCTCTTCAGACGGGTTACAGGGACATCGATACGCCGTGCATCAACAACTTTGTTAGTGGATACACTGGTAATCGTGTGTCGTCCGACTTACGAGACGTTACTGTGTCTCGGTTAGACGGTAGTGAGAGTTTGCTTTTTGGCGATTTGAGCCAGACATCTGTTCCTCTGCTCTGAAGAATCAGTCACATGGAGCAGATAAACTCTGCACAGCGCCACGCACACACGGTTAAGAAGCCATTCAATTTCTCTGCGTGTGGGAAGGCTTTTGCAGATTCCTCAGATCTTCACAGGCACCAGAAAACACACACGAGCGAGAAGCCGTTCAATTGCTCTGTTTGTGAGAAGTCATTTTCACGGAAATCAAATCTTCACAGTCACCAGAAAACACACTCGGGTGAGAAGCCATTCAATTGTGCTGTGTGTAAGAAGACATTTGCACAGAAATCACATCTTCACAGTCACCAGAAAACACACACGGGCGAGAAGCCGTTCAATTGCTCTGTGTGTGGTAAGGCATTTGCATGGAAATCAAATCTTCACAGTCACCAGAAAACACACACGGGCGAGAAGCCATTCAAGTGTTCTCCGTTGGAAAGGACACGGTCATCACCCCGAAACAAGCATGAGAAGATCCGCAATGATAGGGAAGTGAAATCAAAAGGTGAAATACAAAGTGCTGCAATGAGTCCTGAAAAAAATGCAACTTTCGAACCTGTGCAGGTGGATCCTGAGAGATGCGTGGATGTAGTGGATGTAATGAGTCCTGACGACAATTCCTCTTTCGACCCCATGCAGTTGGATCCTGCGAGATGGCTGGATGTACTGAGCCCTGACGCCAATTCCTTTTTTGACCCCATGCAGGTTGATAATGAGAAATGGCTGCTGGAGTGGCTGTATAATCAAAGTAATGAGTACTTCTGTTAAAGTCCTGGAATGTGCACGTTTGTGTCTCTGTTAGATCAATTTATTAGGTGCAATTGATTATATCAGTGATTTCCAGCACTACTCCAAGCTAGTGTAATTATTTCAACAAAACCGTTTGATTGTTCTGTGTGTTGGAAGCATTTTCACGGTCAGCAACACTTCAAAGGCATCATCAAGCAAAGAGTAAAAATGTTGTCATGAGTCCTAAACGAAATTCCTCTTTCGACCCCATGCAGTTGCATCCTGAGAGATGGCTTGATGTAGTGGAGTGGCTGGAGAGTCATATTCGTGTCTCTTATATATATGTCGGTGATTTCTAGGACTTCAAGGGAGAGTGATGTTGTGAATGCTCTATAATGTGTTCAGATGAATGTCTTCCTTTGAAGTTCCAGAAGAGTTCACTGATTTCAGAATGACAACTATTTTATACTTCGATAGATAGATAGCCTCGTCTCGTCGTTGGATCATCGGGGCTGTTAAATGTGTGCTGTTTATTGTAGAAGGTGTGTTGTCATCTTCTCACAACAATGTTATACTTTGGACGAATGGCTTCAAGCGAAAAGGACGTCAAAGGGGAAATCGACGTTTACGTGTTTGATTTTAAGAATATATTTTAACTGTTTGAGCATGCGTATTAATAAAGATTTCGATACGAGTATCAACGTGAGTTTTCTTGCAGATTAATAAAGACCTGATTTGTTTTTAAAGATGGCTGATCGTACGTTATTGCTACCATATCTTTCATAATCAACGTTTTTGGGTTTAGATCGCGTTATTTATAAACGTGTCGTAACCATCCACCACCCGACACGGCCAATCAGTAAAAATGTGTCACGTTGACAAAAGACAAATAGTTCACTGCTTTAGCCCACCGGTGTGTTGAAGCCACAACATTTACAATTTGAGTACGACTTTTGTCAACGTGACACATTTTACTGATTGGCCGTGTCGGGTGGTGGAGGGTTACGACACATATATAAATAACGCGATCTAAACCCAAAAACCTTGATTATGAATAACATTGGTCGCGAAAGCCTACGTGTTAAACCATATCTTTCCTTAAAAAAACGACTGACGAGAAGACATACGAACACGAGTGTGCATCCAAACACGACTGTATATACAGCGGTGTGCATTCACACACGAGTGTGCATGTGTATCTACGAGTTTTAACGTTAATATACTTGCAGAACAATAAAGACCTGCTATGTTAAAAATGACTGATCGTCCCTTATTGCTACAATGTTCATAGCGAACACGTGTGGAGACGAGTTTCAGGTGAAGCATCTCCGTCACACAAGTTTACCTACGTCACACTCACGAGCTGTAGGGGCGGGGCTCTGTCTGCTCAGTGGCGCTGTTTTCATTCAGCACCACGAGCGGGGAGTCTCATTCCTATCACATTGCCCCTAAATTCTTTGTACGACACAATATAAAAAAAATAATTGTTTGTTCCAATACATAATCATACACGAGTACACATATACACCCCATGTCCACACACCCACACACGAGTGGACATACACAGCGCTGTCGAAACATTCACGAATGTGCATACACACTGCTTCATACATACACACACGGGTGCACATGCATACAAGTGCGCATACACACACTAGTGTACATATTGAAGTCATGGGCTTAGTTTATTTGCATGAAGTCTTTTTCACGTTCATACTTCCATTTGCTTGCCATTGCTACGCCACACTGGTTCGGATTATTCTTCCCATTTATGAAATCTCGCTAGAATCATTTGCATTGCTTCCGGTTACCGCCCATATAGACCATTACCCTCTCCCCCACGTGACGTAACTCCTCTCCCCATGACGTCACTTCCGGGAGGTCGTTTATGCCCGCATTACATAAGGAAGGAAACAGTGAGACTTCCCAAATCTGGCTGTCGACTGAAGCTAGTTTTAATTACAGGCGAAACGTCGTACTCAGATTGTAAATGTTGTGGCTTGGCTCTCCAACACACCGGTGTGCTGTACTAGTGACACATTTGCATGTTCTGTTTACGTGACAATCCTTACTAGTTGGCTTTGTCGGGTGGTGGCGGGTTTCAACGACACATTTATATATTTAAGCGATCTAACCCAAAAATCATTTAATATTGACATGATAATAGACCACGCTTACAAGCTAAACCATTCAGATGATTATTTAAAGTTCATGGAAGAAAGTATAATATAAAACATTCGTTTTCTAGAAGCACCCCGCTCAACACGATTGTCATTAAATATATTTATGAAACAAAGTCAGTACAGTATAAACTTGCACATCTTATTCCCAATCAAGCTCGAGGTCACCAATTTTGATACTTCAGACTGTATGTCGCTTTATCATCCTCTAAACCTGCAGCAGTTTAGAGGACATTGTCGGGTGAATATTAGCATATTCGCAGGAAGCACGGACTTATGCATGGATATGTACATCTTTATTCAAACGGAAGCTTACAATTATGCAGTGGGATGTACATACATATTAAGATTTAATTACAATGGCCAGATTAGATCAACTATGTTGATTGATATGCGGATTGTAAATGTATAAAAGTTACAATTGAACGCAAAATCCTTGATAGGCCAAGTCGTGAACAAAGGTTTTGTGCTTGCTAACAGGACTTGCCCCAAAAGTCTCACGAAGGCTATATGGGTTTTTTTGGTCTCTGTGTGTGTATCGACATGCTTCTGGGTGAGTGTCTGCTCCCCCCAGATTTGAATATCTCACGTGGTTCGTAATGACTTTGTCGGACACTTGGACAATTCCATGCAATGCGTGTGTTTTATATTTGTACGCGGATAGTAACGATAGTGGATGTACATTCACTCTGAATCTTTACTTTGTCGTTAAAAAGGACGGGTACACATTGTTATTAAACTTCACATCTACCCTACCTCCATGCCGAAAAGCCACTGCAGTGGTAACACAACTGCAACGTATTTGATTCATAAACCCGCATGTTCGAATTGTTCCCAAATTTTAACCCGGGTTGGGATGTCGCCATCCTGTAATGGAACCAATTATCCATTCGTGTCTCTAGCAGACCATTGCAAGCCTAGTGTTGGAAAATGGCCCACTGAAGCTGATATCACAGAGCTAATTACACTTCAAGTGCCCTCTGGTCCGCATAGTAAAGAGCAGGACCCTCCCACCTGTTCTTTAAGTAGGAGTAACGTTGGTCGAAACAATGTTCTTCTTATAGATGGAATTTATCCAAATTAAGTGTAGAACCACATTACAGCAATGTGATGGGTTATTTTGTGCAGATGTAGTGACTAACTCGGAGACGATAAGACTTGGAGGTACTTATTTATTAACGAGCACCATCGGGATTAACACGCTTAATATTTTGTCCATCTATAATCGGCGACGCTACTCAGCCAGGACAGAGGGTAGGCTGCCTGACTAGCGGCGCTCCGAGATGGTGGAGACGGAGATGACGATGAGAAGAATGGCGACGATGGACTACAGCAGCACAACGGGGTTCACATTCCAAACACAGCCCCAAGGTGCCCCACAGGGGCCCCTCTTACACTGTCAGCGTGGACTCGCTCCACCCCGGCCACGCCCCCTTTCTGGAACCTACTAGCGGGTTCTGGTGGGCCCCTCTGTGACATTTCCCCGAGATCCTCCTCGTGCACATCCTGGCTTGCTGACGACAGGACTGCCGTACGCCACATATCCTATTTTCTGCCAGCAGCAAATGCTTTGCCACTACAGAGTCAATGCCGACTGGGCTGAGATCCTTAACTTGCTAGACTAGAGAACCCGCTTTGATCACTGGCGGGTGCCAGGTTTCAAACCCTGGTTATCCAGCGGCAGCCTGTATCGTGAGCAGCAGCATTTTTTGAATATTCTGTCAAAAAATTTAGATTTTTGAGTGGTGGCACAATTCTGCAATTGCTTTTTAATACCTCTGGTGGCAGGCGTAATGTCTACAAGACCGAGTTCTAGAAAGTCCCTTTAGACGATATTTTGGTCTACTCTTCCACATTGGGAAGATGTTTTAGAAGAGGAAGGAGTACCCAAACTTTAACCTACCACACACACCTTGCTGCTCGATTGTGGCGTACCCATTTCTACTGCTAGGTGGACAGAGGCAGGGGGGTTTAAGAAACTCAACTATTTGTTTCAACTGCTGTGGCAGAAGAGAGGCAGAGGGGCAGAGGTGCAGTGGAGAAGGGCAGTGGAGCATTGGACCTGAGGAGAAGTGGGACAGTGGAGCAGAGGGGGCAGTGCGGCAAAGGGGCAGAGGGAAAGAGGTCATTGGGGCAGTGGTGTAGAGTGGCAGTGTTGTGCAGGAGGCGATTCACCTGAATATATTTTCTCACCACTATTTTTACTAGCAGTCGCCGCCCGCTTCGCGGGCGGTGTGTATATGCTTGGTTGGTGGGGAGTTGAAAGTGGCTGTACACAATAGACATGTTTTGGTGATTGTTTTATGTTTATTTTTGTGAGGTTATATGCATTTTTATGAGACGCTCAATCGACAATATTAAAGAATGCAAGTTATTGAAATATAGAATGCAACTTATTCAAATATCTGGCGATACACGATATTCTTCGTGTACACTCCGTCTTCCTCCGCGTCGTCAGGTCCCTCAATAAGCGCCTTGATGTTGGATCTTGCCGTGACTCGCGATAGTGCCACGTACAATTGGCCGTGCGAGAAGCATGGCGTTGGTAGATATAATCCCAGGTTGTGAACAGTTTGCCCTTGCGCCTTGTTGATGGTCATCGCGAAGGCTGGGACAATGGGGAACTGTTTGCGCCGAAGTCGAAATGGGAAGTCCTTCGTGTCCAATTCGCGGCGGATATGGTTCTCAAGCAGCGAGTCCAAGACCAAGTGTGGGTACTCGGAAAGCTGCGGGAGGTCGTCAAAGTCCGACAGAGCCATCCCACCTGCCGTGAGGAACTCGTGGAGGCTGTGAAGGGTCTTGAACTTTACCATTTCTTTTATTTTCTTTGATGCTGCTAATCCTGCATAATGCACCGGTATAAGTAGTACTAATCACATACCTGCATTTACCATATCCCCTCCCTTTGATGCTGCTAATCCTGCATAATGCACGGGCATAAGCAGTACTAATCACATACCTGCATTTACCATGAATATGCTAAATTCCTCTTGATATGCAAATTATTTTGTCAAGGCGCCCTTTCCCCCCATTTCAACCCAGCTTATATATATGCTCCAAGCACGTGTGCTGTTTCATTCAGACACTGTCGCCTCGACAGACCTGGTTTTCACCTGAGGACGGCTGCTTGCGTTGTGGCCAACACGTCGTGAGAAATGTTTTATTATGTTTTATTATTATTATTTTATTACTTCCCTTCTTCGTGACTTTACCGAAAGAACCAAGAAGATTTACCATTTCTTCTTTGTTGGTCAGCTGGCGGTACTGGTACTCGTAATCGCGAGCCAATTCGTCGTAGAATTTATCCCAGAGAGCCTTCGTATCTTCTGGCATGGAATACAGCAGAATCGTAGCGAAGAGTTGACGAAGCTGGTACGGCATCTGAAAGAGCGAGGCTTCTTCCAGACACGCAACCCATTCGCGATTGCTCTCAAGGTAGCCTGCTCGCATGGCTGCTTCCAGCGGTTTCTTTTATTTTATTCGTAACGCACCATCCATATGCGCTCCACCATCCACCATGCCCTTGCATCGCAAAGACACAGCTCCGGTGAGCGTGTGCGCCATCCACAGTGACATTGGTCAGCAATTGCACCGTTCCGATCGCACACAGGTTGGCCCCTGCATCCTCCGTCTGTATTTACACACACAGACAGATCCGCTATGGGGCCACCTATTTTTTTCGTATAAAAAATGTATTTTGTTGGTGTTTTTACGTTTACGTTTACGTATTCCCATTGTGGGTGTTTTACGCATGCATCAGATTTTTGAGTTCCTCACATATGGTATCAGAGGTGTGGGTCACTCCATTTCTCAATCGAACAATAACGGGGATCGTTTCAGTTATGACAGCTTGCAGATAGAAACATAGCATGATCGTATACTAATAATGACAGAATTTGTACCCCAGTGGAGGGCATCCCCCACCCGGCGCTTCTTACCGGTACTGTGAGACTTACAAATCCAGACCCTCTGCTCCTCCTGAACCGTTCACAATACCCTGTGGTAGTACCATAATCATCTCAATAAAGCGATCACTTTCCAATGCCCATTTTGATCCCGGGAGTTACCCGGGTGGTGTCACACTGTACTCATTGTTTTAGCATGTCGCAAATTCCGATATGGCTTGTGCAACGGCCAGAGAGTGACAGCGGCGGGGGCCGGGCTGCAACCTTTTTAGACAGTTTATACATTTCAAAGTGCATGGGATTGGCACTCCAAAACATGATAAATGTACAGTAACGCCAACTGCATCCGTGCCAAACATGATACGCGGACACATGCTGCATATTATGCAACACATGCCCTTAGCAGCAGCAGCATGCACAACATCTCAATAACACAACCGAAGTAGACAGCAAGCCGTCAATGGAGACGTGATCAACGTCAATACATAATAATGGTAATAAGCCGGATAAACCAAAAAGTACCCATTCTACCCATCAAACAGTCAGCTGGGTTTCCCCATGGGGGTATTGACCCATGGGCGAAACTGTAGGGGGCGCTACGCAACTGGCCGTGGTCCTGGCAGGTGAAGCTGCCAGCTCAGTCCGCTAAGACTTACTGTATAGCGACCCCTGCCTACTCGTAAGGTAAAGTTGTTTGGGGACTCCACTAATCGCAGCACGCAGCACCCATTTTTTACATAAATATACGTAATATTAGCGTAACTACCATTCGCACACTTGCATACACACCACACTCACACAGCGCAGGGTCTGCGCCCACAGTGCACTGCAGCACTGCAGCGCTGACCTTGGCAGACCTATGCTATCACACACCGCTTACCTTCTGTGTGCTTCTGCATGTTTGGAAATGGACGACTGACTGACTGACGCGTGCTGCCGCTACAAAGCACGCAGGCCACTTTGAGGCAATTAAATGTAAGGGATAATTAATTCGTCCAATGAGATTGAAGCCGACAGAATTTCTCGAGCGCTGGTTTGATATGTAGGGCGGGGAACTGTGCAGGGCCACTTTGCACACACTTGTTTCGGCCCAATGAAAGATTAAGCACAGTGGTTTCAAGGGAATGGGCGCAATATTGATGGAGCTGCAAACGAAAGAGTGGTCATCTTCTTAGGTTCTTTCGGTAAAGTCACGTAGAAAGTAAAATAAAATAAAAACAAAAATTACGACGTTTCGGAGGCAACACAAGTCTCCGTCATCAGGTGGGACCGTCACAGCCAGATTAGCTGTATCAAGTGAGGCAATGATTCAAGATGTAATCCCTTAAAAGCGAGTTGAGGGGGGAGGGAGAGGGAGGGGGGGAGCTCATCAGACTATGGTAGCCAATGAAAGGAACGTATCGGGAGGGAGGGGGGGGCGAGGCCAAAAGGGTGGACGATGGACGTGGAAGCGCTTGTGCTCAAGCGGCCAATTACTGCACACGCCAACACAATGGAGCGATTGTGCGCAAGCGGCCAGCCACTGCACCCGCCAACACAATGGGCAGAGAGGAGGAGGGGAGGTCTAATACACATGATAGACAAAAGAACGAAAATGATGATGGGTACAAACTTAGGGGGAGCTCATCAGACTATGGTAGCCAATGAATGGAACGTATCGGGAGGGAGGGGGGGGCGGGGGGGGGGCGAGGCCAAAAGGGTGGGCGACGGACGTGGAAGCGCTTGTGCGCAAGAGTAATTGGCCTCTTGCGCACAAGCGCTTCCACGTCCGTCGCCCACCCTTTTGGCCTCGCCCCCCCCCCGCCCCCCCCCTCCCTCCCGATACGTTCCATTCATTGGCTACCATAGTCTGATGAGCTCCCCCTAAGTTTGTACCCATCATCATTTTCGTTCTTTTGTCTATCATGTGTATTAGACCTCCCCTCCTCCTCTCTGCCCATTGTGTTGGCGGGTGCAGTGGCTGGCCGCTTGCGCACAATCGCTCCATTGTGTTGGCGTGTGCAGTAATTGGCCGCTTGAGCACAAGCGCTTCCACGTCCATCGTCCACCCTTTTGGCCTCGCCCCCCCCTCCCTCCCGATACGTTCCTTTCATTGGCTACCATAGTCTGATGAGCTCCCCCCCTCCCTCTCCCTCCCCCCTCAACTCGCTTTTAAGGGATTACATCTTGAATCATTGCCTCACTTGATACAGCTAATCTGGCTGTGACGGTCCCACCTGATGACGGAGACTTGTGTTGCCTCCGAAACGTCGTAATTTTTGTTTTTATTTTATTTTACTTTCTACGTGACTTTACCGAAAGAACCTAAGAAGATGATTCCTTGCAGTCACGAAAGCTTCAAATCTAGAATGAAAGAGTGGTCAGTTTTGGCCACTGGGGCGTCGAACCGAACCCCACCTATAATGAACAGATTTGATTGAAAGTTCTGGAATTGAAAATGTATGCGGCTATCTGATTAGTAGAGGGTTCTTGGTTGCACCCGCGGACGTTCTTCGTTGGGGAGATATCGCCAGCAGAACGCAGTGTTCGGCGGGTGCAACAGCAACACTGTACCTACAGTAGATTTTGCGTTGCGACCATCACTGTGAATATGGTGTTGCGTGAAAGTTGGTGCAATTGTTGACCGAAGAGACGCTGTTGTGCGGCAGGTTTATTTATTTATATTTGTCGAATGAAAGTGAGCTGTGGCTTTTTGCCGGCTGTTTTATTAATTTTTATCGACGAATCAGAGCGAGCTGTTTGGGCGGGTCCGTAAATAAATTAACGTCCAGATACGCACGCAGACGACCAAACCAGCGTAGTTGTTTAAGAGATTTGCACTGAAGAAGGGCCATTTTCCAAAACGTCTCTCAAATGTGTGTCCTTGTGTAATGACAGGATTACACCTGTTGACATTACAAAGTGACACGTGCTGTCCTGGGAAGGCATTTACGGGTACAGGCACATAAGTAACAGCCAATCAGGGAAGGAGGCGTATCTGTGGCAAAGGAAACAGGTGGGGTTAGTCGAAATGCTCTGGGAACCTGCTCGAATGTTCCACAAGAAGTGGTGGCTGGAGGCGGGGCTTAGCCACACCTGGGCGAATATAATGGGGAGCGGACCCGGTGCTCGGGGCTCGTGTGGGGTCCTGGGTCCTGGCTGTGTCGCTGTTCATTGAAATCTCTCTCCGTTGTCCGGCCACGTGGAAGATCTCCTGAATGGTTACATCGCCGTCATCATCATGCCGCCAGCCAACGGCGAGACGAGTGAGGGCGAGGAGACCACGCCGAGTGATCGGCTCTGCGTGCAGCCACTAGAGGTGTTATTGCCGAGAGTTCTAGTCAGTGAAAGGAAGAACCAGTGTTGGCTTGTATTGTGCCCACTGTGAGAAATAAAGAAGTACCCTCTATGTGACGTGTCGTGGAAGTCGCTCATTACACTTGTACTGCCACACACACAGCTGGGACACCTCGCATCCGAGCCAAGGCACATTTACCCAACACAGACAGCACTTGCAAGCAATTCAACGTTATGTTGTGTCATCATGGGTTTATTTCACAAAGTTTTTATAGTACCAGCAACAACAAGGGTATTGCATCTTATTCTTTACATGAGTGGCCCTGGGGCTTGCCACGTGGCAGGTTTCGTTTATTGTCTGTACCAGACCCCTCTAGCTCTCTCATCCTGGGTCAGCTGCCCCTTCCATGTCCTGGAAACCATGGCAAGGTCACCCCATGAGGACTGCCTGGATGAAAACCAGCATGGAAGGGGCCCAGGATGGGGACGGCTATGTTTTTTGGCTAGTCCCGTGTGTGTTTGTTGTGTGAGGTGTTCGTAATGACATTGTTGGACACTTGAACAATTCCATGCAATGGGTGTGTTTTATATTTAATCTTAATTTTGGAGCTTTCGTGACTGCAGGAATTATTCTTCGGTTCTTTCGGTAAAGTCACATATAAAGATAAAATAATAAATTAGATAATAGCATACTACGACGTTTCGATTGCAACACAAGCAATCATCATCAGGTATAAAAGAAATAGCAACAAAAATCTAACCAGAAAACTATAGACAGACATATAAGCAGACAGACATCATAAAGATACACAGAGAGAGAACACGTATCGGCACAAATAGAGAGGTCGTCGCTGTGACGGGGCCTTAAATATAGAGAGGGGGCGGGGGCGGAGAGAGGGAGGGGGCAGAGAAAAAAATTAGCATGTCAATGAGTGGACAACGACGTGGTACGGTACACAAGCTTACTATCCACATACATATTTGTATGTGTATAGTAACGATAGTGGATGTACATCCACTCTGAATATTTACTTTGTCGTTAAAAAGGACGGGGTACACAATGTTATTATACTTCACATCTACCCTACCTACATGCCGAAAAACCACTGGAGTGATAATACAACTGCAACGTATGTGATTCATAAACCCGCATGTTCGAATTTTTCCCAAATTTTAACCCGGGTTGGGATGTCGCCATCCTGCCATGGAACCAATTATCCATTAGTGTCTCTAGCAGACCATTGCAAGCCTAGTGTTGGAAAATGGCCCACTGAAGCTGATATCACAGAGCTAATTCTGAGTACACTGCAAGTGCCCTCTGGTCCGCATAGTACAAAGCAGGACTTTCCCACCTGTTCTTTAAGTAGGAGTAACGTTGGTCGAAACAATGTTCTTCTTATAGATGGAAATTATCCAAATTAAGTGTAGTACCACATTACAGCATGTGATGGGTTATTTTGTGCAGATGTAGTGACTAACTCGGAGACGATAAGACTTGGAGGTATTTATTTATTAACGAGCACCATCGGGATTAACACTTAATACTTCGTCCATCTATTATCGGCGACGCTACTCAGCCAGGACAGACGGTAGGCTGCCTGACTAGCGGCGCCCCGAGATGGTGGAGACGGAGATGACGATGAGAAGAATGGCGACGATGGACTACAGCAGCACAACGGGGTTCACATTCCAAACACAGCCCCAAGGTGCCCCACAGGGGCCCCTCTTACACTGTCACGTGGACTCGCTCCACCCCAGCCACGCCCCCTTTCTGGAACCTACTAGCGGGTTCTGGTGGGCCCCTCTGTGACATTTCCTCGAGATCCTCCTCGTGCACATCCTGGCTTGCTGACGACAGGACTGCCGTACGCCACAGATCTTCTTTTCTGCCAGCAGCAAATGCTTTGCCACTACAGAGTCAATGCCAACTGGGCTGAGATCCTTAACTTGCTAGACTAGAGAACCCGCTTTGATCACTGGCGGGTGCCAGGTTTCAAACCCTGGTTATCCAGCGGCAGCCTGTATCGTGAGCAGCAGCATTTTTTGAATATTCTGTCAAAAAATTTAGATTTTTGAGTGGTGGCACAATTCTGCAATTGCTTTTTAATACCTCTGGTGGCAGGAGTAATGTCTACAAGACCGAGTTCTAGAAAGTCACTTTAGACGATATTTTGGTCTACTCTTCCACATTGGGCAGATGTTTTAGAAGAGGAAGGAGTACCCAAACTTTAACCTACCACACACACCTTGCTGCTCGATTGTGGCGTACCCATTTCTACTGCTAGGTGGACAGAGGCAGGGGGGTTTAAGAAACTCAACTATTTGTTTCAACTGCTGTGGCAGAAGGGGGGCAGAGGTGCAGTGGAGCAGAAGGGCAGTGGAGCATTGGACCTGAGGAGAAGTGGGACAGTGGAGCAGAGGGGGCAGTGCGGCAAAGGGGCAGAGGGAAAGAGGTCATTGGGGCAGTGGTGTAGAGTGGCAGTGTTGTGCAGGAGGCGATTCACCTGAATATATTTTCTCACCACTATTTTTACTAGCAGTCGCCGCCCGCTTCGCGGGCGGTGTGTATATGCTTGGTTGGTGGGGAGTTGAAAGTGGCTGGACACAATAGACATGTTTTGGTGATTGTTTTATGTTTATTTTTGTGAGGTTATATGCATTTTTATGAGACGCTCAATCGACAATATTAAAAAATGCAAGTTATTGAAATATAGAATGCAACTTATTCAAATATCTGGCGATACACGATATTGTTCGTGTACACTCCGTCTTCCTCCTCGTCGTCAGGTCCCTCAATAAGCGCCTTGATGTTGGATCTTGCCGTGACTCGCGATAGTGCCACGTACAATTGGCCGTGCGAGAAGCATGGCGTTGGTAGATATAATCCCAGGTTGTGAACAGTTTGCCCTTGCGCCTTGTTGATGGTCATCGCGAAGGCTGGGACAATGGGGAACTGTTTGCGCCGAAGTCGAAATGGGAAGTCCTTCGTGTCCAATTCGCGGCGGATATGGTTCTCAAGCAGCGAGTCCAAGACCAAGTGTGGGTACTCGGAAAGCTGCGGGAGGTCGTCAAAGTCCGACAGAGCCATCCCACCTGCCGTGAGGAACTCGTGGAGGCTGTGAAGGGTCTTGAACTTTACCATTTCTTCTATTTTCTTTGATGCTGCTAATCCTGCATAATGCACGGGTATAAGTAGTACTAATCACATACCTGCATTTCCCATATCCCCTCCCTTTGATGCTGCTAATCCTGCATAATGCACGGGCATAAGTAGTTCTAATGACATACCTGCATTTCCCATATCCCCTCCCTTTGATGCTGCTAATCCTGCATAATGCACGTGCATAAGTAGTACTAATCACATACCTGCATTTACCATGAATATGCTAAATTCCTCTTGATATGCAAATTCTTTTGTCAAGGCGCCCTTTCCCCCCCTTTCAACCCAGCTTATATATATGCTCCAAGCACGTGTGCTGTTTCATTCAGACACTGTCGCCTCGACAGACCTGGTTTTCACCTGAGGACGGCTGCTTGCGTTGTGGCCAACACGTCGTGAGAAATGTTTTATTATGTTTAATTATTATTATTTTATTACTTCCCTTCTTCGTGACTTTACCGAAAGAACCAAGAAGATTTACCATTTCTTCTTTGTTGGTCAGCTGGCGGTACTGGTACTCGTAATCGCGAGCCAATTCGTCGTAGAATTTATCCCAGAGAGCCTTCGTATCTGCTGGCATGGAATACAGCAGAATCGTAGCGAAGAGTTGACGAAGCTGGTACGGCATCTGAAAGAGCGAGGCTTCTTCCAGACACGCAACCCATTCGCGATTGCTCTCAAGGTAGCCTGCTCGCATGGCTGCTTCCAGCGGTTTCTTTTATTTTATTCGTAACGCACCATCCATATGCGCTCCACCATCCACCATGCCCTTGCATCGCAAAGACACAGCTCCGGTGAGCGTGTGCGCCATCCACAGTGACATTGGTCAGCAATTGCACCGTTCAGATCGCACACAGGTTGGCCCCTGCATCCTCCGTCTGTATTTACACACACAGACAGATCCGCTATGGGGCCACCTATTTTTTTCGTATAAAAAATGTATTTTGTTGGTGTTTTTACGTTTACGTTTACGTATTCCCATTGTGGGTGTTTTACGCATGCATCAGATTTTTGAGTTCCTCACATATGGTATCAGAGGTGTGGGTCACTCCATTTCTCAATCGAACAATAACGGGGATCGTTTCAGTTATGACAGCTTGCAGATAGAAACATAGCATGATCGTATACTAATAATGACAGAATTTGTACCCCAGTGGAGGGCATCCCCCACCCGGCGCTTCTTACCGGTACTGTGAGACTTACAAATCCAGACCCTCTGCTCCTCCTGAACCGTTCACAATACCCTGTGGTAGTACCATAATCATCTCAATAAAGCGATCACTTTCCAATGCCCATTTTGATCCCGGGAGTTACCCGGGTGGTGTCACACTGTACTCATTGTTTTAGCATGTCGCAAATTCCGATATGGCTTGTGCAACGGCCAGAGAGTGACAGCGGCGGGGGCCGGGCTGCAACCTTTTTAGACAGTTTATACATTTCAAAGTGCATGGGATTGGCACTCCAAAACATGATAAATGTACAGTAACGCCAACTGCATCCGTGCCAAACATGATACGCGGACACATGCTGCATATTATGCAACACATGCCCTTAGCAGCAGCAGCATGCACAACATCTCAATAACACAACCGAAGTAGACAGCAAGCCGTCAATGGAGACGTGATCAACGTCAATACATAATAATGGTAATAAGCCGGATAAACCAAAAAGTACCCATTCTACCCATCAAACAGTCAGCTGGGTTTCCCCATGGGGGTATTGACCCATGGGCGAAACTGTAGGGGGCGCTACGCAACTGGCCGTGGTCCTGGCAGGTGAAGCTGCCAGCTCAGTCCGCTAAGACTTACTGTATAGCGACCCCTGCCTACTCGTAAGGTAAAGTTGTTTGGGGACTCCACTAATCGCAGCACGCAGCACCCATTTTTTACATAAATATACGTAATATTAGCGTAACTACCATTCGCACACTTGCATACACACCACACTCACACAGCGCAGGGTCTGCGCCCACAGTGCACTGCAGCACTGCGGCGCTGACCTTGGCAGACCTATGCTATCACACACCGCTTACCTTCTGTGTGCTTCTGCATGTTTGGAAATGGACGACTGACTGACTGACGCGTGCTGCCGCTACAAAGCACGCAGGCCACTTTGAGGCAATTAAATGTAAGGGATAATTAATTCGTCCAATGAGATTGAAGCCGACAGAATTTCTCGAGCGCTGGTTTGATATGTAGGGCGGGGAACTGTGCAGGGCCACTTTGCACACACTTGTTTCGGCCCAATGAAAGATTAAGCACAGTGGTTTCAAGGGAATGGGCGCAATATTGATGGAGCTGCAAACGAAAGAGTGGTCAGTTTTGGCCACTGGGGCGTCGAACCGAACCCCACCTATAATGAACAGATTTGATTGAAAGTTCTGGAATTGAAAATGTATGCGGCTATCTGATTAGTAGAGGGTTCTTGGTTGCACCCGCGGACGTTCTTCGTTGGGGAGATATCGCCAGCAGAACGCAGTGTTCGGCGGGTGCAACAGCAACACTGTACCTACAGTAGATTTTGCGTTGCGACCATCACTGTGAATATGGTGTTGCGTGAAAGTTGGTGCAATTGTTGACCGAAGAGACGCTGTTGTGCGGCAGGTTTATTTATTTATATTTGTCGAATGAAAGTGAGCTGTGGCTTTTTGCCGGCTGTTTTATTAATTTTTATCGACGAATCAGAGCGAGCTGTTTGGGCGGGTCCGTAAATAAATTAACGTCCAGATACGCACGCAGACGACCAAACCAGCGTAGTTGTTTAATAGATTTGCACTGAAGAAGGGCCATTTTCCAAAACGTCTCTCAAATGTGTGTCCTTGTGTAATGACAGGATTACACCTGTTGACATTACAAAGTGACACGTGCTGTCCTGGGAAGGCATTTACGGGTACAGGCACATAAGTAACAGCCAATCAGGGAAGGAGGCGTATCTGTGGCAAAGGAAACAGGTGGGGTTAGTCGAAATGCTCTGGGAACCTGCTCGAATGTTCCACGAGAAGTGGTGGCTGGAGGCGGGGCTTAGCCACACCTGGGCGAATATAATGGGGAGCGGACCCGGTGCTCGGGGCTCGTGTGGGGTCCTGGGTCCTGGCTGTGTCGCTGTTCATCGAAATCTCTCTCCGTTGTCCGGCCACGTGGAAGATCTCCTGAATGGTTACATCGCCGTCATCATCATGCCGCCAGCCAACGGCGAGACGAGTGAGGGCGAGGAGACCACGCCGAGTGATCGGCTCTGCGTGCAGCCACTAGAGGTGTTATTGCCGAGAGTTCTAGTCAGTGAGAGGAAGAACCAGTGTTGGCCTGTATTGTGCCCACTGTGAGAAATAAAGAAGTACCCTCTATGTGACGTGTCGTGGAAGTCGCTCATTACACTTGTACTGCCACACACACAGCTGGGACACCTCGCATCCGAGCCAAGGCACATTTACCCAACACAGACAGCACTTGCAAGCAATTCAACGTTATGTTGTGTCATCATTGGTTTATTTCACAAAGTTTTTATAGTACCAGCAACAACAAGGGTATTGAATCTTATTCTTTACATGAGTGGCCCTGGGGCTTGCCACGTGGCAGGTTTCGTTTATTGTCTGTACCAGACCCCTCTAGCTCTCTCATCCTGGGTCAGCTGCCCCTTCCATGTCCTGGAAACCATGGCAAGGTCACCCCATGAGGACTGCCTGGATGAAAACCAGCATGGAAGGGGCCCAGGATGGGGACGGCTATGTTTTTTGGCTAGTCCCGTGTGTGTTTGTTGTGTGAGGTGTCTTGATAGCAGTCGTTCTCCACTGTAGTCCTGGCATCTGCTGCTCAGATTCCTTCCACAGCTGTGGTCCGTGGCCCCGTCTCTCCAGGAAACAATGTGATGTGTGTGACGAGTATCACGGGGTGTGTGGGTGGGTGGCATGTATCACGGGGTGGGTGGGTAGTCTGGTGGTAGTGGTCATGGTTGGCAGCGATCCACGACCACAACAACCACCCCTACTGTGTGGTGGACATGCCACCACAAAGCAGCACGCGGCGGAGGAGGGAGGTGATCGCTCTCGCCACGCGAGCAAGGCCCCCTCGCTTCCTCTTCTTTCCCTGCATCACCACCTCCACCACCTGCACCTCCTCCACCTCCTGCTTTGTCTCGTCCTCCATCTCCTCCTCTTCATCCTCCACCACCATCTTTTCTCCATTCTCTGTCTTCTCCATTCTCTCCTCCAGTTCCTCCTCAACCTCTTCCACCACCTCCACCTCCGCCTTCTCCTCTTCCTGTTCCACCTCTGTCTTGTTCTCCATCTTCTCTGCTTTGAAGCACTCTTTTCCAAAGCTTGGAGCAATCGGGCCCTGCACAGGAGTGGCAGAGGTGGATGCGGTGGCGGTAGCCGTGGTGGCGGTGATGGCGGTGAATGCAGTGGCGGCGGCAGCGGTGGCAGTGGTGGTGGTGGCGGTGATGGCGGTGGATGCGGTGGCGGCGGTGGTGGTGGTGGTGGCGGTGGCAGTGGTGGTGGCGGCGGTCGTGACGATGGTGGTGATGGCGGCGGCAGTGGTGGCGGTGGTGGCCGTGGTGGCGGTGATGGAGGTGGTGGCGGTGGTGGCAGTGGTGGTGGCGGTGGTGGCCGTGGTGGAGGTGATGGCGGTGGTGGCGACGGTGGTGGCAGTGGCGGCGGTGTTGGCGGTCGTGACGGTGGTGGCGGTGGCAATGGCAGTGGTGGCGGCGGGTTTTGTGGCAGTGGCGACAACGGCGTCGGTGTCAGTGGTGGCGGTGGTGGCGGTGATGGCGGTGGATGCGGTGGTGGCGGTGGTGGTGGTGGTGGCGGTGGTAGTGGCGGCGGTCGTGACGATGGTGGTGATGGCGGCGGCAGTGGTGGCGGTGGTGGCGGTGATGGAGGTGGTGGCGGTGGTGGCAGTGGTGGTGGCGGTGGTGGGGGTGGTGGCCGTGGTGGAGGTGATGGCGGTGGTGGTGGCGGCGGTGGTGGTGGTGGTGGCGACGGTGGTGGCAGTGGCGGCGGTGTTGGCGGTCGTGACGGTGGTGGCGGTGGCAATGGCAGTGGTGGCGGCGGGTTTTGTGGCAGTGGCGACAACGGCGTCGGTGTCAGTGGTGGCGGTGGTGGCGGTGGTGGCGGTGGTGACGGTGGTGGCGGTGGTGGCGGTGGTGGCGGTGGTGGCGGTGGTGGCGGTGGTGGCGGTGGTGGCGGTGGTGGCGAGGCGCTGCTCCTGCTCAAGGCGCTTCTCATCCTCGACGCGTTTCACGTTGGCGAGACACTTCTCCTCCTCCTCCTTCTCCTCCAGATTGTTCTCCTCAGGACACTTCATCTCGAGATGATGCTTGTCATCAATGAAGTACTTCACTTTAATGAGGCGCTTCTTGAGGAGATAGTCTCGGAAGTACTCCTCCTCTGTGCGGCACTTCGCCCTGGCAATGCGCTGCACCTCAAAGAGGCGCTCCTCTTCCATGGTGCATCTTTCTTTGCCAAGGTTCTTTTCCTGGAGATGCTTCACCCCGCTGACGTCCTTCAACTCCCCAATTATCCTCTGATCAAGCAAAGATAAGCAAAGGAACATTCAGACATGCACATGCAAGCAGACATTCATACCCACAGGCATGCAAACGTGGACGTGCACATGAACCCAAACAAAAAAACAAACTCACACATGTAGGTACAGATGCAGCCATCCACATTCTGTCATTCAAACTTGCTTAGTACACACAGACATAATTCATGTGACTGCCTGATATCATTCTGTCTTCATTGGTAATAAATGGCCACTTCAAGTGCCTGCATGAGTGGGACGGTGAAGAGATGCGGTGATGGTGTCGGGACATGATGTTGTGATATGGAGAGGAGAAGTAGTGGAATGTTCTCGAGAGATGGTGTATTGTGAAGGTATAGAGGCATGATGAGGCTCTAATATGGTGTATTGAATTGGTGGTCGTGTAGTGTGATGAGAAATGTGATGGTGAGAGTTGGTGTCGTGATATTTTGGTGTGGATGGTGTGGTGACATGGTGTGCTAGTTTTCGAGACAATGTCGTGTGTTTTAACCCTACAGACCCCATACACATCGTGCTCTCTTTTAGCCCCGCCCCCCCTCCCAATACGTTCCATTCATTGGCTACCACATTCTGATAAGCTCCTCACCCCTCCATAACTTGTATTTAAGAACTTGCATCTTGGAATCCCTGCCTCACTTGATACAGCAAATTCAGCTGTGACGGTCCCACCTGGGATGGAGACTTGTGTTGCCTCCGAAACGTCGTGATTTTTATTATTTTATTTTTATTAATTTTTATTTAATTTTATACCTACGTGACTTTACCGAAATAACTAAGAGTATGAATCCTTGCAGTCACGAAAGCTTCAAATCTAGAACCCATACACACCTTTGGGGAGCGATTCTTGTAACTTTGGCCTGGAAAAGGGTCCACCTTATCCATAACGTCCCCCCACGTGGTCGACTGGCACGCCGACTCCCGGGCTATGAAGAACAGAAAATTCATTCCAAGGACGAGTAATGAATTAGAGAACGAAGGACATGGAGTTTCACAGAACTAATTTTGAGATCCCAGTAATTACCTCTTACCACCAACAGGACCTGCTATTGAGAAATATTCATCACATGGCAGTAAAACTTTACAAGTCATGTTTTTGTCGGCATTTTGAGACCGTAAATTACATAAGCTTGAGACCCCAGTTTGAACAAAGATGGCAGAAACTCAAATCTAAACCCATCCTCTTTGACACACTCGATCATTACGTCTTCCCATTACCACCAAGCCATGTCTACGAAAAATAATTTATCAAGGAGCCTCCTCCTCCGCATATAATTTATGTGATGCAGGTATCTGGGACTTACCCTCATAGTCATCCAAGATCTCAGCCCACGTGATTTGTCCGTCCATGTTGTTGGGAAGGAGTAGATTTTGTTGGAAGTTGGATGGCCTGTGGAGGTTGGAACAACGCTCAGATTTAGCAACCTTTTGAATCACTCATCATCTTAATTAATACATATTTGAACACTCATTGTACCAATCTAATCACTATCGTGACTATACTCTTGGGTTTTTTTTTTGTAAAGTCACGTAGGTAAAAATAGATAAATAATAAAAATAAATAACAAACATTATCGAAATCATAATATAAATAAAATATCACGACGTTTCGGAGGCAACACAAGCTTCCTTCATCAGGTGTAAAAAGGCACAGCTAAATAGCTGACTTAACAATGATATTTCACCTCTAATCCAGACATGCATGTTCATGTACAGCCCATTTGTATTAATCGACTGCTTGATAAATGACCCATATGCATTGTAGGTCATTAGGGTCATATGACCATACTTAAATGATTTGTTATAATACGAGCATGACGTCGTAGGTCACTTGATGTCAGAGGTACCACCCATGTGGCTGTGACATCACAGATTGGAGGCAACTATGGCAGCGTCTAGGGTCTGAACTTAAAGGCAGATTCCTCCCCAATTGTTGAATAACATTCAGTACATATAATGTAGGGCACAATTGTACCAGCAATCAGAACACAATAATTTTAGACATGTTATTAATATTCTATGAGATTTAAACGGATTAGTTATTCTCGTTTTAAATGCTGACTCGCTTGGGGTCTAAACAACGACAGTAACAGCAACATTTCAGGGAATGCCAAGTATCCTAACAGTTCTACATTGAATTTTTATTTAAAGTATTCGTGACTGCAGGGATTCATATTCTTGGTTCTTTCGGTGAAGTCACATAGAAGGGAAACAATAAAATAATATGAATATAAAACAATAAAATTATCACGACGTTTCGACTGCAACACAAGCAATCATCGTTAGGTGTGAAATCCACAGCAAGATTGCTGAAAATTGAATTATGAACATATAAAAATAATGAAGCTTTAGTTTGTAGTCGAAATGTAAAATAAAAAGAAACCACATTCATCGTCAACAGGGTCGCTCACCTCGTTGAGGATTCGCTCTCAAAAGGCTTCTTCTGCTGCTCCCTCGTGTGCATTCCTCTCGACTGTGGGTGGAGGCGTGGCTGTGACGTAACAGAGGTGACGTCACTAGCGCGAGGCTCCGCCCCCCACGATCCCGGCTGGCGCATCACGTGGTGCAGTGCTGGTTGTGCGCGGGACCGGAAACAGTTTTTTATGTAGTTTATACTTTAGTTTTCTACGTGGTTGTTTAGTAACTGCAGCTACATATCATTAACATTCCTTTCCTTTGTTAATGCTACTTCCTGCACCCCCCTTGGTGCTGCTGATCCTGCATAATGCATGGGCATAATATGACTTTGAAACCCCCCCCGCCCACCTCCTACGCATTTCCCATGAATATGCTAAATTCCTCTTCATATGCACATTCCTTTGTTAAGGCTCTCTTCTTCTTCCACCTCCAACTCAGCTTATATATAAGCCCCTAGCTTGGCATTGTCTCATTCTTCACCTGAAGACGGCTGCTTGCGTTGTAGCCGAAACGTCGTGAGAATTATTTTATTTTATTATGTTTTATTTTTATTATTTTATTACTTCCCTTCTACGTTACTTTACCGAAAGAACCAAGAAGATGAATCCCTGCAGTCACGAAAGCTTTAAATCGAAATTTAACCCTCACCCCCAGTTCGCATTTCCGTCCCTAGGTTCGCATATATATATACATATGACATCCATACATACGAGTATCATGGGATTATTATGTAGGAGGTCATAGAATGAATCTAACTCATTTGCCTTGCTTTCATCCCTCGACTGATATTCATCTTCGGTGGATGCATGAGCAACCACCACTCCTCGCCTCCCGTTGATTGGGAGGTGTGCCCACGGTAGCCTGGGGCTTAGAGCTTTCCACACCTTACGCCACGCTCCCACGCCTCCTTGATTCGTTTTTTTTCTCAGAAGAAGAGCCCCCTGTTGTTTGGAATTCCCCAGCCACAAGTAAAGTTCTGTAAAAACAATCTGCTACCTCATCGGCGGTGCCGGACGTTAACGCTGCGGTGGATGTGAGCAATGTCCTGGAGGGAATATTCTTAGGTTTTTTCGGTAAAGTCACGTAGGTAAAACATTAAAATTAATGAAAGTAAAATAAAAATCACGACGTTTCGGAGGCAACACAAGTCTCCGTCATCAGGTGGGACCATCACAGCCAGATTTGCTGCATCAAGTGAGGCAATGATTCAAGATGTAATCCCTTAAGAGCAAGTTGAGGGGGGAGGAGAGGGGGGGCGGAGCTCATCAGAATGTGGTAGCCAATGAATGGAACGTATCGGGAGGGAGGGGGGCGGGGCTCAAAGACGGCACGACGTGTCACGTAGAACGTCTCGGGAGGGGGAGGGGGGGCGGGGCCAAAAGAATGCACAACGTGGTACAGGTCGGCGGCTTGGACGTTGTGCATTCTGTAAACTAATATTAATGTATCGGCCATAACTGTGAAATACCATCTAAAATATCACAATGTTGATCGAGGTATACTTAAGTTAAGAGGTGCATGTGTTGACGTGGTTTAATGAAAATATTTAAGGACCACTGTGTGTCTAGACAACGAAGGTGAATTGTTATATTCGATCAATTTAAATGGTTAGAATTGCTATGGATACCCATCTGGTTGGTGTAGTTTGTAAGTGTTGTTTATCATTATAACCATTATTAGTCTAGATTTGAAGCTTTCGTGACTGCAAGGAATCATCTTCTTAGGTTTTTTCGGTAAAGTCACGTAGAAAGTAAAATAAAATAAAAACAAAAATCACGACGTTTCGGAGGCAACACAAGTCTCCGTCATCAGGTGGGACCGTCACAGCCAGATTAGCTGTATCAAGTGAGGCAATGATTCAAGATGTAATCCCTTAAAAGCGAGTTGAGGGGGGAGGGAGAGGGAGGGGGGAGCTCATCAGACTATGGTAGCCAATGAAAGGAACGTATCGGGAGGGAGGGGGGGCGAGGCCAAAAGAGTGGGCGATGGACGTGTAAGCGCTTGTGCGCAAGCGGCCAATTACTGCACACGCCAACACAATGGAGCGATTGTGCGCAAGCGGCCAGCCACTGCACCCGCCAACACAATGGGCAGAGCGGAGGAGGGGGAGGTCTAATACACATGATAGACAAAAGAACGAAAATGATGATGGGTACAAACTTAGGGGGAGCTCATCAGACTATGGTAGCCAATGAATGGAACGTATCGGGAGGGAGGGGGGGGCGGGGGGGGGGCGAGGCCAAAAGGGTGGGCGACGGACGTGGAAGCGCTTGTGCGCAAGCGGCCAATTACTGCACACGCCAACACAATGGAGAGAGAGGGGGAGTGGGGGGTCTGATACACATGATAGACAAAAGAACGAAAATGCCCATGTTTATACCAATGCTGGCTGAACAATGAAGAGAGTACTGTTAAAATAACTGGGGATGTTAACACTCGGTAAAGTACAGTAAAATAGTGCCTGTCAGATAAGATGGTCCAAAAAATTTGTGATTAAGTCTTTTTTGCGTGGTTGATAACATCTTTCCAATGATTACTAAGTTTGTACCCATCATCACGGTTGAAATTATGTCTGTGTTTGTATATTTGTATGGCTTCGTGTACAAACCTTTGATGGTAGCCGGGAGGTTTGCAGAGAACCTTGGTCTCGGAAAAGACAATTTCATGAGAGCCCACCGAGTTGTAGCAATGATCGGCCACGGCAGAAGAATCAGTTCTGCCGTGTTTCAGATCTGACTTGTGCTCGCGGACACGATCAGAAACATGACGTTTCGTTTCTCCAATGTAGCAATCACCACAAATGCAACTCAATTTGTAGACTCCAGGATACTGTAAGTCAGGAACGACATCCTTCACAGATGGAATCAGATCACGGATTTTATGCACTGTACTGAATCGGACTTGGATCTTATGTTTGTTTAGAATTTTGGAGATCTTTTTGGTCACGCCAGCTATGTATGGTAACGTGATTGTTTTGGTCGGAGTTTCATGTGGCTGTTTCTGTGTGGTGGGAGAGACAGCTTGGCGGATAGTACAGTCAGAGTATCCGTTCATCCTGAGGGCCCGATGTACATGTCTTAATTCACCGGTCAGGTGGTGTTTGTCAGAAATGCCATGTGCTCTGTGGTATAGCGTTTTGATGAGAGAGTTCTTTTGAGATGGGTGGTGGTGGGAATCCGGTTTCAAGTAGGAGTCTGTGTGGGTGGCTTTTCTGTAGACAGAATGTCCCAAGGAACCGTCAGGACTCCTCTCAAACAGAATATCCAAGAATGGTAGTTTACCGTCTTTCTCCACTTCCATGGTGAATCTGATGAATGGGTGTCTAGAATTGATGTGGTCAAAGAAGTGGTTCAATGCTGGGAGGCCATGTGGCCAGATGACGAAAGTGTCATCCACATATCTCTTCCACAGGGAAGGACGCAGGGTGGATGTCTGGATGGCGTCTGATTCAAACTTTTCCATGAATATGTTGGCTATAACTGGTGACAAAGGGGAGCCCATAGGGGTACCCTCATTCTGTTTGTAGAAGGTGCCATTCCAGGTAAAATAGGTGTTGGTGAGGCAATGCCTAACCAGCGCAGGTGCATCAGAATTCAATCCATGTTGGACTAAGTCCTCAATTATTGTTAGGGTGTCCGGTACTGGGACTTTGGTAAACAAAGATACTACATCAAAGCTGACGAGGATGTCATCAGGAGATAGTACCATGTCCTTAACCATAGAGACTAATTGGGTTGAGTTGAGTACTGCTGAAGAGGTCTTGCCTGTGAAAGGGAGCAGAGTATCTGATAGAAAACGGGCTAGTTTGTACGTAGGAGAGTTTATCGTCGACACAATGGGTCGTAGCGGAGTGCCTTCCTTATGGATTTTGGGAAGACCATAGAGTCTGGGAGGTCTTGCCGCCGATGGTTTTAGAGAGGGACGTTTGCTTGGTTCGATTAGGGAGGTCGAACTCGTGATGATACTGTTGGTTTTCGTCGTTAGCCTTTTAGTGGGATCGTTTTTAATTTTGGAGTAACTCCCATCATTAAGAAGGTCCAGGATTTTGTTGTTGTATGAATCTTTATCCATGATGACCGTGGCATTGCCCTTGTCTGCCGAGAGGTTGACTATATCATCTCTCTTTTTTAGGTCCGCGAGTTCAGAGCGTTCGTTTTTGCTGATGTTACTAGTGGGTTTCTTAGCATTCTTAAGAATAGTAGCTATTTCAGCTCTTGCTACATCCGCATGGATGTGTCCTATGCCTCTGAGGGCTACATCAATCTGGGAAATCATATCCTCTACTGGTATATATTTAGGGGTGACGGCGAAATTTAGTCCTTTGGCCAGTACCGTTTTTAGAGTGTCAGAAATTGGGATGTTACTCTGATTAATCACGGTCTTGTTAACATCCAGCTTTGCGATGTGTGGCTCTGGTTTCTTCTTAGATAGGAGGTTGAATTTAGAAATCAGGTTAGCTTTGCATTTGGCTGACAGTGAGTCAGCAGAAGCAGAAGTCATGTTATCAACGTGGTTCCAATCAGAAGGTGACATTTTTTGTGTTAACATTAAATGTGTTTGTAAGAGAGTCTTGTCTAAATTATCGAGTTCAGATAGGAGTAACCTTATTCTCTCCGAGATTAGTGATAGGCTGGCTTTAAATAAGATCTGTTTGGAGTTCGGTGAGGACACAGCAGCGGATGTGAGTGTGAAAGCGATGGGTATTACCTTGTTATCTCGGCATCTCTTGAGGAAGGCCATCGTCTCGAGAAGCTGTGACATCTTGTCTCTTTGTCTGTTAAGACAAGAAGTTAAGACAAGAAGTCACATCTTCTCGAGACGCTGGCCTTCCTCAAGAGATGCCGAGATAACAAGGTAATACCCATCGCTTTCACACTCACATCCGCTGCTGTGTCCTCACCGAACTCCAAACAGATCTTATTTAAAGCCAGCCTATCACTAATCTCGGAGAGAATAAGGTTACTCCGATCTGAACTCGATAATTTAGACAAGACTCTCTTAATTCTAGATTTGAAGCTTTCGTGACTGCAAGGAATCATCTTCTTAGGTTTTTTCGGTAAAGTCACGTAGAAAGTAAAATAAAATAAAAACAAAAATCACGACGTTTCGGAGGCAACACAAGTCTCCGTCATCAGGTGGGACCGTCACAGCCAGATTAGCTGTATCAAGTGAGGCAATGATTCAAGATGTAATCCCTTAAAAGCGAGTTGAGGGGGGAGGGAGAGGGAGGGGGGAGCTCATCAGACTATGGTAGCCAATGAAAGGAACGTATCGGGAGGGAGGGGGGGCGAGGCCAAAAGGGTGGGCGATGGACGTGGAAGCGCATGTGCGCAAGCGGCCAATTACTGCACACGCCAACACAATGGAGCGATTGTGCGCAAGCGGCCAGCCACTGCACCCGCCAACACAATGGGCAGGTGCAGTGGCTGGCCGCTTGCGCACAATCGCTCCATTGTGTTGGCGTGTGCAGTAATTGGCCGCTTGCGCACATGCGCTTCCACGTCCATCGCCCACCCTTTTGGCCTCGCCCCCCTCCCTCCCGATACGTTCCTTTCATTGGCTACCATAGTCTGATGAGCTCCCCCCTCCCTCTCCCTCCCCCCTCAACTCGCTTTTAAGGGATTACATCTTGAATCATTGCCTCACTTGATACAGCTAATCTGGCTGTGACGGTCCCACCTGATGACGAAGACTTGTGTTGCCTCCGAAACGTCGTGATTTTTGTTTTTATTTTACTTTCTACGTGACTTTACCGAAAAAACCTAAGAAGAAGACTCTCTTACAAACACATTTAATGTTAACACAAAAAATGTCACCTTCTGATTGGAACCACGTTGATAACATGACTTCTGCTTCTGCTGACTCACTGTCAGCCAAATGCAAAGCTAACCTGATTTCTAAATTCAACCTCCTATCTAAGAAGAAACCAGAGCCACACATCGCAAAGCTGGATGTTAACAAGACCGTGATTAATCAGAGTAACATTCCAATTTCTGACAATCTAAAAACGGTACTGGCCAAAGGACTAAATTTCGCCGTCACCCCTAAATATATACCAGTAGAGGATATGATTTCCCAGATTGATGTAGCCCTCAGAGGCATAGGACACATCCATGCGGATGTAGCAAGAGCTGAAATAGCTACTATTCTTAAGAATGCTAAGAACCCCACTAGTAACATCAGCAAAAACGAACGCTCTGAACTCGCGGACCTAAAAAAGAGAGATGATATAGTCATCCTCTCGGCAGACAAGGGCAATGCCACGGTCATCATGGATAAAGATTCATACAACAACAAAATCCTGGACCTTCTTAATTATGGGAGTTACTCCAAAATTAAAAACGATCCCACTAAAAGGCTAACGACGAAAACCAACAGTATCATCACGAGTTCGACCTCCCTAATCGAACCAAGCAAACGTCCCTCTCTAAAACCATCGGCGGCAAGACCTCCCAGACTCTATGGTCTTCCCAAAATCCATAAGGAAGGCACCCCGCTACGACCCATTGTGTCGACGATAAACTCTCCTACGTACAAACTAGCCCGTTTTCTATCAGATACTCTGCTCCCTTTCACAGGCAAGACCTCTTCAGCAGTACTCAACTCAACCCAATTAGTCTCTATGGTTAAGGACATGGTACTATCTCCTGATGACATCCTCGTCAGCTTTGATGTAGTATCTTTGTTTACCAAAGTCCCAGTACCGGACACCCTAACAATAATTGAGGACTTAGTCCAACATGGATTGAATTCTGATGCACCTGCGCTGGTTAGGCATTGCCTCACCAACACCTATTTTACCTGGAATGGCACCTTCTACAAACAGAATGAGGGTACCCCTATGGGCTCCCCTTTGTCACCAGTTATAGCCAACATATTCATGGAAAAGTTTGAATCAGACGCCATCCAGACATCCACCTTGCGTCCTTCCCTGTGGAAGAGATATGTGGATGACACTTTCGTCATCTGGCCACATGGCCTCCCAGCATTGAACCACTTCTTTGACCACATCAATTCTAGACACCCATCCATCAGATTCACCATGGAAGTGGAGAAAGACGGTAAACTACCATTCTTGGATATTCTGTTTGAGAGGAGTCCTGACGGTTCCTTGGGACATTCTGTCTACAGAAAAGCCACCCACACAGACTCCTACTTGAAACCGGATTCCCACCACCACCCATCTCAAAAGAACTCTCTCATCAAAACGCTATACCACAGAGCACATGGCATTTCTGACAAACACCACCTGACCGGTGAATTAAGACATGTACATCGGGCCCTCAGGATGAACGGATACTCTGACCGTACTATCCGCCAAGCTGTCTCTCCCACCACACAGAAACAGCCACATGAAACTCCGACCAAAACCATCACGTTACCATACATAGCTGGCGTGACCAAAAAGATCTCCAAAATTCTAAACAAACATAAGATCCAAGTCCGATTCAGTACAGTGCATAAAATCCGTGATCTGATTCCATCTGTGAAGGATGTCGTTCCTGACTTACAGTATCCTGGAGTCTACAAATTGAGTTGCATTTGTGGTGATTGCTACATTGGAGAAACGAAACGTCATGTTTCTGATCGTGTCCGCGAGCACAAGTCAGATCTGAAACACGGCAGAACTGATTCTTCTGCCGTGGCCGATCATTGCTACAACTCGGTGGGCTCTCATGAAATTGTCTTTTCCGAGACCAAGGTTCTCTGCAAACCTCCCGGCTACCATCAAAGGTTTGTACACGAAGCCATACAAATATACAAACACAGACATAATTTCAACCGTGATGATGGGTACAAACTTAGTAATCATTGGAAAGATGTTATCAACCACGCAAAAAAGACTTAATCACAAATTTTTTGGACCATCTTATCTGACAGGCACTATTTTACTGTACTTTACCGAGTGTTAACATCCCCAGTTATTTTAACAGTACTCTCTTCATTGTTCAGCCAGCATTGGTATAAACATGGGCATTTTCGTTCTTTTGTCTATCATGTGTATCAGACCCCCCCTCCCCCTCTCTCTCCATTGTGTTGGCGTGTGCAGTAATTGGCCGCTTGCGCACAAGCGCTTCCACGTCCGTCGCCCACCCTTTTGGCCTCGCCCCCCCCCGCCCCCCCTCCCTCCCGATACGTTCCATTCATTGGCTACCATAGTCTGATGAGCTCCCCCTAAGTTTGTACCCATCATCATTTTCGTTCTTTTGTCTATCATGTGTATTAGACCTCCCCCTCCTCCTCTCTGCCCATTGTGTTGGCGGGTGCAGTGGCTGGCCGCTTGCGCACAATCGCTCCATTGTGTTGGCGTGTGCAGTAATTGGCCGCTTGCGCACAAGCGCTTACACGTCCATCGCCCACTCTTTTGGCCTCGCCCCCCCTCCCTCCCGATACGTTCCTTTCATTGGCTACCATAGTCTGATGAGCTCCCCCCTCCCTCTCCCTCCCCCCTCAACTCGCTTTTAAGGGATTACATCTTGAATCATTGCCTCACTTGATACAGCTAATCTGGCTGTGACGGTCCCACCTGATGACGGAGACTTGTGTTGCCTCCGAAACGTCGTGATTTTTGTTTTTATTTTATTTTACTTTCTACGTGACTTTACCGAAAAAACCTAAGAACATTATTAGTCTATAGCAGAAAGTCTCGTGTGTTTTTACACTGCTGTGTATGTACAGTGCTTTGTGTACGTATGTGTTTTAATTTTCCACGTGTTTTCACGGTAATTGCATTGAATGTGGAGCAGTTACCTATCGGATTACTTGTTGATGTGGTGTGATGTGCAGTGGTTGTGAGGTGGTTCAATTCCTGATTTTACTCTCGTAGTTAAGTGGTCTTGTGGAGCCAAAGTTTGAGAAAGACTGTGATCATATCTTTGCTCAATATTAAAAAATATATTTTTCATTTTCCTCATTGTTTAATAATTACTGCAGATGATCGGTTCCAGGATGTATACGTGGATTTCACGTTCGTTGTTCCTGTGTTTGATGGCTTTCACTTCTGGATGGATAGCTTCTATCGATAAGGACGTCAATGGGGAATGACAAATAGACGTTTACGTGTTTGATTTTGAGAACATTTTTTTAACTATTGAATTCCTGAAAGTAAAATAATTGTCTCGTTCCTTAACTGTTTGACCAAAAAAAGATTGATTAATATTTCGATACGAGTGTTAACATCAATATTCTTGCAGATTAATAAAGACCTGATTTGTTTTTAAAGATAACTGATCGTTCGTTATATCCTTCCTTAAAAAGAACATGGACGAGTAGACATGCACACACGAGTGTGCTTCCAAACACGACTGTATACATATATATACAGCAGCGTGCATTCACACACTAGTTGTAATATACAGGGGTGTACATACAGACAAAGCAGTAGACGTACACACACGAATGCTTCTCTTGTTGTAGTGTTTCTACTGTTATGGTTTATCGTATACATAAAGTTATCTAATAGTTTGTTAACTGTACAATGCTTATATCACACACATGTCCACACACACACGAGCCAAAGACAAGTGAACATACACAGCAATGCAAATGCACACAGCCTTACAAGCTATACCATTTAGATGAGTATTAAAAGTTGATGACAGTAATTGTGATCTTGATTTGAAGCTGTCGTGACTGCAGGAATCCATACCCTTGGTTCTTTCGGCAAAGTCACGTAGATAGAAAAATTATCAAATAAAACAAAAAATAATGAATCGCGGAAAATATAATCCAGCTGGATAATTTTAATAATATATCACAACGAAACCTCGTGATATATATGTTTTTGTTAAATTTTTTATGTTTCTACCTACGTGACTTTACCTAAAAAACCAAAGAGTATGGATCCCTCCAGTCATGAAAACTTCAAATCTAGATTGAGTGTAGTAAAGTAATCAGTTTTGTTTATTTGCTTCCATTTGTTTACTTCTGATACGGCACACTGGTTCGGATTATTCTTCCCATTTATGATATATCTCTAGAATCATTTGCATTATCTTCATTAACTTCCTTGCATTCAATTGTTTTTCTCGGAAGTAACGCTCCTCATATCTAGCAACATACCTAAACGGCCAAACCATACACAGCAAGGCATCGGTGTCTGTTTGTGGAGCCGGCCACGCCGGAGCGGTTATATGCGGGGTGTGAACACATGATTATACATACCTATACACACACATGCACGCATGTACATATCCACATCAACGAGTGTAAATAAACACACGAGTGGACATACACAGCAGTACATATCCATGGACATACACACAGTAGCAGACTCGGATAGCTGGGTTTTGTTATTATTTTCACAAGTTAAACTGACGATATGAATCTTAGATGCCCTACAACACTGAACGTTATGCGAATGACACAAACGCATGCGATTCTAATTCCACTCCAAACGCTTGGCCTCATGTTTAATGCGTGTTGTGAAGTTATTATTTTAGTTTATTTGCATGAAGTATGTTTAAAGATCATACTTCCATTTGTTTGTCTTTGCTACGGCACACTGGTTTGGATTATTCATCCCATTAATGAAATCTCTCTAGAATCATTTGCATTTTCTTCATAAACTTCCTTGCATTCAATTGTTATTCTTGAAAGTAATGCTCTCCATATCTAGCAACACACCTAAGCTCATGTAGACATTGTGCTTAAACCTAAATATTAATGTGCATTTCACTGCATTATTGCTGGCTTCTGTTTGAATACAGATGGGCATAATTATGTGCATGTTGTTTGTTTGCATATTTATAATGGTCTGTAAACTGCTATCAATTTATCGGACTTACCTCTGAAATACATCCATAAAAGAGGTGTTTGGGTTAGATTGCATAAATATATAAATGTGTCGTTCAAACCCGCCACCACCCGACACATCAAACTAGTAAGGGTTGTCACCTAAACAAAACATGCCAATTCGTCACTAGTACAGCACACCGGTGTGTTGGAGAGCCAAGCCACAACCTTTACAATCTGAGTACGACGATTCGGCAGTAATTACAACTAGCTTGATCAGGCGACAGCCAGATTTGTGAAGTCTTACTGTTTCGTTCCTTATATTTGTAATAAACGACTGGGGCACGATGTCTGTCCCAGTGTCCTTTATTATTCGGTTCGTGCTGTACACCCACACGGCTGTCTTGACTCGGTAGCTTCTCCACGGTGCTGACTCCAATGTCAGCCCGATCCACAACAGCAGCTCCGCTGCTGTTTCTCTCACACAGCCCCCCAACGGCTGTACTCGCTGCTGCTCTTCTCCCTCCGCAGCTCTCGCAGCTTCTTGCTCTCTCTCTCTCTCTCCGCAGCTCCTCCTGGCAGCCACACCGCTGCCTCTAACACGCAGCCCTCCTGGCTGTCTCCTCCCCAGCTGCACACCACTCCGCAGCTTCCTCTTATCTTCGGGGTTGGCTCCCGATGGCCGTCGGCGCCCCCCCCTCTCCACACTCGCCCCCGTGGCCTCTCCACACTCGCCCCCGTGGCCTCTCCACACTCGCCCCCGTGGCCTCTCCACACTCGCCCCCGTGGCCTCTCCACACTCGCCCCCGTGGCCTCTCCACACTCGCCCCCGTGGCCTCTCCACACTCGCCCCCGTGGCCTCTCCACACTCGCCCCCGTGGCCTCTCCACACTCGCCCCCGTGGCCTCTCCACACTCGCCCCCGTGGCCTCACTCTTTTCCGCTCACACCCCGACTGCCTTCCTCTTCCGGTTTACCCGCTTAAAGCCCCGAACCTTCCCCCCACGTCACATGACTCCACCCCCCGTGACGTCACCTCCGGAAGGTCGCTTACGCCCGCATTACACCACCCTCCCCCGTAGAAAAATCCCAGCCGACCTCGGCTGACCAATAGCAAATCGTAATGCGGCGAACCGAGCTTCCCCCCCTAAAGGACACCAAGCATATTATATAACAACAAGAACAACAACAGCACAAAGCACAACAACGCACATCCGCATGTCGTACACGACAGCCCCCCGGCCCCAGGATAGAGATGATGTAATTCCGGGCCGCTTAAGAAACCCCCAATAATTACCCAAATAACCGCGATGGACGCCCCAGTATTTACATTTTAACAACAATATTATTTACACGTGAACAACAACAACAAAAAAATTTCTGCTCTTACCCACCAGCAGTCTTCCCTTGAGGACCAGCACAGACCTCAGTCGTACACAGCATGTACCCACAGTCACTCTCAACAAACCAACAACCCCTAATCGCACACGCTCGCGTGGAGAGCCACGCTCCCCAGCAGTAACGTTTAACTCGCCGTAACCCTCACCGTGGTCGTCAACCCACAGCAACATCCATTTACCATACTCTCGGCTAGTGCCATTTCGGGGATGAGCAGCACTCGGCCATGCTCCTCCCTTACTATCCCATCAGCGATGGACACACACCAGCCTCTTATAGTCTGACGCTTTATAGCCAAGGGAAGATCAATCCCTCGGCAAGGCCAGATATCAACGACCCCCCCCATGGGGTAATGTTCTCTTATAGAGACAATAACGCCCTAACCCAATCCCGTGAGCCCCCGGCACACCAGGTTCAGTCTGCCACCGCACAACTGAACCATGACTCCCCGAGCCATATGAGCACACGGCCCATTAGTTTAAGACATACCACGGAGGTTTCGCCTCCGGGCTGTCAGGTCAGCCATCAGCCATAGGCCAACGTGACCACCACTCTTGCATCACCCAATCAACAATGGCAGGCATAACAGATGGAATATTTGCCCCACCGAGGTTTTTCCCGCGCGCTCACAATGGCGGCCCCCTTCGCCCAGCGCGTTCGCGCAATATCTCGCGCGCACTCAAAATGGCGGCCCTTTCCGCAAAGCGCATCGTCGCCATACCCCGCGTGTGCGCAAAATGGCGGCCCAACGTGCGAACACGTGGCCAGTTTTCTCCATTCGTGCACCCCAGCTTCCCTTTTGCTGGGGGTCACAAATTGCTTCCCCCGTCTTATTGTAACAATCCCAACAACAATAGACGCACAGCCCCAGCTTGCTGCGCGCAGCAGTCATATCGGGGAATTTTTAACCAATATTTTACCAACCACATTGGTTACACAACCCAACTCGCAAAGCAACTCGTGGCTGCATGCGATCAACCGAATACGCGACGCAACTTGGCGCCAATTTACGGTCCCATTAGCATTAACCTTTGAGACACCCACAACGGCGTCATCACGCACCCTCAAAGCGCGCTCTCTCTCTCACAAAGCGCCGTTACCCATAATATACACAAAATCGCGTGTACATAACATCCATACGACCAAATAATAGGGTCCCCCTCGAATTTGTTACCAATTTCCAAACAGGTACGCACAATTAATAACATCCCAACCCCAATAGTCAATCAATGCATCGCACCCCATAACCGTACAGAACGGTGTAACAGCACATACAGTCAACATATCGCGATCACACGCGCACATTTAAGCACAATAGCAAAGCGATCTGCAGGTAACCAACACACCATTAATCCAGTCGTAACATTGCAGCAACAACACAAATATTCTCTCTCTTGCAACAACCACATCGCACATAGCACCTCGCAGCACAATACACCAAAAAAAAAAATATATATATTTTCCAATTAAGGCCCTCGCACAAGGTAACCCACGAGATGATACAGCGCAAGATACCCGACGCTCCCGAGTTAATAATTAACTTCGCCATCAATATAACAACTCCACACTGCAGCGCACACACACAATTTAACACTCAGCAAGCACAGCATACTCTCCGTCCATTCTCAACACACGTACACACTTTAATTGACACCGAGCAACAAGCAGATAGCGCGTTCATCGTTATAACACACACATACCCAGACTTTCCGAACCGCGCTCCGCACAATCGAGTCATGAGAGAACAAAATCGCCCCCACCCGGCCCTCGAAAGATGGGTGAGGTGTGTGTAAAGGCCGGTTGCGTATCGTTACGACCCGCCCGGGGCTGCAGCAAGAAGAGGATGGCAGGGCGGCAACTTGAGTCGTCTCGCAGAACTCGTTCGGCGACTTGACTGCTCCGTTGTCACGCACCCGAGCCAGGACGGGAGTGCTCCCGCCCCAGCAGCTGTAGCGTCGTCGTCCTCTCCTCGCAGCTCCCCCTCGCATAACAGCAGCTCACAGCAGGCTGCTCTCCCCGCGGCACCTCCAGATGGCAGCGCAAGGCTGCCTCTCCGCCGCGATGTTGAAGATGGCGGCGTCTCCCCGCCGCGGTGAAGACAAGATGGCGGCTTCCCGCCGTTTCTCCCCTGCCACGCCCAAGATGGCGTCTTCGTGCCACGTGGCAGATGGCGCTGGCAGCGCAGGCAAGGCGTCGGCCTGCAGACCACCATCGGCTTTCCCCTCTGCCGTCGTCGGCGTGGTGAGCTCACACGGTTTCGCCAGCACGATTTTCCAGGTCTCCAGCTGCGCCATCTGTCTCAATCGTAAGTCGGATGATGTAGCAGATGATGGCACAGGAATATTCTTTCTTCCGAGCCGTCTTGACAAGCCGTTTCACTTCTGACACCAGTGTAATAAACGACTGGGGCACGATGTCTGTCCCAGTGTCCTTTATTATTCGGTTCGTGCTGTACACCCACACGGCTGTCTTGACTCGGTAGCTTCTCCACGGTGCTGACTCCAATGTCAGCCCGATCCACAACAGCAGCTCCGCTGCTGTTTCTCTCACACAGCCCCCCAACGGCTGTACTCGCTGCTGCTCTTCTCCCTCCGCAGCTCTCGCAGCTTCTTGCTCTCTCTCTCTCTCTCCGCAGCTCCTCCTGGCAGCCACACCGCTGCCTCTAACACGCAGCCCTCCTGGCTGTCTCCTCCCCAGCTGCACACCACTCCGCAGCTTCCTCTTATCTTCGGGGTTGGCTCCCGATGGCCGTCGGCGCCCCCCCCTCTCCACACTCGCCCCCGTGGCCTCTCCACACTCGCCCCCGTGGCCTCTCCACACTCGCCCCCGTGGCCTCTCCACACTCGCCCCCGTGGCCTCTCCACACTCGCCCCCGTGGCCTCTCCACACTCGCCCCCGTGGCCTCTCCACACTCGCCCCCGTGGCCTCTCCACACTCGCCCCCGTGGCCTCACTCTTTTCCGCTCACACCCCGACTGCCTTCCTCTTCCGGTTTACCCGCTTAAAGCCCCGAACCTTCCCCCCACGTCACATGACTCCACCCCCCGTGACGTCACCTCCGGAAGGTCGCTTACGCCCGCATTACATATTGAAGCGAAAATGTGTTGACCACGCAGCTGCGCTCTTGCACAATGTGGGGGGGGGGGGGGGGGTTACTGCAGCAATGTACATTAAGCGTGTGCATTATGTGAACCCTTTGGACTTGTTCTACCTGTCTATTGTGTTTATTACTTCAGGACGAATGGCTTCAATCGATAAGGACGTCAATTGGGAATGATTTATCGATGTTTACGTGTTTGATTTGAGAAGATTTTATAACTGTTGAATTCCTGAAAGTGAAATAATTTTCCTAGTTTCTTAACCGTTTGACCAAGCGAATTGATGAAAAAAATGTAATGCGAGTTTTAATGTTAATATTCTTGCAAATCAATAAAGACCTGATTGTTTTTTTTAAAAACACAGACGAGTAGACATGCACACGCGAGTGTGCATCCAAACACTGCTGCATTTATAAATCGGAGTGCATGCCGACAAATGGCAGCGGACTTCAATAGAGCGCAGCTGCGTGGTCAACATATCAATGCTTCTATTTAAGGAACGAAACAGTGAGACTTCCCAAATCTGACTGTCGACTGATGAAGCTAGTTTTAATTACAGGAGAAACGTCGTACTCAGATTGTAAATGTTGTGGCTTGGCTCTCCAACACACCGGTGTGCTGTACTAGTGACAAATGTGCATGTTCTGTTTACGTGACAACCCTAACTATTTAGCTTTGTCAGGTGGTGGCGGGTTTCAACGACACATTTGTATATTTAAGCGATCTAACCCAAAAAACCTTTAATATGGACATTATAATAAACCACTTACAAGCTAAACCATTCAGATGATTATTCAAAGTTCATGGCAGAGTTTTTAATATAAAACACTCGTTTTCTAGAAGCACCCCGCTCAACACGATTGTCATTAAATATATTTATAAAACAAAGTCAGTACAGTATAAACTTGCACATTTTATTCCAAATCAAGCTCGAGATCACCAATTTTTATATTTCAGACTGTATGTCGCTTTATAATCCTCTAAACTTGCAGCAGTTTAGAGGACATTGGGGAGTGAATATTTGCAAATTAACACGAAGCACGGAATTATGCATGGAGATGCACTTCCTTATTCAAACGGAAGTGTACAATTATGCAGTGAGATGTACATACGTATTATGTTGCTAGATATGCGGATTGTTAATGTAAAAATTAACAATTGAATGCAAAGTCCATGATAGGCCAAGTCGAGAACAAAGGATTTGGATGCTAGAGCGAAGTTATAAGGGGCTTAAAATCAGACCTCAAGGTCATTTCGAGAGGGATTTTGCTGAGGATAGACGCTCGACTCCTCGCTCTGCAATCGTTCTCGCCTGGCGAGAACGATTGCTTGGCGACTGGTTGGCGACTTCGCTTCGGGAGAGTTCGTGGCGATCTCTTCAGACGGGTTACAGGGACATCGATACGCGGTGCATCAACAAGTAAGTGTCTTTGTTAGTGGATAAACTGGTAATCGCGTGTGTAGTCCGACTTACGAGACGTTACTGTGTCTCGGTTAGACGTTGGTAAGAGTTTGCTTCTTGGCGATTTGAGCCAGACATCCACGCAGCTTAAAGGGTGCATTTTACTCTAAAAAACACCCGCAACTGTCACTGAAGAATCAGTCACATGGAGCAGATAACCTTTACACAGCGCCACACACACACGGGTGAGAAGCCATTCAATTGCTCTCTTTGTGGGAAGGCATTTTCACTGAAACAAAATCTTCACACTCATCAGAACACACACACGGGCGTGAAGCCATTCAATTGCTCTGTGTGTTTGAAGTCATTTTCACAGAAATCAACTCTTAACACTCACCAGAACACACACACGGGCGTGAAGCCGTTCAATTGCGCTGTGTGCGGGAAGGCATTTGCAAGGAAGTCAGATCTTCACACGGTCATCACCCCGAAACAAGCATGAGAAGATCCGCAATGATAGGGAAGTGAAATCAAAAGGTGAAAAACAAAATGCTGCATTGAGTCCTGAAAAAATCCATCTTTCGAACCATAGCATGGTGGAACCTGAGAGATGCGTGGATGTAGTGGATGTAATGAGTCCTGACGACAATTCCTCTTTAGACCCCATGCGGGTTGATAATGAGAAATGGCTGCTGGAGTTGCTGGATAATCAAAGTATTGAGTACTTCTGTTAAAGTCCTAGAATGTGCACGTTTGTGTCTCTGTTAGATCAATTTATTAGGTGCAATTGATTATATCAATGATTTCCAGCACTACTCCAATTAGTGTAATTATTTTAACAAAACCGTTTGATTGCTCTGTGTGTTGGAAGCATTTTCACGGTCAGCAACACTTCACAGGCATCATCAGTTCAGATGAATGTCTTCCTTTTAAGTTCCAGAAGTGTTCACTGATTTCAGAATGACAACAATTTTATACTTTGAACGAATGGCTTCAGTCGAAAAGGACGTCAAAGGGGAAATCGACGTTTACGTGTTTGATTTTAAGAATATCCTTTAACTGTTGAATTCCTATTGGGAAATAATTTGCCTAGTTCCTTTCCTGTTTGAGCATGCGTATTAATAAAGATTTCGATACGAGTATTAACGTGAGTTTTCTTGCAGATTAATAAAGACCCGTTTTTAAAGATGACTGATCGTACGTTATTGCTACCATATCTTTCCTTTAAAAGAACACGGACGAGTAGACATACACACACACGAGTGTGCATCCAAACACGACTGTATATACAGCGGTGTGCATTCACACACGGGTGTGCATGTGTTTCTACGAGTTTTAACGTTAATATACTTGCAGAACAATAAAGACCTGCTATGTTAAAGATGACTGATCGTCCCTTATTGCTAAAATGTTCATAGCGAACACGTGTGGAGGCGAGTTTCAGGTGAAGCATCTCCATCACACAAGTTTACCCTTACCTGGCAGCATCGTGGCAGTCCGCTGGTCACACTCACTACGTCACACTCACGAGCTGTAGGGGCGGGGCTCTGTCTGCTCAGTGGCGCTGTTTTCATTCATTTAGCACCACGAGCAGGGAGTCTCATCCCTGTAGTTCCCTGTTGTGGTGGCGCATTCCTACTACGTTTCCCCTAAATTCTCTGTACGACACAATATATAAAAAAAAAAATTTGTTTGTTCCAATACATAATCATACACGAGTACACATATACACCCCCATGTACACACACGAGTGGACATACACAGCACTGTAGAAACATACACGAATGTGCATATACACTGCTTCATACATATACACACGGGTGCACATGCATACAAGCGCATACACACACGAGTGTACATACACAGCAGTAGACGTACAAAGGGATTGCGTTCTACTACACGAACAAATGTGCGAACACATCATTGTACATACCCATACACACATTCACGCATGTACATATCCACATCAACGAGTGTAAATAAACACACGAGTGGACATACACAGAAGTACAGATCCATGTACATACAAACAATAGTATTTTTTCACGACCTCCTGTTGTTTGGAATTACCCAGCCACGAGCAGAGTTCGGAAAAAAAGAATCCGCTAGCTAATCCGCTACCTAATCCGCGGTGCCGGACGGTAACGCTGCGGTGGATGTGAGCAATGTCCTGGAGGGAAGGCTCGTAGCCACCACAGAGACCCACGAGGCCTCTGGACGGGTGCGAGGCGCTGGTAACCTCTCCAAATTCAATGCAATAATTATTTTAAAAAACATCCAAAATATTAAACACATACACACGAGTTTAACACGTAGGATTTCGGGACCAATATCATCCATAATAGAGGTTGTTAGGTTAGATCGCGGAAGTATATAAATGCGTCTTTAAAATAAAACATTAAATAAATGCATGGCGACAAAGGGCAGCGTACTTCAATAGAGCGCAGCTGCGTGGTCAACACATGAGACTTCCCAAAGCTGACTGTCGACTGATGAGGCTAGTTTTAATTACAGGCGAAACGTCGTACTCAGATTGTAAATGTTGTGGCTTGGCTCTTCAACACACCGGTGTGCTGTACTAGTGACAAATGTGCATGTTCTGTTTACGTGACAACCCTTCCTTTTTTTTTTTCTAGATTTGAAGCTTTCGTGACTGCAAGGAATCATCTTCTTAGTTTTTTTCGGTAAAGTCACGTAGGTAAAACATCAAAATGAATGAAAATAAAATAAAATAAAATAAAAAATCACGACGTTTCGGAGGCAACACAAGTCTCCGTCATCAGGTGGGACCGTCACAGCCAGATTAGCTGCATCAAGTGAGGCAATGATTCAAGATGTAATCCCTTAAAAGCGAGTTGAGGGGGGGAGGAGAGGGAGGGGGGAGCTCATCAGACTATGGTAGCCAATGAATGGAACGTATCGGGAGGGAGGGGGGGCGAGGCCAAAAGGGTGGGCGACGGCGTGCAAGCGATTGTGCGCAAGCGGCTAATTACTGCACACGCCAACACAATGGAGCGATTATGCGCAAGCGGCCAACTGCCGCACACGCCAACACAATGGGCAGAGAGGGGGAGGGAAGCTCTAATACACATGATAGACAAAAGAACGAAAATGCCCATGTTAATACCAATGCTGGCTGAACAATGAAGAGAGTACTGTTAAAAATAACTGGGGATGTTAACACTCGGTGAAGTAAAGTAAAATAGTGCCTGTCAGATAAGATGGTCCAAAAAAATGTAATTAAGTCTTTTTTGCGTGGTTGATAACATCTTTCCAATGATTACTAAGTTTGTACCCATCATCACGGTTGAAATTATGTCTGTGTTTGTATATTTGTATGGCTTTGTGTACAAACCTTTGATGGTAGCCGGGAGGTTTGCAGAGAACCTTGGTCTCGGAAAAGACAATTTCATGAGAGCCCACTGAGTTGTAGCAATGATCGGCAACGGCAGAAGAATCAGTTCTGCCGTGTTTCAGATCTGACTTGTGCTCGCGGACACGATCAGAAACATGACGTTTCGTTTCTCCAATGTAGCAATCACCACAAATGCAACACAATTTGTAGACTCCAGGATACTGTAAGTCGGGAACGACATCCTTCACAGATGGAATCAGATCACGGATTTTATGCACTGTACTGAATCGGACTTGGATCTTATGTTTGTTTAGAATTTTGGAGATCTTTTTGGTCACGCCAGCTATGTATGGTAACATGATGGTTTTGGTCGGAGTTTCATGTGGCTGTTTCTGTGTGGTGGGAGAGACAGCTTGGCTGATAGTACGGTCAGAGTATCCGTTCATCCTGAGGGCCCGATGTACATGTCTTAATTCACCAGTCAGGTGGTGTTTGTCAGAAATGCCATGGGCTCTGTGGTATAGCGTTTTGATGAGAGAATTCTTTTGAGATGGGTGGTGGTGGGAATCCGGTTTCAAGTAGGAATCTGTGTGGGTGGCTTTTCTGTAGACAGAATGTCCCAAGGATCCGTCAGGCCTCCTCTCAAACAGAATATCCAAGAATGGTAGTTTACCGTCTTTCTCCACTTCCATGGTGAATCTGATGGATGGGTGTCTGGAATTGATGTGGTCCAAGAAGTGGTTCAATGCTGGGAGGCCATGTGGCCAGATGACGAAAGTGTCATCCACATACCTCTTCCACAGGGAAGGACGTAGGGTGGATGTCTGGATGGCGTCTGATTCAAACTTTTCCATGAACATGTTGACTATAACTGGTGACAAGGGGGAGCCCATAGAGGTACCCTCATTCTGTTTGTAGAAGGTGCCATTCCAGGTAAAATAGGTGTTGGTGAGGCAATGCCTAACCAGCGCAGGTGCATCAGAATTCAATCCATGTTGGACTAAGTCCTCAATTATTGTTAGGGTGTCCGGTACTGGGACTTTGGTAAACAAAGATACTACATCAAAGCTGACGAGGATGTCATCAGGAGATAGTACCATGTCCTTAACCATAGAGACTAATTGGGTTGAGTTGAGTACTGCCGAAGAGGTCTTGCCTGTGAAAGGGAGCAGAGTATCTGATAGAAAACGGGCTAGTCATCTGGCCACATGGCCTCCCAGCATTGAACCACTTCTTGGACCACATCAATTCCAGACACCCATCCATCAGATTCACCATGGAAGTGGAGAAAGACGGTAAACTACCATTCTTGGATATTCTGTTTGAGAGGAGGCCTGACGGATCCTTGGGACATTCTGTCTACAGAAAAGCCACCCACACAGATTCCTACTTGAAACCAGATTCCCACCACCACCCTTCTCAAAAGAATTCTCTCATCAAAACGCTATACCACAGAGCCCATGGCATTTCTGACAAACACCACCTGACTGGTGAATTAAGACATGTACATCGGGCCCTCAGGATGAACGGATACTCTGACCGTACTATCAGCCAAGCTGTCTCTCCCACCACACAGAAACAGCCACATGAAACTCCGACCAAAACCATCACGTTACCATACATAGCTGGCGTGACCATTCGCCACTAAGTGGCGGTGACGTCACCACGACGCTTGTGCCAGGCCATGTGCACCTTGAGGCCACGTGAAGTGTTGAATGCCCGCTGACAGGAGGAGACGTTACTGTGTCTCGGTTAGACGTTAGTGAGAGTTGCTTTTTGGCGATTGGAGCCAGACATCCACGCAGCTTAAAGGGTACCTTTAACTCTCAACAACACCCGCGACTGTTCCTCTGCTCTGAAGAATCAATCACATGGAGCAGATAAACTCTCCACAGCGCCACGCACACACGGTTAAGAAGCCATTCAATTTCTCTGCGTGTGTGAAGGAATTTGCATGGAAATCACATCTTCACAGGCACCAGAAAACAAACTCGGGTGAGAAGCCATTCAATTGCGCTGTGTGTGGGAAGGCATTTGTACAGAAATCACATCTTCACAGTCACCAGAAAACACACACGGGCGAGAAGCCATTCAATTGTTCTCCGTTGGAGAGAACACGGTCATCACCCCGAAACAAGCATGAGAAGATCAGCAATGATAGGGAAGTGAAATCAAAAGGTGAGAAACAAAGTGCTGCAATGAGTCCCGAAAAAAATGCATCTTTTGAACCTATGCAGGTGGATCCATAGAGTTGCGTGGATGTAGTGGATGTAACGAGTCCTGACGACAATTCCTACTTCGACCCCATGCATTTGGATCCTGCGAGATGGCTGGATGTACTGAGCCCTGACGACAATTCTTATTTCGACCCCATGCATGTTGATAATGAGAAATTGCTGCTGGAGTGGCTGGATAATCAAAGTATTGAGTACTTCTGTTAAAGTCCTGGCATGTGCACGTTTGTGTCTCTGTTAGATCAATTTATTAGGTGCAATTGATTATATCAGTGATTTCCAGCACTACTCCAAGATAGTGTAATTATTTTAATAAAAACAATTTGATTGCCCTGTGTGTTGGAAGCATTTTCACGGTCAGCAACATTTCACAGGCATCATCATATTGTAGAAGGTGGCATGTGTTGTCATCTTCTCACAACAATTTTAAACTATGGACGAATGGCTTCAAGCGAAAAGGACGTCAAAGGGGAAATCGACGTTTACGTGTTTGATTTTAAGAATATATTTTAACTGTTTGATCATGCGTATTAATAAAGATTTCGATTCGAGTATTTACGTGAGTTTTCTTGCAGATTAATAAAGACCTGATTTGTTTTTAAAGATGACTGATCGTACGTTATTGCTCCCATATCTTTCCTTAAAAAAACACGGACGAGAAGACATACACACACGAGTGTGCATCCAAACGCGACTGTATATACAGCGTTGTACATTCACACACGAGTGTGCATGTGTTTCTACGAGTTTTAACGTTAATATTCTTGCAGAACAATATAAACCTGCTATGTTAAAGATGACTGATCGTCCCTTATTGCTACAATGTTCATAGCGAACACGTGTGGAGGAGAGTTTCAGGTGAAGCATCTCCATCACACAAGTTTACCCCTACCTGGCAGCATCGTGGCAGTCCGCTGGTCACACTCACTACGTCACACTCACGAGCTGTAGGGGCGGGGCTCTGTCTGCTCAGTGGCGCTGTTTTCATTCATTTAGCACCACGAGCGGGGAGTCTCATCCCTGTAGTTCCCTGTTGTGGTGGCGCATTCCTACCACGTTCCCCTAAATTCTTTGTACGACACAATATAAAATAATTTGTTTGTTCCAATACATAATCATACACGAGTACACATATACACTCCCATGTACACACACCCACACACGAGTGGACATACACAGCGCTGTAGAAACATACACGAATGTGCATACACACTGCTTCATACATACACACACGGGTGCACATGCATACAAGTGAGCATACACACACGAGTGCACAAATACAGCAGTGCACGTACAAAGCGATTGCGTTCTACAACACGAACAAATGTGTGAACACATGATTGTACATACCAATACACACATTCACGCATGTACATATCCACATCAACGAGTGTAAATAAATACACGAGTGGACATACACAGAAGTACAGGTCCATGTACATATTCGTTGTTACTTCATTTGGTGGCTTGGACTTAAGGACGAATGGCTTCCATCGATAAGGACGTCAATTGGGAATTATTTATCGATGTTTACGTGTTTGATTTGAGAATATTTTATAACTGTTGAATTCCTGAAAGTGAAATAATTGTCCTAGTTTCTTAACTGTTTGACCAAGCGAATTGATAAAAATGTAATGCGAGTTTTAATGTTAATATTCTTGCAAATTAATAAAGACCTGATTTATTTTTAAACATGACTGATCGAACGTTATTGCTACCATATCCTTCCTTATAAAAAAACACGGACGAGTAGACATGCACACACGAGTGTGCATACACAGCAGTATACGTACACTAGGATTGCGTTCCACTGCGAACATGCACGATTGTACCGGCATACTTATACACACACATACGTGTTAGTACACACGCGAGTGCTCGTGTTGTTGTGGTATTTCCTACGTTATGGTATGTGGTATACATGAACGCAGAAGTACAAAATGTGCAGTTCACACCTACGAGCCCTTTGCCCATTGATCATGATGATGAATAACATGTTATTTGATCTCACAGAGAAACGAATGTACACGGTACAAATGGAACCACAAATATGCTCAACGAGTTTTGATTAATAGTTAATAAATACTATAAATAGCTATTCAAATTAATTGAGATTGCACATTCAGCAAATTCTAATGCGGCAACAATGTGATTCTAATAATTATAGTGAAATTCTAATCCCTCACCCCCAGTTCGCATATCCGTCCCTAGGTTCGCATATATAAACATATGACATCCATACATACGAGTATCATGGGATTATTATGTAGGAGTTCATAGAATGAATCTAACTCATTTGCCTTGCTTTCATCCTTCGACTGATATTCATCTTCGGTGGATGCATGAGCAACCACCACTCCCCACGGTAGCCTGGGGCTGAGAGCTTTCCACACCTTACGCCACTCTCCCACGCCCCCTTGATCCGTTTTTTTCTCAGAAGAAGAGCCCCCTGTTGCTTGGCATTCCCCAGCCACGAGTAAAGTTCTGTAAAAACAATCCGCTACCTCATCGGCGGTGCCGGACGTTAACGCTGCGGTGGATGTGAGCAATGTCCTGGAGGGAAGGCTCGTAGCCACCACAGAGGCCCACGAGGTATCTGGACGGATGCGAGGCGCTGGTAACCTCTCCATATTCAATGAAATGACCTTAAGAAAACACGACCAAAATATAAACACATACACACGAGTTTACCACGTAGGATTTCGGGACCAATATAATCCATAATAGAGGTTGTTAGGTTAGATCGCGGAAGTATATAAATGCTTCTTTAAAATAAAACATTAAATAAATGCATGGCGACAAAGGAAAGCGTACTTCAGTAGAAATTACCGTTGGTAGGGCTATTTTAATAAATACGATAGACAGGAAAGACACGTTCAAAGGGCTCGCATAATGCACACGCTTAATGTACATTGCCTCAGTAATCACACGCTCCCCCACCCCCCCACACATTGTTCAAGAGCGCAGCTGCGTGGTCAACACATCTATGCTTCTATATAAGGAACGAAACAGTGAGACTTCCCAAATCTGGCTGTCGACTGATGAAGCTAGTTTTAATTACAGGCGAAACGTCGTACTCAGAATGTAAATGTTGTGGCTTGGCTCTCCAACACACCGGTGTGCTGTACTAGTGAAACATTTGCATGTTCTGTTTACGTGACAATCCTTAATAGTTGGCTGTGTCGGGTGGTGGCGGGTTTCAACGACACATTTATATATTTAAGCGATCTAACCCAAAAAACCTTTAATATGGACATTATAATAAACCACGCTTACAAGCTAAACCATTCAGTTGATTATTCAAAGTTCATGGCAGAATGTTTAATATAAAACACTCGTTTCTAGAAGCACCCCGCTCAACACGATTGTCCTTAAATATATTTATAAAACAAAGTCAGTAAAGTATAAACTTGCACATCTCATTCCAAATCAAGCTCGAGATCACCAATTTTGATACTTCAGACTGTATGTCGCTTTATAATCCTCTAAACTTGCAGCAGTTTCGAGGACCTTGGGGGGTGAATATTAGCAAATTAACACGAAGCACGGAATTATGCATGGAGATGCACATCCTTATTCAAACGGAAGTGTACAATTATGCAGTGAGTTGTACATACGTATTATGTTGCTAGATATGCGGATTGTTAATGTAAAAATTAACAATTGAATGCAAAGTCCATGATAGGCTAAGTCGAAAACAAAGGATTTGAATGCGAGAGCGAAGTTATAAGGGGCTTAAAATCAGACCTCAAGGTCATTTCGAGAGGGATTTTGCTGAGGATAGACGCTCGACTCCTCGCTCTGCAGATAACCCTTCTTCCACGAGACCCAGCCTGGCGAGCACGATTGCTTGGCGACTGGTTGGCGACTTCGCTTCGGGAGAGTTCGTGGCGATCTCTTCAGGGACATCGATACGCGGTGCATCAAAAAGTAAGTGTCTTTGTTAGTGGATAAACTGGTAATCAAGCCATTCAATTGCGCTGTGTGCTGGAAGGCATTTGCACGGAAATCAGATCTTCACAGGCACCAGAAAACACACGCGGGCGAGAAGCCATTCAATTGCGCTGTGTGCGGGAAGGCATTTGCAAGGAAGTCAGATCTTCACACGGTCATCACCCCGAAACAAGCATGAGAAGATCCGCAATGATAGGGAAGTGAAATCAAAAGGTGAAAAACAAAATGCTGCAATGAGTCCTGAAAAAATCCATCTTTCGAACCTATGCATGGTGGATCCTGAGAGATGCGTGGATGTAGTGGATGTAATGAGTCCTGACGACAATTCCTCTTTAGACCCCATGCGGGTTGATAATGAGAAATGGCTGCTGGAGTTGCTGGATAATCAAAGTATTGAGTACTTCTGTTAAAGTTCTGGATTGTGCACGTTTGTGTCTCTGTTAGATCAATTTATTAGGTGCAATTAATTATAGCAGTGATTTCCAGCACTACTCCAAGCTAGTGTTATTATTTTAACACAACCGCTTGTTTGCTCTGTGTGTTGGAAGCATTTTCACGGTCAGCAACACTTCACAGGCATCATCAAACAAAGAGTAAAATGTTGTCATGAGTCCTAAACAAAATTCATCTTTCGACCCCATGCAGTTGCATCCTGAGAGATGGCTTGATGTAGTGGAGTGGCTGGAGAGTCATATTCGTGTCTCTTATATATTTTTTCGGTGATTTCTTGGACTTCAAGCTAGAGTGATGTTGTGAATGCTCTATAATGTGTTCAGATGAATGTCTTCCTTTTAAGTTCCAAAGTGTTCACTTATTTCAGAATGACAACAATTTTATACTTTGGACGAATGGCTTCAGTCGAAAAGGACGTCAAAGGGGAAATCGACGTTGACGTGTTTAATTTTAAGAATATCTTTTAACTGTTGAATTCCTATTGGGAAATCATTTGCCTTGTTCCTTTACTGTTTGAGCATGCGTATTAATAAAGATTTCGATACGAGTATTAACGTGAGTTTTCTTGCAGATTAATAAAGACCCGTTTTTAAAGATGACTGATCGTACGTTATTGCTACCATATCTTTCCTTTAAAAGAACACGGACGAGTAGACATACACACACACGAGTGTGCATCCAAACACGACTGTATATACAGCGGTGTGCATTCACACACGGGTGTGCATGTGTTTCTACGAGTTTTAACGTTAATATACTTGCAGAACAATAAAGACCTGCTATGTTAAAGATGACTGATCGTCCCTTATTGCTACAATGTTCATAGCGAACACGTGTGGAGGCGAGTTTCAGGTGAAGCATCTCCATCACACAAGTTTACCCTTACCTGGCAGCATCGTGGCAGTCCGCTGGTCACACTCACTACGTCACACTCACGAGCTGTAGGGGCGGGGCTCTGTCTGCTCAGTGGCGCTGTTTTCATTCATTTAGCACCACGAGCAGGGAGTCTCATCCCTGTAGTTCCCTGTTGTGGTGGCGCATTCCTACTACGTTTCCCCTAAATTCTCTGTACGACACAATATAAAAAAAAAATTGTTTGTTCCAATACATAATCATACACGAGTACACATATACACCCCCATGTACACACACGAGTGGACATACACAGCACTGTAGAAACATACACGAATGTGCATATACACTGCTTCATACATATACACACGGGTGCACATGCATACAAGCGCATACACACACGAGTGTACATACACAGCAGTAGACGTACAAAGGGATTGCGTTCTACTACACGAACAAATGTGCGAACACATCATTGTACATACCCATACACACATTCACGCATGTACATATCCACATCAACGAGTGTAAATAAACACACGAGTGGACATACACAGAAGTACAGATCCATGTACATACAAACAATAGTATTTTTTCACGACCTCCTGTTGTTTGGAATTACCCAGCCACGAGCAGAGTTCGGAAAAAAAGAATCCGCTAGCTAATCCGCTACCTAATCCGCGGTGCCGGACGGTAACGCTGCGGTGGATGTGAGCAATGTCCTGGAGGGAAGGCTCGTAGCCACCACAGAGACCCACGAGGCCTCTGGACGGGTGCGAGGCGCTGGTAACCTCTCCAAATTCAATGCAATAATTATTTTTAAAAACATCCAAAATATTAAACACATACACACGAGTTTAACACGTAGGATTTCGGGACCAATATCATCCATAATAGAGGTTGTTAGGTTAGATCGCGGAAGTATATAAATGCGTCTTTAAAATAAAACATTAAATAAATGCATGGCGACAAAGGGCAGCGTACTTCAATAGAGCGCAGCTGCGTGGTCAACACATGAGACTTCCCAAAGCTGACTGTCGACTGATGAGGCTAGTTTTAATTACAGGCGAAACGTCGTACTCAGATTGTAAATGTTGTGGCTTGGCTCTTCAACACACCGGTGTGCTGTACTAGTGACAAATGTGCATGTTCTGTTTACGTGACAACCCTTCCTTTTTTTTTTTCTAGATTTGAAGCTTTCGTGACTGCAAGGAATCATCTTCTTAGTTTTTTTCGGTAAAGTCACGTAGGTAAAACATCAAAATGAATGAAAATAAAATAAAATAAAATCAAAAATCACGACGTTTCGGAGGCAACACAAGTCTCCGTCATCAGGTGGGACCGTCACAGCCAGATTAGCTGCATCAAGTGAGGCAATGATTCAAGATGTAATCCCTTAAAAGCGAGTTGAGGGGGGGAGGAGAGGGAGGGGGGAGCTCATCAGACTATGGTAGCCAATGAATGGAACGTATCGGGAGGGAGGGGGGGCGAGGCCAAAAGGTGGGCGACGGCGTGCAAGCGATTGTGCGCAAGCGGCTAATTACTGCACACGCCAACACAATGGAGCGATTATGCGCAAGCGGCCAACTGCCGCACACGCCAACACAATGGACAGAGAGGGGGAGGGAAGCTCTAATACACATGATAGACAAAAGAACGAAAATGCCCATGTTTATACCAATGCTGGCTGAACAATGAAGAGAGCACTGCTAAAAAACAACTGGGGATGTTAACACTCGGTAAAGTAAAGTAAAATAGTGCCTGTCAGATAAGATGGTCCAAAAAATTGTAATTAAGTCTTTTTTGCGTGGTTGATAACATCTTTCCAATGATGACTAAGTTTGTACCCATCATCACGGTTGAAATTATGTCTGTGTTTGTATATATGTATGGCTTCGTGTACAAACCTTTGATGGTAGCCGGGAGGTTTGCCGGGAGGTTTGCACTCATCTCAAGTTTAAGCCATATAAATGTCACCTAGTTGTGTTGCGATCAAAACGTCGTGAGATATTATTTTTATTATATTTTTCTACCTACTTGACTTTACCGAAAGAATATACTCAGATCATATATGCATTGTATTTGAAACTGATTGGCCCACAACAGAGACAGCTTTCTTTTGAGCCTCGTCTCAAACGGTGTTAGACCAGAGGACACTAAAAGGCATACAGCTCAAAGACAATGCACTATCAGAGTAGTGAGAGCACGGCTTGAGCATCTACATCGTGGGACCTCCTTTGCTAGTACCTAAATATGAGAATAGGTTTTCCCCTTTTTTCTGGCAAGAAAACAGGTGTTAAGTTGTTTAAACACCAAACTGAAACCTTTTACAAGGAATCATGTCTGTATTAGCCACAATACTTGTGATCAGAATGCAAACAAAAACACTCTGATAATATATGCATTGTCTATTAAACTGATTGGTCCACACCAGAGACAGCTTTATTTTGAGCCTCGTATCAAACGGTGTTAGGCCAGATGACACTAAATGGCGTACAACTCAAAAACAATGCACTATCCGAGTAATGAGAGTTTGGCGTGAGCATCTACATCGTGGGACCTTCTTTGCTAGTACCTAAATATGAGAATAGGTTTTTTTCTTTTTTTTCTGTCAACAAAACAAGTGTTAAGTTGTTAAAACACCAACCTGAAACCTTTTACAATGAATCATGTCCGCATTAACCAAAATACTTGTGGTCAGTATGCAAACAAAAACATACTCTGATAAATCTTGACTTAAAGCTTTTGTGACTGCAGGAATTCATATTCTTTGGGTCTTTTGTTAAAGCCACGTAGATAGAAGAAATAATAAATAATAATAACAATATCATGACGTTTCGATCGCAACACAAGCAATTATCATCAGGTGAAAAATACATCGGGAGAGCTGCTGAGGCAAGAAAAATTCATGGCGGGGCGCTGCCAAGGCAGGGTGTTATAAAGGTTTGAGATGGGTGTAGCCCATGGGTCAGTAGGCGGGGCTTCAGATGAAATTTGCATGTAAATTTAAGATCGGAGAAATCTTGACAAACAAAGCTGAGGTGGTGGCCATTGTATTGTGAGGGATTAGCATGTCAATGTAAGAAATTTCCTCGTAAATGTAAGATCCGAGAAAGCTCGGAAAGAGCCACCGCCACATCTAGGAAAGCGAACAACGGTGGCTGTGTTAGTGAATGTAAATCAGAGAGTTAATGCAGACATGATTCCTTGTAAAAGGCTTCAGTTTGGTGTTTTAACAGCTTAACAACTGTTTTGTTGCCAGAAAAAAGGGGAAAACCCTATTCTCATATTTTGGTAATGGCAAAGGAGGTCCTATGATGTAGATGCTCACCCCGAGCTCTCATTACACTGATGGTGCATTGTATTTGAGCTCTACACCTTTTGGCATCTTCTGGTCTAACACCGTTTTTTCTTTGCATTCTTACCACAAGTATTGTGGTTAATACAGACATAATTCCTTGTAAAAGGTTTCAGTTTGGTGTTTTAACAAATTAACACCTGTTTTCTTTCCAGAAAAAAGGGGAACCCCTATTCTCAGTTGAGCTATACTTACCAGGTCCGAAGTCCTTTTCAGATGTATTTAATTGGGTAGTAGTTTGTTTGGAGTGCACACGCTGAAAAGCACTTGCACATAACCCAATAGTGCTGCTACAGTCAACTGTAGTGTTGACATTTAACGAATTATTTGTACAAGTAATCCGGGGTCCCTTTCCCTGCACCTCCAGGGAATACCTATATTTGTTCATGCGGCTATTATACTCATTGGCCCTATCAGACCAGTCAGCATAGTCCACTGCAAAGGCCTTTATGTCATAAATAACGCACAGGGCGGAGACATTTGGGATCCTCTGACCTATAAGTCCATCGGCTGTGGTCCCTTCCCCTCGGTAAGTCGGGGGGGGGGGGGGGGGGGGAGAGGGGGGGTGTGGCGCCCCCTCATTTCTGTGAACCACAAGTACCGATGAGTGGCCGGGTTAGCGGGATTCCTTTTCCCTCTGAGCTGCACTGGCCACACGACCCCGGTGGGCCGCGCCTGGCCTCCATTGGAAAGAGGCATGCTCACGGCTCCATAAGACCCCACTGTGGTCCGTTCAGGGGGAGTGGCTGCCGTGCGACCATCCCCATCCATGTTGCCACCTTGTCATGTTCGATCCTCTCCATACTCATTCCCCTCTCTTTTAGCTTCTGAGTGTCTACGGGATCCCCCTTACACACAAACAGATATATTTTGCCTCCCTCAACCTCAATGCACAGAGGACCTTGCACTCATCAAGTATTTACAGAACCCATATAACGTGTGATATATGTGTAGTGACTAACTCAGAGACACTAAGAGTTGGAGGAACTTAATCTGGATTTGAAACTTTCATGACTGCAGGAATCCATACTCTTTGGTTCTTTTGGTAAAGTCAAGTAGGTAGAAAAAATAAAAATAATAGATCACGACGTTTCGATCGCAACAAAAGCGACCGTCATTCGGTGAGACAATCACAGCAGGGAAACTGCTGAAACAGGCGAGAGAACTGCTGAGACAAGTGGCTATATAGGTAGGGTACGTGGGCGGGGCACGTACACCAAGCCCTCAATATGAATGGATATTCAGACAGGACAATCCGCAAAGCTGTATCCCCAACGATGGGGACACAACCATCTGAGGACCCAATCAAAACCATCACCTTGCCATACATAGCAGGTCTTACCAAAAAGATTTCCAAAATCTTGAATAAACACAAGATCCAGGTTCGATTCAACACAGTACACAAAATCCGTGATTTGATCACATCTGTGAAGGATGTGATTCCTGATATGCAATACCCTGGTGTCTACAAACAAAGTTGTGTCTGCGGCAGCAGTTACATTGGGGAAACAAAACGACATGTCTCGGACCGTGTTTGCGAACACAAGGCAGATCTGAAACACGGTAGGACTAATACCTCTGCCGTTGCTGATCATTGTTTTTACGTGGTGGGCTCACGCGACATTGTTTTTTTCAGAGACCAAGGTACTCTGCAAACCTTCGGGCTACCTTCAAAGATTTGTCTATGAAACCATCCTGATATATAAACACAAACACAATTTCAACCGAGAAGATGGATACAAACTGAGCAATAATTGGAAGGACGTTAATAACCGTTTTAAGTCATAACTGGTGGTGATGTCCCCCTTCCTGGCTGCCTATGTAAACATATAATCTCGACTCTCTGAGCCACATTCGCTAACATAGCTTCTCTCTCTCCCCCTACCACCGATTATATATGCCCTCAACACCCCTCTCTCCCCCCCTTGCCTCCCCTCCCTTATCTCTGCCCCCCCCCCCTCTCTCTCCCCCCTGCCGCTGATCACTTACTCCTGTCGCGGCAGCTCTCTCTCCCCCCTTGTCCCACTTGCCCCCCTGCCGCCGGACTTTCTCTGCCCCACCCCAAACCCCCCACTTCTCTCTCCCCTTGGCAAGCTCCCCCGTCCCTACCGCAGATCTTGCTATGCCCCACCCCCAACCCCCCCATCTCTAGCCACACCCACGTACCCTACCTATATAACCACTTGTCACGGCAGCTCTCTCGCCTGTTTCAGCAGTTTCCCTGGTGTGATTGTCTCACTTGATGATCTTTGAGGCACTTCTTTATTAACAAGCACCATTGGGGTTAACACGTTATAATAAGTCCGTCTTTGGTCGGCAATATTACTCAGTCAGTGCAGTTGGTAGGCTGCCTGACTGGTAACGCCCCGAGATGGCTAAGACGTAGACGACGACATGAAGGATGGTGAAGAACGACTCCATACAGCAGCCCTGAGATCCATTACTGGGGTCCCCCTTATACTGTCAGCATGGCCTTGCTCCGCCCCCGGCCACGCCCCCTTTCTAGAACCTACCAGTGGTTTTTGGTGTGCCCTTTCTGTGATCTTTCTCCTAGACCCCCTTTTTGTATACAACCTGGCCTGCTGACGTCAGGGCTGCTGTAAGCCACATATCCCCTTCCCTGCCAGCAGCCAACTCTATGCTGCTACATTACTATTCTATGCCACTACATGTATGCAGTGACATCACAGGATGTCACTGTGTATGCCAGCCCTAGAGAGGCACAGCGTGCGGTGTCTTGACATAGCGGACACCACTATGATGTGGGTGCAGTACCGGCCCTAGAGGGGCTCGGTCAGCGCTGATTGACAGCGCTGGATGCCATAACGCTTGGCGTGCAACAATGCCAGCCCTAGAGGATCAGGTGTGCGAGTGCTGGCCACAAGGTAAGGGTTACTGAAGGCTGTGCACTCTGGTTGACCCATGAAGACACGTGACCGGTTAAGTCTACAGAGGGGCACCAAATGGCAGCTGGGGGTGGTCACGTGGTCCAGGTCGAGATCCTGTGAGATGGTTCTGGAAGGTGGTCGGGGCCAGGGACGGAGCCGGTCCCGCCACAGAGGATATTAGCCGGGTCCCCCAGAGGGACCGGCTGCTGTTGTTCATCCTGAGGAAACCTTCGTCTATGTTGTACGTCCTACAGAGTCTCCAACATGTGAACCTAGACCTGAGCTGTGGTCCGGTCCGCTGTAGCTAGTTACGTTGTAATTAGTGTAGTTAGCCTTGTGGTCACCACCAAAGGTTGTTATTCTGTTCAGGGGCAGTTACCCCGTGTGTTGGTATTAATAAATGTGTTGCCTCCAAAGAGTACGTCTTCGACTCAGTTGAACTCACTGCATATGTAATATAATGGCCGGTGAGCACGTGTAGGAGGGGGATTGGACCTTAGTAAACTACCGTAGCAAATATCTCATAGTTGTTGGTGCCAGATGGGGGAAAAGGGGAAAAGGCTGATCCGGCCATTGTGTTCATATTGTTTAAAATTGTCTTAAGTTAATTTGGTTATACGCCCTACTCCCCCTCTGTCCATTCCTCCGTATTCGGCTGTTAATCCACTTATCATATCCGGAGTCCCTAATTCTGGATGGTGGTGAACTTGGATAACGTATAGCCCCGATTAGATGGAGATTTACCCAGAGGATGCGGCTGCCCGCAAAATTTTTATGAGCGTGACTTGTTTTCCCTCTGTGGCGCCCCTATTTTGGCTTCAATTATTAATTTTTAAAAATCAGCAGTTACAACTACAGCAACAACAGCAGCATCAATAATAATGTGGCGTTTTGGTGTGTGCACACACACATAATTTCACCATTCACAACTGGGTTATTCATTTTGATGTTTTAAGTTCCTGGTCAAATGTACATTATATTACAGTAAGCTAACGTTATGTTAATGCTATTCTACATACATGAACGGCTGGTCGCACTCATTTGCCATGGTGCCACTCAACTGAGTCCAGCATGCTCGGTTGTTTTTTGGTTCCAATTGTAGCAGCCCGCTGTGAAGTTTGTTACCATCTCGTGTTGCATCAAATTCATTGGTCAGCTCAGCAAACTGTAGAGCTGTATTATAAATCTGTTACTTAATAAAAACAATTCAATGAGAAAGTTACTTCAGTTCATCGAACAACTAGAAGCGTTCCTTCGGAGTTTTTTTTTTCCAACAGCACTGGCAGTTCTAGACAGATTCGAGCCATAGAAAGCTGAGGAAATCTGGAGGTTCATAGTGGCTTCTCCAAGAAAGTCCTATGAATTGGACCCACTACCACACGCGTCCCGAGAAAAGGAACCCGGCTAACAATATACTGATGGTTTCAACCTTATTTACCTGGTTTTTTTGTCAATGTGCAGTATCTTCTTCTAAAAGTAGGTATAGTTGAGTGTCATCAGAATATGAGAACACGTGTACCCTGAAATGTGTCCATTCGATTTACGATTATTCATTCTTACTTTTATCATAAAGTAACACTTTCAGGTTGTCTAATTTGTGTCATGACAACTTTAACAATCTATATTATATTTCTTTGGTTGAATATATATCTAAAGTAAATGAACGTCATCTCGTTTGTCCATGCGTGCATTTTATGATGTTCTGTTTGCCTGGCTATCTAATTTCGTAGCCTCACCAGTCCAAATGTGGGTTGATAAAACACTATGATCCACATGCTTTTCGTTAAAATATATAATTGTCCGTGTTGAATAAAATTCATTCTCTTATTTCAAATAATATGATTTATTCCAGAGAAGGAAGAAGAAGAGAGAATGTTACCTCAACCTTGGAGATGTATTGAGGCTTCGTCAAGGTATGCCCCAGTTTGTATATCACATTATAACGCAGACTTCATATGAGAGTATAAACCACAGAATGTCAAAAGGCATATTTGGCGTTCTCTTGTTTACACTGGTGAGACCAGGCCCTAAATAAGTCTGTCTCTGGTGTAGACCAATACGTTTCAAGGCCAATGCATATATTTTCAGAGCATGTTTAGTTTGCATGTTCACCACAAGTACTGTGTGTGGTTTATGCAGACATGATTCCTTGCAAAATGTTTATATTTGGTGTTTGAACATCTCAATACCTGTTTTATTGCCAGAAAGGGTAAAACCTATTCTTATTTTTTCGTACTTTGATACAGGCAAAAAAGGTCTAATTTAGTACCTGTGTATTTTAGTAGTAAAAGATTCAAGCAAATCTAATGACTACACAGCTCACCAAAACACTCTTAAATACCAATGCATATCAACTAACATTTGAGGGAAAATAGTACGTGAAAATGCAATCACTTCTTTAAAACTACAAAGACCTAAAAAGCATACACTATTACATTTAAAGGTTAGAGACACGATTCACAAGTTTCTGGAAATCCTCGACTAGTCCTATAATGATGATAAATCTAAATACTGTATATTTTGAGTTCCAACTCAATTAAAATTCTATTTTTAAATATGTAGTGGGCTCGATTTAGGTGCACACACAACTTATTGGAGGCACGCCCACCTTCGAGAACTCGAGAAGCTCCTCTCCTGTCCACGGGGCCCCCGGCCCCCGGGGCCCCCGGCCCCCATCTTGATCCGGTCACGTGTCCAGCCGGGTTCACTCAGAGTGCCACGGCCTCACACAACCCCTGCGGCCCTAACGCACGGCCTCCAGATCCTCCAAACCGGCCGTGACGTAATTCTACATTCAGACGTGATGACGTTATGTGTGTGTTGTGTGGTACCAAGTGGTAGTGACGTCATGCGAGTGTGTGTGTCCACACGGTAGTGACGCTACAAGTCACTACAAATATATGTTTTTATTATCAACGTTAGGTATTAGCTGGACCTTAACTAACCTCTGCATACGTGGATAAATACGTGGTCATGCCATTGATCAATTATATCCGTGATAGATTAACTTGTGCCCCATCACTATCTCCGTGAATGTGCACAGTTCCGTAATTTCTGAGCTCTAAGCTTAGACGATAGAGTGATAGTGGTGCCGAGTAGCATGGCACACAGATCTTAGGCAACCCATGTATGCTCCACTGACAGCCTACCTCTCAGCAGCTCACTAAAAATATTATATTTCAGCTCACAACTCCACCCCCACTCACAACGCCCCTACCCCCTCCTGCCCATCACATTACACATTAAATATTATCTTAAAGCTTTCGTGACTGCAGGAATTCATATTATTTGGGTCTTTTGATAAAGTCACGTAGATAGGTTCAAAGAAAATAACAAAAAAATATTTTAAAAAACCACATCGATCACAACTCAAGCGATCGTCATCAGGAGGAAAAAAGAGAGGAACGCTGCTGAGGCAGACTGTTTTAAAGGTTTGAATTGGGTGTAGCCCAAGGGTCATACACGAAGTCGGCCGGGCTAGTGATGTGAAAGTAAGAAATTCGCATGTTAATGAGAGATCTGAGGACGACCTCCACGACGAGCGTGCAGAGGTGGCTATTTTAATGTCAGGGAATAGCATGTTAATGTAAGATTGCAGAACCTCTGCCGCGTCGGCGCGTGAGGTGGCTGTGTTAGTGTGAGAAATGTATCCTGTTAATATAAAATCAGAGAGCCGTAAATAACAACTAACATCGGAAGGTAGGATGGAAACATCACAGCCAGTCATTACTTAAACTGGTTAATGACGTCCTTCCAATGATTGCTCAGTTTGTACCCATCTTCTCGGTTGAAATTATGTCTGTGTCTATAAATTTGAATGGCTTCATGAACGAATCTTTGTTGATAGCCAGTGGGTTTGCGAAGTGCCTTCGTCTTGGAGAAATAAATTTCGTGTGAGCGCACCGCATTAAAACAATTATCGGCCACGGCCGAGGTATTGGTCCTACGTGTTTCAGATCTGCCTTATGTTTACGAACACGGTCCGAGACATGTTGCTTAGTTTTCCCAATGTAACTACTGCCATAGACACAGCTTAGTTTGAAGACGCCGGTGTATGGTATGTCTGGGATCACAACCTTCACAGATGGGATCAGATCACGAATTGAATGTACTGTGTTAAATCGAACCTGGATCTTGTGTTTTCTCATAATTTTGGAAATCTTTTTGGTGAAGGGGGGAGATTTGGGCCCAATGCCTCATCTAAGTGGGAACCACGTACGGGACATAACGTTTTATAAGGGGAGAAGGGGAGAGGGATGCATGCAGTGGAACCCATGCATGCCAAGTGAAATTATAGTCAGCTAAAATCCCGCGAGACAGTGATTAACTCTTATTTACCTGAGGTGGGGAGTGTAATACCACAAGCACCCGTCTCCTCCCCCAACCTCCCAGTATGCAAAACTCATGATGGGCTCTGTGTGAACAGGGACCATCTGGCTTTAAACTGCCACTCTCTGCCTTTATGATTCTGGCATTGAATGTGTTCTTCCCACAATGGACAAAAGAGTGCCATACCATAGCTTTCCTAAGAGAGGTCCATGATCTCTACAATTTTTCAGAATGGCCTACCCAACTATAATGTTAAGGGTCTACAATAGTGCGTGCTGAAATTTTAACTCAACGTTTGTTTTCAGGTCCCAAGGGTTGTTCAAATCAGGGGGCTGGTCTTTATGTGGAAAAACATTTGATTTCAGTTTATAGTTTTAGTTTAAAGAGGTCAGTTGTATATGAGCAAATTCACCGGGGGTTTTGTCGCTTTCAGCAGAGGTCCCGGGTGAGATTTCTCGAGCCCGTCATATCAGGAATTATTATCAGGGGAAGAACAACGGCACTGAATCGTTTCCATACTGCCCCAACTAGGATGCAATAACTAAGGCGCAAAGACGTAAAAAAGCGGAAGAATAACAGCAAAACCAACAAACTTTGGGCCCAACACCAAGCCCCTAGAAGGGGAAAAAAATGTTTTGGTAATATGTACGTGGGCCTAAAATTCCAAACTGGGGTCTAGGGTAACACCCACGTTTCTGACCTCAGAGGAAGAGCAAGTTCCAGTCACCTCAAATACTATATTAAAACCATCCAATTAACGCTCTTGATGTGAAGAGCCCAACAACACAATTACTGTCTTATCTCAGTTTAATTTACGAAATGTTAGGTGTATCCAAGACTTGTCATCAAACTGCACGAAGGTGTCACTGTCAGAATGATTTAAGCATTTTTTAGTTGTATTTCTTTGTATTATCTGATTAAGCTGAGAAAAACAGAGCAATAACTGCAGAGGATGTCAAACATAAGAAAAGAGCACGAATCTGTGTAGTAAACATTAATAAGAGTTAATGGTGTGTAGTTTAGGGGCTGGTCGAGACTGTATTTCGGATTTCTTCATAGAATCTTGTAGAGCCCATTGTTTAAGAACTTTCTTTATGGTATGTTTAAAAAATTAAGGAGCCTAACATTTTGTAACACTGAACTGGGAAGCAAACCGAGCCTAAAAACCACCCCAATGGGGATTCATGCATTGCCTCTTGTAAGTCTCATCAAGGCGCTCATTCATCGGGTTAAGAAATTATCAGATGGTGAGAGTCTGGTAAGTGAAATTAAACATGTTAAAGCAGTGCTGCAATTGAATGGTTACAATGATGCCCAAATCAACAGGGCATTGAATGCGAAAACCAAATCAAATAACACGAGGATTGAAAATGCATCAGTAATTCAAACATTTAAAATACCATACATTGTGGGAGTAACTTATAAACTAGCCAGATGTTTGGAAAAAAACATCCAAGTCAGATTTGGCATGGTACATAAAATACAGAAATTAATATCTGGTAAAAAATATGTATTACCGAAGCTATCAACAGAAAGTGTGTACCAGATGTATTGCCCTTGTGGCAAATGCTATGTTGGGCAAACAGGACAAATTATCAACACGAGACTAAAAGAACATCAGAGAAATATTAAATACTCCCAAACACAACTGTCAGCAGTAGCAGAACACGCTTGCCAACAATGAGACTCAATTGGTTTTGATAATGTTGAAGTTCGATGCAAAACTGTTTACAACTGGCCAAGACTAATTAGAGAATATATCGAAATTGAAAGAAGTAAAAATAATTTAAACCATTCCGATAGCTACCGACTTAGTGCTGCGTGGAAGTGAATCATCAAATAATACATTGTTTAAATGTATGCTTAATACAAGTCACCGTACTTCAATAAGGATTACCATTGGTATGGCTATTTTAGTACACACAATCAAGATGAAGTACAAGCTTAATAGCTCGGATAATGAGCATGCATAATGTGCGTTGACTCATTAATTCCCCCCCCCCCCCTACGTTGCGCAAAAAGAACGCATAGTCAACACATCTACGCCTCTATATTAAGAATGAAACAGGTGGACTTCTCCACAAATCTGACTGTCGCCTGATTAAGCTAGTTGTAATTACTGACGAAACGTCGTACTCAGATTGTAAATGTTATGGCTTGGCTCTCCAACACACCGGTGTGCTGTACTAGTGGCGAATTGGCATGTTTTGTTTACGTGACAACCCTTACTAGTTCGGGTGGTGGCGGGTTTTAACGAAACCTTTATATATTTCTGCGATCTAACCCAAAAAAACGTATGGATGATATTGGTCGCGAACACCTACATGTTAAACTTTGTATGCTTACAAAATATAAACTGTACTTATTTCTTTCAGCGACATGGTGAAAGCTATCAGAAAAATACAAGACTCCACACTCCCAGTAAAATATTTGAATATTTTACTGATTGGAAGGAAAGGAAATGGAAAATCTAGTTTTTTGAATACAGTGGACTCGGCATTAAATGGCTGTTATACGTTTCGAGCAATTGCAGCAAATAACTTCGCTGCAAGTCAGACAAAAGGAGTAAGTATGATTTTTTTGTAAGTGAAACAAATCTTTAAGGTTTTGTTTTCATTTCAGGAATTTCTGGTGAAATATATAAACATATCACAGATATCCAAAAACCACATTGCACAGTACATGTATTACATCACAAAAAGGGAACGCGTGTTTTTACTTAGCAAATTGCTTTCTTTATATAAAAAAGAGCATTTGTTTTATTAGCTTATCAAACATAAGAATAATGCTAACAGCAATAGCCAGTATCCGAAATACTAAATGCATCAATAATACATAAATCCTGTTGCATAAGTGTATGTGAGGTACAAATATATGAGTTAAAACTACTCTTATTGAACTTGAAATCATAGTGTAGTCAACACATTAGAAATACAGACATTCTTAAATCCCACTCACATAAGTACTAAGCCTTCCTGTTGCCTTTCATAAACCAGTTACTACTGCAGCACACCGAGTATAATGTTTCGCTTGTGATTACAGCCAAGTTCAGCAGGCGAATTGCCAGAATTATATTTACTCTCCAACACACCGATGTGGTGAAGTAGCAATTAATTGGTACGTTTTCTTTACGTGACAAACCTTACATACTGGCTGTGTTAGGTGGTTGGGCTTAACGACACATCTATATTTTTGTGATTTAACCAAAAAACATTATTACAAATAATATTGGTCGCTCGAAATGACGAGTATCTGTTGTGTCTCTTTGATCAACATTCAGAAGCAGCACAACCAAAATATCTAATTTAGTCTTTATTTCAGTTTGACTTTTGAAAGCAGTAATATTAACCTGATACATTTTTCGATAATGACTATGAATAAATGTTTAAGAATATAGGTTTTTAACACAATTTATTTAATACTGTGTTTGTCAATGGTAGATTCAATTGCACCCAAGTTACAAAACTGACAGATTGTATGTATTGATGTTATACAGTTGAAAATTGAAGAAATTGATCGTGAAAGACAGAAGGAAACACACATACGGCTGTTTGACACTATGGGGTGGAAAGTCGGAGTATATGACAAAAGTCTCTTTAGGGACATCCTTGAGGGAAAACTTCCACATGATCACAATGTAAGTATTCCTCCTTCGGTGAGAACATGCATGCATTATGAACCGTTACTTTTATGTTTGTGAGATGTCAATACCTATCACACTGAAGAACATTTCCCCTTAGAAAAGTACTCCACCGCGGCATATTAACAATAACATCTCAACACAGAACCTGCTCATTCTTCAAGAAGGTAAATCTCACCATTTGGCTCTTCAATTAAATGTGTGTGGTTATTATACACTTATTTAAGAGCTGTAACAATGTATTTTTGCTAATATATATTACCCACTTATGTTTTCCACTATTATAGGTAGATTTTTGAGTAACATTGTCGAATGCTCTGTTGTTGTTTACTGGCCGAGTCGCCCTTGCAATAGAGCTTATTAGCACAATGGGCTTTACTCGGGAAATCAACTTTTTCTTTTAAATAGCATGTGGTTATATACCACATTTTTACGATTATGGACTCGACATATTTATTGGCCGTTACCGAAACCAAGGAATTTGACGACTATACAGACGTTATTAAGTGTAATGCTGCACCTAACGGATGTGCTATGCACATCATCACCATCGTGGGAAGCCTAGCAATGGCAGCCCGCATGCTGCTGGGATCGCATTGATTAATATTTAAGACATCTGCGTGATAATCCTGAGCGACTCAAAAATACAATTGCGATATTCGAGCTGCTGCTTGTAAAAATAATGAACAGATCGCGGGGGATTACAATCGCTGTCATCTATCGACCGCCGTCTTCACAGCTGTCAGAATTATTTTCCGGTTTGAAATCACAATCCCATGAAGTGCATAGTTGAATTACTGATTATTCACCCAGCCATCACAGTGATATCCTACACAGATGAGAAACAACTGGACCATGATGCTTTCCGTCAGAATATCTGGTCATCATCAGCGTGTCTAAATCCTTCATGGATGGTTGATTAATTGCAGCTTAATCAGAATATGACATCACCGTTGTTGTATATATGTACGTATGTTGAGCTTCTTTCACACCATATGTACCTTACTAATCGTGCCGATCCGAACAAGTACAGAGATAATGAGGGACACACGCAGTAGCTGGCTCTCACCAGCGGCTTCTTCTTCTTTCATATAGCTCATGTGGATGCAGAGCAATACCTACAATTTCACATTCAGGTGGTCAGGTCAGATAACAGCGTCAGGAGTAGTGGAGTGTATCACTGTGATATCTCCATCGTATTTATGGATCGGTCATTGTGTTGCTATATAATGTATGGTCTGTTCTGGATGACCAGAGTCAGACACTGGAAAGTTTTACATTTTCCATTTGTGCATCAGGTATTCGCATCTGCCATGGTTTGTGGAGAAGCGGTTTACGGTGGACCGTGAGCTTTGTGGAAGATCACACCCAATGGATCTTCTGCATCGAGTCTTTCACAGCATGTTTCAACTCCATTCAGCTCTCCAAGCTTCACTAGAGTTGAACTCGCATTGTTGAAGCTGAAGATCGTGTCCAAAACTGCTTGCATGATCTCAAACAATGACAAGGGAGGTTATTTTGATCTTGATAAGTTGGAAATAGACTTTTTGCCCGATTCGAAGGACTTCCAGGAGGGTTGCAGCATTGCGGGGGATGGGTCAGGAAAATATGTTTGACAACATAGGCAGCCAGGGTGTTGCGGTTGACTTAAGGTTTATTCTGATTCATGGCATTGAAGTGTTCATTTGGACATCAAAAAGTGAAGTGTGACTGTTTCTAGTCCATACTGGTGCATAGTACTTGTCTACAGAATACACAATGGCCATTGTTGATGTCCGTAGCAAAGGTGCTGATGCTTCCCAGCTTGCGCTTGCCTCTTTCTAGACCAAGTTTACCCTTGTTTTGCTATCGTCAAATACCTTTTCCGAGTGGACGTGGAAGGTTCGCTCCAGTTTAGCTTCCCTCCCAGATAGGTTGGAGTGGGGTCATGTTGCACAGTGTTGCCGCAGACGGTAACTTTCAGAGTGTAGTTGGCATCTTGAAGGGTCTGCTGCACTCAAACACTTAAATTGGACCATTTGCTTGCTTGTTCTAAATACTATTATTATGCTCAGACTATGTGTCAATGAGATGTAGAAAAATACTGAATAAGAGATTCAGGGTACTAAAAATGTGTTCCCCTGCTAATGTGTCCAAAGAGTAATCAATATTCGGCTGTGGATAAGCATCATCCAATGTTACCTTCTTTAGAAAATATTAATTCCAGATAAAATTGGTGTTTACCATCAGGCTTTTTGGTACCACCCAGGGTCTAGTGTTATTACGTCTTCATGTAGTATTTCCAGCACTACACGATGCAAGTTTTTCTTCTGAGTGTGACTGATCCAATATGAGTTTGCTAATAGGTGCTGCATTTCCTGTATCAATGTGATTTTCCATAACAGGGGTCCGTCCTAAATCATATGTATTCTGGCTGAAGACAGTTTCATGATATTGCCCAGAATTGTTCCCACGGACCTTCTGACAACTCCACATTTTGTATAATAATAACATTCGTCCATAAGTCGTCCTCTCGTGTGCGGGGGTTCCAATCTGTGGTCACCAGTTCTGACACCACATATCTCCTTCTACTCTGCACCAAGCAGCATCTAAGAGTTTTCACTTGTACAATACAATTGTAATAAAGGACTCCTTCACAAGATGTCGCTCTCCGTTGGTCCTTTATTGGGTTCTTTCCTCGCACCCGCTGGTCCTCGTTTCGACCCTCGTCGTCTCCGTCGCCGTGCACCCCGCGCACGCTCTGTGTGGCTCTGGCCACACGCTGTCTCCGTCGGCCCCTCCGTGTGCTTTCTCCTCACCCGCTCTGGCCACCCCGCCCTTCGGGTACCCCGCACACTCTGCCGACTCTCTCTATCTCCGTGCGATCTCGCACGCTCCGCTGGCCTGGCCGCACCCCGCGCACGCTGGACCGCAGTGCGCCTATGACCCGCTACCACGTGGCAATGGCGCCACTTCTCCTTCCACCGCCAGCGTGGCTCACTCCGTGGTTCACTCTCTTCTCCTCCCCCTCCTCGTCCGGCTCTCTCCTTATATCCCCCTCTCTCACGTGACCCAAACTCCACCTTCTCTCCTGCCTCCGCCTCCGCCCCCCCGTTCACCCCGCTCCCATTAGAGCGAGGTGAGTAGTGGCTCCTCCCACACGCTCCGCCTCCCAATACCCCGGCGCGTGTGAGCGGCGTCGAGGCCAGCACACACCCTGTTCTTGCTCGCATTACACAATGCCAAGGCAGTTATATGCCCATCTCTAATTGGACCTGGGATAACGTTTCAAATCCTGCATAATCAATGGCCGTTTAAGCTTGTTATTAATTTAGCAAGAAAAACAATCTTGCTTTATTCACTCGCTCATAAAACACCGTACATTTATTAACGTTCATATTTAGGATTTGTAACAGGAACACCTTCTAATCTGTCTTGCGTTAAGCTCACATTTCAATAATATCCTATCTAACTTACACCTCGCTAACCTGCCTACAGCAGCTCTCGCTCTCAGCAGCTCCGCACTCGAGGCTCCGCACACGGCAGCTCTCGCTCTAAGTAGCTCCGCACCCGAGGCTCCACACACAGCAGTGGTCACACAGAGGCTTTGCACACAGCTTCTGTCACACAGAGGTTTTGCACACAGCTTCAATCACTCTGCGCCGCTGCCCTCGCCTACTATCCCACAGAGCCACTTACTTGTCCGATCCGGGTGGTGGAATCAACCATCACCCGCCCGGCAACTCGTGAGGGTTGAGGTTCATCCATGGCGAGATGTCTTCACCTTGGATCCAGCAACATGAACACCCTCTCTGCTCTCTCGTCAGTCTTTATATCCTCTCTAATTAACCAACTCCGCCCTGGTGTTTCTTTAGGGCCAGACAGGATGGCGCCTGTCAGGCCATCAATCACCCCTTATCGCATGTCTCCCTGGAAACACCTCCGGTGTCAGCATGCAAACCCGGGCTGACCTGGTCTGCAACAGCGTCCCCCCCTAATGACGTGGCGGATTGTCCGTGCACCCTAACGTTTGCACGCGCACACATGTTCGTCCTCGGTTGCCCTTGGACTACAGTGTGTGCCACGCATTTAACCAAACTACAATTGATGTTTCACACCACGGCTTGGCTGTCTTTTCTCTACTTAAAACTGTGGCGAGTGTTGTATATGTAGGCCTTTTTCCAAAATGTCATATTAAGAATAATTCTGCCAATATTTTTTTCATAAATAATTAATCGGGGTGAGCATGGGCCATGAAAAGGTGAGGCACACCCCACCCCTCATACCCAGCTGCCTTGCCGCATTAGGAGCAAGTCGCGGGAGGAGGCAATAAAGGGGCCATTAAATAATAAACTCCGGGGCAAAGGGGGGTTAACGACGATCTGGAAAATCTCCAGATTGTCAAAGGACCGCATGGCATGACCTCCCCACCGACGTTTTGGACAGTTACCAAACAAATAGTCAGACTCACTGGCACGGACGCAGAGCATAGGGCAAACGAAAATGTTTTTTATACGGTAAAAGTTCGAAGCTTGGCTATAAGAATAAGTCGACATTATAAACTGCATTATTCCTTATTTTATTTCGTATTGTATATTTCTATCTACGTTACTTTACCAACCACAGGATATCAAAATATAACTCGAGAATAAAGAGCACGGATCCCAGGATAAAGACAGGGAGCAAACGTTACTAAAACCCTTGAAATACCAGAGGTAACATCTAATGCTACATTACAAATCTTGATTGAACATAAACCAAATAATAATCACTAGAGATTAGACCGGGGGTAACTCAAAAGAGATACAAGAAAATAGGTCAAAGACACAAGACCAGATAATATGTATTCCATAGAATCAGAGCCTCCCCGGCCACCTTTGTCTTCCAACAATTTGACAACACATGGTAGCCATGAAATACGTATGAAGGGAGAGTGCCTCCCCTCCCTTTTAGCAGAAACCACGAAGAGAGGGGGGGGGGGGAGAATGCAAACAAAAACTGTGATGTAAAACAGTCAGTCAAAGGTCAAAAAGGGGGGGGGGCAACCAGCCGATCATGGGAGGAGGACAGTGACAGATGGCATCTGTTTTTTTTCTCTTTCGCAAGAGACACGCAGAGAGGGGCGAAAATTTAACATATAACCAAAGACGGGCAGATTCCGGGGCATGGCCTCGAGATCAACAATGGGTGTGGTCTTCTTCTTGGTTCTTTCGGTAAAGTCACGTAGAAGGGAAATAAGAAAATAATAAAAATAAAACATAATAAAATAATTCTCACGACGTTTCGGCCACAACGCAAGCAGCCGTCCTCAGGTGAAGAACAGGTCTGTCGGAAAGACAGCGTCTGAATGGGCACCACCAGGCTTGGCAGCGTATATTTAAGCTGGGTTGGAGGGGGGAAGGGGCGCCTTGACAAAGGAATCTGCATATCAATAGGAATTTAGCATATGTATGGCAAATGCAGATATGGGATTAGTCACTACTTGTGGAATGCATAGGAGGTGGGGGGGGGTTTCAAAGTCATATTATGCCCGTGCATTATGTAGGATTAGTAGCATCAAAGGGAGGGAGTAGGGTTAACAGTAATAAAGGGAAGGCATTTTAATAGTAAGGAGCTACAGCAGCTAAACCACCACGTAAATAAACTAAAATATAAACTACATCAGTATCATCATTATACTAAATATACTCTCCAATAAGCTGAGCTACTAACAGTAAGTCATACATTACAATTCTATGTCGCAAAAAACATAATATGCCTCCAGCTAAACTTTTTTCTCTTACATCACACGGGTCTACCCCGTACTATATACTGCCATAGACAAACCCAACATTAAATTATATACTGCATTACTTTACATTGTAATATTACATTATGTATTTTTCTACCCACCCTACTGTATACCACACTGCTGTATATTCACTATACAATTACGATACTGTATATTACCTTATACATTATATTAAACATTACATTTTTCTACTATTTATTATTATACAATCTGCTATACACTATACCATTGACCGTCGCGTGAAAGGTACTAAGAGGAAGCAACGAAATATGTCAATGGGAGAGTTGTGATTGGAGACTTGCAGCGGAGCAAAGAATCCATTCCCTGTGCAGAAAAGATATATAGTCAATGCCAGTGAGTGGACTGCGGTCTGAAAGTCACCGTAAACGTGAACACAATCAGTTAAGATCCGAAATGGTTTATTACGTCCTTCCAATGATTGCTGAGCCAGAATCCTTTTTCTCGGTTGAAATTGTCTCTGTGTTTGTATATGTGGATCGCCTCATGAACGAATCTCTCATGGTAGCCAGATGGCTTGCAGAGAACCTCTGTCTTGGAGAAGTCAATGTCATGTGAGGCCACTGAATTGTAACAGTGATCTGCCACGGCTGAGGTGTTTGTCCTACCGTGTTTCAGGTCTGCTTTATGTTCACGGATGCGGTCCGAGACATGTCGTTTGGTTTATCCAATGTAACACCTCCAAGAGTTCTCCCACTTAATCTCAATCGGTTGAAATTAATACACGAAACATACTTCACGAATGAGAAAAGAGCAAAATTTCAACAGACTGCTCAAGAGGCACCCCAGGCAGGGCACAAATATATGCCCATGCCTTCTGGCTGTGCCCAGATGTTGCAAAACTTTACCATGAGAGCATAAGCTTTTTGAATGACCTGTGGGGCACTAACCTCTCCCTGTCAGTAGAATATACCCTATCAGATTTTAAACCTGGCACTGTAACAATATATGAACATGCCCTGCTCCAGGCCTTTAAATACGATAACCAGCAAGACTATACTGGTCAACTGGAAGGATCATGAGCACCTCTCATGGAAACATTGTTATTTTAGACTCCTAGCACATGTTGGCATAGAGCACTTAAGTCATAAGCTTCGAGGCCAAGTGGTCCTTTTTCCTACAGCACTTGAGATAAGCTGGTCGGATTAGAGGGCTGGGAGACAGGGACTGGAAAAGAGAGGAATAGCACCTCAGTAATCAAAAGAAAGCGAAACTCGGAATAGTGGAGGATCACCATGCACGCTAATTAGCTCAGCATATCTGATTAGATTTTTGGGGATTTATCCCCCCTTTCTTCCCTCCTCCCCCATTCCCTATCTAGCCTATGTTTCCCTTATTAGGTAGGTTATATTCCCCATCCCATGTTACCTTCTCCCCATTTAAACTTTCATTATTCCGCGACTTTGTGTTCTCACTTTTTACTCCCCTCCTTCATATGGTACAGTTGTGTCGGGAGTGTCTTCCATGAATTGCGATACCTGGTGACACGATCCGTGCGGTGTGTTGTATTGGGCTCACTTTTTCTTCCAATAAAAGCCCAAAAAATATATCGGCTGTTCGAGATGGATGCCACAACGGCATCTTCCCCACAAAGTTATCCTTCTTGGGGAAGATGCACATACTGATTCAATGCAGTTCTTCGGAATGGTGGTTTGCATGGTGTTAATAACTTTGTACATGCGATGCACAAAGTTGCATGTTAGTACATGTACCACATGCATATACATTATTACGGACATCATAATTAACCACATTAGCATGCTGCATTCATAAATTACATTTTTTACAGCCACATAATACTGTTTTCCAGATCCCATAAGACAAATTATCCTGACACACCATGCCTGACTTTTGACTCATATCTATTATCTATTTTATCGTGCTATATGTTGCTCACTGCATTATGTTTTAGGCATATGTGTCTGTGCTGAAAAACTGTTAGAAAAATATGAAGAAATATTATTTAATAGTCATTCATATTTTAACTAAATAAGGCCTGCATAAAATGTTGACATAAAGTTAATTGAAATTGCATTGAGAGTTGAAACAATGCAATCCAGAAATGTCTTCTTGATTGCATAGTATAAAACTTTGAATGTTACCCCCACATAAGTATGCGTGGGTTTACTCTGCATTCTCCAGCGCTTCCTACGTGCCAAATGCATTCATTGAATTCGACAAACAACCCAATATAGGACCATTTGGAAAATAAAAAGTCATATGCTCAGTGAGCTTCCAGTGAATCGATAAAAGGCTTTACATTTATCGATTTTATTGTGTAGATACATATAATTAATTATTTTCGTATGGATTTTTTGATATTTAGGAAGTTTAAATATCAATTGAAGGTCTATCATATCAAATGTATATAAATGTTCGTTGATGTTTTGTTGATTTCAGTTTAGAAATGAAAACATACCAACAACAGCAGTTGAAGAGAACCGGATCCACTGCGTAGTATATGTAATGGATATAGAGTCCATGAATCACATCGATAGTGAAAACGTCACTCTTCTGGCTGAATTTGGAATCCTGGCAAGAAACATGGGTAATAATGCCTTTTAAAATACTTATAAACTTTTATATTTTCTGGGGGGAGGGGGTGGGGCGTTAAGTCGTTTAACAATGTGTGCCGTAAACTATCCTCCACCCGACAGCTAATTTATAAAAATGTTACATTAATTGAACGTGTCAGATGCATTTCTACTTCAGCACACCAGTGTGTTGGGGAGTACTCTGACAACACCATCACTATTCAGGCCATCGGGGGTCAATCCCGTCAAGAGGCAGTACCTGCACTATCTCGGTAGGGGCAGGTCCTTTTGGGGGAGCCAAAACGAAACCTTATGGTGTGATCATCAGACAAACCGACTGGTTCCACCATTAAGTCAGAGATCTACATCACTAGGAGGAACAGTAAATAAAATGAATGACCACCAAGGTGCGTTGCAGAGGAGACATCCTGTGTGAGAGGCTCAGCAGTCATAAGCTGGGGGAGACCTTGGCCAACATGTGACAGTTCATCATCAACCAAGGAATTTAAATTTCAAATAATTAATCAACTGAGAGACCCTAATACCATATTAATAATGACATTGATGTAGATGCTTACCCCGAGCCCACATTATTTAGATAGTGCATTGTCTTTGAGCTGTACGCCTTTTGGCGTCCTCTGGTCTAGCACCGTGTGAGACGAGGCTCAAAAGCAAGTTGTCTTTGGTGTGGACCAATCAGTTTTAAGGACAATGCATATATTATCAGTATGTTTTTTTTTATTGCATTCTGACCACAAGTATTGTGGTGAATGCAGACATGATTCCTTGTAAAAAAAGTTTCAGTTTTGTTGCCAGAAAAAAGGGGAAAGACCCTATCCATAAAGGTAGGTTTAGTTTATAAAATATAATCAATAAAAAAATACTTAAACCCTTTCACTCAAAATAAATGTTGAAGTTTCTTAAATTGTGTATTATTTAAAAGAAATAAAATACAATTAACAAAATTGACAAGCAGCACCCAAATGCACCAGCCATCTTCTAAGGCAGCTGGGTCATCAGCAAAACCGTCTTTATATTCTTTGGTTCATTCGGTAAAGTCACGCAGATATAAAAATAATAATAATAAAGTGAATGAAAAAAAACACTAATGTAGACTGTAGCCTGGTTCAAAATCGGAGTGAGTATGCTGGCAGTCTATAATGTAGACTGTAGCCTGGTTATTAAGTTTGGTGAGTGTACTGGCAGTCTATAATGTAGATTGTAGACTGGTTCTTAACCTGATGTAAATAAAAATAAAATAAAAATGAAAGACCACGACGTTTCGATCGCAACACAAGCGGTCGTCATCAGTAAAAGAGTGGTTACCATCGACAGGCAAACTGTTTATAAAGGTTTTAGAGATGGGCATAGCCCAAGTGTTTCAGCAGCATGGGTGGGGCAGCTAAGGAAGCAACGACAATGCAGTGGGTCTACACCAGGGGTGTACAAACTTTTTGCAAAGAGGGCCAAATTTGATAAATCGAAGATGCCCGGGGGCCAATAGTTCCTTCCGACATTTTTTAACCACAAAAGTTACGTGAAACACACACTGTTATAAAACAATTATCATTGTCACAATTACATTTATTTTTCAAATGACAATGTAACCAAATATAAGTCACTCAGGCAGACGTGAACAACTCTAAAACACAATTCTGCCTTTCATTCAGTAAGATAACATTGAACAAACTTCGATTTAAAGCTTTCGTGACTGCAGGGATTCATCTTCTTGGTTCTTTTGGTAAAGTCACGTAGAATGGAAATAATAAAATGAAACATAATAAAATAATTTTCACGACGTTTCGGCCACAACGCAAGCAGCCGTCCTCAGGTGAAGACCAGGTCTGTCGGGGAGACAGCGTATGAATGAAACAGCACCATGCTTGGAGCATATATTTAAGCTGGGTTGGAAGGGGGGGAAGGGCGCCTTGACAAAATAATTTGCATATCAAGAGGAATTTAGCATATTTATGGGAAATGCAGGTATGTGATTAGTACTACTTATGCCCGTGCATTATGCAGGATTAGCAGCATCAAAGGGAGGGGATATGGGAAATGCAGGTATGTGATTAGTACTACTTATGCCCGTGCATTATGCAGGATTAGCAGCATCAAAAGGAAGGGATAGGGGTAGCATTAATAAAGGGAAGGAGTGTTAATAGTATGTAGCTGCAGTAACTAAAACCACCACGTAAACAACTAAAGTATAAACTACATAGTGTCATCAGTATACTAAATATACTGTACAATAAGCTGAGTTACTAACAGTAATACATTACAATTCTACGTCGCAAAAAATATAATATGCTTCCATCTAAACTTTATTCTCTTACATCACATGAGTCTACACCGTACTATATACTGCCATAGACAAACCCAACATTAAATTATATACTGTATTGCTATAAACCACCCTACACCTTATACATTGTAATATTACACTATGTATTATTCTACCCACCCTAATGTATATCACACTGCTGTATATTCACTACACAATTACGATACTATATATTACTTTGTACATTGTATTAAGCATATACATTTTATACTATTTATTATTATACACTGTACCATTGACCGTCGTGTGAAAGATACTAAGAGGAAGCAACGAAATATGTCAATGGGAGAGTAGTGTGAGGAAACTTGCAGCGGAGCAAAGAATCCATTCCCTGCGGAGAATACAATGTGGTCTGAAAGTCACCGTAAACGTGAACACAATCAGTTAAGATCCGAAATGGTTTATTATGTCCTTCCAATGATTGCTAAGCCAGAATCCATCTTCTCGGTTGAAATTGTCTCTGTGTTTGTATATGTGGATCGCCTCATGAATGAATCTCTCATGGTAGCCAGATGGCTTGCAGAGAACCTCTGTCTTGGAGAAGTCAATATCATGTGAGCCCACTGAATTGTAACAGTGATCTGCCACGGCTGAGGTGTTTGTCCTACCGTGTTTCAAGTCTGCTTTATGTTCACGGATGCGGTCCGAGACATGTCGCTTGGTTTCTCCAATGTAACTGCTACCACAGAGGCAACTTAGTTTGTAGATGCCAGGGTACTGTATGTCTGGAACCACATCCTTCACAGACGGGACCAGATCACGGATTTTATGTACTGTGTTGAATCGGACCTGGATCTTGTGTTTTATCAGGATTTTTGAGATCTTTATTGTGACCCCAGCAATGTAGGGTAAGGTGATGGTCTTGAATAGCTCCTCAACAGGATCCTTCTTGATGGTTGGAGTGATGGTTTTTGCGGATTGTGTAGTCGGAGTAACCATTGGCCTTAAGAGCTTGGCGTACGCGTTTGAGTTCACTGGCAATGTGTTCCTGGTCGGAGATGCATTGGGCTCTATGGTATAGAGTCTTGATGAGGGAATTCTTCTGGGATGGATGGTGGTGGGAATCCGGTTTTAGGTAAGCATCCGTTTGGGTGGCTTTCCTGTAGACAGAGTGGCTCATTGAACCATCAGGTCTCCTTTTAATTAGGACATCCAAAAAGGGTAGCTTGCCATCCTTTTCGACTTCCATGGTGAATCTGATGGCTGGGTGTATGGAATTGATGTGGTCGAGAAATTGGTCCAGAGCAGGCCGGCCATGTGGCCAGATGACAAAAGTGTCATCTACGTACCTCTTCCATAAGGTCGGGCGTAGAGTGGCAGTCTGGATGGCGTCAGTCTCAAACTTCTCCATGAAAACGTTGGCTACAACCGGAGATAGGGGGAGCCCATTGGGGTGCCCTCAGTTTGTTTGTAGAAAGTTCCATTCCAGGTGAAGTATGTATTGGTTAAGCAGTGTCTCACCAGGGGGGGTACCCCAGCATTCAGTCCTTGATGAACCAAGTCTTCAATGATTGCGATGGTGTCAGGTACTGGAACTTTGGTGAATAAGGACACCACATCAAAACTGACAAGCATGTCGTCTGGGGACAGGGAAATCCCCTTGATTGTCGATACCAGGTCAGTAGAGTTTAGTACCGCAGAGGTGGTTTTTCCAGTGAAAGGCCGTAGGATTTCAGACAAAAAACGAGCCAGTTTGTAGGTGGGGGAGTTGATAGTAGAGACAATGGGACGAAGAGGTGTATCTTCTTTATGTATCTTTGGCAAGCCATATAATCTTGGTGGCCTGGCTGCAGAAGGTTTCAACGAGAACTGTTTGGTTTGATCAATTAATGCGGTTGAATCAGAAATTATTGTGTTGATTTCAGTGACGAGGCTGTTGGTGGGGTCTCTTTTTATTTTTGTATAGCTGCCATCGTCGAGTAGTTCTTGAATTTTGTTGTTGTATTCTATTTAGTCCATAATGACAGTGGCTGGACAGAGTGGCTCATTGAACCATCAGGTCTCCTTTTAATTAGGACATCCAAAAAGGGTAGCTTGCCATCCTTTTCGACTTCCATGGTGAATCTGATGGCTGGGTGTATGGAATTGATGTGGTCGAGAAATTGGTCCAGAGCAGGCCGGCCATGTGGCCAGCTGACAAAATAGAATATATTTAGTATACTGATGATACTATGTAGTTTATGCTTTAGTTGTTTACGTGGTGGTTTTAGTTACTGCAGCTACATACTATTAACACTCCTTCCCTTTATTAATGCTACCCCTATCCCCTTCCTTTGATGCTGCTAATCCTGCATAATGCACGGGCATAAGTAGTACTAATCGCATACCTGCATTTCCCATATCTCCTCCCTTTGATGCTGCTAATCCTGCATAATGCACGGGCATAAGTAGTACTAATCACATACCTGCATTTCCCATAAATATGCTAAATTCCTCTTGTTATGCAAATTATTTTGTCAAGTCGCCCTTCCCCCCCTTCCAACCCAGCTTAAATATACGCTCCAAGCATGGTGCTGTTTCATTCAGACGCTGTCTCCCCAACAGACCTGGTCTTCACCTGAGGACGGCTGCTTGCATTGTGGCCGAAACGTCGTGAGAATTATTTTATTATGTTTTATTTTATTATTTCCATTCTACGTGACTTTACCGAAAGAACCAAGAAAATTAAACAAACTGTATAGAATACCTTAAATTTCCATGAGTTAAATATCTTTACCTCATGAACATTTTAAACAGGAGTTATAAGTAATGCAAAGTGGTATGTTATCATTAAACTTTAAAACTAGTGAATTTTGCCCTTGTATTTTACAAGATCTTTCAGAAAGCAATAGTTTGTGTCACATCTACAGGTACATAACATCAACAGTTATAACCAAATCTTATTCAAGAGTTTAATAAAACAAGTGCCATAAGTCCAAGTGTATTAGTGTGCTTTAGGCTTTTCACTGTTAATAGTGACAGATGTTACCGTTCAAAACACTCAATTTCAGATTGATCAAGGAACAAATAACTTGCTGATACTAATGAGAAGGGTGATACTGAGATCTAGATTTCAGTAAAGAGACCAGGTCTGGCTTGAGGGCAGTGGTTGAGATGCGTAAAATGCCACACAAGTGGGAGTCACTCATCCTTGACCTGAATCGGTTCTTGTTTAAGTTCATGACTGAGAATGTTTGCTCACACAAATATGTGGAGCCGAATAAGCTCAGCAATTTCTTAGCGAATGACCGCATTTCTGGAAACCTGCTTTTGTCCTGCTGCCGGTAAAAGTCAACAAGAGAACACTGGTGGTATTTTCCGCGGCACTCATCGTCACACTGCAGCTCAATGAGCTCCAGCTGCAGCTGTGGAGGAGCATCATCAGGGCCCACGGAGAAGGGAGGAGAGAAAAGCAACATGTCCTTTTCTGCAAAGTCTGCAAAGTCCCGAAAGCGTTTGTTAAATTCCACAGAAAGAGATGCGATAGCTGTTACATAACTCTTCATTTGCGCACCGATGTTGTCCTCTGGGAAACTGTCAATGACCTCTTTCAAAGCTGGGAAGTGTGCGGTGCAGGGCTCTGTTTGGGACAAATGTCTTTGGAAAAGTTGGAGTTTGGTTCCAAAGGCCTTGATGTGAGCGTATAGCTGGCTCACCACTGCATATTTTCCTTGAAGATTAACATTCAGCGCATTCAGATGCTTTGTTATGTCAACCAAAAAAGCCAGATTTGCTATCCATACAGGATCGGACAGTTCTTCCATTGGTTGTCCCTTCTCACCCAAAAAATGTCCAATTTCCTCTTTGAGAGAAAAAAATCGCTTCAGTGCAGACCCCCGACTTAGCCACCTCACATCGTTGTGATATATTACTTCACCGTATTCAGCCTGGATGTCACGCAAGAACTGCTGAAACTGTCAGTGGTATAGAGCTTTAGAGCAAATATAATTAATTGCCTTTGCCACTGGTTTCATAACATCGTCATATTTGAGATGTTTGGCGCAGAGAGCCTGCTGGTGAATGATACAGTGAAGTTTAAAAGCGTTGCCTGCTTCTTCGCTGACTTTATTGCAGATCAGTGTGGACAATCCACTTCGCTCACCAGCCATGGCAGGTGCACCATCGGTAATGATCCCAGAAACTTTACTCCATGGTAGTTTCATATCATCAACAGCTTCACAAACAGAAACGAATAAATCTGTTCCTCTGGTTTGCCCTTTAAGGCTTTTGAGGTCAAGCAGCTCCTCTGTCACGTTCATGTTGTCATCAACTCCTCTTTAAAAAATAAGTAGTTGTACAGTGTCAGATGCATTGGTGCTTTCATCGCAGGCTGATGAAAAATAATCAAAAGCCACTCCCCTGTCCCCCAGTTGTCTCTGAATATCTGACGATATGTCCTCAACTCGCCGTGCCACAGTGTTGCATGCCAGGCAAACATTCATAAATTCTTGCTTCTTCTCGGGGCAAATGTTTTCCACCATTTTCATGACACAGTCTTTGATAAATGCACCTTCAGTAAAAGGTTTGCCATGTTTAGCTATTAACATGGCCACTTCGTAGCTGGCTTTGGTGATGTTTTCCTTCGACTCACAGGCCCGCGTGAAGAATCGCTGTTGCGATGCCAGAGCAGCTTGGAGTTGCTTCACTTTTTCAGCGCGGTCACTCCCTGTTAGCTTGTCGTATGTTATAGCATGTTTAGTCTCGTAGTGTCTCTTTACGTTGAAATCCTTAAAAAAGGCATCCGTCTCTTTACAAATGAGACAAACACAATTGCCTCGATTTCCAGTGAAGAAGTATTGTAATTCCCACCGCTCCATAAAGCGGCGGCCCTCACTGTCAACTTTTCTCTTTTTTATTGCAGTCACCATGGCAGAAATGATTCGAGAAGGGTTCGCGGCACGGATGCAGAGCCAGAGAGCATTAGAATGGTGCTGCCACCGTGTGGCAAAGGAGGAATATTTATTTATTCTGACAGAGCTAGCGAGCCATAAATAACACATTATAAGACCGAAGCTGCGGGCCGTATGAAATCTGACCGCGGGCCGTGATTGGCCCGCGGGCCGGACTTTTGACATGCCTGGTCTACACAAATTAAAGGGCCGCCAGGCAATCATTGCACCTAAGCTCCACACACCCACACTGCTGACAGGGGAGGTTGACAAGAAAAGACAAGTCAACTCATGACCCAAAGTGTTTGATGACATTTTCCCCACGATTTCTGAGTTAATAACCATCCTCTCGGTTGAAATTGTGTCTGTAGACATGGATGGCTTCTTGAACGAATCTTTGTTGACAGCCAGTAGGCTTTCAAAGTACCATCATCGTGGAGTAATCAATTTCGTGTGAGCCAGCCGCATTAAAATAATGATCGGCCGTGGCATAAGCATTGGTCCTACCGTGTTTTAAATCTGCCTCATGTTCACGAACACGGTTGCTTAGTTTCCCCAATGTAACTGCTGCCGCAGATACAGCTTAGTTTGTAGATGCCGGGATATTGGATGTCAGGAATTTTGTCCTTCACAGATGGGATCAGATCACGAATGTTATGTACTGTGTTAAATCGGACCTCGATCTTGTGTTTGTTCATGATTTTGGAAAACGTTTTGCTTACCGCTGCTATGTATGGCAAGGTGATGTTTATGATTGGATCCTCAGATGGCTCCTTCCTCGCGGTTGGGGTGATGGCTTTTCGAATTGTGTAGTCAGAATATCCATTCGCCTTGAGAGCTTGGTGTACGTGTTTGAGTTCACTGGTTAGGTGTTCATGGTCAGAGATACATTGAGCTCTATGCTGTAGCGTTTTGATGAGGAAATTATTCTGGGATTGATGGTGGTAGGAATCAGGTTTTAGGTAGGCATCAGTATGGGTTACATTCCTGTAGACAGAATGGCTCATTGAGCCATCTGGTCTGTTTTTGATTAGGACATCAAAGAATGGTAGCATGCCATATTTTATTTTTTACCGCCATGATGAATTTGATGGCTGGGTGTAGGAATTGATGTGGATCAGCCAGATGACAAACATGTCATCCACGTACCTCTTCCACAAGAACAGGCCTAGAGTGGATACCTGGATGGCTTCCATCTAAAAAATTTCCGTGAAAATATTGTCTACAACTGGAGATAAGGGAGAACCCATTGGGGTGCCTTCAGTTTGTTTGTAGAATGTTCCATTCCAGGTGAAGTATGTATTGGTGAGGCAGTGTCTCACCATGGCCGGTACATCAGCATTCAATCCTTGTTTGACAAGGTCTTCAATACTCTTTGGTTCTCTCGGTAATGTCATGTAGGTATAAAATAAAATAAATCACGACGTTTCGGGTGCAACACAAGCGTCCATCATCAGGTGGGAAAGCATAGTCTGCTGCTGAGGCAGACTGTTTTATAAGGTTTGAAATGGGTGTAGCTCAAGAGTTATAAAGAAGTGGCCGGGGCTAGTGATGTTAATGTGAGAAATTAGCATGTAACTGTAAGATCGAAGAGCGGCCTCATAAACGAGGGCACGGAAGTGGCTATGTTAATGTGAGGGATTAGCATGATGTTAATGTGAGAAATTAGCATGTAAAAGTAAGCTAGGAGAGCGGCCTCCTAGACGAGGGCACGGAAGTGGCTATGTTATTATCATGGTATCAGGCACAGAAAATTTGGTGAACAAATAAACTACATCGAAACTAAGAAGAAAATCACCTGGGGACAGTGAGACGTCTCTAATTGATGATACCAGGTGAGCTGAGTTAAGTGAGAAGAGGTGGTTTTACCAGTGAATGGCTGTAAGGTCTCTGACAGATATCGTAACGAAGCTGTTGGTGGGGTTTGTTTAGATTGTTACATAGCTACCATCATGAAGTAGGTCCTGAATTTTGTTATTGTACACGGTTTTGTCCATGATGACTGTGGCATTGTCCTTTCGGCTGAGAGAACGACGATATCATCCCTCTTTTTCAATTGAGATAGCTCAAAAGGTTCATCCGTACTGATGTTGTTGACTGGCATCTTAGCACTTTTGGGGGTTGCAGCGATTTCAGATCTTGACACGTCTTCAGCGATGTGTCCCAAACCCTTAAGAGCTACATCGACCTAGGCAAGAATGTCATCCACTGGTATGTATTTGGGGGTGACTGCGAAGTTCAGTAGTCACTCATATTTTTGAAGAAATGCCGCAACTGTAATGTAATACCGATCTCATGTACACTGACGTCTGCTGCCATCACATCTTCCAATGCCAAACGAATTTTATTCAGGGCTAGCTTGGCCCTGATCTCAGAGAGAATTAGCCTGCTCCGTATTGAACTCGATCATGTAGACAAGACACTCTTGAAATCACACTTAACATTGACAAAAAAAATGTCTACATCTGATTGGGAACATGTAGATAACATGACTGCTTCGTCAGCCGCTACAATGTCAGCTAAATGTAAAGATAACCTGATTTATTATTTGGTTCTTTCGGTTAAGTCACGTCTAAAGATAAAATAATAAATTAAATTAAATAATAGAATACGACGTTTCGATTGCAACACAAGCAATCATCATCAGGTATAATGAAATAGCGACATAATATCTAACCAGAAAACTATAGACAGACATATTAGCAGACAGATATCACAAGATACATACATAGCGAGAGCAACACAGGTGACAGAGAGGGGTGATCGTCTCTGTGGGGTGGCCTTAAATAGACAGAGGGGGGGCGGAGGCAGAGAGAGGGAGGGGGGTTAGAAAAAAATTAGCATATCAATGAGTGGTCCAAAAGAAAACGTGGTGCTGCGAGTACGATGGCACAGCAAGCAAGCCTGAAAATCAGGAGAAAGATTTAATTTATTATTTTATCTTTAGACGTGACTTAACCGAAAGAACCAAATAATAATTCCTGCAGTCACGAAAGTTCTAAAATTAAGATTATAACCTGATTTCCCAGTTCAACCTCCTTGCCAAGAAGAAACCAGATCCACACATTAAGAAGTTAGACGTTGACAAGGATGTTGCTAATCTGAGTAATAGCCCAATTTCCGATGGTCTAAAGTCGGTTTTGGCTAAAGGGTTGAACGCTTCCACCAGGATAAACTGGACTTTGAACGGCGCTACCAAGGACACGATAACGAGTAAATGATGGGAGACTGTATTTGGGGGCGTATTCGTGAAAGTAATTCACAATATAATCATAAATCTCGAAAAACTACTCACTTCTAAATCTTTTGTAGTCATTTTTGTATTACTTTAGTATAAATAAATGTTAATTTTGATTCATATGTTGATTTTTTCTGACTTTATGTGAACGAAAAGGCACAAATTCGCCCGTTTTCTCACTGAAAATAGGTACATTTCAAAATATCACTGTTCTGGTCACAAAAGCAAAGTTTGTGGGGAATAATACCCATCTTCTATACTTTTTAGGTATAAGCTATTACGAAATAGTGTAATTTGTTTTGGGGTCTGTTTAATTCGTGTAATTTTGCATGTTTGTTTTGTACACTCGCCTTGTCACCTCCGGGTGAAAGGAGCTTTAGAAGTGTTAATTATTCTTTGTCATCCCCACTTTGATTTCCAAGTGTCACCAAAAATCTAAATTTTCTCAATTCATCTGTGTGCCTCTGTCTCTTTTTTTAAGATATTGATACATTTGGAATATTGACAAAAGTGGACAAGATGTTGACCGAGGAATTCAAGAAAATTGACGCAATTTACAAGAAATGTTACATTAAGAAATTGGTAATGTGCTTCTAACATGTATTTCACAAAATATTTCCATCAAAAGTAAGGGCATATTCAAACAAATCAGCGATAATGACAGTGGTCACCTACTATGGTTAGCTGCTCTGGGAACGCAACCCATGCTTAAGGCATGAAGGAGAGGAATCTTTTTGGTGAGTGTGGGAACACTGACTCATTTTCAAGGCTTTATCAATCTGAACTTGAATATAGCCAATAGGTTAGTGAGTTTCATTGATATCTATGTTACCTATCTTACATTTTTCTCCATAATTAATGCTCCAACAATAGTATTTTTTCGACGAATACGAGTATTTCTTAACCTGTCAAGTGTCTATGAATTTATGATCCATGATAATTTTACGTAAATAATGATAGAAATAGCTAAATTATAATATTCAAGAATGGAATCCTTAAATTCCAAGGGATAATTTGGTTCTTTCTGATCACTTTTACCAGCAAAGATGGGGGGAAAACGGATAGTTAGTTTAGTAATGGTTATAATACAGGGTGTTTTAAAAAGATGGACCCAATTTCAAAGCAGTTTATTTCACGATGGCAACATGTTACAATTGCACAAAAAGTTACAAACGGTTTAATGAGTTATCAAGTTTTACATCCACCTGCTGTACGGAAAGCATCGAGACGCTAGTTGAATTCATCCCAAATGCCTCTCTTCTCACGTTTTCCTCTGAGGTGCGTGATCGCCCTGTGCTCTTCCCCTTAGATAAACAGCCTGTTACCTCAAATTGTCGGTACCAACGACGAATGCTCTTTGATATTGGCGGATCAATGCCAAAACGCCGTTGAAACACGCGCTGCACCGCAATTACGGATTCAGTCTTGCTGAACTGCAGAATGCAAAACGCCTTGTGTTGCGGGGTCGCCATCTTGCGAATGACTGAGGCTAGGGGCTGTTTCTGTGCTGGGAGAGGCATCTAGCGGTAACCATTTGAAACTATATGTCCCACCCTTTCTAGTGGTTAAAGTTTCATTCATGAGCGGTTCGTGGTTGCAGAGATATAGCGATTTCAAATCGGGTCCATCTGTTTGAAACACCCAGTACAATTAATTATAATATTGCTTTGTTTAGCTTCTAAACACAGCTGCATCTCAATACACTATACAAAAGCAGTGAATTAATGTAGTTTGAAACGATAATTAAATCATCAGATAGGGAAAAGTTGTTGAGCCTGGATTAGAACAAGGACAGTTAGACCGCAAACACAGATCACTTGCGGAAGGTGGTTCTATGCTACAAGGGAATGACAGGACAATTCTACTAACTAAAGGTTAACCAGAACTTCGATTAAAAGTGTTATTTGCTCGAGTAGACTACACACTGGGGAGAAAAGCAACATGTGATATGATATATATAAGATCATTAACTGGATCAGAGATTTAATCTGAAGACTGTGTAATAATTTAAATATGGATACATGTGAGAAGTCAAGCAGCGGCATTTGGGATAATTTCTAGTTTGGAGATTAGGAATCTAGGGAAACCATAAAAGAGAGCATTGCAGACGTCAACACAGAGTGTGATGAAAGTATGGATAATAGTATATTCGTTAGATTAAAATGTATCAGCTTAACTAATTTAAGATAACACCTTGGCTCTAGTGGAATGCAACTTGTACCTGCAAAAGAGTCCCTACCCATTTTATTACAGGCCTCCTGGATGCATTCAAGCATCCACGAGGCCCTGTACATATTTTAATTCGTACAACTTCGTCCAAGCCTGGGATTGCATCAGGTAAATTATAGGATCCTAATGGCATCCAGATGGTGTGGCCTTAATTTACCAGTGATCAAAAAAAAGATCCAATTGTCAGATTAAAAAAGATCCAATTGTCAGATTTAAAGGACATAAGTTGGCTTGGAATGCTAGTGTCACTCAACTCGAAGTTAACGCGAGGTCAGGAAAAGGGGTTTGAAATGTTCTTCTTTGGTTCTTTCGGTAAAGTCACGTATAAAGATAAAATAATAAATTAAATAATAGCATACGACGTTTCGATTGCAACACAAGCAATCATCATCAGGTATAAATGAAATAGCAACAAAAATCTAACCAGAAAACTATAGACAAACATACAAGCAGACAGATATCACCAAGATACATAGAGAGAGTAACACAGGCACAGAGAGGGAGATCGTCTCTGTGGCGTGGCCTTAAATAGACAGAGGGGGCGGAGGCAGAGAGAGGGAGGGGTTAGAGAAAAAATTAACATGTCAATGAGTACGAAGAACGCGTAGTAAAGTACGCAGGCTTGAACATTAGGAGAGAGGGAGAAAGAACACACTAAATTAAATAACCTAGCAAAATATCGAAATGTTATGTCTGCTTATATGTCTGTCTATAGTTTTCTGGTTAAATTTTTGTTGCTATTTCATTTATACCTGATGATGATTGCTTGTGTTGCAATCGAAACGTCGTATGCTATTATTTAATTTATTATTTTATCTTTATACGTGACTTTACCGAAAGAACCAAAGAATAATTCCTGCAGTCACGAAAGCTCCAAAATTAGGGTTTGAAATGCCAATGTCGACAAGTTCTAATAATAATGTCACATAACTCCAACCCAAACTGTCCTCCACATATATCAACCACGTACTGCGCTGTTACCCACCATACACTGTGCTCCTACCCACAACGCACTATAGTACAGTCGTTCTCAATGCGCTTTCTTGTGCACTCATTATTGCATATTGCACACACCACATCTGTATTACAACTGCACTTTTCTGCTCTGCGCTGCGATCTACATTTTTAAATTGTTAACTTTATTTTTGACTGCAGACCGACACAGTGAAACACAAACAGATCCTCAGTATAACACGTAATCTTTTGCGAACAATATTATCCATAATAAAGGGGGTTGGGTGTTTGGGGGTGGAGGTTAGATCACGTAAACATAAATCCTGACTATTCACACAGAGACACTCACTGGGAAGCATATATTATCAGAGTGTGTTATTTTGTTTGCATTCTGACCACAAGTATTGTGGTTAATGCAGACATGATTCTTTGTAAGAAGGTATCAGTTTTGTTGCAAAAAAATAGGGGAAAGCTCCTATTCTAATATTTTGGTACTGGCAAAGGAGGACAAATGATGGAGGTTGTTTCTGTGTAAGCCAATCAGTTCCAAGGGCAATGCAGATGTAATGGGTTCAACGGAGTCACAGACGTAAACTTGGAGGCAACACATTTATTCAGTTACAACACACAGGGTAACTTTCCCCTTAACAGAATAACAACCTTTGGTGGTGACCGCTAGGCTAACTACACTAGTTACAACATAACTGCTACAACGTACCGGGACCAACAGCTTGGGTTCGAGAATATAAGCCGGGTCCCTAGAGGGACCAGGGTTGTTGTTCATCCTCGAAGAAACCTTCGTCTACGTTCTCCATTCAACGAGTCTCCAACACGTGGACCTGGACCCGAGCTGTTGGTCCCGGTCCGTGGTAGCAGTTACGTTGTAGCTAGTGTAATTAGCCTGGTGGTCACCACCGTAGGATGTTATTCTGTTCAGGGGAAGTTACCTCGTGTGTTGGAGTTCAATAAATGTGTTGCCTCCAAGTCTACGTCTGCGACTCAGTGGAATCCACTCCACTTACTAAGTAAGTACGTTGTTTTAGTTACATTATTTCTGTGTATAACAGCCATATGAATAATTATACATCAAGATGATACGAGATGTAAATTTGTTTTTGTTTTACTGCCACAATTATACGTTCGTCCATATCATTTAAATGTACAAATTTCCACACTAATGTGTGCAAATATTTAATGGGACTTCCCTTGCCAGTATCAAAATATAAGAATGGTTTAACCCTTTCGGGCAATAAAACAGGTGTTAAGATGTTAAAACACTAAACTGAAACATTTTGCAAGGTATTATGTCTGCATCAACCATATATACTTGTGGTGAACATGCAAACAAAAAAACATGCTCTGCTATTATATGCATTGTCTTTGAAACTGATTGGTCCACAAAAGAGACAGCTTTCTTTGAAGCCTATCCTCAGTGTTATACCAGAGGAAGCCTAAAGGCGAATAGCACAAAGACAATGCACTATCAACATCTTCTTCTTGGTTCTTTCGGTAAAGTCACGTAGAAGGGAAGTAATAAAATAATAAAAATAAAACATAATAAAATAATTCTCACGACGTTTTGGCCACAACGCAAGCAGCCGTCCTCAGGTGAAAAACCAGGTCTGTCGAGGCGACAGCGTCTGAATGAAAAAGCACCATGCTTGGAGCATATCTTTAAGCTGGGTTGGAAGGGGGGAAAGGGCGCCTTGACAAAATAATTTACAAATCAAGAGGAATTTAGCATATTTATGAGAAATGCAGGTATGTGATTAGTACTACTAATGCCCGTGCATTATGCAGGATTAGCAGCATCAAAGGGAGGGGATATGGGAAATGTAGGTATGTGATTAGTACTACTTATGCCCGTGCATTATGCAGGATTAGCAGCATCAATGGGAGGGGATATGGGAAATGCCGGTATGTGATTAATACTACTTATGCCCGTGCATTATGCAGGATTAGCAGCATCAAAGGGAGGGGATAGGGGTAGCATTAATAAAGGGAAGGAGTGTTAATAGTATGTAGCTGCAGTAACTAAAACCACCACGTAAACAACTAAAGTATAAACTACATAGTATCATCAGTATACTAAAAATACTCTACAATAAGCTGAGTTACTAACATTAAGTAATACATTACAATTCTTCTACGTCGTAAAAAATATAATATGCTTCCATCTAAACTGTATTCTCTTACATCACACGAGTCTACACCGTTCTATATACTACCATAGACAAATCCAACATTAAATTATATACTGTATTGCTATAAACCACCTTATACATTGTAATATTACACTATGTATTATTCTACCCACCCTAATGTATATCACACTGCTGTATATTCACTATACAATTACGATGCTATATATTACTTTGTACATTGTATTAAGCGTATAAATTCAATACTATTTGTTATTATACACTGTACCATTGACCGTCGTGTGAAAGATACTAAGAGGAAGCAACGAAATATGTCAATGGGAGAGTAGTGAGCGAAACTTGCAGCGGAGCAAAGAATCCATTCCCTGCGTAGAATACAATGCCAGTGAGTGGAACGCGGTCTGAAAGTCACCGCAAACGTGAACACAATCAGTTAAGATCCGAAATGGTTCATTACGTCCTTCCAATGATTGCTAAGCCAGAATCCATCTTCTCGGTTTATAGCAATACAGTATATAATTTAATGTTGGGTTTGTCTATGGTAGTATATAGTATGGTGTAGACTCGTGTGATGTAAGAGAATAAAGTTTAGATGGAAGCATATTATATTTTTTACGACGTAGAATTGTAATGTATTACTTACTGTTAGTAACTCAGCTTATTGTAGAGTATTTTTAGTATACTGATGATACTATGTAGTTTATACTTTAGTTGTTTACGTGGTGGTTTTAGTTACTGCAGCTACATACTATTAACACTCCTTCCCTTTATTAATGCTACCCCTATCCCCTCCCTTTGATGCTGCTAATCCTGCATAATGCACGGGCATAAGTAGTATTAATCACATACCGGCATTTCCCATATCCCCTCCCATTGATGCTGCTAATCCTGCATAATGCACGGGCATAAGTAGTACTAATCACATACCTACATTTCCCATATCCCCTCCCTTTGATGCTGCTAATCCTGCATAATGCACGGGCATTAGTAGTACTAATCACATACCTGCATTTCTCATAAATATGCTAAATTCCTCTTGATTTGCAAATTATTTTGTCAAGGCGCCCTTTCCCCCCTTCCAACCCAGCTTAAAGATATGCTCCAAGCATGGTGCTTTTTCATTCAGACGCTGTCGCCTCGACAGACCTGGTTTTCACCTGAGGACGGCTGCTTGCGTTGTGGCCGAAACGTCGTGAGAATTATTTTATTATGTTTTATTTTTTATTATTTTATTACTTCCCTTCTACGTGACTTTACCGAAAGATCCAAGAAGATGAATCCCTGCAGTCACGAAAGCTTTAAATCGAAATTTAATAGCAACATCTTAGCACCTTACTCTTTGGTTCTTTCGGTAAAGTCACATAGGCATAAAATAAAATAAATCACGACGTTTCGGGCGCAAAACAAGCGTCCGCCATCAGGTGTGAAAGCATGATCTGCTGCTGAGCCAGACTGTTTTAAAAGGTTTGAAATGGGTGTAGTCAAAGGGTCATAAGGAAGTGGGCGGGGCTATTGATGTTAATGTAAGATCAGAAAGCCGGCCTCCTTGACGAGGGCACGGAAGTGGCTATGTTAATGTAAGAGATTAGCATGTTAATGTAAGATCGAAGAATGGTCTCCACGAGGCAAGAGAGAGTGCAATCCAAATGACATGTGAGCATGAGATTGCAATCCAAAGGCATGAGATTGCAATGCAAAAGACATTTGAGCATGAGAGATCTAAGAGAGAGGCATAGAGAGAGAGAGACAGAGTCGTAAATAACAGCCTACATAGGCAGGTTGGATGGAAACATCACAGTCAGTTAATAACTTACCTGGTTAATAACGTCCTTCCAATGATTTCCCAGTTTGTATCCATCTTCTCGGTTGACGTTGTGTCTGTGTTTATATATCTGGATGGCTTCATGAACAAATCTCTAAAGGTAGTCGGTGGGTTTGCAGAGTACCTCCGTCTTGGAAAAATCAATTTCGTGTGAGCCCACAGCGTTAAAACAATGATCAGCAACGGCAGAGGTATTGGTCCTACCGTGTTTCAGATCTGCCTTGTGTTCACGAACGCGGTCCGAGACATGTCATTTAGTTTCCCCAATGTAACTGCTGCCGCAACCACAACTCACTTTGACGACACCAGGGTATTGCATGTTAGGAATCACATCCTTTACAGATGGGATTAAATCACGGATTTTGTGTACTGTGTTTAAACGAACCTGGATCTTGTGTTTGTTTGAGATTTTGGAAATCTTTTTGGTAACCCCCGCTATGTACGGTAAAGTGATGGTTTTGGTTGGATCCTCAGAAGGTTGTCTCCCCATGGCTGGGGAGACAGCTTTGCGGATTGTACGGTCTGAGTATCCGTTCATCCTGAGGGCTTGGTGTACGTGCTCCAACTCACTGGCTTAGTGGTGCTGGTCGGAGATGCAATGGGCCCGATGGTGTAGTGTTTTGATGAGGGAATTCTTCTGGGTTGGATGGTGGCGGGAGTCAGGCTTTAAATAGGCATCCGTGTTGGTTGCTTTTCTGTAGACCGAATGTCCCAACAAGCCATCAGGTCTCTTCTCGATCAAAACATCCAGGAACGGTAGCTTGCAATCCTTTTCCACTTCAATGGTGAATTTAATAGACGGGTGTATGGAATTGATGTGGTTGAGAAATTGGTTCAGTGCTGGCAGGCCATGTGGCCAGATGACGAACGTGTCATCTACGTATCTCTTCCACAAGGAAGGACGTAGGGTGGATGTCTGAATGGCATCTGTCTTAAATTTCTCGATGAAAACATTCGCCACCACTAGCACCTGTTTATTTGCCCAAAAGGGTAAATCCTATTCTTACATTTTTATAGATGCAAGGGAGGTCCCATGAAATATTTGCATACGTTAGTGGGAAAATGTGTCTGCATTAATAAAAAAAAAAAAATCTGATATTACATGCATTATCTGCATTATCAGCGCATGTTTTTTGTGTGCATGTTCACCACAAGTATATGTGGTTAATGCAGACATGATTCCTTGCAAAAGGTTTCAGTTAGGTGTTTTAACATCTTAACACCTGTTTTATTGCAGGAAAGGGTAAACCCTATTCTTATGGTATGCAAATATTCTAGCCTTAATTGCAAGTTTAAATAATGTGATTTCATTATTATATTTACATTGTATTGTAATATTCAAATGTGTTAAACTCTTTTTGCAGATGGAGAAGATGAGCAATGAACTTCACTTCCCGCTGGCATACATATTTCCAATTATGAATTACGGAGATAGCACCAACCTGGATGATGAAAAGAGCAAACTGGCTTTGGATGCATTAACAAAGTTTGTTAATGCTGCCATTGATCACGTAAAGAGACGAGGAACATCCAGCCCGCGGGCCGTATAAGGCCCGCGAAATAATTTGGTCTGTTCCAGCCATCACATTAGGGGTGAGTTAATTAAATGTTTGACCAAATATAACAGACACATTTTTAAGTTGATCATTTTGTATGGCCCACGAATGATGTTATATATATCCAAATGGCCCTTGGCAGAAAAAAGGTTCCCCACCCCTGTCAGAATTATAATTCTACACCCTCTCTTGAATCCAAAATTAATTACTGGTTGGCTTAATATATGCTCATTTTCAGCCAAAGTTTGTGAAAATGTAGGTTGCAATTGTATGTATGTACAAGTTTTAAATGATTAAAAATATTTAGCCAGCCTCATTTAGAATAATAAATGAACATTCCTAATAACATAACTTGTTGAGATGCATATCTTTTTTTAATCATTTGAGGTTTACTGAAGAACATGCTTCTTATAAAACAGTAACAAAGCGACACAATATTAACATTCCAATGATTGTAGAAAATAAATTATACAATGTTAATGTAGCAACTTAAGTAATCCTGTAAACTACTTTCCTAATTAAAATTTCCATTTGTTTGGAAAAGCCATAAAAAGTAAATTTCTCTCCACTGTATAATCACCTTTCCAATCACCTACGAGATAGCGGGGAATAACTGTGGCTAGTCTTATCTATTTTTCTCTAAAGGTAATGTGGGGGTGATTAACTTTTCACTGACACTCGCCTCGCTTCACCCACCGTATCCGTTGTGCAAAGGCTTAAAATCAGAAGAATAAACTTCTGTAACTTTCGGAATCTGGTATTGGCAAATCCCTGCGCATTTTGCTAAGTGTCCATACCCCACCCCGTTATGCCTTTTTACTTCCAATAGTCGTGTAACTTGTATAAAAAGCCAATATCCGTCAGGGTAATAATTTTGTCTAAATTGTATAATTTATATTTTAAAAATCAGCGACAAGAGTTAAGTGGATCAATATTTGATAATTGTTTTTTTTACCCTTTTATCTGGCAACAAAACTGACACCTTTTTTACGAGGAGTCATGTTTGCATAGACCACAATACTTGCAGTCATAATGCAAACAAAAAACATAAATCTGATAATGTATGCACTGTCCTTGAAGTTGATTGGTCCACACCCGAGACAGCTTTCCTTAGAGCCTAGTCTCACATGGGTTGGACCAGATGACGCCAAAAGACTCCTCGTAAAAAAGGTGTCAGTTTTGTTGCCAGATAAAAGGGTAAAAAAACAATTATCATATTTTTTACTGACAAATGAGGTACCAATGGTGTAAATGCTTACCCCGAGCTCTCATACTCTGATGGTGCATTGTCTTTGAGTTGTGCGCCTTTTGGCGTCATCTGGTCCAACCCATGTGAGACTAGGCTCTAAGGAAAGCTGTCTCGGGTGTGGACCAATCAACTTCAAGGACAGTGCATACATTATCAGAGTTATGTTTTTGTTTGCATTATGACTGCAGGTATTGTGGTCTATGCAAACATGACTCCTCGTAAAAAAGGTGTCAGTTATGTTGCCAGATAAAAGGGTAAAAAAAACTATTATAATATTTTTTACTGGCAAATGAGGTACCAATGGTGGATCAATATTTGTAAAATGTCGACAAAAATTGTGAATAAATTGCCTGATACTATTTTTTTAATTATAGAAACCCATGAAAGCTATTTCAAAAAAACACAATGTGTGCTATTGTACACTTGGAGATTCACAAAATGGATTTCAGGTGAAAATATATACGTTTATCTATTTAGAAATAGGATATTTGTCATCTTAGCTTTGGTGGCAAACACGTTTAACACGTTTAGAGTACACCATAAGAGGGAAATTCAAAAATTACAATTCATTTGTCTCAGCCCGACGTAACATTTACATTTTGGGTGCAACGTTTCGCTGAAAATTACAACCAACATCTTCTGGCGATTTGCCAGAATAGTGAAGCCATCTACCTGCTTCTGGTCTTAAATCCACTCTTCAACACACCGATGGGATAAAGTAGTGAACTATTTGTCTTTTGTCAACGTGACACATTTTTTTACTGATTGGCCGTGTCAGGTGGTGGAGGGTTGCGACACATTTATAAGTAACGTGATCTAACCCAAAAACCTTTATTATTAATAATACTGGTCGCGAAAGCCTACATGTTGAACTATCTTACATTTACTAATCATATATTTTCATTTAAATATAATGTAATTCGTGTAATCGAATAGTGAAAAAATGGAATTTAGGTGTGGGATGGGTGTGGGATGAATTTTTTTATGTGTAAGATGTGAGACAATTATACTTTGCATAAATATAAAATATCATTTATGTATATTGTATTCAAATGAACGTTTTGAGTAGTTCATAGTCTGAGGTGATTTTCAATTTTAATGAATATATATAATTTAAATATATATTATTGGTATGAACATTGCTATGATGTTTGCTTATGCAACAATAATTATAACATTTATATTCTGGTGCGTTTACGTAAATATTGTACTTTCAAAAGAGTGATTAAAATGGCATAACATTTGAATACGTTTCTTTTTTTACATAACCAGTAGTTTTAAGGTGAACTTATGGGATCTGGTCAGGTGGCTTATAGATCCGTGAGACTAAGCTAGTACCACGGAAATAATGGGTTAAAATCCTCCATCTACCTTGGTTCTCAAGCATATGACATCAAATAAATGAGGAAAATTGCGTAATTAACTATATGAACTCCATCATGGGACCTCGTTTGCCAGTACCAAAATCATGGTTTCTTATAAGGGTTTCAGTTTGGTGTTTAAACATCTTAACACCTGTTTTGTTGCCAGAAAAAAAGGGGAAAACCTATTCTCATATTTTGGGACTGGCAAAGGAGGTCCCATGATGTAGCTACTCATCCCCAAGCTCTCATTACTCTGATAGTGGGTTGTCTTTTTGCTGTACGCCTTTGAGCGTCCTCTGGTCTAACACCGTTTTGAGACAATTCTCATATATGAACTCCATCACGTCGAACTGATTATAGCTAAGTCCAGTAAAAGTGTAGGACGATTTCTTGCCCCGATAAAAACTTACATATCAATTTGGGACCTTTCTTGCCAGTATCAAAATACAATAGGTCATTCCCTTTCTGGTAATACGACAGGTGTTAAGATGTTAAAACACCAAACAGAATCTTTTGTCAATGAATCATGTCTGCATTAACCACACGTACTTAACATGAACATTTAAACAAAACAAAATGCTCCTTGAAACTGATTGGTCCACACCCGAGACATGTATGCTTTCGCAACTAATAACCTTAATGAAGGTTTTGCTTTTCGGGTTAGATCGCGTAAATTTTAACGTGTCGTTAAATCCGCCACAACCCAACACAGCCAACTCGTGAGGTTTGTCATGTAAACAAAAGCCATAATTGTGAAGAAAGTTCTATTTCAGTTTTAAAAAGAAGGCTAAAGGTTCAAGTTCAAGTTCATTTATTAGGTATAGCCCTGTGAGTTATTCGGCTCTTGAATCGGGTGCAACCGCAACAAACAAAAAACAAAAACATGAACAAGAATACATCTTATAGTGACTATGTGCTAACCGAAAATCCAAGAAAAGACAGCAAAATATTGCAGAAAAATCACCATACACCAACACTGTGTGCAAAAATCCCAGTGGGATGCAAGTCAAATAACAACAACCACAAAACAACTTAGATTAGGCCATCAGTCTAACTCTGTACTACAACAAACAAACATGGCCAAACCAAAAAAACTTTTCTAAAATCACCAAAATAAAGCCATAAAAGCAATGAAACAGTGGTCATAGGAACTGTGACCGAATTTTCAAAATAAACGACGTAAACAACATGCACTACCAAACTCTGCAGCCATAGCTGGCTGCATGAGTCACTCCACAACAGTAGGAGCATCCGTCCGAGTATCAACATTTTTCAATGCACCTTTAAGATCAGCACACTAAATCAAAACACAGATCATACTTTTCAGCGATCATCCGGAGCGAAACATTGTATTTTAGGCCACTAAATTGCAGTGGCAGCGAGGGGTGTACAACTCCTCTATAGCAGTTTTGAGTGAAGATCTCATAGGTAGTGATTCAAGTTGCAGTTTATTGGCAATAGCATTCCAGACCCTGGGGGCATCAATAGCAAAGGCCCTTCCTCCAGTATTTGTACGGCAATAGGGAATGTGAAGCTGGTAAATGAGCGAAGACCTTAGGTCAAATTTGTTCTTTGAAACAGAGAGGAGATCCAGCAGGTAATCTGCGGATTTTTTTGTAAGTACATCATGAATAAATAAGATCTGATGCACAAGTCGTCGAACATTGAGAGATGTTAAGTTTGACCCAATGTAGAGATCACAATGGTGAGTCCTATATGGGCAGTTCAATGCAAATCTTAAGGCCGAGTGATACATTGAGTCAAGCTTCTTCAGTACAGTACTTGAGGCTGATTCATACACGATGTCACAGTAATCAAGTAGAGGCAGTATGGTAGCCTCTATCAATTCCAAACGGAACATAGGGGGGAAGCAGTGCTTGTGTAGTGACAGAACGGTCACTACTGTGTTGGCCTGTACGAAGGGATCCGGACCTTCCCAGAGGTGGGGGAAGTGAGGCGTGTCCTGGGAAGGGAGGCGTGGCCTGAAGAGAGCCAGCCACGCCGGGGCGGAGCCAGCCACGCCAAATCAGATATAAGCGTGGTGTGAACGCTGAGCGAGGCTGTTGTACTGTACTCCGAAGTGAAGACATCATCAGTCGTCAAGTCCCGAGTCGTCGTCCTGGGCCAGGCAGGCCGTTGCCTGCCTGGTCCAGTCTGTGTCGCGTTCCAGAGTGTTAGTGAGTTGAGAAAGGTGGTCACCACATTATGTACAGTTATATTACTTACCGTTTAATAAATAGTGTTGCCTCCAAGCTGCGTGTGTGTGCACCTAATTTGAATATACTACATTTGGTGTAGAAGTGGTCATCGAACTTTCGCTGATTAATTTGAAGAAGCTGTACCCTTCGCTGCCATGGTGTAAAAGCTGGCAGCGAAGTGCAAGACCCAACCGGAGGTGCGGATGGACGGTGTGGGTTGCACCTGGCCTCTCCCTGCGACGACCACGGAGTCTGGGGCCCCGGTGATGTGCCCCGGGGGATGGGCGACTGCAGCCTGCATGGGAGGAGGCTGCGAGCCCGGGCTGGTCGCCATCGACGGCGAGTTGGAGCGACGTCGCTCGTCAACTCGACCAGCTGCTGGTGGCAAGGGAGTGGCCGGGTGTTGGTGAGTGATGGCGAAATTGCAAGATGACGCAGCTGTGGCGTTCGCGCCGTTTCGGCGGTGCCGGCGTTCCTGCATTTCACTGCGGCGGCGTTCCCGCCATTTGCACCATGCCGGGGGTTTCCCGCCACTTCAACGTGCCGGCGTTTCCCGCCATTTTTTTTTTTTACGTGCCAGCGTTCCCGCGGCGGCGGCGTTCCCGCCTTTTGCGCCTTGTGTGCTGCGCCGGCCTGGCGGCGCGCCGCTTCAGCCCTGTGATTACGGGCCTCCCTCCCCACATTGAAGTAAGAAGAGCGGGGGAGGGCATCGGTGGTGAAAGCGAGAGGGGCCCGTGATTGAAGAGAGGGTTTCGACGTTGGAGACACTGCTGGGAGGGACTTTTTCAGTTTGACTCTCCGGTTTTGTGTTCCTCGCGGACGGTTTTTCCCTCTGTTCTTTTTGCATTTTGGCTTGTGCGAGTGTTATGTGGTGTTATATTGTTATTGTGTATACTGTATGGAGTTTCGCTCGTGATTGTCACGTGTAACTGTCAGAAACTTTGATCGTCATTGTTGCCAAGGTACAGACTGTATGGAGCTTTGCTTGAAATTGTTAACAGTGTAGGGACTGTTGGGTACTTGCTTGTGATTATTTACTATGTACGGATTGTCTGGAGTATTGATTGTGTGTGTTGCCATGTGGGGACTGGATGGAGCATCGCGCCAAATGATTGACTGTACGAACTTCGTATACTGCATATACTGTATTAATCAATTCGGCGATTTTTGACGTTTGTGTCTAGTTTTTTTTTGCTCTCAAAATTCGAATTCCCTGAGTCCCATGGTTAATGTTGAAGGGGATTTTGAAATGACAGGTTCGGTTTGTTTCGAACTCGCTGGTTGGTTCCTGTCCGTTGTTGCACAGATGATGTCTTTTGTGCGGGAATGCTCCTTGTGTTCTATGTGGATTGGGGGTGCGTTTCCGTTAATTGCCGTCAAATTGCGTTGCTCTCTCCACTCGGTTGGTACAGCTGCATGCTGCAATGCGAGTCTCGGAGATGATGTGTACGGATACGGGATGTGAGGTGTATTGTTGTGACCATTGAATATTCGGGATCGTCACAAATTTGGCGTACCTGTTCGGCATTGGATCAGTTCTGTGGGGGATCATAATTCAAATTGTATGTGTTGTGATGGTGTTAAATTGCGATGGTGACATGCTGCCAGGGATTTGGAATTGTGCTGCTGGCTGTCACCTATCTTGGGGCGCAGGTCCTGACCAGGATGGCCCAGTAAGAGTTGCGTGTCTAACATGAACGTTGTGGTCCCGTCATGCTATGGCTGACGGCTTGACCTGACAGCCCGGAGATTGAAACACTCCGTGGTATGTCTAGCCTAGTGGGCTGTGCGCTCACAGGGCTCGGAGAGTGTGGTCCCGTCATGCAATGGCTGACGGCTTGACCTGACAGCCCGGAGATTGAAACACTCCGTGGTATGTCTAGCCTAGTGGGCTGTGCGCTCACAGGGCTCGGAGAGTGTGGTCCCGTCATGCAATGGCTGACGGCTTGACCTGACAGCCCGGAGATTGAAACACTCCGTGGCATGTCTAGCCTAGTGGGCTGTGCGCTCACATGGCTCGGGGAGTGTGGTCCCGTCATGCTGTCTGACAGCTTGACCTGACAGCCCGGAGATCGAGACACTCCGTGGCTTGTCTAGCCAAGTGGGCTGTGCGCTCACATGGCTCAGAGAGTGTGGTCCCATCATGCTGTGTCTGATGGCTTGACCTGACGGCCCGGAGAGTGAGACACTCCGAGGTGCGTTTAAACAGTGGGCTGGAGATTCGTAAGGTTCAGGTGGAGTTGTCCTGTTACGTTGGGACTGTATCCCTCAGTTGTTAGGGTGCATGTTGTGCAATGAGTGAACGTTGGGTCGTCTCAGCTCGGTCGGTACAGTTATATGCTGCGATGCGAGTCTTCGAGAGAGACTGGCTCGTCTCAGCTCGGTCGGTACAGCTATATGCTGCGATGCGAGTCTTGGAGAGAGACTGGGTCGTCTCAGCTCGGTCGGTACAGCTATATGCTGCGATGCGAGTCTTGGAGAGAGACTGGGTTAAAATCCCACCGATATGGCCGACGCGTGCTGCTGGTTGTGACGCCGCGTCGGAAAGGCGGTGGGGTGGTAACATGGAAATTCCCCCCCGATATGGCCGACGCGTGCTACTGGTTGTGACGCCGCGTCGGAAAGGCGGTGGGGTGGTAACATGGAAATTCCCCCCCCGATATGGCCGACGCGTGCTACTAGTTGTGACGCCACGTCGGAAAGGCGGGGGGGTGCTAACGGGTGACTGTCATTGCATGCGTGATTCTAACGGGGGGGGGGCTGTGCTGGAGCGTAAGTGGGTTAGCCAGTTTTCATGTATATTTGTTGTTAATTCCCCGTTTTCTATGCGGTTCCCTTTTACCCTCGTCGATTCTGTATATATTACGTGATTGTATTTCTCATCGGTCGCCGGTCATTTATTGATGTTGCTGGTTCGGAGGCACACCTTTTCGATGTTTCACAGTTGTGTTACAGCCTGGGACGGCTGTGTGTTTATACAGGGGGGGATGATGTAGTGACAAAACGGTCACTACTGTGTTGGCCTGTACGAAGGGATCCGGACCTTCCCAGAGGTGGGGGAAGTGAGGCGTGTCCTGGGAAGGGGCGGAGCCAGCCACGCCAAACCAGATATAAGCGTGGTGTGAACGCTGAGCGAGGCTGTTGTACTGTACTCCGAAGTGAAGACATCATCAGTCGTCAAGTCCCGAGTCGTCGTCCTGGGCCAGGCAGGCCGTTGCCTGCCTGGTCCAGTCTGTGTCGCGTTCCAGAGTGTTAGTGAGTTGAGAAAGGTGGTCACCACCTTATGTACAGTTATATTACTTACCGTTTAATAAATAGTGTTGCCTCCAAGCTGCGTGTGTGTGCACCTAATTTGAATATACTACACTTGTGTCGATACAGAAAACCAATTTTTAATTTTGTCTTTTTACCAATATAATCAATGTGATCTTCAAATTTCAGTTTTTAATCAAGAATGACCCCAAGATACTTATAGACCTTGACTTGCTCTATTTGATAATTATTTAAGGAATGTAATTGGGGGAAAATAACTTCCTGCTTTAGTCCTGGTGAGAAGCATAGCACCTTGGTTTTGGAGGTATTCAGGACTAGTTTAAGAGCAACTAGCTGATGTTGTAGTTTGTTCAAATCACCCTGGAGCTTAGCAATCACGTCATCCAGAGAGCGGCCAGCAGTAATCAGTATCGTGTCATCTGCAAAAAGATTTACCCTGGAATGATCCAGGTCAGTGCCCAATTCATTGACATAAAGAGAACAAGAGGGGGCCGAGGATTGAATCCTGTGGAGCCCCTTTTGTTATCTTACCACTGTTTGACCTCCAACCATCTGTGAGTACAGTTTGGGTGCGAAAAGAGAGGTAATTTTTAACAATTCTACTGCCTGTTTGGAGAAACGGAGGCAACTTAGTTTACTAAGCAGGGTGTTGTGGTCGACTGTATCAAAGGCTTTGGACAAGTCAAGAAAAAGACTGGCGCAGTACTGCTTATTATCAAGGCTACTGTAAATGTGATTCAGAGAGTATAATGCAGCAGATGTGGTGCTGTATTTTTTTCGGAACCCAGATTGTTTTCGATGTAATAGATTGCTGTCGGACAGGAAACTGCTAATTTGGTAGTTCAATAATTTTTAAAAAAAATTCATCAACGGGGACAAAATTGAGATAGGTCGGTAGTTATTTGGATCATCTTTAGGGCCCCCTTTGTGAAGTGGACGAACATATGAATGTTTCCATTCTAGAGGTATTGATGCTTCTTTGATGGACAGGTTGAAAATATGGGCTATAGGTTTGTATATTAGGTGACCAACAGTTAGCAGAGCAAAGATGGGAATACTATCTGCTCCGGTAGAGGAGGACCATTTGAGGTAGGACAGTTGTTTCAGAACATTACTTTCGTGGATTGGCTGGAAACTAAATTCGTTTAATGTTTGGACAGGGGTGTAGGAATTTTCATGCGCAAGGGTGACTCCCAATACATTATCAAAAAGGTCACCAGCTTCAGAAAAATTAAGGTTAAAATTGTCAACTATTTTTTGGGGCTCTGAAAAATATTCCCCATTTCGGTTAAACTCAACGGGCAGATTATCTGTGTTAGATGCCTTTTCGATACTTTTGATTGTTTTCCTGAAGATCCAGGCATTTCCATGTGATTCCAGGAGAGTGGAGGAAAAGTATGCATTTTTTGCATGCCGTATTTTTTTGACGCATCTATTCCTTAAAATCCTGTATTCTAGCCAGTCATGGACCAAATTACTTTTCTGAGCACATGCCCAAGCTTTGTCCCTAGTTTTCATGAGCTTAGTAATCAAGGGATCAAACCATGGTGGGCGGTTGCCTTTAGTTTTAAAGCTAACCAACGGAGCATGTTTGTTAAAAATTTGGAGAAACGTGTACCTGAAGGTCTCCCAAGCCGTAGTCAGGTTGGGGATATCACAGACGTTGTCAATATCCGAGTGAAGCACATAATTAGTAAATGCCTGAATGCTGAAGTGTCTCATGGAGTGCTTCTCAACCAATTTAGGGGGGGCTTTCGGTCTGGCTGATGATCTCACCCCAAATATGAAGGAGTGATCGCTAAGGTTATTACCCAGAACACCAGTCAGCGCGAAATTGTGAGGGGCATTTGTTAATAGGACGTCAAGCAGAGATGACTGTCCCGGGTTTTTTAGGTTGGGTCTTGTGGGGACATTTATTAATTGAAATAGGTTAAATTCATCTGCAAAATTTGTGGCCACGGCTACGACATGCATGGAGTCACTTACAATCAAATCACAATGATACTAAGCAGCCAAATGAGTTGCATTTTAACTTCCAAACCAAAAACAACTTAAGCTGTGTTAGACAAAGGATATAACGCCCAGAGCGGGGGAAGGGATTTTAGAGCTCGCTCAACGCGTAGGCTTTCGCGACCAATATTATTCATAATCAAAAACGTGGATTATGATTTTTGTAACCTCGGTACGAACGCGAAGCGTCGGTCTGGTTTAGTTTGATGACTCGTGTGGCGCCGTTCGCGAGGAAACCCCACCCCTCCTTCCAGAATTATTACGGACAGCTGGTCTTTAAAGCTCCAATAAACACACACGCGACACATACGGACGGACACGCATACGACACACACGGACGAAACGCACACGAACAAAGGGAAAAGTTATATGACCCGGCCTTTGAACAACTCGGAAAAACTGATTGGATTTTCCCGATATAAGCCGAGGAAAAATCCATTCAACTCAGATCTCCAGGGCTTCGGCCCCACCACAGATCTCCACGGGGCTCCGGCCTCCATCTCCTCTCGTCGCCGCCAACGAAGAAGCTCTTTCGTCATCCAGAATGACGATGTTCGCGGGGTAGCGACGTGCATCGACAAGCCAAGGTGCTCGCCTGCCGCGCACGAGTGAACGAGCTTCACCCTTCGTCCTGCCGCCACGCCGAGGTGCCGCCTGCCGCGCACGAGTGAACGAGCTTCACCCTTCGTCCTGCCACCACGCCGAGGTGCCGCCTGCCGCGCACGAGTGAACGAGCTTCACCCTTCGTCCTGCCGCCACGCCGAGGTGCCGCCTGCCGCGCACGAGTGAACGAGCTTCACCCTTCGTCCTGCCGCCACGCCGAGGTGCCGCCTGCCGCGCACGAGTGAACGAGCTTCACCCTTCGTCCTGCCGCCATGCCGAGGTGCCGCCTGCCGCGCACGAGTGAACGAGCTTCACCCTTCGTCCTGCCGCCAAGCCGAGGTGCCCGCCTGCCCACGCAAACGAGCGCGGCTGCGCCGTCAGTCACCGTACGGGGTCAGCCGAGGGAGGAGTCGGAAAGCGAGCCGCTCATCATAGCCACGCTCGAGCGAGAGGGTCCTTCTCCGAAAGTCGATCGTATCCAACTTCCCCCCTAATCATAGACCCACACACGCACGCATCGACGTCCCGAACTTACCTATGAGACTATCTATTCCACCCATACCATCGTATCAACCCTAGTCAATTATCAGAAGACTAATTACCAATTACATGAACCATCAGCTGGCCGTGAGGAATCGTGGCCCATCGAGTGATTAAGAGTCCGTCGGTTATAAGAGTGAAGTTATTTTCCTTGCCTTTTTATTTTTGTTTCGCTCATCGCATAGGCGACCAATAGATTTGTCGAGGCAAACTAAAGCTCTCGAAATCCCATTGCAAATCGACACGTTCACAGAGAGAGAATATCTTGTCAAACCTGTTTCTTTGCCATAGAGTCTCGCCGAAGAATTAATCAAAAACAGAGCCGATACGCTCTCTCACCAACACGCCCCCACCCACCCTTGTCTCAAACATTTCGTTCAAAGAATTTGATACTTGCCAATGAATCTATTGACGTATACTTTCGCCTCTGGGGCATAATAAGTTGCCTGTATTGCCTTCATATGAATATCGTTGCATGCCTGTTTTAAAACTCCGCCAGTCGCCGGTTGTGCTCGATACATGGGGGAACTACTGAGATGTCTGGTGGGAAAGTAGAAATTAAGATTTTTCTAAAAAGGTTAGCCTTCAATTTAGTTAATTGCATAATCTTGCTCATGAATTTATTAACGTATGTTTTTGCCTTTGCATGCTAGAATGTCACATGTTTGTTTAGAATAAAATTGTTAACACAGAAGTATCTCGAGTGTTTTTTCCAAGTCCATGCAAAACTGTCATATTCCTAAGAACTGTAGCCTGCGATGAGATATGAAATTGGAGACCTAACATAACATAAAAACACTAAGATAATCAGTAAATGTTTAATCAATGATAATCGTGTTATCCTGATTGATACAACTCTGGATAAACGAAACTAAGCTTAATTATCATAACTGCACACATTAACATAATCGCAAACATTCACATACATTACTACGATTATCTCCGTGATTATCATAATTTATGCATATAATTACACACATTAACATAATTTATGCGATTTACGCATTTTTCGAAATTTCATTAAAATGTATTATTTTTATCAAAAATTCATAATACAACATATACAACAACACTACCAATATCTGTTGATTTTTAGGGAGAGTGATTCTGAGAGCCAGACCTTCAAAGCAATATTTATTTAACAAGGAATGAGCTGGTGAACATGCAATAGTACTACGAACATATATGGCAATTCCACCTCCTTTAGACCTTCGGTAAAGTCGAAAAAGGTTGTAGTTGTCAATCGTAATCTGCAAGTCATTGACGGAGTGAGAAATGTTTCTGTAAGGCAGAAAATGTCCGGGTCCAGATTTACCACTTCTAGTTTTAGTTGACTTAATTTAATCACAAGCCCTCTGATGTTGACGTGTAGAACATCAACACCTTTTCTGCACGAGAAAAATCTACAGAATTAAATGAGTTCTTTACATTTGGGCCAGGGTGAAGCTCAATACCTCCCAGAAATAAGAAACGTAGAATTAATAGTTTGCACAAGTATTTTCTGTGAATGGATGAAGAGCGACGAACCTTGGACGAATAGCAGCTGCTTACGTATGGTGACATTTTTAAGAGCAGAATGAAGTTAGGAAGGAGTGCTGGTGAAGTAGTAGGACAGAGATAGGGTTTAAAAGGAAACAATGATGGAGTGTAGAAGTGGCTATAAGCTGTTTCACTAGCAGGTGTAGTAGCAAATGGAGCATCAACTATGGACTCGAAATAACGAGGGCTGCCAGTGGTGGAGTTGTGTTTGGCACTAGATATGGCCGGGAGGGACAGCAGTAGAATACACAGCAGAACTGCCATCTTTAAAATAACAAAGAACCACAACAGTTAAACACACACGTGAAAACGTACAGGTAGACCGAGCGCGAGTAATGTCTTGCCGCACTCGTCGCACATGTACGGCTTCTCGCCCATTTGACGAGCGCACTCCACGTAGGCCTCG